>NC_136067.1:1547644127-1548327877 GCF_964261635.1 Lissotriton helveticus | reverse complement strand
AAAGAGCATAATGATGCACATTCTCCATTTTGGCATTTCCGGCCTTGGCTTTTCCAGCACCGGTCTGGGCAATGCTGTCAGGTTAATGTTTAAACTGGCTTTAATCACTTCCTTTGATAAATTCGAAAGTCAATACCAGGGCAGGCAAACACGGCGCGAGGGTGAGCAGATGGAAGCGCCTCTCATAAAGAGTGCGCAGGCTCACGCTCGGGGCGCACAACAAAAGAGCCATCGTTGTCATAATGGAGGGCGCGATGGATGCGCGGCTCCGAGCACACCTGTAATTACCGCGGCCACGCCCCTGCCTCCTGAGTCAGCCGCATCCACCTATCGGGCGGCAGATGGGAGCAGGCTTCTGTTGACATTTGCCGCAATAAAGGGTCCCGAGCAACCTGGCTGAAAGGTGACAGCATGCAGCGTGTTTGAAGATTAATATCGCAAGCAAGCAGTTTGTTAACTCTGCAGTGCTGGCCTCACCTCCATCTGCCAACAAGTGGCATCTCGAATACAACCCCTTTCAGCCCACCCCCGGGGGCGCACGAACCCTCGATGTCAGAAATCTGAAAATCTGCTCAGTGACGAGTGTTTCACTTTACCCATGCTATCCTTTATGGCCACGAGTCACTACGGTGGGAGAGCCAACAAATTAACAGGGAGAGCCGAGACAAGGGTATAGCTTGACTCTAGGGACAGTATTATGCATTGTGATGGTTTGCGCCTGGCGCATCTTTTGAAAGGTGCGCCAGGCGCAAAAATCACAATGCGCCCTATTATAATGTATGGGCCGCCCCCAGGGCAGCGCATTCATGTGAAAACACGGAGCAGGGGCTCCCTGTTTTCACAGTGCAGGCGCGCCTGCACTGTGCCGCCTGCATTTTTAAAGGAGATTAGAGATACTCTTGCAGGCGGGTGCAGTCAGTGACTGCACCCGCCTGCAAGGGAATGTCTGGGGGTCCATGGGAACCCCTTACCCCCTGCAGAGGGCTGCTCTCAGGGGTTGCACTGACAGTGCGCCACCTTTTAAATGGCGCACTGTCAGTGCGCCTCCTGAGGGCTGCTTTGACTCTGTGCCCGCGTCTGTAATATGGCGCGGACGCAGAGCCTAAGGAATTCCCTCATTGCATAGGGCACGCCCCTATGCAAATGACAGAACACCCTCTGAAGGTAGTGTTCGTGCTTTAACTGCGCCAGTGCTATTGGTATTATAGAAGGGGACGCACAAGCGTCTGAGCCCCCTTCTATAATACCAAAGTGTCCCAGGGGCGCGTTAAGCAGGCGCAAACGGCTATTGCGCCCCCGGAGCACTTATTGTAATACGGCCCCAGCAGTCCGTGCACAAGCCGAGCGGTGAACATGTTTGGCATGTAAGTCGTGCAACAAACGAAATGTAAAAATATGGACTATCTAAAAAATTCTTTACCAGGGCTGGAGTGGTTCACCTTCATACATCAGATAACATCACTGCATTGAGACATTTATTTAAAGTGATAGTTTTTAAACATGAAGTTGGAAACATTCCTCCCTCGCCCCGCAGAAATGTCATTCGTGAACAAGAGGCAAGTCAGCTGTCATGTGCACCATAGATGTGGCCTAGATTCTTATTTTGAAGAGCAACACTATAGTCTATTAGTGCTGTAATTGGGAAAATTTACCTGAAGAACCCATACATTGGGGGTAAAAGTGTGGCAGAGGAAAGGGGGTAGAGTCACAAGGGGAGGATCTTGAAAAGCAGAGTCTGACACCCCCAACTTATACATAAAAAAAAAAATACTGCCAAGAGTTTGGCAACCAGGACATGTGTTACAGTAAATCTGTTCTTGCTTACTTAACTGGACACAAACAGGCTGTATTTTAAAATCTCTCATGGGGTTAAGACATCTGTTGCAGAGATCTTTGTGTGTCCATCAATTTCCAGGGGATTAAAATAGCAGTAAGAAAATTTAAGTGATTGAACCAGTTCAGGGAGAGTTTTGTGTTTTGACTCAAAGTAGCATAGAGCTACTGCTTAAGACGGGGAGATCATTTTGTTACTTCCAGTTCATTCGTTTCAATCCCTCTAACATAGCACAGTGATCAATTTACCAGTATCAAGGAGCTGCATGCAAACTGTAGGTTCAGGTCTTTCTTTTTTTTGCCTCATTCTGTTGTTACTCTAAAATTAGAAAGAATAGTTCCTTTGGGTAGTAATAAAGGGGCGTAGTACAGACAACCACAATTATCGTGTTACATTTTATATTCTGACTTTGTGTTTCTCCCAACCACTCCTAATATCTACAAGTCTGGACAATATGGGATATCAACCCCCTATAACCCTCATTGCCTTAGGTAACATTTCCTGTACATTGATTTATACATTTGTTTGATTTATTGTGCCTCTGTGTGTGATGCAAAATGCTCTGACACCCTACACTAAGAGGAGCAGTTCTGTACATTAATTAAATAAAAAACAAGTAGGTGCCAGTTAAATCATTATTTGTGTAATTACTCATACACACTGATACATCTTGTATTCTTACAGGGCATGCACATCTCTTAGATAGGAAGTTGAACAAAGTCAACAACCCACATCTGAGTCATAGTTTCTCTAAAGCACTTGTGAAGCCATGAGCGTTGTGCTTTTGTTTCCTTCCATTGCATTGGCATCCACGTAACAGGCTCCAGATAGCTCCCATCCAGGGTGACAGTTGAACAAAAGAAAGGCAAATAGCTCTTTAGATCAGACCTCTGTTTTGGGCTTGGCTGCAAGTGAAAACAATATCGTTCCACGCTGCCTGCAGGTTGCTGCTCTGAACGGAAAGCAGAGGTGTGGGTACTGCTGATTTATGTCTCTTTGTCAGAAAATGTCACCGATGGGATCTTTTTACTTTACAGCACTGACCTAGACACACCCTGCACAGCAGTATTTTGCAGTGCTCTTATATACATTAATGAAGAAAAAAGTCAAGTTGAAATAAAATATTTGAATGGGACCACACAATCTGGTCAAACGGGTAACCCAGGACAGATCCCAGTTTTTCTGTTTTCGCATTGCACAATTTAGTAACTAGATGGGTAGTTCTTTCTCTCTTCAATTTTACATCAAATGTTAATGCTATGTCTTTAATTGTTGGTGCATGAGGTTAGAGTGTGGGTGGCAGGCAGACGTCACAGGAAAAGTTCGGCTAGGTTTGGGCTAGAGGGTCCAACAGGACTTCTAGCTGAGCCAGGCACCTGGCCGAGCCTTCAGGGGCTTGCCCACCTCTACAAAAGTAATGGAGGAAAAGTCAGAAATTTGCTCTCATAGGATTGTTCCTGCATTTGAAGAGCACTTGCAACTTTTAGTTTCTTTGTATTTTTCCATGGCTCCATTTATAAAGGTAAAGAAAAAAAGTCAAAATTTACTTCCATAGATTTAATAATAAATGTGGAGAAAAGTTCTGTTTTAAGGGGTTCATTAACAATTTTAGGAGAAGTCATGGACGTCATGCAGCGTTTGTACCAGGTTAACAATTCCCCTAACAGAAGTAGTGCTGCAAAGTGTAATCGTGCACTGATTTGTTTTGTCCTCAACAAGGTCAAGATTTTCTCCTTGGAGAATCACCCTTAACTAAACCATCATCATATATGGACTAGTGCATCCAATTTCTCAACCTCGTCATGCAGGTCTGGCATGATTTTGTAGTGAATGCAGACAAGTGTAATACCAGAGTATCACAATTTTAAGTTGCTCACGGCGCACAGCCTTTGTCTGTCAAAGGCGCATTCTATTTGTGGTGACCACCCACATGTTATATCCGATCACAATATTTACTTCAGTTAAAAAAACACTGAAATTACCAGTTATTGTTAAGATCAAAATGGTATGTTTTAACTGACATTTTCACCTAACTTCAACGTTACTTTAACCTTTGTTTTTTTCAGTGCATATATATGTGTGTGTGTGTGTGTGTTAGGATTAAAAAAAAGTATACTTATTGATTTTTCATTTTTGTTTTCACATGTAGGGAACTGGTCACTTGCATATCCAGAGTAGGGTCAAATAATGCTGCACTCCAGCTCCCTAAAGGATGCCCACAAGGCCTACACCATCATAGTACTCTGACCGAACCTTAAAAACACTCCTCCTCTAATACAAAGACAGAGATTACATACAATATCGCAACCACAAAATTGAGAACTCAATGTTCCCACAAAGGAAATAAAGATAAATATGCCATTGTCACAAATTAGGAGGAATCGCCATTCCTCAATGTCTCTGTATTCACACAAGCCGGAGAAAATGCTTTCTCCGTGGGCCTCATAAGCCACATATGAAATACTTGGACAGAAAAAACTTTATATCTGCTATGCAACTATGAAGACAGGATTTACTGGTGATAACCAGAGCACTGAAGCAGAAAGCTCACTAGTCCTTTGTGCAGGTGATCACCAGGTTTGGATACCCATATGGTGGACGAATAAGACACTTTACTCTGTGTTGTAATGGTTTGCGGTGTAAAGCCTGCATTGTAAAAGATTTAGCAAGGTAAAAACTGCGGTGTAATGGCATGTGTTGTAACGCATTAGTTGTAAAGGATGTTTACTATGGTGGACAACAGTGCTTCCCTCAACTCCGTCAAGGCATTCTCCGACTATCACTGGAGCCAGAGGAACCGACAAGGGCAGTGCAGGAGACAGTCTAAGGGAGATGCATGGAGACGCATGTCTTGCTTCTGCCAGCCACGCTGCTGTCAAATAAGCTTGTATGCTCTCAGTAGGAGACAGCGGACAAAGATTAAACGTCTGATAAAGGGGAAGGCAGATTTAGCGAGAGGTTATTCAAACTGGTAGATTAAGGACATTAAAACCAAAGAACTCTAAGCACTAACGTACGAGAACAACATAAACTTACTGAAATCAGAAAAGAGCAGGGCTGAGCATAGAAAAAGCTCAGCTTTACCAAATCTCTGCCATACTGGTGTCCTTAATTGAGCTCTGGAAGCAAGGCAAGTCTCCTTTTCCACCAGTGATTCTTTTGCATCCTGGCATGTTATTTCTAATGAAACTGGAAACAGTGTGGGAGGAATCCCTGTAAGGAAAGTGAATTGCCTCCTGAGCTAACTAGAGAGTGAGCAATGGCTTCTGAGATCCAAAAGAAGATTTTCGCCTTGCACTGATGGCCGATGATACAAGGGCATTCCAGGGCGAGCTGTTTCATTCTTGTTCAGTCAATCCAGCAACTAAGTGCTTTTTGTATCATAATTATTTATTGAAGGAAGATACACAGCACATGTACATCATAGCAAAAAACAGAAGAATTGGTGTCATTCTATGTAACGAAGGGTGATGGGATGTGAAGAGCGGAGTCGGATCTACACAAGTCACACCACTACTTAGTCTCCTGGGAGTCAGTTGAGACTGGGCCTAACTACTGCAGATACCTACATCATCAAATTGAGTCACTTTTAAAATTTGTACCGCTCCACCTAGCTTTTATGGGCCCTTCCGGTTGACGTAGACTGGCCCAGCCACGCAGGTGAAGTTCTGTTTTTATTTGTAGAGTTATGGGAAGACTGGGTGGTCGGCATTTATGTGGCTCCCTGCATATTCTGCAACTTCCTCTCAGACAAAAGTGAGGAAAGTGTGTACTGTTAGCCAAAGTTTGAGGTTTGCGGAGGATTCTGGGTAAGAAAATGGAGTGGAATCCATGCATGTCCCATCACTTTGACCTACCCTGTGTGTCTGTGTTTTTAAGGAATATCTGGATTTAGTAGCTACCCACATCATCAAAACGGGTCGATTTTCATGGCAAAAACTTGATGTCTCCATGTTGCGTTTTGGGGTCTATGTACCATGGGCAGGCACTAGTCCATCTGCACAAGTGGGGTACCATTTTTATTGGGAGAATTGTAGGAATACAAAATAGTATAACATTTGTTATTTTTGATTGAATTTCTCTCCATTATTGGCTTCTAAATGTAAGCCAGTGTTAAATAAAGAACACATTTAGAAAAATGACCTCTGAATCAAGAAAGTAACGCTAACCCCAAATTCAGAGTTGTACAAAAAATACAACTATTCCTTAACTCAGTATCTTGGACACATTTAAAAATGCATAGGTTTACCTCGTACACATTTTAAATTAATTACATTTTACCACATGAAGTGTTGTACAGTCAGCACACAATAAAATATTATAAATTCCAGCTCTGTTGTTGGCTCGGGGTATAGCGCATTTATGAAAAACCAACAAACACTATATGTCCCTGAGGTCAGAAGGGTTTTTTTTTTTTTTAAAGACTTTATTCAGCACCAAATAGAATGCACAGTAGGTTACAACAAACCAGAACAATATATGCGTACCAGTGGACGATGTCATACATATCAAATGAAGAAGGGTAATGCAGGAGTGGGAAAGTTCAGGCCTGTTCGATCAGAAATACAAAGTGCCATTTTCCAATATAGGAGAATTATAAAGACAAAAAAAATGAACAAAATGCAAGAAGAACAAAAAATACATAATATAGCAAAGGAAAGGAAATCAACAAGCATGCGAGAATCAAGGAGGCAAGTCGGGCAGCACAGTTACAGGTAAATAGTGAGAACGCCGTGGTGGTCTGGGACACAGCCCACTCATCCCGCTACAGGTCCGCTATCACAGGTCTCTCCCCATTAAGGAGCGAAACTCCACAGGTGACAAGCATTATGTATTGGAATACACCAGTTCTCATGCCCACACCCCACACCCCCATCCAAGGCATACCGCAGTGCTGAGCCAAAAGTGGTGAGTGTGACATCTGATGGCAGCGGGCGAGCGGAGGGGCCGCTTACAGCCTAACCCACCCCCTCCGGGACAATGGAATGAAGGGATTGGGACTGCGCCTTCTGGGTCAATTTTTCGACATAGCTTCGGTATGGCCCCCATATGTCCGTCGGACGGGAAGCTGAGGGGAGCATGGCCGAAAACTCCAAACTGTTAACATTGCAGTGGGCCACACTCCTTAGCCATGCGGCAACCTTCGGAGCGCAACGCGCGCCCCAGAGCAGTGCAACCTCCATCTTGGCCAGGAGGAAGCACAGGGATGCCAGTCTACGGAGAGATTGTGGGAAGTTAGCTACATAGCCTAATAATGCAATTTCGGGGGTGGGATGTAGTGTCATGCCCAGTATTCCACCCAAGACCCGGTGGACCTCTAGCCAGTAGGCGTGTATCTTCGGGCATGTCCACGACAAGTGGGAAAAATCAGCATGAGGAGAGGCGCACCTGGAGCAACTGTGTGGTCTGGTAGCGTCTATTCTATGGGCAAGCGCGGGGGTGTGATACATCCTCCGTAGAAACTTGAAATGGAGAAGTTTGTGCCTACTATTCATGGACACCGTTTTGGTAACAGCGCAGCATGCCTCCCACTGGTCATCAGTAATCTGGTTGCCCAAGTCCCTCTCCCACGCAGCGCGCACCGCGGTGTCAAAGGAGGGAAGAGATGTCATGCATAGCTTGTATAATCGCGACACTACGTGAGCGCTTGTTTGAGTCTGTATGATGAACGTGAGTGCCGGGTCCTCGGGCGGTGACAATGGGAACGTAGGGAATTCAGCGCGCAGCATGGATCGGAGCCTGGTCAGGGTGAACGCATCCATAAACGAGCGGTCTTCGAAGCGGGGGTCCTCGGTCAATGAAAAGGCATGTCCCTCAGGGAACAGGTCGCCAATAGTGTGTAGTTGAAACTTGGACAGCGTGCGGTCAACTATCGCCTCTCCAGTGATGGGGAGCCAGTGAGGGTTAGGGAGGGGGAGCGAAGGAGAGTACAACTTGTCCATGCGGAGTAGTCTCCGTAACTTATCCCAGGCCCAGCTAGTAGTGGAAACCGGCTGTATGTCCTGTGGATCACGGGGAAGTCCCTTGGGAAGTATGGAACAAAGCGGCACTGGAAGCGCCGTATCGGCCTCAGGTCGCAAGAAGGGAATCCTGGCATCCGGGTGGAACCAGGAGTGCGCGTATGAGCATTGCGCAACCAGGTAGTAAAGGTGAAAATCCGGCACCCCGAATCCTCCTCGTTCATAAGGTAATGTCAACGTGCGCCAAGCCACTCGAGGGTTTTTGCCGCCCCATATCAGGCGCAGCAGGGCAGAGCGAAGTTGTGTAAAGAAAACCTTAGTCAGAGGGATCGGAATATTGTTGAACAAGTATAAAAAGCGAGGGAGGACAACCATTTTGACAATGGCAATCCTTCCAGCCATGGACAGAGGAAGACGGAGCCAACGCTCCGTATTCTCCTCCAAAAAATCCAGGGCGCGCCCATAATTCAGTCTCACAATGGATACCGCATCCAGGTGGATGTGTATTCCAAGGTATTTGACGGAGTCGGTGCACCACTCCAAAGGGAAGGGACAATCCCATTGCGCCGTGGAGGGTGTCAAGGGGAAAATGAGCGACTTGTGCCAATTAATCTTCAGGCCAGAGTATGAGCCGAATCGTGCGATCTCGTGGATCAAGGGCTCCAAGTTTGTACTAGGGGTGCGGACATACAGGACCGTGTCGTCCGCATATAAAGAGACAAGCAGAGGACCCGTGCGGAATTGTAGACCTCTGTGGAGGTGCTTCTCCTGAAAATGACGGACTAAAGGGTCCATTGCCAGAATATATAGGAGTGGGGACAGTGGACAGCCCTGCCTGGTACCTCGGGAAAGCGCAAAGCTTTCAGTTATGGTGCCGTTCAAACGGATACGTGCCGTAGGCGCAGTGTATAGCAATTCTACCGTGGCCACATACATTGCAGGCATTCCCATTCTGCGCATGATGGATAAAAAAAAGGGCCATTCCAGTGTATCGAACGCTTTCTCAGCGTCTAGGAAGACCGCAGCAGCAGGGACGGAGGGGTCAATTTTATGTAGAACCGAGAACAGCGTGCGGAGGTTGAGGGAGGTGGACCTGTGTGGGACAAAGCCGGATTGAGCCGGCGCGACCAGGGAATCTACAAGAAGCGCCAAGCGAATAGCCAGGACCTTCGCTAGGATTTTATAGTCAAGGTTAAGGAGGGACAGAGGGCGGTAAGAGCTACAGAGGGAGGGATCACGGCCCGACTTGGGAAGCAGAACTATGACTGCCTCACGGAGGGTGGGGGGGAGCACGCCCATCTCCAATGCCTCCGCATAGACCTCCATCAGGTGTGGCACCAGTTCGTTTTTGTACTCCTTATAAAAATCGGCAGTAAACCCATCCAGGCCAGGCGCAGAGGAGCTCTTCATCGAGTCTATAGCCTCAATTATGTAGTCTGGGGTGATGGGATCCGCCAGAAAGTCTTGCATATGCTTCTCGAGGTAGACCATGGCTATTTCGTTAAGATAGGGCCCTGGGTCGCAGTTGGCATCATTGAGTGTCGAAGTGTAAAGACGGGTGTAGTAGGACAGAAAGGCATCGCAAACGTCGGGAGTGGAGTAGTGCCTAGTGCCCTGAGCGTCGTGGATGTCAGTTATGTATGCCGCTTGATGTGGCGGGCGGAGCATCTGCGCTAGCAACTTGCCCGGTCTTTCCCCCTCCCCATACTGCCGCGCTGTGTAGTGCTTACCCAGGAATCGGAGCTCCCTATCCGCAGCGTCCCTAAACTCCAGCAGGAGTTCTAGGCGCCTGGCCTCCCGGTCTGGGGAGGGATCTCCAAGTATCTCCCTATCCAGTGCAGAGAGGTCGGCCTCTATGCGGGTTAGAGTGGTACGAGTGTCACGAAGGGCCCCAACGTGTTTGGCGATACAGACCCCTCGGATGGTAGCCTTAAAACCCTCCCACAGTGTGGCCCAGGAGGCCACCGAGCCCGTGTTGGTTTCGAAATAGTCATCAATGGCTGTGCGGACCTCTTCTGTAAAAGTCGGGTCAAGCAAGGCCTTGCCGGGGAAACGCCACTGCCTCTCATACCCTCCCAGTCTCGGGACTGCCAGTGTCAGCACTACCGGGGAGTGATCGGACAGAGTGCGCGGGGGCGTGGAAAGAGCGCGCATCCAACCGGCCACTCCTGGAGAGAGTAGCCAGTAGTCTATTCTGGTGCTGGTGTTATGGTAGCCCGAGTGGTGTGTGTACGCAGGGGATTGCGGCTGCGCCCTGGCCTCTACATCGATGAGGGAAAAGTGGGAGCAGATGTCCGCCATCACTGAGCGGGAAAGCGGTTTGCAATCCGGGGAGAGGGAGGTGCTGTCCCTGCCGGGGGTCATCAAGAGGTTAAAGTCACCCCCCATCGCCAGTAAGTCAATGTCAGAGCGAAGCAGCAGAAGCTGTATGTGTTGGAAAAAAGCAGGGGAGTCAACATTAGGGCCGTAGACACACACCATGGCTATTTTATACCCATGCAGCATTCCAGAGACAAGCACATACCTACCCTCTTCGTCAGTCTTGCTATCGAGCAACACAAAGGGAACACGATTATGTACCAGAATCGCCACCCCTCTTGCGTATCTACTATAACATGAAAACACTCTATGCGCACCCCATCCCTTAGCCAGAGAATGAGTGTCCGAAGGCATCAAATGGGTTTCCTGCAGGAACAGCACATCCACCCTGTGGCGCATAGCATAGTTCAGAACCTGTCTGCGCTTCCGCGTGGTGTTCAGACCACGAACATTCCAAGTCATCATCGTTAGCATGGAGGGGCCAGCCCTAAGACCTATCCCGGCCATAGCATCATATCATGAACAATCAAAGAAAGCTGCGTATCCGGCAAGCCCGGCCAGTGAGTCTCGCAATAAGATGCAACCAAAAAAAACCACAAAAACAACACACAACCCATCCCCCACCCGCCACCCAGGCTCCAGACATCCCCAGAGAGGCAGTCCCCTATCAAAGGGAAAAACATAGCAAAAGTTGACATGTATGAAAACCACAATTGCAGCAAGTATATATTCGGAAAAAAAAACATCAAACCCTGAAAGAAGGTTAACAACCAGGCGAACACCATGGGGGGTAGCAACGCCTCGCCACGCGGGCTATCCGGCAAAGCGAACACTATAGCAATGGTCGTGCAACAAACCAGAAAGGAAGAACCATTAATTCCATATCAGATAGCATACAAAGAGGAGAAGAGTCAGGCGAATCAGCCCCTGTCCGCATCGGCAAAAAGGTCGGCGCTGGACTGCGTGTCAGTGCGTGGCGGAGAATGCACGCCAGAGCCAGAGGGGGACGAGGAGCTTCGCCGCTTGTAGCCGGCACAAAAGTCCTGCGCCTCAGCCGGGGAGTCAAAAATGCGGAATCTGCCGTCTGCCTCCACCTTCAATCTCGCTGGATAGAGCATGGCGTACTTTAGGCCAAGGTTACGGAGAGCAGACTTGACGCTAGTGTACTTGCGACGTGCCTCCTGCACCATGAGCGTGTGATCCGGGAAAAAAGACAACTTGCTGCCCTGCCACTGCACGTCTCCCGCCTCACGTGCAGCGCGGAGTGCGGCATCACAATCGCGAAAGTTCATGATGCGAGCTATTATGGGCCTGGGTGGAAGACCTGTGCGGGGCCTGGGCCCCAGGGATCTGTGGGCTCGCTCAACGACAAAGCCAGCAGTGAAGGTGTCCTTTCCAAAGAGCTCTATGAGTAGGTGTTCCACAAAAGTGTCAAACCGGCCAGTAGCAGTCGTCTCCGCAACGCCCAAGATGCGAATATTATTGCGCCGGCTACGCGCTTCCAAGTCCTCATTTTTGATGGCCACGTTTTTAAGGATGGTTTCGACCCTCTCCAGCCGCTTCAGAGACTTCGCAGCCCCATCCTCAATGTCCGAAATTCTGGACTCCGCCAAATCAAGCCTACGGTCATGGGCCTGTACTGCAGTGTTCATGTCTGAAAGTCGCTGGTCCAGTGCGTCAAAGCGATTGTCCAGTGCCTTGAAGCCAGCGCGCATCTCCCCCATCATGGCGGCCATCATCGCTGTCGCGTCCCCCGCCTCCGCTGTGCCAGCGGCCCCAGAGGCCGGTCCCGGCGGGGGGGCTGTGTCGGGAAGAGGGGTCTTGTCAAAAGTGAGCTTCTGTTGGTTTGGGTCTTTCTTCACCATCTTCAAGACCGAGAGGGAGATGCGGTGGTAGCAGAAATCGACTGCAGTGCCAACACACAGGGCAGGCGGTAACAGGAGGGTGGCAGGTTCGAGCCTCAGTGAGCCCCAGAGGAGAGTGTAATGGTTGAGAGCGGCAAGTGAGGGCTACAGAGGGTCTGTCCTCAAAGATGGCGCCGTGGAGCCTGGCAGCATTCAACAGCAGCGTGCAGGGAGCAGGAGGATTGCAGCGAAAGTCAGGAATCAGCGGCGTCGCATGTCAAACTCAGCGGCCTGCAGGGCAGGGAGCGACCCTCTCCTGAAGTGAGGTCAGGAGGAAGGGGGGGGGGGAACAGCCGTTCCGCCAGGCGCGAGTGGGGCAGGATCGCCGGAAGCTACCGGCGGGCGCCGCCGGTAATCACGGCCGCCTTGAGCCCCGAGTCCCACCGCCCCCAGTCAAGCGCTCCCGCCGGCCGCCCAAAGAACCCCCGCACCAGGCCACCAATCGAGGCCCCGGTCACAGCGCGCTCACAGGCCCAGGGCTCCGGAGCGCGACAGGAAGCAGGCGCCCCAACCGGGGAGAGGGCACGGAGGTAGGGGAGCTCGGCAGGAGGCCCCGCGGGTGCAGCAGAGATCACGAGGCCCGGCGGGCGAGACCCGAGCCGCGCCCTCCCAGAGTACCGGCCCCGAGGGGAAGATGGCGCCGAGGTCCGGAGGCCTCGTTTCCCCTTCGCCCCACTCACCGCCGAGGTCGCTCCCGACGAGGGTGTAAGGCTCCAAAGGTACCAGGCGGCATCAGGAGGCTCCGCAGGTAAGTTGTAGCAGGATAGGTGGGCGTATCATGCCGTGTTCTTCTCCGCCGGGAGCCCGCCTGGAGGAGCTTCACCAAAGAGCGGCCATTCCGCTCTCCGCCGTGGCCACGCCCCAGGTCAGAAGGGTTTGATCGGCGTAACAGTATAATCATTTTTAAATCAGCCATCGTGGCACTCGCAAATGAAAACGTTGTCACCTATTTTTTTCTCCATTTATCTTATAATAATTAGTTCCTTTGGGAAAACCATGAGCAATCCACACTAATAACCTCAAGCTGAATTCAGGGTTTTGAATACTTTTCAGAAATATATAACTTTTGTTTGACACTCGTTACACCACAAAAACGTGACTAGCACTTAGAAAAACGACAAAAGTGTGGTAAAAAATAGAGATGTTGGTAAACAGATGCAGCTAGGGATTTGCTGACTGATCGAAGACACCATGCACCACATCAGAGTGGAGATGCCACTTGTGGTCTGTTAGATGACACCAGCTTAGTTCATCCACTAGGGGACTGGCATCTGGGGAGACGTTCTGTTGGTCCAGCCAAATCCAGAGACAAAGGGCTTCCTAGCACAAGATCTAGGTCCCCACTCTGCCTTGCTAGTAGCATTACCACATGGCAGTCGTGTTATCCGCAAGGCCTTGCAACAGCTTCCCCTTGATGGATGCCAGGAAGGCTTGGAAGGCCAGATGGATCGCTCAAAGCTTTAACTGCTTGATATGGAACAGATTTTCTGCCAGAGATCAGTGGCTCAGGATCTCCAAGTCTCCCAGGTGACTAATCCCCCCCCACCCCTCACCCCCACCCCCACCCCCACCAACCTAGTAGTGAAACTGCGACGGAAGAAAGGCCTTGGCCACCACATTTTCCCAATGTACAGGATCCTTTTTTTTGGTGAAGAGGTGGGACTTTGACTCTTTGACAGTGAATCTCAACGATGCCAGGACTACGGTCTTCTAGAGGTGGTCAAGACTGAAAGCAGTGAACTTGTCTTTAGCAGTCAGGCGTCTAAGTAAGGGAATGCATGAACTTCAAACCTCTGATGAGGGGGGAGTAATTACTTCCTTAACTTTTGTGAGTCCCTAGTGTTCAGTGACAGCTCAGAAGCAGCTTGTAGCACTTCACAATAACTCATTCAGTTTCCATAGAAGGAAACGGTATTGGCTATTGGTCAATTAATGAAAATAAGTAGCCACATTAGTGGCTGGTTAACAGCATAAATATTTTCCTTACATAGAAAAAGAGACTGATGCAACAAGATGAAAATGAAACGCCCTGAGATCTAGACACTAAATCTATACGTTTTAATCAGGAGCTGATGTGGAGGGTCTGTCCTCAAAGATGGCGCCGTGGAGCCTGGCAGCATTCAACAGCAGCGTGCAGGGAGCAGGAGGATTGCAGCGAAAGTCAGGAATCAGCGGCGTCGCATGTCAAACTCAGCGGCCTGCAGGGCAGGGAGCGACCCTCTCCTGAAGTGAGGTCAGGAGGAAGGGGGGGGAACAGCCGTTCCGCCAGGCGCGAGTGGGGCAGGATCGCCGGAAGCTACCGGCGGGCGCCGCCGGTAATCACGGCCGCCTTGAGCCCCGAGTCCCACCGCCCCCAGTCAAGCGCTCCCGCCGGCCGCCCAAAGAACCCCCGCACTTCACAATAACTCATACAGTTTCCATAGAAGGAAACAGTATTGGCTATTGGTCAATTAATGAAAATAAGTAGCCACATTAGTGGCTGGTTAACAGCATAAATATTTTCCTTACATAGAAAAAGAGACTGATGCAACAAGATGAAAATGAAACGCCCTGAGATCTAGACACTAAATCTATACGTTTTAATCAGGAGCTGATGTGGAGTTTCATATGAACTGCACGAAGGCCTGTCTTCTGGATGACATACTTCTTCTAAAAGCACGAATTTCACAATAGCATACTTTAACAGTTCAAGGGAGTCAATACTGTGTAAGGCCATACCAAGAATCAAAATAAATAGGGTTTAAGAGCATCGGTTATTTTCTTAATATGAAATGACTGAATAGATGGTTCTGAAGAGGTAAAGTGACCCATTAGATGACATATAGGCTATACTAACCGGGGGAGGAGGTGTCAATATGATAACCCATCATCAATGTCTATCGCTGTCGAAACTATGCGGGCAGGCCTACATGGAAAAGGAAATGTTGAGCTTTTGTGCAAAACAAGCAACTTGACATTTTTTAAAGCACACAGTACCTGAAGAAACTAGCCTACATATTTTAGATAAATAGAATGTGGCTCTGCTGGGTGACTTGATATTTTGATTTGAAGTCACTCTCAATTTCATAAATGATACAGCGGTCTTTCCTCTTACTTTGCTTAGCACAAAATCTACATATGAGGCTACTCCTCTCCTTGATCCGATTTGGACAAACTGAGAATTTTTTGTATTGCCGAACCTCGTCTGCCAAGGTTTCATATTTCTACACTAAATCGATTGGCAACATTTCAACCTGGAGGTAATGGCTCCTCTCATGACAAATGCTTTGTCCAAATTCTGGTTCTTTTTTCCCCAATCTGCTCCGACCACTCTTCTCAAGTTCTTCTAAAATGAAATTGTCATTTTCTGAAGAAAAAAAAGCTGATTCAGACATGAAAACAATCTTTGATGAATCAATCTAACCCAAGACTATAAAACTTGGTTTTCCACAGAGCTTCTTAAATTAAAGTTAAGCACCTGTCAAGCAGTAGAAATAAGAAGAAACGATTACACCTTGGAGTGGACAACAAGCTACCTTGCGACTATCTACTAGTGTAAAATGAGGAAAGCAGCATAGAAATCCTTTTTTCAATGCACATAAGCCAGGTCGATTGAAATAACTATTCTATATAATTGCAGAGTTACAACCAAATCAAATTGTTTTTATGCCTTCACTTAATCTGTGTAAAGATCTTTCACTCTTAATTGCAGTACTTCTCACAGATCCATGTGAATAGATTTCTCTAAAATGTACTACTTCCCGATAACTGTAATGTAGATTTCAAAACAACTGTCCTAGATGTCTGCAAGAAACATCGCTCATTGACTCACAATTAATGGATCATATCACAGGAAATTTCCTTTTCGGCTCTCCACAGGATCCAATGCTTAGCAGCAATAATGAAGCAGAAATGCCCATTTTTAATGAATGTACATTCCTTAGATCTTTGAGCCACGAAATTCTACCTGGAGTTTGTAAGTCAACAGTAAATAGACACCGCTCAATAATCTTTAGGAACAGATGACATCAGTAATTTACACTCTGTTTCCTTTCTGCTTTACTTGGACATATTGTTTAAGATGGTCACTTTTATTGACCTTCAAAAACCTGCTAATCAGAATGAGCTCCTGGACCCCTCCAGGTAGGTACAGGGCGCAGTACAGAGATTACGGTGCTGCCTGTGCTGGATTATCTTTGCAGGCTAGTTGATGACAGAGGCATCATACCATCAATTCTTTTAGAATTTTCAGCTACTTTCAGCACCGTGAACTATACGAGCCAGATAAAATATCAAGACAAAGTTAGGTTTAGAGCTACTGCCCTTAGCTATCTCACATGGTTTTTAGCTAGATGCAAACAATTTACATGCCCTCCTCTCCCTCCAGAAGCCAGGGAACCGATCTGTGGTGTCCAACATGGGTCAATCATTCCCTTTTTTTCTTTACATTTTACTTGTGATCAGTTGCTAAACCATTACCTGAAGCAAGGGCCTAATTTTATATGTAATTAAAATCCGCACATGCCATCTCAATATTTGGCTTACATCGTTCAAGGTATGGTTGTTTTGGCCAGGTTACAGAAAATCAGACCCTGTGATTTTTAAGGAATAAATACTGATTTTTGGGCGAGTCTGTGGGGGAGTGGGCCTGTGACGGGTCCCAAAGGGCAACTATTGTCTCTAAATCTAGTACTAATCTGGAGTTGTGTCATTATGTAATAAACAATGCCACTGAATGTCAAAAACATATACAAAGAAAATTGATTAAAAAAAAGTATTACACTTTATTAAATACCTCCCTTAAGGGTTACTTTCTAAAATTAATAAAACACATCTTATTGTAATGTATATATTTGAATATTAAAAACAGGCAAGAAAAAGAGTACATTTCATCAGGACATTGACATTAACTGCAATCTAAAAATTGGAAAACAGTAGTTTAGAGATCTTTACTCTATAATTGCGACACAATACAATAATACTTTCCTTGCCTACCTTCTAAATAAGGTTTTACAAAATGATTTATAATCCCCCACTACATTTGCAATTTTTTATAACTAGACAGTCTTTAGACATCACATACATTTGGTGGTCTTGCTTATTGTTGTACCACCATCAGTTAATAAATACCTTCTGCTGGAGATTTATGTGGGCCTACTTTGTAGTTCGGTTTTTATGCGGTGCCGCTTGGGCTTCACTAGTTTTTTATTCCTGTTTTGGCCAGGTGCCTGTCCTTTAATTACCATGTGATGGATATTTGGCTTACCACCTCAATGTTTTTTGTCAGAGTTGTGATTTGGCCTTAAGGTATGGGGCCTCGGCCTCAACTTGCACAAATAAGTTAATAATCTAGGAATCTATATAGATTCCAGTCTGACCTAGAACACGCAGGTGACAAAAGTTGCTAAAAAGCTTTTCTGTAGTCCTTAAAGCTAAATCTGTTGCACATACTTTCCCACCAATACAGCTAAGTATTGGAAGACACTGTATTTCACAATGTATTTCAAGACCAATTTGATGAGTTTTAGAAAGCTATTGAACACCTTGCCTTTCAATCAATATTTATCCATGTTGTCTGGCTCCTCTTTCAGTCAGGTTCTGTTTTTCTAATTGTTGTATTTTAAATCAGAGGCAAGAAGCTCTGTGAACAAGCACTTTACAAAATAATTATAACTTAACAAACAAGTTACTTCGGTAAAGTCTTATCTGGTAGGAACTCTATCTAGCCGCAGAACCCTTACCGTAGAATATTTCCCAGGAGTCAAACTGGACCAGGAAAAACTTTAACAGTACCTCTGCACGCTCTGGAAGGTGGCGGTGAACAGCTCCGCGTTGGTGTCTGCACCAGAAGGGACAAGTGTGGTGCCTATACAGTTGCCATCCCAGTGCATTGACAACAGTTTCTTTATGTGACTATTTCCATGCCAGAAGCATGGAGCCATGTCAGAAGGCTGGTTGGCCACTGTGGAGATTATAAGGGCCTACATGGACCTTTTAGGTATACTAACCAGTTTTCAGAACAGGGAGAATAGGAGGGTCGGTAATGGATTTGAGGTTAGATAGAGCCTCTACCAGATAAGGCGTAACTGAAGGTAAGTAACGTTTTCATCTGATAGAGACTTCTAGCCACAGTCATTACTTAAGAATAGATACCAAAGCAATACCTTTCCGGAGGTGGGTTGTCAAACTGGCTGAGACCAAAAACTCCCGGAGGACCGAACGGGCAAAGTGCCCATCACAACCGTCCTGACTGTCAAGGGAGTAGTGTTTGGTAAACATGTGCAGGGATGCCCACATAGCAGCCTAACAGATGTCCAGGACAGGGACTGCGCAAGCTAACGCAGTGGTTATACCTTTGGCTTTGATAGAATGAGCCCTCAAGCCCTCGGGAGGATGTGTCTTGGTCAGTGCATAGTACAATCCATCTGAAGATGGCCCGCTTCTGCACTGCTATCCCTTTCCTCGCAATTGTGAACCCCACAAACAGCTGATGGTATACCCAATGTTCTTTGGTATGATCAAGCTAGAAAGACAATGCTCTTTTCGGGTCCAGATGGTGGAGTCTTCCACCTTGGAGGAGTGTGGTGTAGCAAAGAAGATAGGCAGTGTGATCCTTTGCCCGACATAGAAAGGTGTCACTCCCTTCGGTAAGAAAGAGGTACGGGTGTGAAGAAACAACTTATATGGGAAGAATCTGGTATATGAAGGTTGCACAGACAGAGTCTTTATTGCGCTGACCCTCCTGGCCGATGTAATGGCCACCAAGAAAACATCTTGAGTGTCAAGAGTCGGAGAGGATAACTATGCAAGGGTTTGAAAGGGGAACACGTGAGGTGGGTCAGAACCAAGTTAAGGTCCCACTGAGGCATAACAAAAGGCTTCAAAGGGAACATGTGTTGAACACCTTTCATGAAACGTGTCACAACAGGTGACTTGAACAGGGAGGGTTAATCCGGCAACCAGCAAGAAAGCACATATTCCTGAAAGAAAACCCCTAATAGTGCCCTGAGCAATACCTTGCCGGACTAAGGATGGAACAAACAACAATACTTCAGACAAGGGTGCAGATAGTGGATCAAAGTTTCACAGCATATCACGTCACAAACTTGTCCCAGCAGCAGGCATATATGGTCTTTGCCAATGGATGTATGGCTTCCAAGATGACCTCACATACATTGGTAGGGAGACTGAAAACTCAACTTCCACCGCTCAATATCCACGCATGAAAGTAGAGGACGCGCAGGTTTGGGTGTAGGAGCCTGCCCTGTTGCTGTAACAAAAGATTGTCCCGAAAAGGCAGCTTGATCGGAGGATCAATGCTCATGCTCAGGAGTTCGGGATATCATACTCTGTGTGCCCAATCTGGAGCCACTAGGATGACTTCAGCCCGGTCTGGTCCTGATCTTCTTCAGACCTCAGGGCAGAAGTGGTACTGGCACAAAGGCATATAGGAGTCCTGAGTCCCACTCGAGAAGAAATGCATCTTCAAGCAAGACCGCCTTAGAAACTCAAAAGCCCAGACGTTCTGACATTGTGCATTCTCTGTTGTGGAAAACAGATCGAACAAAGGTTCTCCCTAGTCTCGGAAGACACCTTGCACCACCTCAGGATGAAGACGCCATTCGTGATTTACAAGGCATCGATGGCGGAGTCTTTCAGACCTCACAATAAAAGAGCCTGCCAGGTGTTGTACAACCGGGAATATGTCCTGATGTTCCAGCCATGACCAGAGGCACAGGGGCTTCAGCCATAGGGTCCACGACACCACTCCGCCCTGTTTTTTGCAGTACCTCATGGTGGTAGTGGTTGTTTGTAAACACCTGAACCAGCTCCACTTGATAGATGGGAGAAAGGCTTTCAATAAGAATGAATCGCTCTCCACTTCAACAAGTTAATGTGGAGCTGAGACTCCGCCAGAGTTGCTGGTAATGCCAAAGGGAACAGAGATAGCTGAAAGTGCTTGTGCCCTAAAGGGAACCATAACCAATGTCTGTGGGCTGGCAGGATGGCTATATGGAAATTAGTGACCTGCAAGTTTAGGGCCACCATCCAATCTGCAAGATCAAAAGCATACAGGACCTGAGCAAATGTGAGCATTTTTAATATCACTTTTTACATGAAGTAAGTGAGAGGATGTAGATCTACTATAGAGCATAGGCCTTGGTACTCATTTGGCTTCAGAAAGCAGAGGGAAAAGAAATCACAACATACTTCTGATGTCGGCACTCTCTCGATGGCTCCTTTGGCCAAAAGAGCCTGCACTTCTTGATGCAGCAGGGAGAGATGGTCGTCCGTCATGTGTTCTGAGGATGGTGGAATGGGCAGTGGGGTTTCTGTGAATGGAAGGGCGTAACCCGCTGAAAAATCTGGAGCACTCACCTTGTCTGAAGTTATGGCTTGCCAGTGTGGCAGGTGGTGCCTGATGCTGCCGCAAATCAGTTGACCATAATGTTGTGAGAGCACATTAAAGCGATTTGGAGCTGCGGCTGATGGGGACTGCGGCGTTGGGTGGCGGACTGGGCAGATGTCTGGGGTTGGGACCCACAAGACTTGTGGAGTCTGCGTCCTCTGCTACAAAATGACTGAGGAGTCTGTTGGCCATGGTGGCTGGGTGGAAATGGACTAAGGTGGTAGACACTACTGTGGAGCTACTGTCCTTGAATCGCTCTAGCACTGAATCGACCTTGTCCCTAAACAGAAAAGTGCAGTCAAAGGGCAGGTCCATAAGTTATGCCTGGAGATCCCTTGAGAAGCCAGTTGACCTCTGCCAGGCGTGGCAACGAAGCACCATCGACAAAGCAATCGCTCTACCTAGAGAGTCTGTTGTGTCCAGTCAACAGCATATTTTGAACTGTGCTGCATCCCTGCCATTGGCAATACCTGGGTCAGGATGGCTCGGGCGTCCTCCAAGACCATGGGCAGCACTTGCGCAACTGTATCCCATACAGTGTGGGTATACCAGCCCAAGGGGACAGCAGAACAAGGCTGGTAAAGAGAAAATCCTCTTACCCAAGGTATCCAGCCTCTTGGACTCCCTTTCCAGTTGCATGGTAGGGAACGCCCCAGGGTTACTTTGAGGCCATAACCACCAGGCTCTCGAGATTAGGTGCTGGGTGAGTAAAGCTGTATCCCGAGGAGTGGGGCGGTGGTACCGGGTGATCATCCTTTGCACAGTAGCACCTAAGAAAGGCTTGATCCAGGCCCAGAGCAGGACATCAGTGCCAAGGCAGTTTGTTACAAAATGACTGCATATGTCCAGAAACAGGGTCTACATGTTTCAGCCATATTGAATCTATGGAATCGCTGCTTTCTTCAGGACCTTGATGGTATGATGCTTCGCGAACATTTGGAGGAAGGCCCAAGTCGCCGCTCTACAAATGTCCTCTACAGGTACACCCCTAGACAAAGCAGATGTAGCAGACCTTGCTCTAGTAGAATGAGCTCTTAAACCTTCAGGAGGTTCCTTACCCGCCAGAGAGTAGCAAATCTTGATACACAAGACAATCCATCTTGACAGCGTGTGATTATGCACCGCCTTGCCTCTTCTGGCTCCAACTAAACCAACAAAGAGCTGGTCATCTACTGTGAAGTCTCTGGTTCTGTCCAGGTAGAAACTCACCGCCCTCTTCGGGTCCAAGCGGTGAAGTCTCTCCTCCTCCTTGGAAGGGTGAGGGGGAGGATAGAAGGTAGGAGAGGTAATGGACTGCCCTAGATGGAAGGGAGGAACCACCTTAGGTAGAAAAGCAGCCCTGGTCCTAAGTACCATTCGTTCAGCATGAATGGTCAAGAATGGGGGCTTCGAACTAAGAGCTTGAAGCTCACTTACCCTCCTTGCCGAGGTAATTGCAACCAGGAAGACCGTTTTAAAAGATAACAGTCTCAAGGGACACTTGTGCAAAGGTTCAAAAGGTGAACCCATCAAGAAAGTAAGTACAAGGTTTAAGTCCCATTGAGGCACAATAAAGGGAGTAGGAGGAAATGTATTTGTAAGTCCTTTTAGAAACCTCAAAACGACAGGAGATTTAAAAAAAGGCAGCAGATCCGGCAAACAGAGAAATGCCGACAATGCCGATAGATAACCTTTGACTGTAGCTACAGCAAACCCTTGCTGAGCCAAAGAAAGCGCAAACTGAAGAATGTCAGATAAATGAGCCCTCAAAGGATGGGTGGACTTCTCTCCACACCAAGAAATAAATTTAGACCACCTATAAGAATAGATAGACTTGGTGGAGTCACGCCTGGCCGATAAGATGACATCCACCACATCATGTGGGAGAGAAGAAGAATTCAGGTTGCCCCGATCAATCTCCAGGCATGAAGGTGTAAGGTCTGGAGGTGGGGGTGTAGAACCTGCCCCTCCATCTGAGAGAGGAGATCTGCCCTGAGAGGGAGACGGCGCGGCGGGCACGAGGAGAGGTGGAGAAGATCCGTGTACCACACCCTTCTTGGCCAATCCGGGGCGATCAATATGGCTTGGGCCCGGTCTTGGCGAATCTTCCTCAGAACCCGAGGAATCAAGGGTATGGGAGGAAATGCGTAAAGGAGTCTTGAGTCCCAACTCAACTGAAACGCATCCCCCAACACTACCTACATCGGATACTGGAGACTGCAGAATGATGGGCAGTGAGCGTTCTCGTGAGTGGCGAACAGGTCCACCTGAGGAGTTCCCCACGTCCAAAAGACATGACGAACTACCTCTGGATGAAGCCTCCACTCATGGTCGGCTGAGAACTGCCGACTGAGACTGTCTGCACGTACGTTCAGAACTCCGGCCAGAGGATTTGCCATCAGACAAATCTGATGGTCCTGAACCCAGGACCAGAGACGCAGAGCCTCTCTGCAGAGACACTACGACCCCACTCCTCCCTGCTTGTTGACATACCACATCGCGGTAGTGTTGTCTGTCAGGACTTGAACCGACTGACCGCGAAGGGAAGGGAGGAAGGACTTGAGTGCCAGACGTATCGCCCACAACTCTAGAAGGTTGATGTGAAGCAACCTTTCCTCTGGAGATCAAGGGTCTCCCCCAGATGAGCACCCCACCCTAGAGTGGATGCATCCGTTATCACCGTGACCACCGATGGAGGTAGGTGGAAGGGCTTTCCTTGAGACAGACTGCCCTCCACGCTTCACCAAGACAGATCCGCTGCAGTTTCTCTGGAGATCCGGATCGACTCCCTGAGATCTCCGTTGTGCTGATACCACTGATACAGTGCCCTCATGTGTCAGTGTGCATGGTTGACCAGCAGAATGCAGGAAGCCATCAGACCGAGCAGACGAAGGACCTTCAGGACTGGAACGACCGCTCCATTGTAAAATAAAGGAATCATTTCCTGTATGTCGAGAATCCTTTGAGGAGGAGGGAATGCACGACATACAGTTGTGTCCAGTATAGCACCTATGAACAGGTTGCGCTGGGAGGGCACCAGGTGAGATTTGGGTACATTTATCGAAAAACCCAACCTGTACAACAACTGAGTTGTGACTTGCAGATGATGGAGCACTTTCTCTGGAGATTCCGCTTTGATCAGCCAATCGTCCAGATAAGGGAATACTGGAATCCCTGACCTTCTTAGATGTGCATCCACCACAGCCATCACCTTGGTGAAGACTCGAGGCGCAGTACTAATACCAAACGGAAGGACCGCAAACTGGTAGTATTGCGAACCCACCGTGAAACGGAGATACTTCCTGTGCGACTTCAGGATAGGGATGTGAAAACACGCATCCTACAAGTCGAACGACACCATCCAGTCTTCTTCCAGCAGCGCTTGAAGAACCTGCGCAAGGGTGAGCATCTTGAACTTCTCCTGCTTCAGAAAAAGGTGCAAGATCCTGAGATCCAGGATCGGACGAAGTCTGCCATCCTTCTTGGGGATCAGGAAATACCGGGAGTAGCATCCCTGACCCCTTTCCTGTTTCGGAACCACCGCTGTCGCACCTTTTCTTAACGCCAGGACTTCCTCCTGCAGGAGTAACAGGTGGTCCTCTGAGCAAAACCCTTGACAAGGAGGGTAATTCGGAGGGAATTCCCGAAAGGGAAGTGCATACCCATTCTCCACGAGATTGAGAACCCAAAGGTCTGATGTGACTGATTCCCAATCCCGTAGAAAATAGGTAAGCCGACCCCCTACAGGACCCGCATGATCCGGAATGGCGGATCTAGGGCTGCTTTGCTGATGTTGGAGGGGGTTGGGAAGAGGAAGAGTAGGAGGAGGAGGAGACCTGACGTCCTCGAGCTTTTTGTCTACCCCTGTATGACTTATACAGTGGATTTTGTTGTTGCTGCTACTGTTGAGGCTGTTTATAGGGACGAAAGGAGGACCTTCCAAAGCCCCTATATCTTTTGTTCACAGTTCCTCTGGACTGTAGTCCCAAAGACCTGGCTGTAGCCCTGCTGCCTTTAAACCGCTCCAAAGCTGCATCAGCCTTTTTTCCAAAAAGACCTGAGCCATCAAAGGGCAGATCTAAAAAAACAGCTTGGACGTCCGCAGAGAATTCAGAAGACTTCAACCAGGCTGCTCTTCTTGTAGCAATTGAAGTCCCCATAACTCTCGCCACCGAGTGAGCGGTGTCTAGTCCACTTTGTATAACTTGAAGTGCAGCAGCTTGAGTGTCAGCCAACACCTCATTAAAATTGTTCCTGTCCTCCTCCGGAATCTTAGGGGCCAACTGTCTTACAGAGTCCATCAAGGCATGTATGTACCTCCCCAAGAGACATGTGGCATTCGTTAACTTAAGAGCCATACTCGCCGATGAAAACACTTTCTTCGCCGTTTGGTCCTGCTTTTTTGACTCTTTGTCCCCAGGCACCTGAGGGAAAGCCCCCACAGATTTTTTTGAACAGGCTGCCTGTATTACCAAGCTCTCCGGTAAAGGGTGCGATGATAAAAAATCTGGGTCACCAGGCGCCAGCCTGTATCTCCTTGCAACACCTTTAGCAACAGCAGGAGCAGTGAGAGGTCTATTCCATACTTCCAAAATAGGTCCCTCAAAGCATAATTGAAAGGAAGCACAGGTTCCACAACAGAAGACGGGGAATGGAGGACTCCTGTCAACAAATTACACTTAAACTCAGCAGTAGGCAGACTTAAATTCAAAAGTTCTGCTGCCTTTTTGATGACCACATGGTATGGTGCAACGTCCTTTGAAGGGGCATCCGATACAGAGGATAGCTCCCAGTCTGGAGAAAGTTCCAATCCGCTAGCCTCCCTCAGATCATCAAAATAATTCTCCTGCAGCTCACCTTCTTCGTCCTCAGCCTCTCTGTACCTCTGTTCTTCGAGAAGACGCTGAGCATCACGCCTCGACCTCTCCTTCAAGAGCGGCGTCGGCGTATCCACGATCGACTCCGATGGAGCCGGAGTCGAGATTCGGATCCGGAAGCACAGGTCGAAGCTCTCGAACCTCTCCTTCAAGAGCGGCGTCGGCGGATCCGCGATCGACTCCGATGGAGCCGGAACCGGCGTCGAGATCGGATCCGGAAGCACAGGTCGAAGCTCTCGGAAGTCGGGCCGGCGCCGGTGACGAAGGTATCGGCGTCGAAGACTTCGGCGGCGCCGAGAAATGCCAAGGCAGAGTCAGTGCTGGCATAAATGGCATTAACGGAGCTGGAGCATAAGACTGGGGGACTCCCAGGTTGTATGCCAAAGGACCCATGGGACTTTCCGTTGCTCCAGAGGGGTACATAGCTCTCGAATAGACACCATACATCGCGTTTAAAAACTGTGTAGGGTTTTGACCTGGGCCTAGAAAAGGAGGGTAAGGACCCACAGGTTGCCCTCGTGGAGGCACTGGATTAGTCTCCTCTTCTTCGGGTTGGTGAGCCGGAGTCGTCGAACCCTCCGGCAAGGGAGCCTCTTCTTCCTCTTGAACAGGAGATCGAGACGGCGCCGGAGAAGGATTTGACACCGGAGTCGGTGAATGCTCCGGTGACTCCACAGTCGAAACTTCACCTACCGGATCCACAACTGGATAAGGGGATTTCTCTTTACGACATCTCCTACTTGGCGACTTCGGTCTCGAATCCGAATCCTTCCCAGAGTGATGTCAAGATCCATGCTTTCTCTTCTTGTGCTTCTTTTTTGCTGATCTAGAAGGATGCCCCGAGGATGACTTCGAAGGCGACGCCGTGCGAGACCTCTACCTCGTCCTCGACCGCCTCGAACGCGACCTTGAAGACTTCTTCTCTTTTTTACCTTTCAATTTGGCAACCAGAAGCTTCGCCTCTCTTTCACAAAGGGCTTTTGGGTTCATCTTCTTGCAGGAAGAGCACCCTTGAACATCATGGTCCGAACTCAGGCACCAAATGCAATCCTCATGCGGGTCCGTGATCGACATCATCTTCCCACATTCTCCGCACTGCTTGAAACCGGTCTTCTTCGTACACATCTCGACAGGAGACAAAGAAGCAAGAAGACACTAATAGAAACAAACAGTAACAAAGTTACTAAACAGCTACAAAGGATCCCTCGAAAACCGCTAGCGTCGACGACGCGGAAAAAAGGGACCTGATGTCATCACGCCGACGTGGGCCTATTGTGGAGTCGGTGACATCAGCGGAGCCGCGCGCGATGCCGTGCTTCTGTGACGTCGATCACGTCGGCACAAAGCTACAAAAAGAATTTCCGAATGTTGCTGACGCAAGGGGATATTCACAAGGTGAGGAATCCACCGGCAGATGTATCCATCAGAAAAAAAGGGGTACTGTGTCTGACCCAGAATGTCTTGGCCCAGTCAGCACCAGTGTCATTATCCCCGGTCAGGCTCCATGTTGGAGTTGGGAATGTCTATGGGCCCAACTCCGGTGAAGGTCCTGGGTTCGCGACTGGAGTAGGTCCGGATCCACGAATCCATCCTAAGGGCCCGACAGGCGTTGTGGGTGATCTTGCTGGCAGAAACCCAGTCAGTACACCTTTTGAACCTTTGTTTCTCAGAGGGGTCGGTTCGCCCAAAGATGAGGTGCAAAGCCTCATAAAATTCCTTAAATTTAGCGGGTGTCACTATGGGACATTCAGGGATGCAAGGAGCAGAGTCAGAACAAGGCACCGCAGGGGAAGTGTGGGAGCGGGACCTAGACCTGTGGCATGGTTCCCGCACCTCGTCCAATGTTTTGAACAGGTCCTGAGAAGTTGAAGAACACTTTCACTTCTTATGCAACTTACCTGATGACGATTTGGACAGACCCCCACCTGGACCATGACTATAAGGCCTGCTCTGACGATTTGGATCTCAATGATGATCGGCAGAACAGACTAGAGAGTGGGCCTGGGATATTCCACACAACTGGGAACTGGTGCAGAATCACCTGGTGTGCAACCAGGAGCCTCAATGCTCATTCCAGGACTGCTTTAGACATTATAGCACAGCAGTCAGAGCAGGCCTTATAGTCATGGTCCAGGTGGGGGTCTGTCTCAGACATTTGCCTGTGGCAAGCTCCACAGGATTTAAAACCCATAGGTTTCTTAGGGGACATCCCTTAGGCACACTGGGAGTAAAAGCTTAACGGGTTGCCAAAAAGTAAAAAAAAAGCAGTAAAAAATTACTTGGGTAGCTCTTTCGGATCCACACTGATGGCACAGAGAGAAAATAACTGATGTGAGTGGGCTGGGATAGCACCTACAAAGCCACTGCACACGTCACTTCCGGTGCAGTAGACGTGAAACCGATCAGTGCCACCATCCAGCACGCAGAGATACTACTCAAGATTACCTGGATCCAGAGTGACGTCTGGGGAATAATTCTAGGGTAAGGAATCTGCAGATAGAAGGCTGTATCAGATACAACATGCAACATCTAAACCCAGCATAAAATCCTGTTCATCATGGGTACAGTCTACAACCTCAAGCAGAGGTTACTAGAAACCATTTCTCCAGGTCCCCATACAGGAACTTTGATATCCCAAAAATGGATACTGTACAGAATAATAGTTCTTTCTTCTAAGCAGTGCAATTCTTAGTGTGTTCTCCCTAGGAGAAGCCAAAAGAAGTCTAGAGGAGGACTCAACTGTCACGCCCTGCAATGGCACAAGAATCTTAAACAGCACCAATGCTGTCTGTTTCAGACCAGAGACAGTTAGGTGGCGTGCTGAGATTGACAAGTTAAACAAAATTAAAATAAGAGGCATCAGGAGGGGTGTGGGCCCAAAAGTAAAGACGAAAAGCCTTAGAAAGGTGCTGGATATGTTCAGCGTTTTCTGAGCTGCATCCGTCAGGCACAGGAGTGGGATATAAGAGAGGGTAGAGTAGTGGCTGAACCAATGTAAAAAAGAGACTGCTTCACAGAATTGGGAAGATGAAGGGAAGGTAGGAATGCTCACTGCAAGGCCTTGCTGGGTTAAAGACAAACTGAACAACAGAATACCCGACATCTTGGCTGGTAAAGGGTCAGACTTGTGGATACCATAAACCACAGATTTGTCCCACTGACCAGAATAAATAGGCTTTGTGGAGGGGCTCCTGGTGACAAGGATGACCTACTCCACTTCAGGCTACAGATAAAATGCAGTCAGCTGCTGCTGCTCAAAATCCATGCATGGAGGTGATTTGCGCAGACTCAGGTGATGGACTCTGACCTGCTGCTATGACAGAAGATCCTCCCAAAGTGGTAGCCTGATAGGTGGACAAATGCTCATCCCCAGAAGTTCAGAGGTACCACTCTCTGCTGACCAAACCCAAAGCCACTAGGATGACTTGGAAACTCCTGATATTTTCCAGAACTAGGGGCAAGAGTGACACAGCTTACAGGACTCACATGTTCATCTCCTAGCGAGTGTTCTAATGGAAACTACCAAGAGCAAAACATTTCACACTTAATCTTCAACAGTGGTGAAAAGATCTAGCCAGGGTTCTCCACACTGATCAAGGTGCCATGCGCCACATTGGAATGTAGACGCCATTCAGGATCTGCCAGATCAGGCTGAGTTTGTCCGATTAGGCATTCAAGTACCTGGTCCAATGGTTCATGATCAGAAAAGAGCCCTGATGCTCAAGACTCATAGAGCCTCCAGACACAGGATCCAGGGCCCAACTCCCCACTGCAGAACAACAGTCGGAGATGTTGTCTGTGAGAACCTGCACCAGCTCCCCTTGATTGATGGCAGGAAGGCCTTTAGAGCGAGTTGAATGACCTAAAATGCCAACAGATTAACGTGGAGCCAGGTTTCCATCAGGGACCAGAGTCCTCTGATAGTCAACTCACCAGCCTAATAGGGAAACATCCACCACCAGCGTCAGCTCTGGGTGTGGGAGGAAAAGGTGCCTGCCACTGGACAAACTGCGTTTGAGCAGCCACCACTGCAGATCGTGAGGCGCATCCACTGAGCTATTGATGACACCATCAGATTACTTTGATGCTGGGCCCATTAGACTTTAGATTCCACTGTAGAGCAGGCATTTGTGCCACCTGACAAACAACAAGGATTATGCAGGAAGCTAAGAAACCAAGGAGCCTCAGAACTGCTCTCACAAGTTTCAGGACAGAAGCCGAACTACTGGGATCATAAGCCAAATTTCCTGGGCTCATTACGGCAGAGGGTAGGCCCTGAACTGCACTGTATCCAGGACAACCCCAGTGAATGGAAGCCTCTGAGAAGGAGTCCGGTTCAGCTTCAGTTTTCTGATATTGACCCTCAAATATGTCAGTAAACTCTATATCGTTTGGAAGTAGTCTACGACTGACTGTGGTGAGCCTCTATACCACTACCAGTTGTAAGAGTGGGGGAAAGCAGAAATCCAGTTCTCTGAACGAGGGCAGTGACAACCATCATCCCTGACCTCCAAAGGAGGGCACGGGACCACCGCCATCATTTTCATGAACACTCTTAGGGTGCTGGTGAGCGCAAAAGGGATTGCTTTAAACTGACAATTTCCAGAAAATCATATGTTGGAAGAGCACAACACTGGTACCAACCATCCTTCACAGGCAATCACTAGTATTGAGGCTGTCTTTTGTACATCATGAATTGTCTGCACCAGAGAGGCCCTAAGGTCTTCTGGGACCACTGGCAATATTTCACTGGCCTTGTCCCAGAGGGCATGTATGGAGTGACCTAATAAATAAACAGCATTTACAAAACACAATGTCAGGCTAGCAGTAGAAAAATATGTTTTTCCAAACACTTCAGTCCTCTTAAATTCACTAGCCATCTCTCTATTCATCGGTATGTAGGAACAGGCCATTTTGCCATATGCCCATCAAATTATCTTGAGGATTATCAGTGAGGTGGCTGGCTCTGGCTGCAAAATTTCCAGAAGGATGTTTGTTTTGGTGTTGACTGAAGGCAGCTACAAATTCAGGACCTCAGCTGCCCGTCAGACCACTACTACAAATGAGGCACTCTTGTTCATTGGTGGTCCACGTGGTGTATCAAGTCCACCGCCTCAACAAAGTCCATGTAATAGTTGTCATCTGTACAGTGAGATGAAAGAAAGCCATCAATTGATCAATCAAGCAAATGTCATGTCATGGTACCTATAGAGCGCACTGTCACCAGACGGTCACCTTGCTGTGTCGCCTATGCGGTTTCCTGGCGCTGATACTCATACCGCTGTGGAACCCCTCCTGGCTTTCCCTGTGAAGTGTCCACTCCTGGGCACCCCAGGGTGAAGCCAGGCATCCTTAGCGCTGTTGGGGCCGGTGTGGAGGCTAAGCAAGCTATTGCCCAGAGTTGCAGCGTGGGGCCCGTGATTAGAATAGGCACCGAGGCGAGAATTAACAGGTCTGAGGAAATTGAGCCCGAGACCCCGCCGAGGCGGGAATCGAACCCTGGTCCCTAGCCAGAACTCTGCATCAGGGTCTGCCGCTCTAACCATTGAGCCACACTCCTCCACAATCAAGGGCTTGTAAAGCGTGGCTACTCAGCCGTAAGGGTGTCAAAGCGTCCCCCTGTCTACCAGGCAGGGGCAAACAATGTTAAGGGTCAGACCCAAAAAGATAAAAGGTGCCTCTGCTGGAATATTTGCCACAGTAGAGGCACCGGTTTTGAGTCCGGCTGTATGGAGACCATTTGCGCCTTTGTAATCTCATAGCACAACATCAGTAGAGATCAGGCTGAAGTCGGTACTTGGAGTCAGAGTGTATGTCTGTACTGAGTTGGTATGTGGCCAGGAGAGGTTCCCAAGGAATCAGACTGTGCTGAGGAGGAAGCTTCCAGGACTAAACCAATAAGAGACTCTTACGGTTTCTTTGGGTCTGCAGGCATGGCAGAGAGAGTCAGAAGTACACCAAAAATCTGCAGCATGGCCTGATTTAAGGATTCAATTTACTGCAGTGTTGCGATGTCCTGGGAAAACAGGGGCGACCCGAAATCAGTTGGGAAATCATCTCTGCAACTGGGGACTTAAAGGAAGACCAACTGACATCCTGACACCCTTGCGCCTTCTCCTTGGACAAGTGACGGGAAGGGGTCGGGTCCCACTTCACTTTGCTGTGTTTATGCTTCAATTTAGACATGCCGGAGGAATTCGACCGCAAAGTAGAAGTCTTGAGGAAAAGGCATTGGGACTAATATTGAGTCAACGCCCATGTCCTGGCCCAAAAGTGTGACTTAAGGGCTGCAACTTCTTTTTAAGTTTCATGACCTACAGCTTTACTTCTCAGTTCCAGATTGCCTTTGGGTGCATGAGAGCACCTTTGTCGCACAATTCTGAGTTGTAGTCCAAGCCAGACACACCTCGTGCGGGTCCATTATCTACATTCGTTTAAAGCAGTCACAACATGGTATTAAACTGTACTTTTAGGAGGAGATATTATTGCCTAGCACACAAGATTTGAGTTTTAGAAGACATCAGAAAGCTGACAAGTTTGGCAGCGGGCTCTGGATCCACATAGGAAGGCAGTGAAAGAAAGGAGCTAACATCAGCACATGGGGGAAGGGGCAATTTCTCCATTAGCGCATCAGAGTTGCGTCTCTTCCAAATTGGCATCCAAAATAAACATTTTCATTCCATCATCATTCAGTTTACAATTAAAGAGTTCAAACTGAATGATGACAGATTAGAAATCATTATGGTCATCGCATGAATTTTCTCTCTCTCTCCCTCAGAGATAAGGCCAGGCAGGAAGGCACTTTTGGACAGCACAAATGGAAGAGCGTAGGTAAGGCGCTCTGAGAATGATGTCATGCCGTAGGACTTACATTTTAATAGTCCACTAGTGCAACGTATATGGAGTTGAAATGCCATCAACACCTTTGCACTGCTGTAATTTAGTTCCTGGGAGTTTCCATGCACTGCCCAGTACTTGGCTGAACGTCACGTCAATCCAACATTTCGTAATTTGCCACTGAATACACATGCAAACTTGGAGACGTGACCCTGCTGCTCTGGGTCTTCTCCAGGCCTGCTGTGATCTAGTGCAGCGACTCCTATAGTTTGGTCTTCTGCTACAGTTTATCGATGTACCAGAAAGCAGAGTTTTTTTATTTTTATATTTTTATTTTATTAGAACATACAAAGTTAACAGCAGGGTATTTCTTTCCATGACATATGTCCTTACAGTGTTGCTTATCTCATTACAGCATATAACATTTATAAGATTTCACACACTCTCGGTCTTAATTACTACTTTATTTAGTCTCTTCTCATTTACTGATCACTACTATTTTCTTCATTTTCGTGGCATGGTTCCAGTGTCAGTAAATATTGTATCATTGGATTCCATATATCTTTTGGTCTTGAAGTGACAGGTAGAGTCTCAGCATATGTTGTTAGTTGCTTCTTGCAGTACACCGTGTCTTGTAGCCATCTGTTTGCTTTAGGGGAAGTGTTGCTTTCCCAATGGATTGCTATTCGCCTTTTTGCTATCAGTAATGCCACCACTGCAATTTTGCGGTTGGGTGGCCTCAGTGATGTTACCAGCCCCAAGAGGCCCACCTTCGGGGAGTCAGGGAGCGGTTCTCAGATCATCTAACCTACTATGTCCATCACCTCCCTCCAATATTCCCGTATCGGAGGACAGGTCCAACTGAGATGCATGAAGTCTGCTTCCATATATCCACATTTTTTACAATTAGCGTTACTACACAGTCCATGTCTGAATAATTGCACTGGGGTGTAATGCATCTGCTGAAGAAACTTGAAATGGATTTTACGCAAGTTACAGTTTGGTGTGAGCAATTTGGTGAGAGAACAGAAGTTAGTCTAGTGGTGTGCCTAATGCTTCGTTCCATCTTTCCAGTGCCCTATATGTTTCCCTGTATTTTTCCTGCTGTGCCATAGTGTACAGTGTGGTTATCGATCGGTCTTGCGTGGGTGCTGTAAGATCAGTCTGCAGAGTTTGCAGTATGGGCGGTACGAGTGGGGAGGATGGGAATAATCCTTTAATTGAAAGCTTCAATCTCATATAAGTGAAGAGGTGTAGCGGTGTCTGTCACTCTCACTTTTAACCCAGGTGCGGCTAAAAAGGTTTTCTCTGGGAACAGATCCCCAAATACACACAGTCCCATTTCCTCTAGCATGTGGCATGCCTTATTCTCTTGTGTAACTGGTATGTCAGGATGCTGCTTCAGGGGTTAGGCTGGGGCATACATTGGTACTTTGTTGGCCTGTCTCGCTGATTGCTGCCACGCGTTTATTGTACTCTGTACTGGGTTTATTGTGTTTCACGATATTTCCTTCTTTGTGTTATCGGTGGTGTTAGTCTGATTCTATTGCAAGGTGTCGGATGTACTCATGTAATGCGCAAAATGTGTTTGTGCGCAGAGGTAGTATGAATACATATTTGGCGCACCAAATCCTCGCTGTGTATATGGCCTGGTGATTTCCTCCCAGCCTATTCTTGGCTTGCGGCCTGCCCATGTTAAGTGTTATTAGGTTTGATTGGAGTTTTGTAAAAAAAAGTGTTGTGTTAGAGGTATCAGTATGTTTATGAATAAATATTGGAACATGGGCAAAACCACCGTCTTTTAGATTGCAATTCTATCAGCGAGGGAGAATGGTAGTTTGATCAAGCGGGCCACTTGGTCCTCCAACTTCGACAGTGCCTTGCCATAATTTTCCTGTGCTACTATTTCCGGGTCCCTAAGTGCCCAGATCCCTAAATATTTGACAGGATGCGTACTCAATATCAGCGGAAAATTAATTTCACATTGTTTTGTGCTTGGTGTCAGTGGAATAATAACCGATTTGACCCAATTTACATTCAATCCAGATAGTCGTTCATATGTGATGGATTCCCTTAACAGCGATTCAAAAGTGTGGTCTGGCTCCCTAACATACAGTATCATATTGTCCGCGTACATTGAGATACTAAGTGGGTATAGTCAGAACCTCAATGCAGCGTTAGTGTGTTTGTCTGATCCTGCACTCTAGGGGCTCGAGCGTAATCGTGTACAGCAGTGGCGATAGGGGGCAGCCCTGATGTGTGCCTCTGTGACTAGCAAATGGTTCAGTTGTGTTTCCATTTATTTGCAGCCTCACCCATGGCTCCGTGGATAGTTGCATCTAACAGGGCTGCCGCAGCCGGTAAGTCTGGATCGAGCTGGCGGAAAAGGGCAAACAGTGTGCTCAGGTTGTGGGTTGTAGATCTTGTGGGTACAAATCCTGCTTGATCTGGAAAGATCAGATGCGGCATAAGAGGTTTCAATCTGCTGCTAAGATTTCTGCAAACATTTTTGCGTCTAGGTTTAGTGATAGTGGTCTGTAAGATTCACAGAGTTCCGGGATTTTGTCCAGCTTAAGCTTATTAATAGAGTGTCTCTGAGTGACAGTGTTAACATGCCCTGTTCGTACACTTCAGTATACCGGTCTAGTAATTTCGGAGCTAGTTAGTCCAGTAATCCGGTCTGTACCGGGGGATTTTCCATTAGATAGAGTTTGTGTAGCATCCCTTATGTCTTCCTCCGTGATGGGTTGCATAAAGTATTCCCTTTGCCTAATCTCTTGTAAATAGTTTTCTAGCGCGGATCTGTGGCCTGTGTTTTGGTGGAGTATAGTTGTGTGTAATACTCCATGAACTCTTGGAGTATGGCAGGGGTGTACTGTCGAGCTATGCCCGGCTGTATGTGATGAGCACTATATGTGTAGCCGATCGTGTGTGTTTTGCAATTTCTGCGCCAGTGTTTTCCCTGGTTTGCTTCCTTGCCCGTATGTTTGTGCTGTGTGCCTACGTGTAAGAAAACATATCTCTCGATCCACCATCTTCTGATATTCCGTCATCTTTGTGCATATCTTAGCTAATAGTGCCATTTCCAGTGTCCGTTTGTGCTCTTTTTCTAGTTTTTGGATATCTCTTTCGAGGATGTGCAATTGCTGACGTATGACTTTCAGTATTCCTGCGCCTTTGCTGATACAGATGCCTCTAACGGTTGCTTCAAAGGCCTCCCATAGTGTTTGCGCACTTGTTACTGTACCGTTATTGTGGACAAAGAATTCTTCTACTGCTTTGCTTACCTCCACTTTAAACACCTGGCCTCTGACGGGAAACGCAATGTGAACTGTCAGGGTGTGTGAGTGGGTAATGTAAGGTCCAACTTCACAAAAGGCATGGTCTGAAAGTGTTATTGGCATTTACTCTATCGCTGTCATCCAATTGCTTACTTCTGTGGAGCTTAGCCAAAAGTCTATGTGAGCCCAAGAGGTGTGCGTGAGGGAGGCACATATACCTTCCTGCCCGTTTGGATGTTTGTTTCTCCAGAGGTCAAGTAGTCCCTGTTCCTCCATTCCCTCCCTCAATTCTCTTGCCGCCTTTTTCTCATATTTGGTGGCGTGTGTGCCTCTATCCAATCTAGGATCTATGCATGTGTTAAAATTCCCCTCCACAAAATCGCACTCTATGTTAGTTTCCTGAAGATTCACCCATATGCGTGCAAAAAATCTTGGATCGTCTATATTTGGAGCAAATATGTTGACTAGTGTGAGCAGTGTACCTCCAAAGTCTCCCTGAACAATTGTATATCGTCCTTGTGCATCAGTTTTGGTGTACTGCACTGTGAACGGAGTCCCTCTCTTAACTAATAGTAATACACCCCTTGCATACGAGGAAAAAGAAGACGCTATGCGCGTCGTGGCCCATTTAGGTGCTATGCCTGTCTCAGCGGGTCTCCTGTAATAGCGCTACCTGCACTTTATGCCTGTCTAAGTATGCTAGCACTTGTTTGGTTTTCCAATAATTGTTCAGGCCTCTAACGTTCCATGTCAGTAATGTGAGTGATCTACTTAACTGTGTCCTCTGCTTGTCTTTTAATTCTGTATCTTAACTTGGCGTGTGCGTCTTTTCCTATATTGTACTGCGTGATGGTGGCGTCTTTTTGCCATTCAATACATTCTATTTCCCCCCAAACCTCCCTGCGTCCTCCGCCTCCCACTTTAGCGCCCCAATAGCACCAAAGACATCATTCTCTGCCTTTTCCCCTCCATATCTTCTCCCACACTTCAAACAGTCCCCCCTTAATGTCTATTTTGTGGGGCACAAATAGTCCACCAGACCCTTCTGCATTTCCTGCAAATGGGGGAGTAATAGACTGCATTGAGTGCACATTTTTCTCAGCTCTTCTCATCCATTTATCATTTAACTTCCATCATTCCATTCCATTATTGCATCACATTCTCCGCGCACTATCCTCCTTCTGGAGGCATTTACTTGATTTTTAATTATATTACTGGGGTTCAACAGTATAACATATTTGCTTTTTGTTCCAAATGTCTGCATTATGGCAGCAGGAGTCCGCTATCTTTCAGCTACTCCGGGTTGTCGAAATTAGAGCAAGCCTCGGGGGTTTGGGATTCCCTTTGCTGTGATTTCCTTCTGTCACCTGTGTGTGCTTGTTGCTGTAGGTAGCGCTGTATGCTTTCCAGAGTTCCAAATATTTTTGTTGTGCCATCCAGTTATTTTTAGCAGTGACGGATAGAGCATGGCATAAGGTATTTTCATATCTTGGAGCTTCCTTTTAACTCAGATGAATTTTTTCCTTGTTTCCTGAACTTGCAGGGCATAGTGAGATCACTCCCTTTTAACTGAGTGTTTTCAACTCCCTGGATCGCCTCAGGCTGCGTCTCTATCCCTGTAGTTTAGTTTTCTCGCTATTATTGGATGTGATCTTGCTCCTGGTGGCGGGACAGGGATCTGTGTGCTCTTTCAATCACAGACAAGTTAGAGAAGGTGTCTCTGCCCAACACATCTGTCAGTAATTTTTCGACAAACCTTACCATGTTCCCGGTATTGGTGGTCTCGGCTACTCCTGTAACTCTAATATTATTTCTTCGGGAGGGCGCCTCCAATTCTTCTGTTTTGGCTTGTAGTGTTGCTATCACTTTCTGCTGCTGTTTGCGAGTCTTCCAATTTGTTCTGTGTGTCTTCTCTTTCTGACATTCTGCGCACCACCATATCCATTCTTTTAACCTGTCCATTTTCTCTGATAGGCTGTCCAGGCTATATGTTAACATGTCCAATTTGCCATCGATTATGGATAGAGTGGACTGCCTAGCGGATATAATTTGAAGCAGTTTGCCTCCTAGAGCTGGCTACACATTGTCTATCTCTGGCTTTACCTCTGCCTGGTCGTCTCTGCGTGTACTGGGTGTTTTACGCTACTCAAATGTTAATTTGGGCTGTGTCCTGTCAGCCTTTTCCATGTTGAAGCACAACTGTTGGTGCAGGGTGAGACCTTGTAGAATGCTAGCGCACGTGTCTCTCTGGGTGTCTGTCGCCAATTCCGGGGTGCTTTTTACAGTGGGGCATCTACTCCAGCTCTGCTGCTAAGTGCCACTATGTCTGCTTCTCGTTCACTTCTACTACTGCATTTCTCATATGTCAGCACCTGTGTTACCACAGCACATCAACAGCTCGTTTTTATTCTGAAGTTTCACTGCCCGTTCTATCCCTCTCCTTTATATTGAGATAGCGATGCGCTTTCTACGGCTGGCAGCTTCGTGTTCCCACGGTGAGCGCTGTTTTCTATATTCTTGTCGCTCCCGTGGGCCGCACTAATGTCTATTCTTGCATCTGGGGCCCTTTTTTCTCACTCATGCGGCCCCAAGTGTCACCTCGCCTTTAAGCGTTCACCTGCCGTTCTTCGTGTCCCTCCGATTGTCGGTGCTGTGACCGTGTTGTTTCAATTCGTTCCGTAGGCACAAGTCTCGATATTCCAGGCCTTCCTGAGCGCGCCAGCTTTCCTTCCGGCGTTGCCTTCTACCAGCACCCAGCGCAGCTATGCCAATACTTGACGTTGGTGCAACAGGCCGTTCCGCGCGCACCTGTCTTCCGCTCAGGCCACTACTTCACCTCTTCTACGTGCTACGATATCTGCCATTATTTTTCGTCGCCCCGGTGCAGATAGTTTCTCCAGGCTGGCAGGTTCTATTTTAAATGTATGGAGGTCAGTTTAGAGCAGGATAACTGGAGGATATCGAGCGCGGCCGAAGGAGCTCGCTCAACACACAGCCAACTTCAGGCCAGACAACCTCTGCCCCCAAACAGAAAGCAGTGTTATCCGAACAGGCGTGTGCCTGAATCTGCAAGACAGTTTGCTCTGCAGCAGAGATGTGTGTTTTCAAGCCTTACAGAAAACAAAAGACTGACAAGTACATAAAAGGTAATGCTGGCCAAAGTCAGTCAGGTAAGCTCTCCTACTCCAGAGAGGCATTACTAAACTTCCGACCTCTACTTCATAAGTGTACCTTGTCCCCGCTACATCCTTTAAGTGGTCCGGTAAGTTGCCCGTGTGGCACGTTTTTACTCTCTAAACCCATGCCATTATTTGTACCCCCTACACCTCCTCCTCAATATCGGTTAAAAATAATGCAATTAAAAGTAAGGTCACTTGCTAAACATCATGCAGAAATATATGATCTAATTACCGACAAATCTCCAGATGCTTTCTTTCTGACTGAGACTTGGCTCAGTGACGATATGACAGCTGTCTCTAACTTGGCACTACCCCCTGACTACTCGATCTATCTGGTGAATAGAGCAACGAGGGGAGGCGGCATTGCGGTGATTACCAGGTCGAATTATTCCTGCCGTTTTGAGAAAGTCAATATGGAAGGAGGTGAATGTGCATATTTTAAAATCGCCGTGAGCACTCACTTCTCCCTCTCTGGTCTACTTATAGATAGACCTCCCGGACCTACAAATGGTTTCAATACTACCTTTTAGAAACTGTCGGAGCATTTGCAGTGGAATCAGCCAATTTTAGCATGTTGGACGACCTTAACTTCCATTTTGACCTGGACCAGGACCAGACAATCCGTACCATGCTTGCTGATTTAGCTGCATTTCAGCTACACCAAATAGTTAAAAGTCCTACACATATAAGAGGCCTTCTGCTGGATCCCATCTTTACCAACATGGATGGGGCCACTGCATCGACACCCATTCCCAGGGCCTGGTCTGACCATCTCCCGGTTGAAATGACCATTCCCTTGCCTCTATTTCCACAGAATAATACGCAACGCTCGGTATATAAAAGACCAAGGCGTAAGCTTCGTTTGGAAGAATTCCATGCTCTTTTAAGAGCTGACCCGTTAGGCCCTCTGACTGATGTCGAGGTGGGATATTATTCGCTCTGCGCCTGGATCACTCGGGCACTGGACACTTTAATACCGGCAACATGGATTAAAGGTCGTACACATGACTCTAACCCCTGGTATAATGACTCCTTGACCGTCCTTAGGAAGGCATGTAAAAGATATGAGCACAAATGGAGGAAAGACTATGCCCCTGAACACAAAGCGTGCTACCTAGCAGAACTCAAAACATACCATAGAGCGGTATGCAGGGCTCGAGCAGAGTATTATGCTGCTGAGATCAAAATGATCTCTAACCCTGCGAAAATCATCTTTAAAATTCTCAAAGATCTCAGTACAAAGAAAGCTCCGGTGTCCATATCTACATCGCAACCCCAATGTGAGACATTGGCCTCGTTTTTTGTTGATAAAATACGGGCCATATATCGTTTTTTTCCTGCTATGGCTATGCCCACCCCCTCTCTTTCTACCAAGCATGTTTTAGCCTTTAACCTGACGGCTATCCCAGAGATCTCCTGGGAAGAATTCAATAAGTTGGCGGGGAAAATTAAGTCCTGCTCTCCAGCAGACCGACTTAATCCCGTGCAGTTCAGAGACTCCTCTCTGACCTGTATGCCCCCGCTACACCAACTGATTAACGCCTCTTTTTCATCCGCGACTGTTCCGGCGAAATGGAAACAGGCGTGGGTCTCTACGATTCTCAAGAAACCGAATCTGGACCCTGCTAAGCCTGAGAACTTCTCTCCTTCCCTGGATAACGAAGGTGGCAGACTCCCATGTTAATACCGTGCTCACTAACACCCTGAGCATTAATAACATCCTTAATGGGACGCAACATGGCTTTCGTGCTGGTCATAGCACCGAGACTGCCCTTTTGGCCATGACGGAACATCTACGTAACATTCTTGATCATGGTCAAACGGCGGCACTGATCCTGCTGGATCTCAGTGCCGCCTTCGACACGGTCTCCCATAAGATTCTGGTCCCCCGGCTTGAGGAGGCGGGGATTACCGATCTGGCCTTGTCCTGGTTCAGATCTTTTTTGACTGAGAGGTCCTTTCGTGTGTCCACACCTCCCTTTCTATCTCAGGCACACCCGATTGAACAGGGTGTCCCACAGGGTTCGGCACTAAGCCCCACTTTATTTAACCTGTATGTCCGGCCGCTAGCTGATGTTGCCAGCCAATGGGACCTTGCCATCGTCTCATATGCTGACAACACTCAGCTGGTGGTTGCTTTGACCTGAGCAGATGATCCAAACGTCTCCAGGTTTAGAAGTGGCCTTGCTGCCGTGGCACAGTGGATGACATCTAATTGTTTGCAATTAAATGCAAATAAGACAGAGGTAATACTGGTCGGAAAGAATGTCGATCTATGGGGGGACCATTGGTGGCCCACTGCCCTGGGTAAAGCCCCGGAACGCAAACCAGAAGTTAAAAACTTGGGTGTGTGGTTAGACTCTTCCCTTAGTTTCTGCTACCAGACAAAGAAAGTTGCGGCCACATGTTTCGGTATGCTACGAGGCCTAAGGCCTGTCCTCAAGTTTTTTGATTCATCCACAAGGCAGATGATAGTCCAGGCCACGGTGCTTTCCCGACTGGACTACGCCTGCTCCTTGCTTCTGGGAGCCAATCAAGCTGAGATCGGACGGATGCATCGCATTCAAAATGCGGCCGCCAGAGCCTTAGTAGGCCTTCCTCGATTCTGTTCTACCTCTGATACCATCCAGAGACTTCATTGGCTCCCTATGGCTCAGCGCATCCAGTTTAAAACACTCTGCCTCTCCTTCAAAATGTTAAAACTCGCCACCCCTAAAATGCTCTGCAATCCCCTCACCCCGTATGTTCCAACTCGCGTGCTGCGTTCTGCTGGCCAACATTTGGTCAAGATACCCAGGATTAAGCGCTGCCGAGCGGGAGAACGTTCCTTCCGTTATCTGGTGGCTAAACTGTGGAATTCCCTGCCTGCACATATTCGTGAACAGGAAAACCTTTTGGGCTTCAGAAGGGCAGTCAAAACCCACCTCTTTCCCCGAAACTAAGCCCCCTTGCCTTATGCTCTATGTCTTTCTTTGAAGTCAGTAATTTTTCTGTTGCAAAGCGCCGGGACGCCCCTTTGCTGGGGCAGCTGACCGCTATATAAACTTCTGTAACATAACATAACAAATATTTTCGTATCCAGCCAATCCCAGAAAAATGCTAAATGGTGTGCTTGAATCGACAGTGGTAGTGGGTGCTCTGGTCACCACAGATATATTTTGAAGGTAATGGGGGTGTATATTCCTTTTGTGCTAGATAATATTAACAAGTTAAGAACAGGCAGACATTTGACCTATTAATTCAATAATACCATTTAGCTGCAGACGTTGGGGTTATCTATCTTCTTGCTTATGTCTAATTTCTCACCCACTGGCAAGTTAAATGAACAGCTGAATCCGTGGATGTTACTTTCATAGAACCTTTCACAATTAGTTTTGCGGTGTTATATGTGTGACATTTCTAGCAAAGCAAAAAACTGAATAAGTTTGATTAAGTGCGGTGCTGGAGAAGCCTCAATTGGGTTGACACATTCTGGCCTGTTCACATGGTATAATTGGGTTTCGTGGCATGATGCCTTTTCTCTTCTCCATCACTCGCTGACCTTTTTACTGCAATGTTTCCCCTTGGGTTTCCTCTCATCCTTCCTCTCTCCCATGCTTGTCGTATGCCTTATTGTAAAGCTTCTCTCCGGCTTTTCATTTCCAGTCCTCTCTACTTTGCTAGATTGGTCTCTTTAGTGTCACCAACTTGCCACCCTCTATTTTGGCCACTTCTCTTCTCTCTCACTTTTTGCTATCTAACCTAGCTTGACCGTTTTTATTCTCAATATATTTTATTCTGCCTTCTCCCTGGTGCCCTACGAACCACCTCTATTTCCTTTCTGTGCCACTTTCTTCAGTTCTCAATTCTGTATTATCCCTAAATCATTGTCTAGACTCTCCAAGCTGTGGTTCCCTTTTTCCTATGACTGTCTGGCTCAGTGTCTTTTCTTAACCAGATTTTATTGTGGTTTTGCATTCTTATTTCATAATCAGGATACATTCACTGTCATCCCCATTTTGTTGAACATTGTTAACAGTTCCAACTCTCCCACCCCGTGAGTCGATTCCAGCTTCTGTATGTCAGTGATATACATGTATTCTCTAGGGGATAGATATATATATATATATATGTATATATATATATATGTATATATACATATGTATATATACATATGTATATTACCTACTGGCGGTCGCCAGTAGGTATATATAGTTAGGATTTTTTCCCTATGGGATTTTTGAAAATTCTATGTCTAATAACTTTGGCGTTTGTGGACGGAATTGGCTGAAATTTTCTGGAAAATGGAACATTTTGTTTCTGAGCAGCCCCTGGAAATTTGGGGGGTGGTTCGTCAAGGGGGGGCCGAGAAAAAAGGGGGTCCCAAAACGTGTTTTTAACATTGAGTTTTCCATAGGGCGGTTGGCCTCACTTTTAGCCCGAACGGCTGAATGGATTTCCACGAAACTTGGCAAAATTGTAGGGACTGGTAGCCCGATGTGCCTTTGCTAGGTCTCAATATATGTGCTTCAGTGGATTTTGAGAAATTAACGTTTAAAAAAAGATATATATCTGTAAGCGCGCTCTGGGCAGCGCTCCGGTTCGCGGACTTTACGCGTAACAGAACTTCGCGAAGCGAAGCTGATTGGCTCTCCGGTGTCTGTCAACATTCTAAACAGTCCGGAGCGGCCGCCATCTTGTCTCTCGGTAGGATCGAGAGACAAGAGGAGGCCAAAACAAAGGGGGAAATGACCATAAGGGGGCATAGTAGATCCTCCCTGACCCCCTAGGTTTAATGTGGAGGCTTTAAAAGGGCCCCGCGGGGCAAAAAAAAATAAAAACATTTTTTGTTTTTTTTGCGTGGGTAGCGCCCGGTTCGCGAACCGGGAAGTGTTCTGGGCAGCGTACTATAAGGAAAAAAGAATGATAGACTTTTCAAATACTGTATGTTAATTGATTGTTGGTTTTGTTGATTATTTTTTAATTTTTTTATTTTTTAAGCAATTATTTATTATTGTGATTGAAAATGTTATAACATTTCTAACATTTAACTAGTTTATGAATTACATATAAAAATGATTAAAGACTCAAACAATTTTTTAATATTACATACAATTTTATTTTTCGGATTGTTTTTCAAAATTTAATAGAACGTCTAGCATTTGACTGTCCGATATGTCCTCTTGTTGAGTGAACATAAGTTCCCACATTTGACCGTCATCATAATGAAGTAAATGATCCACAGATTCTACACATTGAACTAATTCATGGTTCCGTGATTCATCCATGAAATCTGAGTCATCATTGTCCTCAATATCTTTTTCTGTGTTGTTCTCCAGAACAATTTCGAAGGAAACATTCTGCTCACCTTCCATTTTATTGCTGTAATTTGCATAAAAAATAAATATATCAGTAGAGATAGGGCACTGTTGGGTTTAAGTTCAGACAGGTACTTGTGAGTTTATAACAGAGAAGTAATCTATGGGCACTGTATGGTTTCAGGCGTGAAGTAGTACTATTAAAAAGTGCCTGTGAAGAAGCCTAAGTAAATTCATAATTATACCACAGAAACCTAAATCAATCCATAATTATAATAAAGAAGCCTTTCTCAATGTCTAACTCTTACAGAGGGATAGTATATAACTATCTGAAAATGTTTTCAAATTTATAAAATAATATCTCACCTTCTAAAAAGAAGTTTAAGTTGTGAGTGAAAATGATCTTGCAATGTAGTTCAGGAAGTAGTAGTCAAAATGGCTGTGTTTCTCTCTCTTCCTTTATATATATTCAGGTACATAGCCAATCAAATGTCAGGTAAAAAAAGTAGAAAATGAAAGTAACATTTTAATTGGTTGTCAATTCCAACACTTCAGATGTGTTTTGTGAAGTAATTTACCTCAGGGTATTTAGAGAGGTCTACAGGCTAAATGGTTAAATGGAATTTCAATCAAATTTGTGAAAATGGTAGGCATTGGTATGTAGTATGAGCTAATCTATATTTGGTGAAATTGTCTCCAGTCGCTTTTCTGTAAACTACTTTCCCACCTTTTTTGATGGTGCGCTTCCCAGGGAGCGACCCGGTACGCGAACTGGTGAGCGCCCCGGTTCGCGAACCTTAAGCGTTACGGGAGTCCACCATTTTGTGTTTCGGTCGAATTAAGATACAAGATGGAGGGCAAATAATGTTCAGAATGGGTAGAAGGGGGCACGGTAGACTTATCTTGACCCCCTAGGTTTTCTGAGGGTGGCTGAGGAGGCCCATATGTGCGAAAAAAAACTAACATTTTTTTAAAAATTTAGCGAGGTTAGCTCCCGGTTCGCGTACCGGGAAGCGCCCCAGGGAGCGTACTTTGTTGAAAATTAGTGAAAAATGTTAGAGTAAAATAATAATTGTGAGTGATCAGATGTAGGGTAGCTCTGAGAAGAGCTTTTGGGTTTATGCTACATTTAGGTACTTATAAGTAGGTACCAATGCACAGTCTTAAATTCAGAATGAAAATTCTGTTGCCCTCATCTGAGAAGTGAACTCCATCTCCTCTGTAGATATCTTGCATGTAGTAACGCAAGTTATTGTTGTACAGGGAGCCCATTCCATGGTCTCTCATGTAAGCTGAAACAGATTTGTTTACGTGCTTCCTCGACTTCTCAATTTGTGGACAAAATTGGTTTGACCACCTCCATTTCTGTCTTTGGCATATATTTGAATATACCATGGCAGTCTGAGGAAAAAGTGCCATCAATTGCTCAAAGGTGTCCTTTAAAAGCATTTCCAGACCTACCCCAGTCAAAGTGCCCAAATCATTACCTCCACAGTGCACAATTAACAGGTCAGGTTTTGGCAAATGCATAAAGGTTTTCACCAATGGTATCAATTGGTGACATTTTAATCCTCTGTGGCCAAACCACTTAATTTCCACATCTTGTAAATTGAGGTTAGGTAAATTCCTGTTCTCAGCATACCTCTGAGCCCAATAGATGTAACTATGTCCAACAATCCAGACAGAAAACATGGTGAGAGAAGGTTCTCCTGCAGTCAGATGAAGTGTGGCAATGAAATGGCAGTTGAAAAAATAAGAGTTTAAAATGAAAAAAACTGTGGAGTTTCTGTGTTAATGAAGCAGTAACAGTGATTGGTGGATTTTGATTGCTGAAAACAGAAAGTTAGGGTGCATGGATGAGTTGTTTAAAAGATGTATTTTGAGTGGTCAAGAAAAAATCATTAAATGAAAGAATGCACTGGATATGAGGTGCACTGAGAGTTCAGAGTTCAATTGCAACATTGTTGTGTGAACTTGCAAACACCAGAAGTCTTCCAAGAGGTGGTTGCCATGCAGAAAAGGCATGAAATGGCAGAGGGGGGAAGGGTTTTCATTTGAAAAAAAGTGAGGGAAGAGTTTTGATACAGCATTTCTGTGCTTTTGATAGCTGCAGACTCTGGAGTGCATACCTTTTGCTCTGCTGAAGACAAATTGGTGTGTTTCTGAGACTGTTTTGAAACTCAAAGTATTTGCTAAGGTGAGAAAAGATTTCTTTAATTTAGATAGAGAATAGTGTGCTTTAAGGAGAAAATTATGAAGAAAGTTGTGTTCTTCAAATGTTGCTTTCTCTCAAGTGTTTTACAAATAGATTTTGTTTCTTTGAGAAAATGTAATTGGAGAAAATGTGAAGTATTGGTACTGACAGGGTGTTATTGTGCATAGGAGCTGTGGAGTCTTTTCAAATTATGATTTGAAAATCGTTTTTGAGGAAAATGAATGGTTATAATATTTATGACAAGGACATAATGGTGTATGCTTCATTATAAGGCAATTGAGTGTCTCTGATGTTATTTTTCCCATTTTAATGTAAGACCTTTCTCTGTGGAGCATATTGCTTGTAAATATGCTCCCACCTGTGCATGGCAAATTTAGATTTTGAATGATTGTGTTACATAGCTATGTTAAAAGTGACCCAACCATGCTGCAAAGGCAATCAAAAAACGCTTTTATGTGTCTTAAGGACATTTTAAGTCATTTCCCTATGTGCAGTGTTTTCAAATTATGATTTGAAAATCGTTTTTGGGGAAAAGGAATGGTTTGTAAATTTATGACAAGGATATAATGGTGTATGCTTCTTTATAAGGCATTTCAGTGTCTCTGATGTCATTTTTCCCATATTACATTAAAAGACCTTTCCCCGTGGGGCACATTCCTTGTAAATATGCTCCCACCTGTGCATGGCAAATTTAGATTTTGAATGTTTGTGTTACATAGCTATGTTAAAAGTGACCCAACCATGCTGGAAAGGCAATCAAAAAACGCTTTCATGTGTCTTAAGGACATTTTAAGTCATTTCCCTATGTGCAGTGTTTTCAAATTATGATTTGAAAATCGTTTTTGGGGAAAAGGAATGGTTTGTAAATTTATGACAAGGATATAATGGTGTATGCTTCTTTATAAGGCATTTCAGTGTCTTTGATGTCATTTTTCCCATATTACATTAAAAGACTTTTCCCCGTGGGGCACATTCCTTGTAAATATGGTCCCACCTGTGCATGGTAAATTTAGATTTTGACTGTTTGAGTTACATAGCCATGTTAAAAGTGACCCAAAAACTTGCAAAGGCTTTAAAAAACACTTTCATGTGTCTTAAGGACATTTTAAGTCATTTCCCCCTGGGTGCAGTGTTTTCAAATTATGACTTGAAAATCGTTTTTGACGTAAAGGAATGTTGTTAAAATTTATGTGCGCCATATGCCCCCAAATTTCTTTTTCAGGGGTGCAGCAGGGTGTTCTTGAGACACCCCTGCACCTTTGGAAAAATTCCTAATTTGCGATGAGCTAATTGCTAATCGCAAATTGCACCTTCATTCCTATGGGCCTCCTGGCCCATGGAAATGAATGGGTAATTCGCAATTAGCAATTTGCTCATTGCAAATTAGGAATGGTAAAGAATCGCTATTTATTCCTTAAAATTCGCTATTTTGGAAATGCAAAATAGTTTGATGATACATATGGCGGTTCATCTCCAACAAGATAAGAAGCTTAGGGATACATTTATGATGACTGGCGCAATGAAGTGGACATCACTTACTTCATTGGTAGAGCTTTACATGTATTATCTCCTCTGTATTCTTCGTCAAGCGTAACTTTCATCTGCAATCCTGAGTAGGCCTCACCTTAAACAAACCTCTGGATAGGGCACACCTTATCGTCATCCTGAATTAATCATTTAAAATGCTAGGGACAGATTTATGATAGGTGTATGCCTCTTTTGCGCCACTGTGCGTCACTTTTGTGATGCAGCGGCGGTGCAAAAGATTTGCTATGAGGCGACAAAATTACAAATTGATGCATTTAGGCAGATGTGTCATGGTGTAAAAAACACCGTGCCACATGAAACTGATGCAGCAGTGATGCAAAAGATGCACCATGTTGCAAGACAGGCCTCACTTGGGGCCATATGTATGAAGCTAATTAGCATTTGCAAAGGTCGAAGTTCTGTGAATTTTGGCCTTTGCGAATGCTAATTAGACAAATGGTATGTATCAAACAAGTTTGATGCAAAATAAGGAATAGCAAAATTTGCTATTCTTTATTTTGCGATTGCACTGAAGGATTTGCAAATTTTGTGATTTCTTAAATGCAATGTATCAAACAAAAAATATGCAAAAAATGCCATTAAGGATTTGCAAATTACCACCAACTTCTAGTTGGTGGTATTTTGCGAATTCTTTTCAAAAAGCTTTTTTTCCAAAAAACAAAAGGTGCCATATGACGCCCATACATGCCCTTAGGGCATGTATGAGCGCCATATGCCCCCAAATTTCTTTTTCAGGGGGTGCAGCAGGGTGTTCTTGAGACACCCATGCACCCTTGGAAAAATTCCTAATTTGCGATGAGCTAATTGCTAATCGCAAATTGCACCTTCATTCCTATGGGCCTCCTGGCCCATGGAAATGAATGAGTAATTTGCAATTAGCAATTTGCTCATTGCAAATTAGGAATGGTAAAGAATTGCTATTTATTCCTTAAAATTCGCTATTTAGGAAATGCAAAATAGTTTGATGATACATATGGCAGTTCATCTCTAACAAGATAAGAAGCATAGGGATAGATTTATGATGATTGGCACAATGAAGTGGACATTACTTACTTCATTGGTAGGCCTTTACATGTATTATCTCCTCTGTATTGTTCATCAAGTGTAACTTTGATCTGAAATCCTGAGTAGGCCTCACCTTAAACAAACCTCTGGATAGGCCACACCTTATCGTCATCCTGAATTAATCATTTAAAATGCTAGGGACAGATTTATGATAGGTGTATGCCTCTTTTGCGCCACTTACAAAACACTGCCCACGGGGAAATGACTTAAAATGTCCTTAAGACACATGAAAGTGTTTTTTTTAAGCCTTTGCAACTTTTTTGGGTCACTTTTAACATGGCTATGTAACTCAAACAGTCAAAATCTAAATTTACCATGCACAGGTGGGAGCATATTTACAAGGAATGTGCTCCACGGGGAAAGGTCTTTTAATGTAATATGGGAAAAATGACATCAGAGACACTGAAATGCCTTATAAAGAAGCATACACCATTATGTCCTTGTCATAAATTTACAAACCATTCTTTTTCCCTAAAAACGATTTTCAAATCATAATTTGAAAACACTGTACATGGGGAAATGACTTAAAATGTCATTAATTCAAAATTTGCTATTCCTTATTTTGCGATTGCATTGAAGGATTTGCAAATTTTGCGATTCCTTAAATGCAATGTATCAAACAAAAAATATGCAAAAAATGCCATTAAGGATTTGCAAATTACCACCAACTTCTAGTTGGTGGTAATTTGCGAATTCTTTTCAAAAAGCTTTTTTTCCAAAAAACAAAAGGTGACATATGACGCCCATACATGCCCTTAGGGCATGTATGTGCGCCATATGCCCCCAAATTTCTTTTTCAGGGGTGCAGCAGGGTGTTCTTGAGACACCCCTGCACCCTTGGAAAAATTCCTAATTTGCGATGAGCTAATTGCTAATCGCAAATTGCACCTTCATTCCTATGGGCCTCCTGGCCCATGCAAATGAATGGGTAATTTGCAATTAGCAATTTGCTCATTGCAAATTAGGAATGGTAAAGAATCGCTATTTATTCCTTAAAATTCGCTATTTAGGAAATGCAAAATAGTTTGATGATACATATGGCGGTTCATCTGTAACAAGATAAGAAGCTTAGGGATACATTTATGATGACTGGCGCAATAAAGTGGACATTACTTACTTCATTGGTAGGCCTTTACATGTATTATCTCCTCTGTATTCTTCATCAAGCGTAACTTTAATCTGCAATCCTGAGTAGGCCTCACCTTAAACAAACCTCTAGATAGGCCACACCTTATCGTCATCCTGAATTAATCATTTAAAATGCTAGGGACAGATTTATGATAGGTGTATGCCTCTTTTGCGCCACTGTGCGTCACTTTTGTGATGCAGCGGTGGTGCAAAAGATTTGCTATGAGGCGACAAAATTACAAATTGATGCATTTAGGCAGATGTGTCATGGTGTAAAAAAAAGTGCCACATGAAACCGATGCAGCAGTGATGCAAAAGATGCACCATGTTGCAAGACAGGCCTCACTTGGGGCCATATGTATCAAGCTAATTACCATTCGGAAAGGTCAAAATTCTGCGAATTTCGGCCTTTGCGAATGCTAATTAGACAAATGGTATGTATCAAACAAGTTTGATGCAAAATAAGGAATAGCAAAATTTGCTATTACTTATTTTGCGAATGCACTGAAGGATTTGCAAATTTTGCGATTCCTTAAATGCAATGAATCAAACAAAAAACATGCAAAAAATGCCATTAAGGATTTGCAAACTACCACCAACTTCTAGTTGGTGGTAATTTGCGAATTCTTTTCAAAAAGCTTTTTTTCCAAAAAACAAAAGGTGCCATATGACGCCCATACATGCCCTTAGGGCATGTATGTGCGCCATATGCCCCCAAATTTCTTTTTCAGGGGTGCAGCAGGGTGTTCTTGAGACACCCCTGCACCTTTGGAAAAATTCCTAATTTGTGATGAGCTAATTGCTAATCGCAAATTGCACCTTCATTCCTATGGGCCTCCTGGCCCATGGAAATGAATGGGTAATTTGCAATTAGCAATTTGCTCATCGCAAATTAGGAATGGTAAAGAATCGCTATTTATCCCTTAAAATTCGCTATTTAGGAAATGCAAAATAGTTTGATGATACATATGGCGGTTCATCTGTAACAAGATAAGAAGCTTAGGGATAGATTTATGATGAGTGGCGCATCACCAGGGATGTGCCAGTCATCCTGCGCCACTGTTCCGCCACCCATGGTGTGCTGCATTTACAATGCGGCGCAGCATGGGGCAAAAATGGCACAGATGCGTGACGCATCTGTGCCGTAAAGGTGGCGCATTGCTGGAGTTGTATCGCAAGTGCGATGCAGCTCCAGCAAGGCTCAGGGGTGCCCCATCTCCACAATGTTGTGTCAAGACCTATGTCTGCTTAAAGCAGGCGCAGGGTTTTGACGCAGCTTTTTCCTATCTGATTGTAAATGCGGCACACCATGGGTGGCAGAGCAGTGGTGCACGTTAACTGGTGCATGCCTGGGGATGTGCCATTTAACATAAATCTGCCCCTTTACATTTAAGTATGTGCAGGGGACACAGAGTCGGTGAGGCTTATCCAAGGTTAAGAAGAGATGAGTCCTGTTCACTGAAAAATTAGACATAGGCTTCACCTGCTCAGCATCGCTGGACATGGCTAAATAATAGCTGCAAAATGTTACTCTTGTTAAACAATTTTACTATTATAATCTCTGAGATTTGTCTCTTACTCTGCAACATCTCATTGTTGTTATCTTTCTTTAAAGATAAAGACAACATCAACATGAGCGACAATCAGCAATCAGTTGATTTCGACCTCATCATTGAACTCGTAATTGAAACATCAGTGGATGTTGATCCCTTGGATGATTTAAATCCTGAGGATGAAGAAGAACGTGATGAGGATGCAGATTTGTCCGAATTATATGACATAGGGTGGGAAGCTGACCTGCTTGAGCCTATGGAACTATAAACATTTATTTTTAAAATTTACAATAAATGAAAAGTAAAAATGTAAACTGTTTAATTTTAAATTAAACACACCTTCAAAAACAGGTTATGTGTAGTGTCTTCAATAAAATATTAAAATATGCTCATAAAAGTAGATCAGATTCACATATAAAACAGGACAGGTAAATGAAGAAGAATTCCATTTCTTTTCTGCTATTTCTGTATTCTAAATTTGCCAAAGCACTAAAAAATATTATATGTAAAAATGTTAAGTAGTGTGTTAAGTTTTTGTTGACTGTTATTGATTTACTGTTTGGTAATAGTGGTTAATAACATTTTTTATTATATTTTACCACAGATTCAACTGCAGATAATTTCAAATTTTGAGAATGCCAACTAAGGAGAGAATGAGAAAGGCTACAAAACGTCAAAGACAGCAGGTCCATCATTTACAGCAGCAGTCCTCTACAAAAAAAAATCGTCAAGTCACCAAGAAAGCACCGTTTAAGAGTACAAAAACATTCATAAGAAATATTTGTAGTAAAAAAAATATTACTACAGAAAATGTTTCAGTCCAGAAAAAGAGAAGCAATTCAAACGGAAAGGAAAGGCCAATCAAAAATGTTACTGCTAGAGCAAGAGATAACTCTGTGCATGATAGTAGAAGGAAACAACAGTTTAGGGACATTCGTAAACGAATGTTCCGCAACAGGATAATTGGCAATTTGTTAAAAAATATTAAGAAAGGTCAACAGAAAGTGCTTTTTTATAAGAGAAAAAAAAAGTTGAGAAAGTTATTGATCAGGCATTTGAAATTAAACGTAAGTTATTTATTTTGATAATCAATAGAATTAGGAAGCTAAACAAGGCAATTTATGATTTCAAAAGAAATAGTAGATGGAAGAGAATAGTTAATCGTAGTAATTTTTGTGAAGTTTTTTCTGGAGAATGGATGCATAGTTCAAGCTGTGAGGCATTTTTTAATGAGGAGAGTTATTTCCAGGATAATGATTTGGTGCATGCAGTTGACACCAGTGGTCGTGCTTATGAAGTGAAAGATGGTTGTCCAGTTGAAAAAGAAAAACTTGTGACAACAGAGGCAGAAGAGGTGTTAGGTAATGAGGTTTTAGGAAGACGTGCTAAGGGTCCTGTGTACACCTGGAAGTGTAGTAGTATTTGCAGTGTGCGACAGGATTCCATCAATTTGCTTTGTGATTTTGTACGGTCATTTAATAAGAAAAGTTTGAAGCAGAAAATGAGGTTGTTGCAAGAATTAGATCCTTGCAGAGTGAGAGAAGTGACAGGTTTGCATGGTCATTCACTGGCTTGTCTTTCCAGGAGAGTATGCCAGAGTGTTTTTCATCATTTCAGGATGCTAGCAGTGCATCATAATAAAGTGAGGAAATTAGTTAGAATGTTGTATTATGCTAAGAGTCCAGCAATTATGCTTAAACAATTATGCGCTGCTCTTTTGCATGGTTCTGAAATAGATGTGAAGAATATATGTGAAGAAGTTGAGTTTTGTTACTTTGGAAGTAAAGAGGAGAATGTTGAAATTGACCAAGAAGAAGCGGGTAATGTGGAAGATAGTGTACAGGTTTCCAGTACAGATAATTTCCAGAAGGAAATTGCGACGTTTCAGGTCAAATCAAGTGAGAGGCCAAATTTCACTTGTGTGTGTTGTCGACGCACTTATTATAAGAATCTGACTACGTTAGTGGATTTATATGCAAAAAGTGAAAGGGAAAATAATAGTGAATGGAAGGATTTCGCAACATACCTGATGGCAGAAAATTGTTTTGATTTGGGATTGGATCAACGTGTGTGTACTTATTGTTGTTGCAAATTAAATCAAAACCAGATGCCTGCTAGAGCAGTGCATAATAATCTGGAATTGGTTGAGATTCCTTCTGAATTGAAGGATTTAAATACTTATGAATCTATTTTGATTCAAAGTATCCATCCCTTTCAGGCTATTGTAAGAATGGAGCCAAAGACAGGGAAATTGCCTCCATCAGATTTACAGAGAGGATTAAAGGGAAGAGTTGTTTATTTGCCTCTAGATTTGAAGAAAAACATTAACACAATTGGAGTAGAAAAAGTGGAAGAGGAACCTCTGGTTATCTTAGTTAATGGGGTTCCGACAAAGAATAAGAAAATATGGCAAGATTTAGTGGATGTTAGGAAAGTTAAAAAGGCAACATTGTATTTGAAAAAAAATAATAAATACTATAAGAATGTATATGTTGCAGAAGAGGAAGTAAGTGAGGAAGAGGATAGCGATTTGTGTGCTGGTCAAATTGAGAAAGTAGAACCCTCTACTAGTGAAGAAATATATGAACATTATAGTGTTCATCCTTTGCATTCCAAGGAAGTCATGGGGAATGCTATTGAGTTGTTTCAAATGAAACAAGCCAAAGGGAGTCCCATTAGTATTTGGGAGGAAAGTTTGGAAGCTCGGTGTTTCCCACAGCTTTTTCCAACAGGTCAGGGAGGAAGATATGATGAGCGACCTCATCAAATTCCTGCTTCTGAATACCGGACTTTGCGATTGTATGCAGGAGATGCTAGGTTTCGACAATGCATTCCCTATTTGTTTCATCTCCTGTTTGAAAGCGATCTGTCTGGACTGTCATATGCAGTGAACCACATCTTGAAAAGTGGTATACACATGCAAAACATCTCGGCAAGTGACTTTATGGATAAAGTCAATGTCCAAGACAGTATTTTGGATTCTCACCTGATTAATCTCATGGCGTGTCAGCGTGGTACTAATGAGTACTGGTACCGTCGTCATGGTGATTTAAAATGTATGCTGAGGAACTTAGGAACTCCCACATGGTTCCTCACTCTGAGCTGTGCCGAGTATGGCTGGGAAGACTTACTTGAATTTCTACGAGAGGCAAATGCTAACGTAAAAAACATCGAATTCAAGACACCCGGAGAACTGTGCTCTTTGGATCCAGTCAATGTATGTAGGTACTTCAATCATAGATTTGAAGCTATGATGTCTTTCATCATGAATAAGAAGAATCCACCTCTTGGAGAGGTGTTGGATTTCTTCTGGAGAAAGGAGTACCAAGCAAGAGGTGCTCCTCATATACATATGTTGCTGTGGATCAAGGATGCACCTAAATTTGGAATGGATCCAGAAGACTCAGTGATGAGTTTTATACAAGAGTATTCTACGTGTGCTGTTTCAAACGCAAAGGAGAAGAAAAGCCTAAGAGAAAAAGTTCTGCGTTTCCAAAGCCATCGATGTGGAAAGTACTGTCGTCGTAAATTCCGAAACAAGGACAAGTTCTACACCAAATGTCGTTTCGGCTTTCCACGACCGGTGATTTCTAAAGGAAGAGTAAACAGTTTGATGTCTTCGCTGCGAAATCACCTAAAAACACATACAATTTGAAGAGGAACGAAGAGTCCAAGTACATCAACGACTACAACCCGGTGATTTTGTCCATGTGGAATGCTAACATGGATATACAGTTTGTGGCTGATAACTGTATGGCTGTGGCTCGGTATGTGACGTCTTACATCACCAAAAAAGAGAAGACAGAATTGAAGGATATGTGGGAGGACATTTCCCATGAAAAGAGCCTCAGCAAGAAGCTGTACAGTTTCAGTCTGAAGATGTTGTCGCATCGAGAAATTGGAGCGTACGAATGTTCTGACCGGTTGTCTTCAGCAAGTCTCTATGCCAAGTCCAGGAGTATCATTTGGGCGAGTCTTGGTCTTGCTGCAACGCGTAATCGAGTTCTCAAACCTGTGCGGGAAATTGAGTATTTGGCGGAAAAGGAGCCAAACAGTACCGACATTTTGAAGACCAACATGTTGGATACATATTATCCAAATCGAAGCATTCACCTCGAGAATGTTTGTTTATATGAGGTTCTTCAAAATTACATATTCAAGAGGAACATCAAAGAAGATACTGAGAAAGGAGTGTATGCTGTAATAGGAAGTGAGGGATGTCTGGTCAAGCAAAGAAAATGCCACTTGGTAAACCATCGAAAATTGAGTGGCGAATCTCCTGAAAAAAAGGAGTTTTTCTATTTAGCACTTTTGCAACTTTTCAAGCCTTGGCGTGCAGAAGAGGAACTGCTTGGAGATTTTCTCTGTTACGAAGACTCTTTCAATGCCGCCAAGGAGACCATAGAATGTCCTGCTTTTCCCAAATATGTAGAAATGTTGAATGCGGAAATTGAGCAGGAAGCAATGATTGCAGCCGAGATTGCCAGAGACAGTTCTCAGGACAGTCAGAGTTCTGCTACATTTTGAAGACCAACATGTTGGATACATATTATCCAAATCGAAGCATTCACCTCGAGAATGTTTGTTTATATGAGGTTCTTCAAAATTACATATTCAAGAGGAACATCAAAGAAGATACTGAGAAAGGAGTGTATGCTGTAATAGGAAGTGAGGGATGTCTGGTCAAGCAAAGAAAATGCCACTTGGTAAACCATCGAAAATTGAGTGGCGAATCTCCTGAAAAAAAGGAGTTTTTCTATTTAGCACTTTTGCAACTTTTCAAGCCTTGGCGTGCAGAAGAGGAACTGCTTGGAGATTTTCTCTGTTACGAAGACTCTTTCAATGCCGCCAAGGAGACCATAGAATGTCCTGCTTTTCCCAAATATGTAGAAATGTTGAATGCGGAAATTGAGCAGGAAGCAATGATTGCAGCCGAGATTGCCAGAGACAGTTCTCAGGACAGTCAGAGTTCTGCTTCATTGAGTCAGGATCCACTAGGAGGACCTGTTATCGAAAATGAAGCTGCCACTGCTATGAATGAAGTGGAAAGAGCCATGGCACATGCTCAGGAGGATGCGGTTAACTTAGAAGAGTTGGAAAGACAACTCAACGTTGAGCAGAGGAAAATATATGACGAAGTTACCATGCAAATTGATCATGGATTAAGTCATGACAAGAAAGAGTGCTCATGTACGTCGTTGAAGCCTGTCCGACTGTACGTGAGTGGAGAAGCGGGAACTGGAAAAAGTTTCCTTATTAAAGTAATTTCATGTTATTTGCAGGAAAGGACAGAGTCATCGCTGTCTTGTGTTGTCACCGCTCCAACTGGACTGGCAGCACATAACATTAAAGGGATTACTTTACATCGTTTACTGATGCTGCCAGTGGAGCATGACAACAAATTACAATATCACAAGCTATCTGGAGATGCTTGTTTTGAAGTTTCAAGAATCTTGAGGAAAATGAAACTTCTTATCATTGACGAAGTAAGCATGGTTTCCAATGTCATGCTTGCCTTTGTGCATTTGAGAATGCAAGAAGTTCTCAAAACAGAGTATGATGTGTTATTTGGTGGCAAACACATCATTGTTTTCGGAGATCTTCTGCAGCTGACACCAGTGAAAGGGCAACCTGTGTTCAAAATGCTCACGCATGAAGATACCAGGAAGTGCCTAGGCAGCATTGGCAACGTCAATATATGGTTAAACTTCAATTATGCTGAACTGCATGAAAATATGCGTCAGGCGAAGGATGAAGTTTACAAGACTATTCTACAAGATGTTAGAATTGGAAAAGTGACCGAGCATGGGAAAGAAGCTTTACATGCACGATTACTGTCAAATTTATATCCAGAACAAGATGTTGTGCCTGAGAATATTTTTCAGAAAATTACTGAGAAGAAATCTGGAATATGTTTGATGCCAACTCTTGCAGAATGTGCCAAATTCAACAACAAAATGTTGCATTTAGAAAAGCAAGAGATTGTGAAACTGGAAGCTATTGACAGAGTAGAGCATATGGGATCAACAATTATTTTGTCTGAGAATCTGAAAACAAAATAGGATTCATTAGAGAAGAGTATATCTAAAACTGCAGGTTTTGAAAAGACTCTGAATGTGTGCTTGAACTGCCGTATAATTTTAAGAAGGAATTTACATGTTGAAAGAGGTCTGGTAAATGGATCAATGGGTAATGTTGTTGATTTTGTGAAATACAGAAATAGAGATGGAATTGAATTTTTAAAAATTAAATTTGATGGCATTGAGGAAGTACAGCTAATTGGTCGTTGTTCTGCTAGATTTTTGCTTGTAAAAGACTTATATGTTCGCCGTAAGCAGTTTCCTGTTTGCTTGGCATATGCGGTGACAATCCATAAATCGCAAGGTTTAAGTGTAGACAGTGCATTGGTGAATATTGGCAGTTCTGTGTTCAAGGAGGGTATGGCATATGTGGCATTGTCACGAGTTAGAACTTTATCGGGATTGTACTTGATTGAGTGTGATGTCACAAACATTTGTGCGGATCTAGATTGTGTTAAGGAATACAATAGGTTAAGAAGAGAGTATGCGCCACATTTGCCTCAATATCCTTTGTTTGAGAAACGTGTGGTAGGCCGGAAACGAAGAAATGTGATACTTCTAGGGAGGTTGTAGCAAAAAGACGAAAAGTCGATGAACCTGAAATTATAAGCAGAAACAAAAAGGATTCTGTTGAAGATGTTGTTGGTTTTCAATTTGAAAACAGTTCTGGTGTCAACTGCTATGCTAATGTAGTGGTTAATGTTTTGTTTTCTCTAGAAAATGTAAAAGAAGAGATTGTGGTCAATTCTGATCAAAGATTTTGCAGTTTGTTAAATTCTGTCTTAGAAAAATGTAGCACTGATAGAACAAACATAGAAAGTGTGTCTGAAATTCGAAATCTGTTAGACAGATGTTCAGGCCAAACACAATTCTCTCAAAATATTCAGCAAGATTGTCAGGAGTTTTTAATGTATATGCTTGATGTATTGCATGCTGAAGGTGTAGATGTAGATCAGCTGTTTGGGCTTTCTTATCAATGGCAGCATGACTGCGAGAACTGTATGGTATCAAGTACTACTAGTGTAGACTCAGAAAGATTTATATATTTAACTTTGCCAGACAGTAAATCAGTCTCCTTTAATAAGCTAGTAAAAGCAGCTGATCACAACATGGAGTGTAGCCAATGTAAATCTGAAATGATGTCCACATTATTTATACAAACATATGGCCAGTATGTCATTTTAATGTTCCAACGATGTAGGCCTGATGGAACAAAATTGACAACTTTAATTAAAAATTTTGTGGCTTCGCAGTTGTCAATATCAGGAAGGACTTTTGTAACTGCAGCAATTATATATCATGACGGTCCTTCAATAACATCAGGACATTACACAGCTTATTTAAAGTCTAGAAATGGCTGGTCATTCTGCAATGATTCTGTTTTAATTTTCAAAAAAACATTGCCGTATGACCTTAAAAACTCTTACCTGGTGTTTTTAAAACCAAAATTTTAGGGAAAGAATCTCGGGATGTGCTCTGAGGAATTTCAAGAAGTTCTAATGGCTCCTACACGATTTGGCCTTGAGGATAAGTGTAGTTCAGAGACATAACTTCTAACCATAAGACTGGACGTCATGGAGAAATAAGTGCACTTTGAATGAGTTCAGAAAAACTATTTCTTTTTATAAGCTAATTGAAGCAGCCAATCAAAACATAGAGTAGAGGGAATGTAAGTCTGCAATGCTGTCTACTGTTTTACATTGCTTTGTGATTAAAAGTGATGTAGAGAATTAAATAATTGTAGTAGTCATAGAGGTAGTGTAAGTCTGCTTCATAGTAAGCAGTATCAGTGTCATAGGAAATGTAGAACATGACTGAGGAAGAAGGGGAAGATATTACTAGTCCAGGATTGTGAAAATGATCTTCAACATTTTAATTCTGAAAGTTGCGGAAATGCCAAATGACGGGATTGGCTTACAAGAAATCCAAGAGTTATAAATGGCTCTGACAAGATTTGGCCTTGTGAAAACTTGTGGTAGAGAGCAAGAAGTCATTTATTGTATGTAACATGTTTTTCAAAACGATGGAGGTTTTCTTTCAGAAAGTGGCGGGCTGAAAGTAATAACAGCACAACAGAGTGTAAGCTGTTCATAGGACATCCTTTGACGTCATGGAAAGTAAGTTAACTTTAAGGAGTTCTGAATTCTGATTTGTTATGTTGTATGGGTTTTTTAAACACAATCATTTTGATTGTGGTTTTTTTTCCCCGCTGTTATATGATGAATACCTTCAAGTCACTGTTTTTAGTGAAATTTGATACATTCTGAGAACAGCAAAAATAAACCATTTAACATGTATAATTAATTCTGTACTGTTTCCATTTATGATGTACATTTAGAACTGTGTAGGAGGGATGGAGAAGGAGAGGCTTCTGTAAGTGTCAAAGTTCTTGCATACAGTGCTCATATTCTACGTAGTCTTTCATATGATAGACTACATTTCCACAATGAGATACCTAAGCAAAGGAAACACAGGTCATATGATTGTGGAATGAGCAAAAAAATGTGCATGTTTTTCAATTATATTACCTGTGTTTCCTAACATTACACACCACATTGTGTAGATGAGGTTTAGGCCTGTTCCTGGAGACAGAGGAGGTCTGACATTTGTTCAAGAGTGCAGTGGACATTAATCACTTCGTTGGTAGGCCTCCACATGTATTATGTCCTCTGTTCTCTTCAAACAACTCGAAATTTCATTTGGAACCCTGAGTAGGTCTCACCTCAAACAAACCTCTGGATAGGACACATCTTATTGGCATCCTGAAGCAATCATTTAAAATGTTAGTGTCTTGCGACACTTTTCTGAGACAACAGCAGTGCAAAAGATGCACCATGTTTTAAGATAGGCCTCACTTCATCTGCATCAAGATACTGTTAGTTTAAAATGTATATCTTTAGGACTGTGTAGGGGGCCTGGAGAAGCAGAAGCTTCTGTCAGTGTCAAAGTTGTTGAAAAACTGTTTGTCCTTCAATCTTTCCCCTTGTCTTTTGTAATTTTTAAATACATGTTTTAATATTTTTCAAATGTCTGTTCTCTCTTTCACAGATTGAAAGTATAAAAACAAAAAGTGAGTAATTTAACGAAGATTATAAGGTAAATGTTTTGTATTCTTTTCGTTACATTTCTATCACATTCACCTACTATTAGTTCCACAGCTTTATTTCTTTAACCCTCAGTTTCCTGCCTTTGCTACTTTCCTCATTCCTTTCTCTTTTACCTACTTACTCAACTCCTTCCACTCCTTTTCTCAGTCCCTCTCTTCTCATAGTTCCTCACTCTTGTTCACTCACTCCGTCTCTATTACTCTTAGTGTCTTTGACTGATCACTTTTTCACTACTTGTTCATAATGCTTTCTCTGTGTAGTTGAAGCACACTAAGGGGCATATTATGAACACAGCCAATAAAATTATTGCTGTTTTTATTGGCAGAAAACTGGTGCAAAAGTGGTTTTAGCGGCAGTTTTCTGCCGCAAAAGCGGCTTTGGTGACATATTTCTGCCGATAAAAGCTGCAAAACTTTTATTGCCTATGTTGATGATATGGCTCTATGTTATTTACATTTCTTTGCTGTTTCAATTAATCTTTTTCTGTTATTTTTTGTTTTCTGTTTTCTATTTTTTCTCTCTGTTATTCCCCATGTTTTAATCTTATTTTGAACATTCACTCACATTCTCCAAGAAACTCTTCTTTGTTATTGTTCTACTCTCTTTTTTTTCTTTCACTTCCTTATCTATTTTGTTTTCCACAATTATACCCTCTTCCGTCTTTTCTTCGGTAAATATATCTATCAAACAGTATCTCTGGTTTACTCCCTATAGCTGTCTTTCTTTTAACATCACTCTCTGTTTACTTTCCTTATACTTATTCTTCTTTTTTAAATTTTTTTGGTTCGCGAACCGGGAAGCGAACTGGGAGCGAACTAAAAGAAATAGAGCTTGCTAGAGTGCTAAACATTCTAGCAATTTTTTTTGAAAGGGGAGGTAGTTCTGAAAAGAACTTTTTTTTAAATGTTTTTGTTGTTTTATATATTTTTTTTTATTTTGAACATTTTTTGTTTTTTTTGTATTTTTTGAACAATTTTATATTTTTTTTGGTTTTTTTTGGGGGGGGAAACAACAAAAAACAGGCATTGAAAAGGGCTCAACAGGAGCAAAAAAAAAATTACTGTGTGGGGCGGTTAGGGCAATTATGATTGTTGTAAGCTAGGTTTATTGAATTGATACTCATGTTGCCACATGACATCAATGCACCGCAGTGCAGACAAGTAAACTTCATATGCCCAAAATTATCCTGGATGTTTGGCACGGTTTCCCGTGCCTCTGCTGCTGTCAAAGAAATCAATGAAGTTGACCTGGCCACAGGAGTTGCTGTTGGGTTCTGTTCCATGTCTCGTATTTCCGCCCGGCTGTAATTGAGTGGATGCCACCTGCTCATGTGCCTATGCATGGTATAGTTCCCATAGCTATACTTTTTATCAGTCCCTCTTGATAATTTTTCTTTGCAAATGAGGCAGGTGACATACCTCGCATTCCCTTTTTTCTGGCCTGGAGGCATTGAAAAAAACTGCCAAATGAAACTGGCTTTCCTATGGGAAACCCGGGGCACCTCTTCCAAGAACTGTGGTCCTTCTCTCTCCTCTTCCTCTATTTCTTCCTCTTCCTCCTCTGTGTTGGTGATGACCTGGGGAGGTGGTCCTCTCTTCCCATGAGGAGGTGGTGGTGGTGGTGGGGGTCCACCAGCTGAAGCTACCATTGAAGCCATTGCTCTAGTATGAAATAAGGTCTTCCTCTCACAAAGATGAAAGTCAGAGTGAGGAAAGAAGGAGGGGGTTTCATCATTTGGGAAAAACAAGAGTTCTAAACCAATGAAAAGTGTTATTTTTAGGTCACCTGACCTAGCCTTACATGATTATGAAACCAAAAGTTAAATGAACCAATGAAAAGTTTTATTAACAAGTCACATGACCTCTCACGCTTATGTTACGCGCTGCGGAACGCGCCCCGGATCGCTTCCGGGTCGCTGCGCTTCGCGCCTCGGTTCGCGTACCGGAGCACTTACGGGTGCGCTAACGCAGCGCGTCATAAGACGCATTACGCGACAACGTGATACGTCGCGCTTCCGCGACGCGTCACGATGTTGATTTCTAACGCGGCAGTTGCGCTAACGGAACGTTTACCGGTTCGCGGACCGGGTCGCGGCATCAAATTGAGCTAACGGAAAGCTTCCCGGTTCGCGAACCGGGAGCGAAACAAAAAAAATATTTAAAAAAAAATTATTAATAAACATATAAAATATATTTTTGGATTTAAAGAAGAATACATTTTACAGCTATAGATATTAGCTTTTAAAAAACCAATGAAATTCACTGAAAAAACCATAGGTTATAGACCATATATAGTTAGGAATTAGCATTTACAAAACCTTGAAAATTCACTGAAAAAACCATAGGTTATAGACCATATATAGTTAGGAATTAGCATTTACAAAACCTTGAAAATTCACTGAAAAAACCATAGGTTATAGACCATATATAGTTAGGAATTAGCATTTAAAAAACCTTATTTTACTCACACAAAACCATTGAAATTCCATATATAGTTAGTTGTACTAACTATATATCGCGCACCCGCAATCCACTGCTGATCATGTCACATATTACATCATTCATGACATGGTCAGTTACATCACTGATGACATCACTGATGACATCTCAAATGACATCACTGATGACATCTCAAATGACATCACTGATGACATCACTGATGACATCTCAAATGACATCACTGATGACATCACTGATGACAACATCCAGTGCTGTATTTTTCTGTAAAGTTAAAATATGTCTTGAGTGGATGTATAAGTGTCTGGATGAAGGATTTAGTAGGGGCATGACTGACTGTATGAGTGACTGATTAAATGTGTCTCACTGAGTGCATGGGTTAGTGACTAAACTGTCTTAATTTGTGCATCATTATGTCTGTTGTTCTGTAAACTGCTGCATGTGTTGATCAGTAGCTATATGATTAATTATATGGGTTATTGATTGGTTGCCCAAGCATTTGTATGGGAGACTGAGTGTGTGTGTGTGGGTGGCTGGGAGGTGTATGACTTTCTGCATAGATGTGTGAGCAGTTGATTGACTAGATGTATGGGTTCAAAAGTGCATGTGGAAACAGCTGTATGGGCAGTTGACTGTGTGCATGAGTGTATTGGTGAGTGAATGGATATCTCATTGCTACATGTTAAAGTAAGTACATATGTAAAATACAGTACATGTGAGAGTTGACATATATAAATAACTGTGCATAAGAGCCAGTGAATGTGTGAGTGGCTGTATGGATCATTGTGAACTTGTATCCAGGATTGTATAAGTGAGTAAATATGTTTTAGTATATGTTTGAATAAGTAAGGTGTGTATAACTGTATAGTTGAGGAAATGGAGGTGTGATTGATTCTTTGTATGACTGACTAAGTGTCTGAGTAACTCCATGGATGAGTGACAGTCTATGAGTGTCTGTTTACACTGATTGTATCTAAGGTTATATTAGAGTCTGAAGAGGTTCATCGTATTATCACATGAATGATGTCATCAGTGATGTGATCAGTAATGTCAAATGAGATGTCATCAGTGATGTCATCAGTGATGTCATCAGTGATGTCATTTGAGATGTCATCAGTGATGTCATCAGTGATGTCATCAGTGATGTCATTTGAGATGTCATCAGTGATGTCATTTGAGATGTCATCAGTGATGTCATCAGTGATGTCACTGACCATGTCATGAATGATGTAATATGTGACATGATCAGCAGTGGATTGCGGGTGCGCGATATATAGTTAGTACAACTAACTATATATGGAATTTCAATGGTTTTGTGTGAGTAAAATAAGGTTTTTTAAATGCTAATTCCTAACTATATATGGTCTATAACCTATGGTTTTTTCAGTGAATTTTCAAGGTTTTGTAAACGCTAATTCCTAACTATATATGGTCTATAACCTATGGTTTTTTCAGTGAATTTTCAAGGTTTTGTAAATGCTAATTCCTAACTATATATGGTCTATAACCTATGGTTTTTTCAGTGAATATATATATGTATATATACATATGTATATATATACATATGTATATATATATATATGTATATATGTACTCTCACTTCTCAGCTCGCCCATTTTTCGAATTCTCTCCATGTTGCGACTCTCTGTCCCCCTGTCGACTTCCAGTTCCTGGTGATTTCTCGTTTGGCAGGACATAAGCAAGATCCCGGACTTTCCATCTCTCTTTGGTTTTAGCTGTGCACAGGAACCATCCCAATAAGCAATGAATCTCCCTGTCTGTGACCGTTTCCACTATGCTAAGGACCTCCTCCCAGAAACGCTCAGAATGGGGCACTCCCAGAACATATGTAAGATGTGCGCTTTGCTCTCATCGCATCGGGGGCATGCTGCTTCTTCCAACTGAAAATATCTTCTAATTCTCACCGGGGTAAGTGCTGTAACGCACTCCAACTGATACTCAGCACATCACCAGACACCCATGCATTCTATGACTCATCCTGGCTGAGCAGTAGGGAAGATGTAGCTAAGGAAAAGGAATGGCAACAGTTAAGTCACAACTGTCAGGTATGTCCTATTCAGGATATAGTAGTTGATTAACTTGAAACGCATGTTCCGTGAAATTTTCGGGGTCCTCTACTATGGTCTCCCATTCCGCCTCCGGGATCTGGGTCCCCAGGTCCTCCTTCCATTTCAGGCACAATTGCTGCATTTGCTGCAGGAGAGTGTGACATATCGCCCTGTAGAGGCACAAGATTGTTTTGATCATCCCTTCTGATAAAGCCACATATTGACAGCCGCTCAGTGCCCGTGGTTCTGTGGACCCAGTACCCCAGTGTTTCCTGAATACCGAGGGGAGGGCCCTGGATAGGAGAAAATGGCCCGGGGTAGATCAAATTCAGCATGAAATTCGTCAAAGGGGCAGAGTCTCGAAAGAGATCCCCAACTGTAGTTTCCCCCGTACCCACCCAGGTCTGGTTCTGTGTCTTTTCTTTGTACTTTTCCTGTGTCTCTCTCTTTTTCCTCTATCACTATCTGACCCTTCCTGAATGGCTATCCAATATTACTTTCTCCTCTCTTCTGCGTCTCACTGCCATGTGGCCACACTACTGGGGAGGTTAAGCTTTGCATGGAAAAAGTACGAATTTGCTCATTATTAAAAAATTAAGTTACTTTCACTTTTCGCTGCAAATGGGTAGGGGGATGAGATGAGCATGCTTGCTCACTACACTCTCTTTCACCTTTCAGTTTTGGGTATGGATTTCTGCCACACCACTTTCAAAGTTCGCCATCCACCACTTCTCAGGGGTGGCATTTATATGAGGCTCCACTCTGACACTTCCAGAGCAGTACAGAGCCATCACATCGCCATCTACCTACATGCAGAAGCACTGCTGGAGAAATGTTTCTGGATCTAGTCTGGCACTTCTAAGGTGACGATTTAAGCTTAAAAGAGGTCTAAGACTAAGTTTCAGTCACCTGTGGCATGGAAAAGATAAGTAAGGATGAAGAGCTTAAGGGCCCTCTATTTCAAAGCTTTTTCGCTAAGCAATGCCTTACTGCAATGATTCTTAACCTGTTTATTTATTTATTTGCAGAGTTGTATATAGCTCGAACAAGACCCTTATGGGTGACAGAGCCCTTTACAATTATAATGAGAGGTAGGTATTATACAAACGAAAAGTTGTATACATGAAAAAATAATACTGTTTTCGTCAGATGGGTACAACATATTACATATATACAAATTAGTACAGATACATAAGCAAGGAGAAGTAAGAGAGACAGGAACCCATAGTCATTCGTCCGATAGGTGTCGGGAGAGTATATAGAGGTTGGGAGAGGAAAAATATCTTGAATCACAATAATATGGATGGAGGCGTGGGAATATAGAATGTCAGACAAGCAGGTAAGGGTCGTGATCAAGCGGGGGGAGGTTTGACCTCAATGTGAGAGAAATCTATTGGCTAGTAGCAGTTTTACTTCTTTCCTGAAGATGAAAGTGGAAGAGTTGCATCTGGTCTCCAGAGGGAGGGAGTTCCAGATAGCAGGTGCAATTCCAGAAATGAACGATTGTAGGTATTCCTTTTGTTGAATTTATGTGGCTTAAGTGGAAGGGAGTTTGTACTTCTAGAAGGTCTGTTTCTGCCAAATAAGGTCAATTTCTGGAACAGGTAAGAGGGGGTGTAGCGCTTTGTGGGTAATTCAGGCAATTTGGAGATGGATCCTCACCTCAAAGGGTAGCTATTTCAACGACTGAAGGTCGGGCTGATGTGATCTCTCTTTTTTTGAGACAGCGATGAGCCTTGCTAATGCATTCAAGGTTACTTTCAGTGGTGCAAGACTGTTTGGAAGGCCCACAAGGGAAGCACAGCGCTAGTCATGTTTAGATATTATGACAGCTTGAACTGCTGTTTTGGGATCTGCAGTTGGAAGGAATGGTTTTAGTTTTCTTAGAGCATGGAGTTGATGGTTAGTTACTCTAGTGGTGGCACTGATGTGATTTTCCATGGACTATTGTCGATGATGTGTGGTGTGCAGTTTAAGGCATTATGGTGTGGAGCCAGTTGATCCTATGGGCGATAGTGGGCGGAGATCTCAGAAGGAAATCTGTTTTAAGGGCGTTAAGTTTGAGGTGGTTGCGAGTCAGCCAGTTTTAGTCAAGGTGTTGTTGAGGATTCTGATGTAACCGGGAGAGGTGATTTTCATGTAGAGTTGAGTATCGTCTGCATACATATGGTAGGAGATATGAGAGAGTTTAAGGATTTCGGTCAAGGGCTCCATGTATAGGTTGAAAAGTGTCAGGGGGAGAGTAGAACCTTGGGGGACGCCTAGTGTAACTCGTGACTGATCAGAAAGAGTGTGGTTAGTTAGAACACGCTGAGATCTGTTGTGAAGGAATGAGGAGAACCATTTTAACTCAGTGCCGGAGAGACCCACCCTCAAGTCTAATAGGTTAAGATGTGTTTCATGATTGACAGTGTCAAACGCTGCTGACATGCCCAGTAGTATTAGTAAGCAAGATTAATTCTGGTTGAGATAGGGGAGAGCATCATCTACAATGTGAACCAGGGCAGTTTCGATGCTATGGCTGGGTCTGAAGCCCCTTTGACACTGGTCGTAGAGTTGAAATTGAAAGTTTTGATTGCAGAGTTGTAGGTGCACCCATTTTTCTAATAGTTTAGTCAAAGTTGGAATGTTGGCGATGGGGCGGTAGTTCTTAGGGACAGGCAGGTCGAGGTTGAGTTTTTTTAAGATATGAGTGACCTTACCATTTTTTGGGCAGAAAGCTATGGAGCCTTGGGTAAGTGAGCCATTTACAATCCTTGTCCATAAGGGTAATAGAAGGTGAACGGACTCACTGAAAAGGTTGGAGGGAAGGGGATCAATGAAGTGATTGGAATATTTCAGAGAGAGGTTAGACGATTTGAGATGCCGTTTTCATCAAAGGTTTTAAAGCTGGATTAGACTGCATTGTTTTTAGATTTGTGGGGGGAGGATGTCAGGCGTTCTTCCTGAACAACGGTGTAGGGGAGGTTAGCAAAAGCGGAGTTTCAGGGAATTCTAGATCTCGTGGTGATTTACATGGTTTTCTCAGCAAAGAAAGAGGAAAACATGTCGCAATTGGGTAGAATTTAGTTATCCGAGGATGGGGCATTGCTTTCTCTGGTTGTTTGGTGTTTGATAAGTTCAAACAGTTTTTTTGAACGATCAGTTGCTGAGCCAAGTTGATTTCGAAAGAATGTTGCTTTGGAACTTCTAATGTGTCTATTGTAGGCGCTCTGCCTTTGTCGTGAAGTGAAAGGTTATTTATTGAAGGGGTATGTCTCAAGTTCTTTCAGCAAGTCTGAGGCATTGGCGTTCCTCGTTAAGGTTGCAGTTGAACCAAGGGTTGGATCTTTTAGACGGGATTCTCTTTAGTTGCTTGGGGGCAAGAGTATCCATGATTTTTGTCAGAGGTGATGTAGTGATTCATGAGTTAAAGAGCATCATGCATGTTGAGAGGGGGACCAGGGTGTGGTTACTAATAGCTGACACCGTAAATGGGTTGAAGTTGCGGGTGTCTCTGACCCATTGTTTAGCTTTTCTAGGTTGGCCCCTAGAACTAACTGCTGTTTCATATTTAAAGACAGTGTGGCAATGGTAGTCAGTCCAGTCGCAAGGTAGGATGGATTTGATTTAAATGGTGTTTTCTTTAGCGATAAATAAATCTAAGGTGTCACCTTTGTTATGGGTAGTGCTGTTGCAAGCTTGGATACGTTTGAGGTCGTGGAGGAAACCTTTAAAACTGTTACCCAGAGACCCCTGGGGTCCACAAAACCTACTCAGGGGGTCAGTGACTGCTTAGAATATTTTAAAAAAAAATATCAGATTAATAAAGTGCATATAAATAAAGAAACAACATGTAAAACTGAACATTTTTAATCTTCCAGTAAAAATTGGAGACTAAAAATTAAGTTAGTATCTTAAGAATGATTTGTGGGAGCAGTGTAAGTGCATCAAACAGAACACAGTTTGGACGAGTGACCTAAAATTTAGAAAAGCACCAACCTTCCCATTAGAATTTTTAGTTTTTATATATTTATTTTTGAATTTAAAAATGTATTTCATAATTTGTGCCTTTGTTGGATGAAGCTTGTTTCTCTATTTTTCTGCATTGTTTTGCTGATCAAATCCTTGAAAATGTTTAGATCGGGGTACGTAATGACTCAATGGGTGTTTCCGGATTCCAGTAATGATTCATTAGGGGTCCTCGGATTCCAGTAATGATTAAGTGGGCGTCCACAGAAGTTAAAAGGGTAAGAACCATTGACTTACTACATAAGAGCCTTAGTATGTTTTGCCTGGAGAGTCACAATGTCCTATGTTAGCTTGACAGGCACATGAGCATCTATGTTGCTTGGGTAGCGTTAGAAAATATTAAGACTGTTGCAAGAAAACGTTTACTGCAAAAACCTATTCAGCCTTAATCTGAGTGCCACGCTCAGTCTGAAAAAGGCCACCAAAAAATTTATTTGGGTAGAAGTTGGCCATAAGTGTACTCAGTCCTGACTTATGGAAACGCCAATTGCTCCGGAGAGTAAGCCATTTCATGTGGTTTTATAGGTTGGAAAGACTGGTAACCGTTGAATGGTGTTCCCCATGCCCTTTTGTCGCACTCTAAAGGCAGCTCTGCAGTAACGGTATTAAACTGGACAGATTTTGCATTTTATTTTAACCGCCACCTCGAAATGAGGGACATTAGGTTTTACCCTCTTAGCTTTTTGTGGATATTTGAAAGTATACCTTCTATATGTTCTGATTAAAATACATTGAGATGTCGTCAACTAGTGCTTTGAAACAGCCTTATTGTATTCCTGAGTTCTAAGTGTATGAGAAAGTGGCTAAGTGAAAACATCTGTCCCTTATCATTTGTCTTACAAAAAAAAGAAAGAAATCGGGCAATTCAAACCGAGGCAGGGCTGCTGCCTTTCCTCAGAACAGAGCTCGATCAACACAACCTGCTTCAGCGGCTTACTGCCTGGTAAATGAATCACTTTAATTGAACGCCACTGTATGCACACACTGACTGGAAAAACACAAGCAATAAGGAAAAAACATATGGTGCTTGCAATTGAAATTGGTTTACTCATTTTTAACAGTGTTGTTTCTACAGCGCTTGCATAATTGACCTTTAGAACGATAAATGTGTAAAATAATTTTGTTTATTATCAGCTACAAACCCTGCGACAATTACACAAAATGAAAACTTAAAAGGAAGGCATCGTTCTGGAAGCATTTCCATTGTTTACATAATTGCACAGCTATAATTTAGCTCTCATGTTGTTATGGAAAAATAAAAACGCATCATTATAGAGCATTTCAATTCAACATATAATGCGGTGGTGTCAAAAATGGGAACCATCCCCTGCTTATTGCCAGTATAAAATTGATTAACCCTGTAAATGAAAAGCTATTGCAACAGATGGTGTTCTAGCAAGAGACACGGGAATCTCAACCAGTATTGATATCACTAAATAGGTTCAAGTACTAAATCTCAGCATTTTGGAAAGGTTAACTGCACAGAACAAAACCTTACTGTATGTATGTATATATGTATGTGTATATATAAATATAATCCATCAAATTATTAATAACGCAGTACTCTCGAAAGGAAGGTTTCTTTTCAGTTTATTAGGTCAGTACAAATATCGCTTTATCACGTCCACAAACGCAATTCAACCATACTGGTCCTCCTCATGGTATTATCGGAACGAGCCGCGCCCTAGGCCACATGGAGGTTGTAGAACTTGCGCAGTAGCTGGGATAGGACAGTGGTGACTGAAAGCCCCTTTCATAGCCACGAAAGGGGTGAAATGCAGATTGTGGGCATGTGGCCGTAGCCCTTAAAGTGCTACAGCACTATGTCTGCCTTGTCTCCAAAGAGATGGGTGCCATCAAAGGGCATGTCCAAGAGAGATGCCTGGACATTCCTCGAAGAAGCCAGAAGTTTTAATCTAGACGCGGCATCGAACAGCCTCTGTCAATGAAATTGCTCTGCCCAGAGTCGGCCATGTCGAAACCACAATGGATGGCGAACTTTGCTGCATCTCTACCATCTGACACGGCCAATCAATCAATCAATCAATCAGAGTACTTGTAAAGCGCGCTACTTACCCGTGAGGCTCTCAAGGCGCTATGGGGGGGGTGCTGCTACTGCTCGAAGAGCCAGGTCTTGAGGAGTCTTCTGAAGGCGAGTAGGTCTTGGGTCTGCTGTATGTGGGTAGGGAGGGTGTTCCAGGTCTTGGCAGCTAGGTAGGATAAGGATCTGCCGCCGGAGGTCGTTCGTTGGATGCGGGGGACAGCGGCGAGGCTGGCGGAGCAGAGCTGGCGGGTGGGGGTGTAGAAGCTGAGTTCGCTGTTCAGGTGATCCTATTGTCGATGGGGAGCCAGTGTAGGTCTCTCAGGTGGGGGGTGATGTGGCTGCGGCGGGGGACGTTAACGACCAGTCGGGCGGAGGCGTTTTGGATGCGTTGTAGTCGTCGTAGGTGTTTGGCTGGGATTCCTGCGTAGAGTGCATTGCCGTAGTCCAGTCTTGTGCTGACGAGGGCCTGTGTCACCGTTCTTCTTCTTTCAGTTGGGATCCACTTGTAGAACCTGCGGAGCATTCGGAGTTTGTTTGGAGCAGGAGGAGGAGACGGCGAGAGGATGGCACGGGCCTCCTCCGGGACCTGTGGCAGCACTTGCGCAACTGTTTCTCATAAGGACTGGAAAGAATAACCCAATCAATCAATCAGAGTACTTGTAAAGCGCGCTACTTACCCGTGAGGGTCTCAAGGCGCTATGGGGAGGGGGGGGGGGGGGGGGTGCTGCTACTGCTCGAAGAGCCAGGTCTTGAGGAGTCTTCTGAAGGCGAGTAGGTCTTGGGTCTGCTGTATGTGGGTAGGGAGGGTCTTCCAGGTCTTGGCGGCGAGGTAGGAAAAGGATCTGCCGCCGGAGGTCGTTCGTTGGATGCGGGAGACAGCGGCGAGGCTGGCGGAGCGGAGCTGGCGGGTGGGGGTGTAGAAGCTGAGTTTGCTGTTTAGGTAGGCTGGTCCGGCGTTGTGGAGTGCTTTGTGTGCATGGGTGAGGAGCTTGAAGGTGATCCTCTTGTCGATGGGGAGCCAGTGTAGGTCTCTCAGGTGGGGGGTGATGTGGCTGCGGCGGGGACGTTGACGATCAGTCGGGCGGAGGCGTTTTGGATGCGTTGTAGTCGTCGTAGGTGTTTGGCTGGGATTCCTGCGTAGAGTGCGTTGCTGTAGTCCAGTCTTGTGCTGACGAGGGCCTGGGTCACCGTTCTTCTTGTTTCGGTCGGGATCCACTTGTAGATCCTGCGGAGCATGCAGAGTTTGTTTGGAGCAGGAGGAGGAGACGGCGTTGACCTGCTTAGACATGGAGAGGGAGGAGTCGAGGATGAATCCTAGGTTGCGTGCATGGTCAGTGGGTGTTGGTGTGTGGTCAGCCACCAGGAGTCATCCCAGGCTGAGGGGGTGGGTCCGAGGATGAGGACCTCCGTCTTGTCCGAGTTCAGCTTCAGACGGCTGCTCCTCATCGAGTCGGCGATGGCCTTCATTCCCTCGTGGAGGTTGGTTTTGGCGGTGTGTGGGTCCTTGGTGAGAGAGAGGAGGAGCTGGGTGTCGTCGGCGTAGGAGATGATGTTGAGGTTGTGATGGCGGGCCAATTGTGCAAGGGGGGCCATGTATACGTTGAACAGCATCGGGCTGAGCCCTGGGGGACGCCGCAGATGATATCGGTGGTTTCGGATCGGAAGGGTGGGAGGCGGACGCTCTGGGTTCTGCCGGAAAGGAAAAACGTGGTCCAGTCAAGGGCCTTCTGTTGGATTCCGGTTTCTAGGAGGAGAGTCTTTAGAGTGCGATGGCAGACCTTGTCGAAGGCGGCTGACAGGTCCAGGAGGATGAGGGCTGATGTTTCGCCGTTGTCTAGTTGGTGCCTGATGTCGTCTGTGGCGGCAATGAGGGCTGTCTCGGTGCTGTGGTTTCGTCTGAATCTGAACTGGGACGAGTCCAAGATGTTGTTGTCTTCCAGGTGGCGGGCCAATTGCATGTTGACGATTTTCTCGATGACCTTTACCGGGAACGGGAGCAGGGAGATGGTCCGGAAGTTCTTGAGGTCCTTGGGGTCCGCATTGGGCTTCTTGAGGAGGGCGCTGATTTTGGCGTGCTTCCAGCTTTCCGGGAATGTCGCTGTTTCGAAGGAGATGTTGATGACCTTCCGTAGTTAGGGTGCGATGGCTGCATCTGCTTGGTTGAATACGTGGTGTGGGCACGGGTCCGACGGAGATCCTGAGTGGATGGAGTTCATGACCTTGCATGTCTCATTGTCGTTGACGTTGGACCAGGAGGTAAGGCGGTTGGTGCTGGTAGTGTTCACAGGGGAGGTGGAGTCTGGCGTAGTCGGGGTGGTCGTGGTGTTGAAGCTGTTGTGGATGTCAGCGATCTTGCGGTGGAAGAAGATGGCTAGTGAGTGGCACAGTTCTTTTGAGGGCGGGATGTCGTTGGCGTTGGTGCTGGGGTTGGAGAGTTCCTTTACGATGCTGAAGAGCTCCTTGCTGTCGTGTGCGTTGTTATCCAAGCGGTCTTTGAAGGAGGATCTCTTGGCTAATCTGATGAGGTGGTGATGTCTGCGGGTAGCGTCCTTGTGGGCTGCGTGGTTGTCCGGTGTGCGTTCGTGGAGCCATATCTTCTCCAGTTTCCGGCATGCGCGTTTGGAAGTCTGGAGCACATCGGTGAACTAGGTGGCTCTCTTGCTGGCGTGGCTGTTGGAGGGTTTCTTGAGCGGAGCGAGGGTGTTGGCACAGTCGTCGATCCACTGTCTGAGGTTGCAGGCTGCGGCGTCTGGGTTGGTGGGGTCGGCAGATGGGTTCTGGGCGAGGGTGGTGATCAGCTGGTCTTCGGTGACTTTGCTCCAGCAGCGGCGAGGCAGCTGTTGGGTGCGATGGTGCGTGGTTGGTTTCTTGAAGGTGAAATGGATGTAGCGGTGGTCGGTCCAGTGGAGTTCGGTGGTGTGGTCGAAGGCGACATGGGTGCCTGTGGAGAAGACGGGGTCCAGCGCGTGGCCGGCGGCGTGGGTGGGTGCGGTGACGAGTTGTTTGAGGCCAAGGTTTGAGAGGTTGTCGATCAGGGTGGCGGAGTTGGCGTCGTCGTTGTTCTCGAGGTGGAATTTCAGGTCCCCGAGGAGGTTGTAGTCCGTGGAGGCGAGTGCGTGGGTTCTGGTGAGGTCGGCGATGGAGTCGCTGAACTGAGCCCAGGGTCCGGGGGGTCTGTAGATGAGTGTTCCTCTGAGGTTGGTGTTAGTGTTGGGGTTGGCGTGGATCCGGAAGTGGAGGTGTTCGGCGGTGTTCAGGGTGTCGTCTGCGTGGGTGGCGACCTTGAGGGTGGACTTGTGGACGATGGCTATTCCTCCTCCGATTCCGTTGGCGCGATCCCTGCGGGTGATCTTGTAGCCGTCCGGGATGGCTATGGCGATGTCGAGCACCGAGGAGTCGTTCCACCAGGTCTCAGTCAGGAAGGCCACGTCTGGGGCGGAGGTGTTGAGCAGATCCCAGAGCTCGACGGTGGGTTTGCGTGCGGAGCGGGTATTGAGGAGTATGCAGCGGAGGTGGTTGGGTCCAGTCCTTGGAGGTTTGGTGGCTTTGTCGCAGGTGAAGCTGCAGGTGCAGCAGGAGAAGGGTCCGTGGGTCTGTTTCGGGGCGGGCTGGAAGCAGGTGTGGTTTCGGCCGGCGTTGAGTGTGTGGAGAGTGCTGGCGTCGTAGTGGCGTCTGGTGTCGCGGCGTTCGCGGGGTCCAGGGGTTCTGGTGCTGGGCGCGGTCCAGGCGCGGACGGGCGCAAACGGGCTTGCCTTAGGCGCGCCTTCGGCGTGCCAGCGGCACACCCGCTGCGCGGCAGTGAAGCGTCCGGCATATATGGGGAGGTGGGAGAGAGGAGCAGCTGGGAGGCAGGAGCAGTGAGTGGGCAGGGGGCGGGGCCGCAGGGGGCACTGCGGCGGGGAAATAGTGGTACAGAAAGCAAAATGGGGCACAAGGGGGGGGAAACGAGTGGCACAGAGCAGAAAACGAGGCACGTAGAGGGGGAAACCGTGGTATAGAAGGCAAAATGGGGCACAAGGTGGGGGGGAACGAGTGGCACAGAGCAGAAAAAGAGGCACAAGAGGGGGAGACAGTGGCACAGAAAGCAAAAAAGACGGAGGACACTTACCAGCGGCAGTGGCAGCAGGGGCACACAGTCGGAGCAGCATGGAGGGGGAGCGACCTACCAGGAGGGTCAGGGGTCGCTCACCTCACCGCGCAGCGTCCGGTATATATGGGGAGGTGGGAGGGAGGAGCAGCTGGGAGGCGGGAGCAGCAATTGGGCAGTGGGCAGTCAGGGTGGCAGGGCTGTAGGGGGCACAGCGGAGTGGGAAACGAGTGCAACAGAAGACAAGAGGGGCACAAAAAAACAAGTGGAACAAAGGGCAGAAGGGCACAAAAAACGAGTGGAACAGAGGGCAGAAGGGCACAAAAAACGAGTGGAACAGTGGGCAGAAGGGCACAAAAAATAAAGGAAAAACGAGTGGAACAGAGGGCAGAAAGGCACAAAAAACGAGGGAAATACGGGTGGAACAGAGGGCAGAAAGGTACAAAAAACAAAGGAAAACGAGTGGAACAGAGGGCAGAAAGACACAAAAAACAAAGGAAAAACGGGTGGAACAGAGGGCAGAAAGGCACAAAAAACGAGGGAAAAACGGGTGGAACAAAAGGCAGAAAGTACCAAAAAACGAGGGAAAAACGGGTGGAACAGAGGGCAGAAAACGAAGCACAATAGGGGGAGACAGTGGCAGAGAAAGCAAAAAGGACGGAGGACACTTACGAGCGGCAGTGGCAGCGGCAACAGGGGCACACAGTCGGAGCTGCATGGAGGGGGAGCGACCTACCAGGAGGGTCAGGGGTCGCTCCAATAAGCATGCAATGGTTATCAACAGCAATGCAAGACTGGTGGAAGAAAAACATTTCTTACCCAAACTATGCAGCCTCTTGGATTACCTATCCGGGGGAGTGGAAGGGAATACACCATGGGAGGTAGAGGCGCAAACCACCTAGTTCTCTGGGGTAGGGTGGGTAGGTTAGGGAGAACCAAAACCCTTAAAGTACATAAATAGTACTTCAATGACAAATCAAAGCTGCACGACAAAATGGCTGCATCACTAAAGAGGGAAGATACCAGCAAGCAATAAGAATGGTTATAACCAAGTGAAAATTTAGGGAGACTGGAGAGACTAAAACTAGATCCCGGCAGAAATTGGGCCAGGGTAAAATTGTTGTCTCAATGTCTGATTAATTTATAATTCGTTGCAAGGCATTTAATTACTTTTATCATGGAGAATGCAGCCAGAACCTGATCTACCAAAAAGGAAGCAGGGCCTAATTCAAGCTAGGAATAAGTTGCATCACTTACTTCTACCTCACAGAGTCCAGGGAAAGAAAGCTGACCAGCACTGGAGCATTTAGTTTTACGGCTACTTGCATTCACAGGCATTAAAGACCAACAACAAGAAAAGATGAAGGGACGCTGGAGGTTGTGACTGAGATAAATATTTTTGCTGCTTACAGACCAGTTGCATTGTTTTTTACCCATCACTGTGCTTCAGTGACCGACAATGTAAATTGTCTTCACAGTAAAATGTATATGTTTCGGGCCAATAGATGTGCAATCCCAGTACAAAACAGGCCTGAAGTGTCCCAAGTAGTAATGTAAGACTTGAATAGGTCATCATGCATACACAGTCTACTGTAAACAAAGCACTTCTTTAAAATTGGCTTTAGCAGCATACAGCAGTCTAGAGAACAGAGAAAGTTAATTAGAGAAAGGAGATCCATTCCAAAATTATATAAAAAAAACAAAAAGTGGAACTGAGACCTGGAACATGAGAGGCCACTGTATCCGAATACGTTTTTTAGCAAAAAGAGGGTGGACACACATTTTTCTTGCTTGCGTTCGGGCCATGGACACCCTCGCTGTGCAGGGAACAAAGCCCAAGCAACAGGGGGTAAAATATGGGGTTTTCCCGATTTTTTTTTAACACAAAGGAGCAGAAAGCCAGATTTTGCCTTAGACCCAGGAGTGTTGACACACTGGAATGGGCAGAGGAGACAGCCTGCTTTGCAGTTCTGTAGTTATCCATGACTCTGAAGGTGCAGTAGCACTGACAACCAGGACTGTAAGGTGAACAATAAACCCCAATTATGGCTGTTTTACTAGTCTTTCTTGCTGGCTATAGGGCCTAGTGTTCCCTTGCTGTGCCAGTGTTGCTTTAGGCTTTCGAAATGACCCAAGAGAAGGTAAATTTGAAACTGAGGTGACACCTTAGCTGGGCATCAGGGAGGTGGCAGAGAGGAGGATGATGCAAGATGGATGTTCTCTTTTTTAACAAAGGCAAGAGGACACTGGTCTGATTTGCAAATTAGCAACTATCATTAGGGAAGGTGATACAGTGGCACTGTAGTCCAGGGTTGTGGGAGGCCCAGAGCATCACAACTACGACTGTCTTACTTTACAAGAGTGAATGGGGTTTCATTTGCCATGTTAGCATTAGGGCAGACAGCCCCCTTGCTGCAAAGAAGGGGCAACTCGTTGGAGGTCATAATTTTCTTTAGCGAACAGAGAGCCTGTTGCAAGACTGGAGTGATGGCCAGTCATGGTGGGGAAGGGGGTGAAAGAGGCACAAAATACAGTCTGCCAGTCAGGGAGACAGTAATCAATAGTGCACCAGGTGCCGCGGATTGGGGCCTAGGAGAGTGATGGGCTCACAACATCCCAATTATGGGGAGTAGTATTTTCAGTCAATGTCTGTAATTGTTTGATGTATTTCCTGTTTTAGAAGTCTCACATTTAGTGTGGATTATGAGCTACAGAAAAGGTTCACCCTCAAATGATCTCATAAGCCCCACCCCCACCGCTCAGCTTTGCCTCTCCCCATCCCTTAATTCTTTCAACAAATTTTGGAGGGGTGAACCGTGAAAACATTTTACTTAGGGCACCTCAGAGCAAACAAGTTTGATGATCTCCGGGTTAGACTAATGAGTGGTTTCAATATGTAAAGTGTCTTTTATCGGCTGGGAATTAATCTTTTCTACTTACATTTTAAGAAAACTAGATAGTGGTTGTCATCACATCACACACGATTTATATCAAGCTGACTTCAAGAGATTTACTATAATTTACCATTCTAGCCTATGTGCAAACTGTATTTATGTGCAAAAAATATTGTAAAATGTAGACTACATCTCAGAACTACCTGGTCAGATTAGGTGATGGGGTTGAATGTATTACTGGGCCAAGTGAATGTCCATGAATTTAAATCATAAGTTACTTACCTTCTGTAGTGATGTATCCGTAAGAGACATACGTTATCTATAGATTCCTTACCTTTGAATTACCCCCAGGAGTCGGACTGGATCTGGAGAATTTTTCTGTAGCAGTACCCCTGCGTGTTGGTAGGTGGAGTCGGGCGACTCTGCGTCCGTCGTCGTGGTCGCCGGGATGACGTTGCGGTGTCTACTTAGAGGCAGCGCCCAGCGCTGACATCAGTTCTGACACGGATTTCCACACCAGAAGCACAGAGCCATGCAAGACACTGACCACTGGTGCTCAAAACTTGGGCCCTGGAAGTGAGCCCTATCCCTAGAAGTCTGTTTGCTGAACAGGGAGAATGGGTGGGGTGGTAAGAAATCCATGACAAACGCATGTCTCTTACAGATACATCGTTACCGAAGGTAAGGAACTTGTTCATCTGAAAGAAACCATTAGTTATAGATTCCTTACCTAAGAATAAAAACCCCAGCAATTCCGACCCCGGAGGTGGGTCTGCGAACTAAGTTCACACCAGAAAGTCCTGGAGAACACAACGGCCAAAAAAGCAGTCTCTCCGGACTTGGCTATCCAGGCAGTAATGTTATGTGAACGTGTGCAGGGATGCCCACATGGCTGCCTGTCAATCAGCAGAACTCCAAGTCCCAATGCAGTAGAGGCTACCATAGCCCTGGTCGAGTGTGCGCGCAGTCCTACAGGAGGTTCATTTTTTGCCAAAGAATAGCACATTTGTATGCATAGGTTAACCATTGAGAGATGGTTCGTTTGTGCACAGCCTGTCCTTTCTTCGTGCCCTCATAACCCATGAAGAGTTGATCATCCACCCGGAAATCTTTACTGCGGTCAAGGTAGAAGGACAGCGCATGTTTTAGGTCCAGACCGTGGAGTCTCTCCTCCTCTTTGGAAGGGTGCAGAGGTGGAAAGAAGGTGGGCAATGTGATGGCCCGACCTATGTGGAAAGAAGTAACCACTTTGGGCAGAAAACCACTTTTGAGATTCAACACCTGGAAGGTTCCCTGAACGCCAGGGCGCACAAACTCAGACGCCAGTGCATGATTGATCACGAATGGCGTTTTCACTCGGAGGTGGTGCAAGGTCTCTTTCGGCAGTGGAGAGAGCCTTGGTTAGATCTGTTCGCCACCAAAGAGAACACGCAATGTCAGCACTTCTGCGTGCTGCAGTTGCCAAGGCGGCAATTGCTCGGCGGTGCTTTTGATTGCGAGTGGAATTGCGGCCTCCTGTACGCCTTTCCCCCTGTACCACTTCTGCCCAGAGTACTGAAGAAGATCAAGCGCGACTGGGCCCCAAGTCATTCTTGTGACTCCTGATGTGGCACAAAGAGTCAGGTACCCCGAGCTCTTGGGCATGGCCATCGATCCTCCGATCACACCGCCTCTTCGGGAGGATCTTCTGTTGCAGCAGCAGGGAACGGTCCTCCACACAAACTTGTCCAGCCTCCACCTCCTTGCATGGAGATTGAATAGCTTCAGTTGACAGCTTTCGACCTTCCTCCCGAAGTCTGTAATGTCATCTTGGCACTCAGGCGTCCCTCCACTAAAACGGTATATGCCTCTAGATGGAACAAATTTATGGCATGGTGCACAGCAAAGTCTGTGGATCCCATTTTTGCCCATCTTTCAGAGGTTCTCCTCTTCATTCAATCTTTGGCCCAGCAGGGCTCTGCTCTGGGCACCAAAAGGCTACCTTTCGGTCATCTCGGCCTTTGTGCCCCTTCCTGATCAGCCTTCTCTTTTCAAGTCTCTGATTGTAATGAATATGCTACTTACCAGTATGCATCTGTTCTTGGCATGTAGGGCTGCTAACATTCATATCTTAGCATTAGATCGCCGCCTAGTGTTGGGCTCGGATGATCGCACATTGTTGTCCTGGAAGAGTCTTCGAAATATCCTGAGATAGGTGGCTCCTCCCCTGGACTACAGTGCGCATGGGCATCGGCTCCATCCCCAGATTGTTTTTCGCCATTGTGGCAGAAGATGGAGTGAAAAGTGTAAAGGATGTCCATGCTAATGAATAAATACAATAGTATATCTGCAGCTGCGACAGGCACCGGGGAGGAGGGCGGGCGATATGAATGTTAGCAGCCCTACATGCCAAGAACAGATGCATACTGGTAAGTAGCATATTCAGTTCGAGGCATGTGGGCTGCTAAATTCATATCTTAGCATAGAATACATAGCAGTCCCTCCATCAGCGGCGGTTGCCCGTGCCAGCTGCAGAAACCTGAAAAAGTGTCTTCAGAACAGCCTGTCCTACAGCAGCTTGCTGCTTGGAATGCACATCAACACAGTAGTGTTTTGTAAAGGTATGTGGTGTAACCCACGTGGCTGCTCTGCAAATATCCTCTAAAGGAATGTTCCCTAGGAAAGCCATGGATGCCCCCAGTTTGCGGGTGGAGTGCGCTCTGGGGGGTATTGTTAAAGTGCGCTTGGCTTTTTGATAACATATCTGGATGCACTTAACAATCCATCTGGCTATCCCTGCCTTGGAAATCGGGTTGCCTTTGTGTTGTGGTGCGAAGGCAACAAAGAGTTGTTTTGTTTTTCTAAAGGGTTGTGTTCTGTCTATGTAGTACATCAACGCCCTCCGTACATCTAAGGTATGGAGCATTCTTTCCGCCACCGTTTGCGGGTTTTGAAAGAATGCTGGTAAGTCAATAGTTTGGTTTAGATGAAACTGTGACACCACCTTCGGAAGGAATTTGGGGTTAGTGCGTAGCACTACCCTATTTGGATGAATTTGAATGAATGGCTCTTGGATTGTGAGCGCCTGCAGCTCACTGACACGCCTCAGAGACGTAATAGCTACAAGGAAAGCTACTTTCCAGGTAAGGAACTGGAGTTCACACGAGTGCAGTGGCTCAAATGGTGGTCCCATCAGTCTGGTGAGAACGACATTGAGGTTCCACACCGGAGCAGGCGGTGTTCTTGGGGGAATGACTCGTTTCAGACCTTCAAGGAAGGCTTTAATGGCGGGCACTCTGAAGACAGAGAGGTGCTGCCTGTTCTGGAGATAAGCCGCTATTTTTTATTTTTATTTTATTTTATGGAGTTTGTAGAGCGCGCAGCTACCCCCTAGGGGGTGTCCCGGCGCTAAAATCCAGGGGTACCCAAGTGAAAAGGGGAAGAGAAAAAGAAGGAGATGAAGGGGAAACTAGAGTCCGGAGAAAAGCCAGGTTTTAAGTTTGGCTCGGAAGATGGTTTCAGAAGGACAAAACCTCAGCTCAAGCGGAAGGGAATTCCAGAGTCTGGCAGCAATGACACCGAAACCTCTGCCACCGGTTCTGGACAGTCTGAAACGGGGCGAGATCAGGAGGCGGAGGTCATTGGATCTCAGGGATCTGGTGGAGCGGGATATCGAGACCCGATTTTGCAGGTAAGTAGGACCGAGGTTGTTGACGGCTCGATAGGTAAGAGTGAGGACCTTAAACTGGATGCGGCTAGCCACAGGGAGCCAATGGAGTTTCCTCCGGTATGCAGAGACAGATTGACGGTACGGGATATTACCGATCAGTCTGGCTGCAGCATTCTGGACGATCTGCAGCCGACCAATCAGGTACTGGGGGGCCCCTGCATAGAGGCTATTGGCATAGTCCAGGTGGGACGTGATAAGGGCCTGGGTAACTGTGCGGCGGGAATCCATGGGGAGGTACGGAAGGATCTTTCTTATCATGCGTAGTTTCATGAAGCAGGCGGAAGTAACTTTGTTGATCTGAGTTTTACATGACAAGGAGTCATCAAATTGGAAGCCAAGGTTCCGTGCCGAGTGAACCGGGGATGGGGCAGGATCAAGAGCCGTAGGCCACCACCAAGAAGAGGGGATAGAGGTTTTCTGATTAAAAAACAGAACCTCTGTTTTGTCTGCGTTCAATCTAAGGTGGTTCGTAGTCATCCAGCCACTGATGTTAAGGAGGCATTGGCGGAAGTTGAGAAATGCGGAGTCCGAGTGGTCCCGAAAGGAGAACACCAGCTGTGTGTCGTAGCGTAAGAGACCACCCTGACTCCGTAAGATTCCACCACGTCCGCCAAGGGGGCCAGATAGACGTTGAAGAACAGGGGGCTTAGGGCGGAGCCCTGCGGCACCCCACAAGATAGAGGTTTTTTCTCTGACTTAAAAGGGCGTAGCAGTACCCTTTGACTTCTGGATGAGAGGAAGGACTCTATGGCGGATAGATGTATCCGAATGGAAGTGTACGCTAGATTGCACTTGTAAAGATGCAACAGATAGCAGATGGTGTTGGGGATAGATGCATCTAGCGGGTTGATGTCATTGGCTGTACAGTAAATGACAAAACGCTTCCACTTTGCAGCATAGCATGCTCTAGTAGTTGGTTTCCTCGCCTCCTTGATGATGTTCATGCATTCCGGAGGTAGGTTAAGGTATCCAAACTCTAGGACTTCAGGAGCCAGATCGCCAGGTTGAGCTGTTGCGGATCTGGATGCTGAATTTCTCCATGGTTCTGCGTCAAAAGACTGGGCGTGAGGCGCAGTCTTTGATGCGGCACCACTGAGAGTTCGAGGAACGTGGTGTACCAAGCCTGGCGCGCCCACGTTGGAGCAACTAGGATGAGAGTCATCTCGTGCTGCCTTAGCTTTCTTGCGACCAGCGGTATTAGAGGGGCTGGCGGAAAAGCGTACGCAAATTTGCCTGACCAGTTCATCCATATCGCATTCCCCTGCGACTGTGGGTGAGGGAACCTGGCGGCAAAGTGTTGGCATTTTGCGTTCTCTTTTGTGGCAAACAGGTCTATCTCCGGATGACCCCACTGCTGGAAGTACGGGTGGAGGACAGATGGGTGTAACTCCCACTCGTGCATTTGATGGCTGTACCTGCTGAGCAGATCCGCCATCTGATTGTCCTTTCCTGGGAGGTGTTCTGCCATGAGGAAAATGTTCCTCTGAATGGCCCACTTCCACATGCTCTGAGCCAGATGAGACAGCTGTGGCGAGTGTGTGCCTCCCTGCTTTTGAATGTAGTACATCGCGGTCATGTTGTCCGTCCGGACTAGCACGACTTTGTTGCACAGATGTACAATGAAGGACTTGAGCGCCATGAAGATTGCCATCAGTTCCAGATAATTGATGTGCATCTTCTGTTGCTGCGTCGTCCATAGTCCCTGCACTGTGTAAGTGAGCACATGAGCTCCCCATCCCTGGAGAGATGCGTCCGTTGTCAGGACAATCTGCGGCACAGGCTCTTGGAACAGTCGGCCCTTGCAAAGGTTGTGTGGAGTCCACCAATGCAGAGAGTCGTATGCCCGACTGGTAACCAACACTAGGTCTGTCAATTGCCCACGAGCCTGTGTCCACTGATTCGCTAAGCACTCCTGGAGCGGGCGCATATGTAGCCGTGCGTGAGGGACTATGAAGATGCAGGAGGCCATCATGCCTATCAACTGCATGAACACTCTCGCTGGAAGCGAGTGTTGTGGCCTGAACCTTTGGATCAGAGCCTGCATGCTGTCTATCCTGACTTGGTTTGGCTGAGCCATGGCCGTCAGGGTGTTGATCGTCGCACCCAGGAATTGCCGGACATGTGCCGGCTGAAGATGCGATTTTGGGTAGTTCAGGGAGAAACCCAGATCGTGAAGAAGGTGAATGGTAGTCGACATGTCTGCGGCGCACTGTTGCTCTGACTTGGCTTGCACGAGCCAGTCGTCTAGGTAGGGGTAGACATGGATGTTCTGCCTCCTGAGGTGCGCCGCTACTGTCGCCAGACACTTGGTGAACACCCTCGGGCTGTGGTGACTCCGAAGGGTAGGACCTTGAACTGGTAGTGCCTGCCTTGAATAGTGAACCTGAGGTATTTCTTGTGTGACGGGTGTAGTGGAATGTGGAAATAAGCATCCTTGAGATCTAAGGTTGCTAAGAAATCTCCCTGGTTTAGCAATGGAAGAATCTGTTGCAGTGTAAGCATGTGGAAATGTTCTGACAGTATGTACAGGTTGAGGGGACGTAGATCTAGAATGGGTCTGAGAGATCCGTCCTTCTTTGGAATAAGGAAGTACAGGGAATAAACCCCTGTGCCTTCCTCTCCCACCGGCACGAGCTCGATTGCTCCCTTTTGCAGCATCACCACTACTTCCTGCTGCAATAAGAGCAAGTGCTCTGCGGACATAGGCCTTTGCCTTGGCGGGATGTTGGGTGGAGTGGACCTCAACTCTAGGCAATAACCATACTGGACTAATTGTCGCACCCACCTGTCTGTGGTGATGTTTCTCCAGACGGGCAGGAACTGCTGTAGTCTCCCCCCGACAGGTGTTAGGTGGTCGGGGGGCAGTGACAGAGAGTCACTGTTTGCTTGGAGCAGAGGAGCGGGAGCTGTTATTTCCTCTGCCGCGACCTCTGTTGCTGTTATTTCTGTAACCTCCCTTGTTCTGTTTTGTGAACGAGGATTGTGCCCCACCTTTAGAGAACTGGGATTGTTGACCCATTTGTCCTCTGGTGACTCCACGTGCACCTGAGCGACGAAAATTGCTGCCACGAAACTGTTGTGACTGCAGGGCCCCCATGGACTTAGCAGTTTCTGTGTCCTTCTTTATTTTCTCTAGGGTGGTGTCAACATCTGGACCAAACAGACTTTCAGGATTGACTGGCTGATTAAGGATTGTTGTCTGAATATCCGGTTTAAACCCTGAGATGCGGAGCCACGCTTGTCGTCTCAGCATAACGCTAGTGTTGCTAGCTCTAGCAGCTGTGTCCGCAGCGTCAAGTGCACACTTGATGGCTGCGTTTGAGATTAGCTTTCCTTCCTCAATGAGCAGTTGGGTGGCTTCTTGGAACTGTGGAGGCAGGTGTTGTACAATCTGTTCTAGGGTGTCGTAGTGCGCCCTATCGTAACGCGCCAAGAGTGCCTGTGTATTGGCGATGCGCCAAAAGTTTGATGCCTGTGCAGCTACTCTTTTGCCCCCTGCCTCTAGCACTTTAGACTCCTTATCCGGGGGAGGAGCTTCACCCGTTGTCTGGGAGTTGGCACGTTTCCTGGCATTGGCGACCACAAGAGAGTCCAGTGGCAATTGTCCCCGGATGTATGCGGGGTCCGCAGGCGCAGGTCTGTACTTTTTTTCAATGCGAGGGTTGACCACTCTCGCTCTTGTAGGCTCCTTAAATATGTCCCCAGCATGCTTGAGGACTCCTTTAAGCATAGGCAGTGTCTTTACTGTCCTTTCAGAGACTGAAAAAGTGTCGAAAAGGAAGTCTTCCTCAACCGGGTCGGCATGCATGTCCACATCATGATTGGCTGCCGCCCTTTCGAGTAGTGCATGAAAACCTGCTGAATCCTCAGTCGGGGATGCACGTGCATTAAAAAGCTGCGGGTCCTGCCCCACACCCTGGGTGTTCTGGTCACCAGTGTCATCATATGAATCCGGTTGTGCATCAGGTTCATTGATAGGGAAATTGTACTGCTCGTCTTCATCATACCCCTCACCCGCAGAGTGTTCTGGGGAGGGAGTAGGGCTCCGTCTCGGAGGAGGCTGGATTGGTTCCGTGAGGCCTGAGGCGTCAAGGGGCACCCTCTTCTTCTTTAGTGGGATGACATAGGAGTCCACTGGCTCCGAAGTGATTTTCCTCTTATAGAGGGTCAGTTTGCCTGTGTCAGCGTCGATGAAATGCTCTGAATCGTCCTCTGATTCGAGCACCCGACGTGGAAGCGGGCCAGTCGGTGAAGAAATCACCTGTTTCGGTGCCGATTTGGTTGAAAATGCTTTCGGCGCCTCCTTCGGCGGCAAAATAAAGAGAAGTTTCCCAGAAGGCTTCGCTGGAGTGTCCTTTTGCGGCTGCGGCGATGGTATCGGAGCCGACGGGGCAAAGGCCTTATCCCTGATTCTTTGCAGTGATTTGGCTATGAGGGACGGCTCACTCACAGTTTGTTTCGGCGCTGACGAGGATGGTCTGATCTTTCCCTCGGAACCGACGTCCTTGGGGGCCTTGTGCGCTTTGGGCGCGGATCCCGTCTTAACCGCCTCCGATTCCTGTGTTCGGGGCGCAGACTTCTTTCCGTGTGCCTGCGTAGCCTCCTTGGAGCCGACTTTGGCGGGCTTGGACGGCGTCGTAGCCGCTGACCCGTGCCGACCATCTTTTTTGGAGGACCCCTCCTCTGGCGTCGGTTTCGATTTTGCAGCATCGGAATCGACGGACTTCTTCGACTTCTGCGGACCGGAGGTCGACGGAGTCGATGGGGTAGCAGGCACCGTCGTTTTCACCGGCACGGCAGCCATCTTAGGGACACTCGAGTCCTTAAGTTTCGGTTTCGTTTTCGGGTCGGCCATTTTAGGTGTTGTCGATCCCGATGGTTTCGGTTTTGAAACAGTCTGCTCAGCAAGTAAGTCCGTGGCCGGGCCCGAAGGCGGGGCTGTGGCTTGCGGCAACGGGTCTTGGGTAAGGCCGACAGGCGATCCCGCGTCCCGGTCGGTATCCTCGTAACCTTCGGGGCAGAGCTCGTCCCCCGAGCTGTCTGCCGCGGCCCCATAAATCTCATCGTCGTCTCCTACCTCGTCGACGTATTCAAGGCCTTGACCCGCGACTCCGTCGTCGTCTCCCGGATCCGCCTCGACCTCCGTCTCGGGTGGGGAGATTTGGAGATGATGACCCTGGTCCTCTTCGTCCTGGTCGCCGAAGATGTTCTCCGGATCCGGGGCCGCTTGTTTAGCTTCCATGCGCACCGCGCGCCGAAGCTTGAGAGTCTTCTTCGAGCGGAACTGTGCACACAACTTGCACTTGCCGTCGTCGTGGTCAGGCGAAAGGCATTTGTTACACACGGGGTGTAGATCGATGTGTGGGTACTTGGACCCACAGAGCGGGCAGAACTTAAACGGGCTCCGCTCCATGTCTGAAGAGTTTTGCAGTCGTGTCGCGATGAGAAGGCCTCAAAGTTCCGAGAGCGAAGAAAACTCCGCTTATTCCGGCTCAAAGAGACGGAAGACTCGAGACCGTGCGCAGACAATACCGACGCAAGAAAATCGAGGCCTTTTGGCCGCTAAAAGTTAGTTTTTCTAGGTTCCGACAGTAAGACGTCGAGACCACATCCGAACCCAATGGCGGAAAAAAACAATCTGGGGATGGAGCCGATGCCCATGCGCACTGTAGTCCAGGGGAGGAGCCACCTATCTCAGGATATTTCGAAGACTCTTCCAGGACAACAATGTGCGATCATCCGAGCCCAACACTAGGCGGCGATCTAATGCTAAGATATGAATTTAGCAGCCCACATGCCTCGAACATAGATTTCTAAAGGGCATTACTCATCTCTTTCCTCTTTCTCCTTTCGTACTGCCCCAGGGGGACTTGAATATTGTTCTTGCTTAACTTATGTGTGCTAACTTCGAGCCACTACATAATTGTCCTCTTCATTCTCTTACCTTGAAGACCGTAAGTGAGTTTCAGGCTCTTTCCTCTAAGCCTCCTTTTCTGACAGTTCATCCGGACAAGGTAGTCCTTCGCAACAAGTTAGAGGTGGATGCTGCCAATCTGGAAAACTGGATAAAGCAAGGCGGAGAATCTTTGGCGCCTGAGTCCTTACGTCCTCAATTGGCGACAAATCGCTCTGCTTCTTGGTTCAATGAAACCCTGCGCACATGTAAAAGTGCCTGTAAACAGTTGGAACGGGCGTGCAGGAGAAATTTTAGTAGCGATAGCATAATACTATATTAAAAAGAACTAAAACTGTATCACCACATAATTCTGGTGGTAAAGAAACTGTTCTTTGCAGCAAAGATTGAGGAATCGGCCAATAAGAGTAAGGAAATCTTCAAAATTGTAAAGCATTTTACGTCACCCACAGCAATCACCTCCAAATGCGATGCATCGGAGGACTGGACACACCAGTTAGCTTCTTTTTTTCATAAGAAAATAGCTGACATTCAAACATCTTTAGACCCCTCCCCAGAGCACTGATCAATCCTCAACTCTCTGGTGTCAATCCATTATGTAATGCCTCCTTTATGCAGTTACCCCGATCACTTTAGAGCAATCTCTCACAATTATGCAGAATTTAAAATCTGGCTCCCCGTCAGACCCCTGCCCTGCCAAAACACTGACGAACGTGGCCGATATCATCAATACAGAGGTCAATATAGTGCTGAATCTGTTTCTGAGCAGCGGCCAGGACCCATCTATCTGGAAACGGGCTAAAATCCTACCGCTGCTGAAGAAGTCTACGGCCGATCGTTTATCAGCATCTAATTACAGACCTATTTCGCTCCTGCCTTTTTTTGCCAAAACAATAGAAAAATATGTGAACTCTGTCACTACTGAATTCATTGAATCGAACAACCTCCTCCACACAAGTCAATCAGGATTCCATGCTAATTTTAGCACGGAAACAGCTCATCTCGGAATCCATCAAAGAGACTCTTGATTCAGGCGGGAGAGCGGCTCTAACTTTGTTAGATCTATCAGCCGCTTTTGACACCGTGCCCCATGACAGACTCCTACAGAGACTGAGAGACTACGGAGTGGGGGGCACAGTGTTGAAATGGTTCTCCTCCTCTTTGGGAGATAGAAGGCAGGAAGTTTGGAATCCTCCTTTTTTCTCCCTTATGCCTCCGATGAAGGTCGGTGTACCACAAAGATCTATTTTAAGTCCTCTACTGTTTAATCTATATATGGCTCCCTTGCCCCTTTGGTTGAAGAGGAAGGAGCCACAATTATATCTTATGCTGATGACACCAAGCTTTTGTTCACCTGTAAAAAAGGAGAGGTTTTTGACGGTGAGCAAATCAATAACTGTTTGAGAAAGGTATTCTCCTGGTTTAGCTACAACCAGCTACAGTGTAATTCCGCAAAGTCGGAAGTGATTCTCGTCGGAGCTTTTGATTCGGATGCTTGGAGGAAGTGGTGGCTGTAAGAACTGGTACCGCCAGTTCTCCGGGGGGTAGCATGGCTCGAGCAGGAAGGCAGCCAGGGGCTTACATGTAAAGCAGCCACTTAACACACACATCCAATGAAACACACAGTGGCACAATAATGGACCAGAAGTTGTATTTGAAAAATCAAGATCTTTTATATAGGCTTTCAATTAGAGCAATGCATTGGTAATTTCAGTAGCTTTTCAGGTGAGCATTTCATTAAACAGTTGCAGTAGACTTTTCATTAAAATAGTAACCAGCTCACCTAAGCAGTGAAACATTAAATAACCCCGCCTGTCGCATCAAACTCCTCGGCAGGCAAAAGGGGGTACTTTCATAACCTGGAGGATCCTACAAGAAGCGACTATAGCATTGCATTAAGGTAACACATTAAACCTCTCATAGACGCTCTCTAACTTGCACTTCATAGAAAGTAATAAAACATTTCAGCAAGTACTTTTCAGTATAACAGAGAACTTCAAAGAACACAGCCTGTAGTAACCTTCCACAAGCTTCTCTTCTTGTAAATACAGATCGGTTTGCGAACCAGTTCAGATCATCAGAATACTATGGAAGTCCACCTCTGCAAGAAAATTCAGTACAGTGAAGTGACTCTCCCTCTCATTAACAGGCTTGTAAATATGGTGCGCTATGAATAATTCAGGCTTGTAAATATGGTGCGCTATGAATAATTCAGGCTTGTAAATATGCAGGCAAAACGATATAATGGGGAAAGTGTCTGACCCTCCAGCCTCCAAATATTCGAGGCACATTAAGAAGGGGGCCAACAGGGCTCAGTCACAGTTAACCCCGGGAGAGGGGCGACCTTGGGCCTCACTCGGCCTACCACCCTTCTCCCCAGGGGGTCACCTCTCCTTCGGCCCTCCGGGGCCCTTGCGGAGATGCTGCTTCAGGCGAGAGGGGCTTTGTCCCTCCCAGAGCCTCGCTTGCCCCAGCGCGGTGCAGGTACTGCGTTAAGGCACCAGCGCCGGGGGCGAGGCAGGTCGAGCACTCGGGGCTCGAGGCTCACTGTGGTGTTCAGGCGCGGCTCGCGGGGCACAGGGGAGGGGGCTCCTCAGGTCCTCCGCCCTCTCTACGGCGAGCTGGTGCTTCTCCGGGTGCCGGGCCTCGGGAGAAGGGGCTGGTTCCGGGCAGCCAATGGCTGTGCGGCTTGGGCGGGGGCGCGGCCAATGACGCGGCGGCGCTCCCGCTCACGTGACAGGGGACAGGCCGGCTTCGGGCCCAGTGTGGCCTGAGGAACTGGATGCGGCGGCCCTCTCCTGGCACCGGGGGCCGTCGAGGGGGACAATGACGGCGCTGAACACAGCGCGGGGGGCAGGCGGCCAGGTACAGGCCGAAAACGCCTCAGACGCGTCGCGTGGGCAGCGTTTATGCCGGTAGGACAAGGGGGGGGAGTCTCCTCAGGCGGCCAGGTACAGCGCTTGGCGGCGCTTCTCAGCGCTAGGCGCCGGCAGGGCAGGGCAGGGAGGCAATTTCGACGATCCCTGACAGGGCAGGCAGTCTCAAGTACAGCGCTGACCAGGGGGAGCAGGATAGGCGCCTCCCACACAGTTTAGCAGGGACTGCAGGCAGGATGGGGGTCAAAAATAGTTCAGTCAAGAGGAGACAAGGGGGGCCAGGTGGGCCCACGGCAGGCAGGGGGTGCACAGGGCAGCCCAGTCCAGTACCTGGTCGATCACCCAGCAGTCTCTTCTCACAGGAAAGCGGTCTTCTTGGCGCTTGGATGGTTCTGCGCCCTTAGTTGTTTGTTTCTTGAAGTGGAAGAGGGGGGGGGGATGAGTTGAAGGCTTGAAGAGTTTCTCCTCAGTCACTGCAGATGGGCCCTGGGGTTCCCTACCACTGGGCCAGATCAGGGGGCTAGCTTTGGACACCTCACCCAGCTTAAGAGGCAGCACCTAGATCCTGTCACTCCCAGTAGCATAGGTTCCTCACTAGGCCCTCCCGCCTAAAACTCCTGCGTGGGTTCTCCAGGTCAGTGATGCCCCAACTGACTAGAAAAAGTTCCCTCCCTTGCTTATATATGCCCAGGTCAGGTGACCACTCTCTAAGGCGGGAAAAGTCAGGTCCGCCCTCCTTCTGGAAGGTTCCAGGAGCTTCCCCACTCTAACTATGGACAGGGGCTGGGTGGCTGGCAATGCAACATTGTATGGGGCTCCAGCCTGCTCCTGGCAACTAGGGTGCTACACTAAAAAGACCACGCTGCAGTAGCAGGGGCCAGTGGCAGCCATGTTGTAAGTAGAGAGCACCTGCACCCTAACATGGATGAAAAAGGTGCCCGAAGACCTAAGGCCAACAAAAAGTAGGTGGAAAAAATGAGGCAAGGGCAAAAAATCACAGGGAAAGACCACCCTAGGGCTGACAGGTCTAACAGTGGCCAACTGATATTTCCCCCCCGCAGACCTCCGTGCGAGTAGCCAGAAATCTAGGGGTAAAAATGGAAGACTCTCTGGACATGAAGACGAAAGTTCAATCAGTGGCAGGAACCTGCTACGGAACTTTGAAAATGCTCCGTAAATGTTTACCTCTTTTGTCACTCTCCCATAGAAGGACGGTAATCCAAGCTCTTATTACCTCAAGGCTGGATTACACCAATGTCCTCTATTTAGGTCTCCCGGAAGGTCTACTAAGCAAACTCCAGGTGGTGCAGAATGCTGCAGCAAGAGCCATTTTTATGTTGGGCCCTAGAGCCCACATTTCCCCCCCACCTTAAGTACTTACACTGGCTTCCCATCCGCCGCAGAATTCAGTTCAAGGCCTTGACATTGGCCTTCAAAGCTTTGCATGGCTCCGGTGCACATTACATCAGGAGAAGAGTTAGCTTCTACTCGCCCGATAGAGTATTAAGATCATCCCATCAATATTTGATGAGGGTGCCTAAATTCGCACACTCCCGTAGAGGTGGTCATTCCTTTCAAGTTCAGGTAGTGCACCTGTGGAACGAACTCCCTACCACAATGAGGGAACTGTCTGACATCTGACTTTTTAGGAAACAACTCAAAACTTGGCTGTTTCAGCAGTAACTTTTCTCTCCCCTAGTGAGACGGTTTCTTCCTTTCCATTTAAACGTCTTGCTTCTGCTAGTGCCGAGACACTCTATTTGAGTAGCTGTGCGCTTTATAAAAATGCCATAACATAACATCCTATCCACAGGAGCCCCTGTGCTGGGCTTGGACCAAGTGCCCAGAAGGATGTCCGTGAGGGCTTCAATAAAGGCCATCAGGGGCTCCGGAGAGGCAGCTGCCGGTTGAACTACCTCTGTCAGGAGGTTAGTCCTGACTGCCATCATAGGAAACTCAAGGCCCAAGGTCTCAGCCGTTCTACGCAACACTACTGCATGAGAAGCTCTGTCCTCCATAGCCACTGTACGGGGAACAGCATGCCAAGGTCTGGGGAGGTATCCAAACCACTTGCATCATCCAGTTCCTCTCGCCGGTCTGGCTCCTCAAGATGGTCAGCTAAAGGGTCTCCAGACCCCTCCTAGTCCTCCTCACCCACCTCTGGCTGCCACTCAGGGCGATAGGGAACACCAAGGATGAACTGCGGTACAAAATTACCCTCTGGCGCCAGTACCGACATTGAGCGGCGTCAGTCCGGACGGGGTCCAAGTCGGGGTGAGGCTGGGGTCAATGTTGGTTGGGGGCACAACTGGCGTTGGGGTGTCATCACTGGAATCAGCGCTGGGGAAGGTTCCCTGAGGTCGACCAGTGCCGATCCGGATCCAGGCCTGAATCCTCGGTGCATCCTGCACTAATCCAGACAACTCTTATGATGATTTTAGTGGTCTTAGACAACCTTAGAGATCTCTCCAAGTGGTAGCTGCGGAGTGCAGCCTTCAGGCTTAGTCCTGGAGGAGTGCAAAGCAGCTTGTTTTACCAGTACTTAATCCTATGGTATAGGTTAAGTGAAAAAGAATCATACAGTTTAGTTATAAAAATAGGTATTTTATTACAGACACTCACTAACACAATTGTACTATCTCCTACCCGGAGATAGAAAAACAATACACACAATACTAGGGAAATCGAGCACATAAATAGCATAAACCCACAGTGGTCTCCAAGGGGAGACCAAACCATCTACTAAAATAGTGGAATGCGAACCACGACTCATGGTAAGAATGGACCCAGAAGACGTAGAAGTGATGGGGACCCAAGAACCACCTGAGGTAAGTATCCAGGAACCCCACAGAGGCCGTGTGCAGGGCGTACACTCGACCGTGTGATCAACACAATTCAATGGATACGTTGGGGGTCGCAGTTTTACAGGAAAATGATCTTTCCCAGCAGACCCTGAAGAAACCTCATGGAAGATAGATGGTTGCAGAGTCACCCCACCTAAGGATATCCACTAGGAACCAGAATACCTACACCAGGAAAGCCGGTTGCATAGGTGTCAAGTGACATCAGAAACCGCGTTAGACCAAAATGGAGGGCTTCGGGAAAGGGGCCACTGGAGAAGAAAACTAAGGAGTCCGGTGGAACCCAACGGTGGATTCAAGTTCAGCGGTACTTGCAAGCAGAGGGGACAGTGTCTATGCCACTCAGGACTGCACAGGAGGCATGGAGGACGAATGGCCATCGATGTCGGAGATGCAGGTGAAGTTGACAGTGCCCTTGAAGTTGCAGCTGTATGGACCAGGCAACGCTGTGGAAGACCAGGAGCCGTTTAAGAGCTGTCCCACGTCGGATATTGAGGGCCAGGGGGTCAGTGTCCGGCAGAGGCACCAACACACCTTGTCAACAGCAACAGGCGAAGAAATCGAAGAAGGTGCAGTGTCGGGACCAGCAAGGACCAAGTGACTCACAATGACTAGGTAAGTCAGAGCAGGCCCCGAGCAAGCAGGGGAGCCCACTGGAATCAAAGAAGTCCCTTGAAAGGACCCGAAGATCTCTGGAGAGGAGAGTTGCCCAGCCTAAGCAATGGCCAGGCGATGCAGTGCACAGGGGCTCGTTTCCACAGGTGCCGCTGGCAAGAGATATTGGCCTCAGACTCTGTCTGAACCCAGTGCAGGCCTCGAGGGAGTTGTAGAGCCGCCACCTGTGTTACTGAGCCTGTCAGAGTCCGTAGGAGTGCAGGATCAGCAAACCGGTCAGCTAGGTTGTGGGGCCTGCAGATGTAGGGGAGTGACTCCTTTACTCCAAGGGAGATTTCTTCAGGTGTCTTGGATGTCCAAAGGCCTTGTAAGGTACCTGTATGGAGTACGGACACGGACGGTGCAGCAGACTTGCAGGACGATGAGACCTGGAGCAGTCAGAGTTTTCACGGCTGCTGTCTTGGCTCCCAAAGTGAAGCTTGATGCGGTCAGTCCGACATGGTCAGTCCGACGCAGTCAGAGTGTCCAGGTGGTTGAAGTTGACGCATAGTTGAATCAGAATTGAATCCCACTACGCATCTAGGGACCCACTCTCAGGTATCCCCTTAAGTACCCTTAGGAAAGGGTTGGGTTTAATTCAGGGGTCTCTGCCAGAGGAGGGGCTGGACAGTGGGGGATACTCCCATGTCCTTTGTCCAGTTTTGCGCCAGAGTGGGAGCTAACGGCTCCCTGGGCTAGTTTGAACTGGAGTATAAAAGGAGGGCACCAAATGTGCCCCTCAAGCAGTCTCAGTGGCGCTGGCGAGGGCCCCCACTCTGTCCCAACACATTAAATCCTGTCTGGGCGGAGGTCTCACCTCCCTGTGACAGGCTACCTATTGTTCTGCCTTTCCCTGCTCGAGCTTACCTCAGCAGCAGGAGGGCAGAAACATGTCTCTGGTTGGCAGCAACCCTAGCTTGCTGTTCAGTTCTGAAAGACTTATCAGGAGTACTGAGGGCCTCCCTGAGGAGCTTTACAGTGCATGCAATCATACTGTAAACGGTGTGGGGGTATGATTCCAACATGTTTGATACCAACCATGACAAGGTTCGTTACAGCCAGTTTAGAGATGGTCCTCACATAATGACGCATGGCCACTCTATCAGCTAGATTCCTCAAAGAAAAATCAGCTCGCAAAGGGCCAGATTCTGAGAATCTGGCCCTTTGCGAGTGCAATTTTTGCATTTGGGATTCATCATCCCAAATGCAAAAATCGCTAAATGCGAAATCGCATATTTGCGAGGATTTGCATTTAAGGAATCTCTATTTGAGATTCCTTAAATGCAATTCATCAACCATTTTCAATTTGCGAATTTGCAATTTCTGGCCGCTATTTACCACGAAGTCAGACTTCATGGTAAATAGCGAAAACTCAGAAAAATGCACTTTAGTGCATTTTTCTGAGTGGTATGTTACACACACACACATGTCCTTTGGACATGTGTGTGCGCAACATCTGGCTACATTTGCTTTTCAGGGGTGCTACAGGGTGTCCTTTGGACACCCCTGGCACCCTTGAAATCGCATCCTTATTTGCGATTACCAAATTGCTAATCGCAAATAAGGAAGATGTAGGAATCGCAATATTTTTTGCAATTCCTACATGAATCCAGTTTTGCAAGTCCTTAATAGCGATTCCTTATGAATCGCTATTAAGGACTCGCAAAACTGGATAACGATGAATCTAGCTGTATATGTTGTAATGGTTGTTGCACTTAGAACCCGGGAGAATGGACTCCGAAGGATGTAGGGGTGCCCTGCTCATGCAGAGGCACCCTCACACTTTGGACCCAGCACCATGCCTTCAGGATTGAAAGGCCTGCCTTAGGGGTGACTTATAGGTTTTAAGTGTAGTGACCTCAGATATAGAGAAGGCTATATCTGTCATAAGTGGTGCTAGCACCAGCTCTCACAGGCTACAATGGCCGACCTGTAGTCACAATTTGAGTGGTCTCTCAAGGGTAGCATAATACATGCTGCATCCCATGGGAGACCCCTGGGGTGCCTAAGCCCTTGGTACCTTAGTACCATATACTAGGGACTTCCAAGGGTACACCAGTAGCCAATCTGGAGGGTACCTAGGTACTCACCATGTCCAATTTAAGGAAGCACAGAGACTTTGGTCCTGATTAGCAGGATCCCAGTCAGGAAAACATAATGACGCCAGCATTAAGTGGGGGTGACCATGAAAGCAGATCCTACCTTCCTACACAACTCTTCTATGGATTTTTCGTTATATCTATTGTAAACCGACAGCACCTGCAGCCCTGTAGCAGCAGACAGCAGGGCATTTGCTTTGGATGTAGTAAACTGTTACATTGCACCAAGCGAGCAGGCAGCCTCAGCCCTGCACTCAAGGCCATTGCTGTGCACACCCTTTACTCTGGCATGATATGGCTAATAAGGCCTGCACCACTTGGAGAAACCAACAGAATGTAGCTAGAATCTCACCAAGCAGGACTCAGCAAATTTCTAAAATCTCACATAACAATTTGATAGATCCCACAAGTCCAAATAAAAGCTTCTACCCAGTCATGCTTACTTTGTTTAGATAATCAAAATAATTAACCTGACACCTCCATCTTTGAATTTAATATAAGAATCTACACAAAGAAAAGTATAATTTAATTAAAGATTTTGGGAATGATTACAAGTTTGGTAGATGGGCTGCTCTACCACCAACACATCAACTATCCTGTGAGCCATAGGATACAATGCACTTCTGATAACTTTTAATTAAGGTGGATGAGATATCCTAAATGTTTGTTTCAGAGTAACCTGTCTGACAATCTCTAAAACTGGATCAATGACTTTTAGAATATAGAGGACAGCAGTTGATCCTCCATAAAATGAATAAATAATACAATAAAAACAGTTTGGGGGCAGGAGTACTTCAAGGAAAAATATTAAGATTCTGTGTAGGTTAGTAGTTATCCCAAAAAACTAACATTTGCAATGCAACTGGTCTCGCCTTTGGGATGTATTTAGCTATGCAGCACATTAGCCTGGGTGCTGAAACATCTACTGTTCTTTAACATGGAGGGAAAGTAAGAACCAAACTGTGTGACACACAAGGTATTGGAACAAATGTAGAGAAATATTGCCTTTCAGCAGGAAATGGTATCGTCCAAAGCTGTTTTTAATATAAAATCAGGGCCTTTCAGATTTGAAAAAAATATTATTGTCTAAGGGTGCTCATGGGAGACAATTTCTATGGACTGGAATCTTGAGAATGCTAAAGTGATTCTGGCATTTTACTGACCCCTGCTGGTCGTTTTCTATCAAGAAAGTTAAATAGAGGCAGTTGCCAGAAAAATTTAAAAAAGAAAATCCCTCAGCAGAAAGCAATTCTAGTATTTTACTGACCTCTACTGGTCGTTTTCTATCAAGACAGTTAAATAGAGGCAGTTGAACAGAAAAAAGTCCCTAAGCGGAAGCAGACAAGTCCTAGGGCTGATCTCCAGAGCCCACAAAGTACATACACATAAGTATATACTAAAGCATATACAAGAGGTCGCGAATGCTAGACCTAAAAAGGGGGTTGGGGGCTGACTCTACTGAAAAGGGTTCCTAGTATTTGTATTAGAGACGGAAGCCGCTTCTTCTGTGATAAATCGGCAACGCTAAATGCATCTAGGCAAACGCCACGCCAGCAGCCAACGTGAGGGAGCATAAAAACCACAGAAGCAGCCTTTCGAAGGCCTGGGAGAGCAGCACGCTTACATCGGGCCAGCACTTCACCAGGCACAAATACCTACGAGGAGTGTTTTCCCCCCCCAGGGAACAAAAGCAAAAGCTGCCTAGTGAATGTGCTGCTGGAAGACAATGCTCTACCCAATTTGTTCGTGTTCCAGTGAGCAGTACTAATAGCCCTACAATCTGAAATAACGACACCGTCACTCATTATATCGGGAAATAAGAAAACAAAAAAATGAAATGGCAGCACACCCCGCGAGCAGAGTCTCGGAGCACAAGAGGCGCATCGCACAATAGAGCAGGGGGCTGCTTTTGTACCTCTGGCTATGAATATCGGGCTATATATCATAAATCAGCCAGCTTTTTCAGAACAACATCTGCAGCTCTCCCTGGCCATTGTGAGATCGCAGCGCTTACATGCATTTTGAATTCATTCAGAAGGCAAATGCCTGGCCAGTGCATAAATATTGGGAAGCCGACATTTAAATATGCAGAATTTCTTGTAATCAAGCAATTGATGTATTCTTTTCGAAATGAACACATTTGGCACGCTCCAGAGCACTTGTTGCTACCGTCCTAATGCAAGGATGAAAAAAACACTAGCCGTTAACCTTTCAGTTCAGTGCTCTTCATCTGCACGGCACTTTCTGCCGCTATCAACTTACACTTCCCTGCACCGTGAAAGGGATCTAGCTCATGCATGCTGAAATGTAATTACCATTTACTTAAGCTATGGCCATCTGTTACTCTGTACATTTTCGGGCTTCCTCTGGCAGGCTGCAGGCTGCCTTTTTCTTCCGAATGTGTAAAGAGTAAACGGTGGGCCTGTTCAGGACAAAAACCCTTACTTTTAAATTGCGAGAAATTAGCAAGCATAGTTTTGTTATCTACCTCCTTTCCGCTTTGAAAATAAGTCCTAAACGCATTTTTTGGCAAGAATATTTTAAACAAAGTTATCTTGCATAATTTACAGTTTAAAAGGCTGAAAAGTAACCCTATGAATGTTGTATAATTAATTGTTTTACAACCTTAGGTTCAATTTAGAATTATGCAGCACCTCCGACAAATGAATCCTTAAACTAACCACGCGAGGATAAAATCAAAGTCAAATGACTGAAGCATAAAGATGTTGATTTTTACGGTTCATGTTGCATCAGCACATCTAGTCATGGCTGTTTGTTAGTCTTCTGCACGTACCCAGAGAGAAAGCAATTTGCTAATCCAAGGCTTCAAACTAAAAACAGTGCAGTCTGGGAGTTGTAGTCTTTTTTTTCACTTACAAAGAAACTAACTGGATCAACACACTTCACAATCCTTTGTAAAAGGAAAGAAGGACAAGAAGCCACCTGGCCCATTAAAATCCGTCGCCCTTCTACCCCTATGATCTGGCCTTCATTATTATCTTACGAAGGATCCTTGAACGTTATAAAATGTATACATACAGCCATAACACGTATATATATTACTTGCGAAGAGCCCAAAAATTATATCAGTACAGTGTATTTTCTCGTGAAACAAAAAGGCATTTGAACCTTATTATCGTGCTCACTTTTACTATGCAACGGATAGGCCAACAATTCTGACGCATTAAAAAATTATTAAGATCTACTAGGAACACTGCATTAATATCAATTCTATCTGTATAAAGACACGTAGTTTATCTAGGACTTCGGTATCTGGACCATCAGCCGACAGTTTGAAAAAATGCCAACACATTCATTCAACAGACCTTTCCCATGTAAATAAATATACAACTGGGGCTTAGACATCTTTTAAATGAGAATTGATTTGCAAAAAGAACTGTGAGTGAAATAAACACGATTTGTTGCCATCAACATTTCATGAAAATTAAAATAAAAGGAATAGGGAAAATTAACAAAAATCCTTGAACATATTCATGGTGTGAGCTACAGCATTTGAGACATGAGAAATCCACACACAGAAAAGGCTAAGGTGTAACATAGTAAAGAAGCTCATCTGAGTAGGAGCAACCAGTATTCTGATACTTAAACTATTTGTGAATCATTGGCTCCCCGTGGCAGAAAAATACTGTTTTGATGTTATCAAATTGTATTCAGAAAAGTGTAAATTTGTCTTTTGTCATATTATTATCAACGTGAACAAAAATATGTAAAATTTCTAGTGGAGTAAAAAAAAAAAGTAGAGGATTGAGAATCTTACTTTTAAGGCTCTTTTCACATACACTTTGCACTCTTGGAAAATAATGCAACCGATCTCTCTAAATTTGGAGATTTATTCAGAAATGTCACTCCTTGTGACATTTTGCTCTGGTGAAAAATAAAGGCAAAAACAGGGCAAGCAAAGTGGGCAAAATTATGTTTTTTCTACTTTCTTACAAAAGCATAACTCATCCCTTGCAATAACTACAGCATGAACAGAGAAACGATTTCCGTGCAGCATGCAGTCATCCTGAACAGCACCCTAGCGTGTCCAAACATCAGCAATCACTACAGACTGCTCCAACAGAATTTAAGGATATTAAAGGATCCCAGACAGATTGGTACATTGTAATTCATATGATCATTAGTAACCTGTAATATTTGAGTAGCACCTTATTCTACTTGAAGGCACCATTAAATTTGAAGGCAATGCATTTTGTGGCACATTTTGAAAAATTTCAGATGCGTATGGCTCCTGTGGAAAAATATTCGGTAGATCTACATCCAGTACCTTCTACGTGGAACCCATGTTTATTTTTGGCATTTTCATAGCTCACTACCTTAGAATACTGTACATTGTAGCAGACCGTGAAGCTTTGGATACCTTACTTAGTTCAGCTTCAAAACTGCCTGAAAAACAAAGGCCTGTTAATGAATGTACTTTGAAAATAAAGCTGTCTATTTGACCCATTCTTCCAAAATATTCTGGGCAGGAACCCCTACTGAGGACGTGGTTCTAAAGGAAGGCTGATGACGCATGTTCCAGATCAGTTCATGGTTTCAAGTCCAGCCTAACTACTGAGAACAGTTAGAGATAGTTTCACATTTTCTCAACGGTCTTATTTTCTGTTCACGTATCACGATTCAATTTCCACACACGTTTTCTCATGATGATCTTTTAAAGGAAACAATTCATAAATGGGTAGAATGATAAACGCCATACCTGATCTTCGTCATTTAATCCACTGTGCATCACAAGGTAAAAATGCATAAGAAAATCTGTGTTTGGGAGTACATCTTGCCGCCGTGTCATCATTGCACAGATAAGTCTGTATGCATGTAGCTTGCCTTCTTTGTATTCCTGTGGCAACGTTGTTGCCTAATGAGGAAATTGGTAAAAATTAAACATGTCTGCTAAATCTCTCCATACATTGAGCACATTATTATCATTATTTTACTTAGTTTTAGACACCAACATACATAAACAAAAGACTATTGACAATGTTATCTGAACATTTAAACAGATTTCTTGGCTCTCCCTTATTCGGTCTTGAACTGGTTCATACTGTGCTTTTGTATTTGTATTCAGAGGCAAAGGTATTGTATAGGCAAGATAAAACAAGAATATACACATGCAGAAGGATATGCCCTTTTCAAATCTCTCCTCAAAACCCAGACAATGGCAAAGACATTTGTCTTGGGTTTTGGATAGATTACATAGGTATGCCCACTATAGGCCAGTCGCATATTTTAACTTGCAAATGTTATTCTCTTTAGCGTCTGCTTGAATTTTAAAGTATTCCAAATGGCACTACCGTACCATGGTTGACCAGAATATACCAGTGATTACTACTGTTGTGTCAGTATGTTATCAGTAATTACCTCAATTGTCCCAGTGCCAGCATATTGCCAGAGGTTACCCCACTATGCCAGAGACCGCATGTTGGCAGGAATTACCACCATTATCCTTGGGCTAGCATGGTGCAAGGGGTTGTCACCATTGTGCCAGTATTAGGCATGTTGCCAGATGTTACCACCACAGTACCGGGTCTACAAAAGGGCCAACAACACGGCCACTCTTTTGTGACTTAGCTAGATTCAGAGGGGAGACAGATCCTCATGTGGCAGACCCAGAGGCAGACAGTGTGTGTTTGAGAGTTTTCATGAGGCCCTGCAATTAGTTTGGTTGGTTGTCACTCTACGGATCTCGAGATAAGCAGAGCTGCCTTCTCTAATATGCACACACTCTGAATGAGGCACTTGTCTTGGCTTCAGCTATGAGAGCAACATAAACACTCTTGCACATTTTCTTTAACCTACATTCACAAATGTATCTAGACTTGTTAACATCATCAATGGCACATTTCGCTTTGCTACATAACATCTGTACATCAACACTGGAGTCATTAACATCCACATAGGAGAATGTCATGACACCAATCTCCTCCCCCTCATCAACTCAAAAGTGATCTGTCCTGTTATCGAATGTGGTGTTGTACGATAGGCCCTCAAAAACTCTATAATAGCTTCAGCAAAATCCTTGTCAGCTTTCAGCGCACTTTCGATACAGTCCACCAGTACTTCATTGAACCTTTCTACCTTACCATTGAACTGGGTATAATATATTGGAGTGTGCAAATGTTTTATTTCATTTTTCTTTAGAAATGTATGCATGTCAAGAGATGTGAACCTCACACCATTATCTGACAACATTTCAGAAGGTGTTCCTTCTATAGAAAACACTTCCTTAAAAATGCAATAACATTGCACGCATTGACTTCAGCCACACCCTTCACCTCAACCCACCTTAAAAGATAATCATTCATAACAATCAACTACCTCGAAGGAGAAGGTAAAACATTAAAAGCACCCAAAAACAAATCAATTGCCACCTTCTGCCACATCTTTTACGGGCAGTAAAGCAAACTGGGTGTCGGAACCGAAGTGACCAAATGTTCATCACTATGGTTACACTGACAACAGTGACAGACTAAATCCTCTACATCACCATCCTTGCCTGGCCATCAGTAATTAAAACACACTAATTGTTTGGTGGCTGTTATGCCCAAATGACCAGAACGTGCAATCTCCAAAATCCTGATTACATCAAGTGGTTATTAGATCAGGGTAAAAATGCGGTTCTCATTCTCCTTCATCTTTCCGTCGCATTTGATAGTGTCCCACATGCCATTCTCTTACACAGTTTGGCTAAATTGGGAGTAGTTGGCATTGCAAGGGACTGATTACTGTCCTTTCCAGAGTCCAGAGGCTAATCGGTATAGCTTGCGCCTTTTACAGCTGAGGTTAAAGCTGCTAATCAAGATGTTCCCCAAAGCTCCTTGTTTAGTCCCAATCTTTTTAATGTTTATATGTCACCTCTGCCCTCTGCAGTAGAGTTTTTTAACTGCAAAATTATTGTGTACACTGATGATACACAATGGCTCTTTGTCTTCAAGGGATTTCCAGCCATGATTGAATCTACCTTCATGGACTACATGCTTGAAGTATATTAATGGATCCAGGGCGGTCAACTCAAAAGTAATACTGATAAAATAGGAATTATTTTGTTTGGATCATGTGCTTTGAACTGATGGGAAGATATATCGTCCCCTGCCTTGCCAGCCCCTCCCCAGCTGCTTTGGTGGTAAAAACTTTGGAGGCCAAGCTAGATAACTGTTTCTCCATATGACCGCAGACCTCCACAGTAGTGGACCAATGCTTCGTGATGCTCCGTACACTGAGGAAATTTCTTTTCCTCCTGCCCTTTGCTTGCAAGAGAACCGTAATCCATGCTTTAATATCCTCCCTCTTGGATAACACCAATGCTCGTTATTTTGTTTGGATCATGTGCTTTGAACTGATGGGAAGATATATCGTCCCCTGCCTTGCCAGCCCCTCCCCAGCTGCTTTGGTGGTAAAAACTTTGGAGGCCAAGCTAGATAACTGTTTCTCCATATGACCGCAGACCTCCACAGTAGTGGACCAATGCTTCGTGATGCTCCATACACTGAGGAAATTTCTTTTCCTCCTGCCCTTTGCTTGCAAAAGAACCGCAATCCATGCTTTAATATCCTCCCTCTTGGATAACACCAATGCTCGTCACTTGAGAGCGTTGAAAGGTCTGTTAAGTCGCTTCAGGTGGTCCAAAATGCAACTGCCAGGCTCATTATGCGCCTGCCCAGTCACTCATCAATTTCTCCTGTTCTGAAATCCTTACACTTGTTGCCATTTAGGAAGCAGATTTTATTCAATTTCTTTTTCTTGGTTCACAGGGCAGTGTTTCTTGCCAGACCAGGATACCTTGCAGGGAGATTTGAGTCCTACTGCCCTTCTAGAGCACTGTGCTCAGCTTCCGCTGCACTGGTGGTTGTCCTGCATATTATGCGCATAAGGAAGGGTGGCAAAGCCTTTTAGTTTCTTGCGGCTAAAGCTTGGAACAAACTCCCATGTGATCTGTGTAAGATTCCTCTAAAGGACTCCTTCAGAAGGAAACTAAAAACTTTGCTTTTCTCCTCTGTGCTATAAGGCTTTATGCCTTGTTTCGTATCATTTGGCTGCCCTTAGCGCCAGGACACACATTGAGTAGCCATGCACTCTACAAATCTCCTAATGTATTCATTTTAAGTCTGTAACAAATGGGGGGAATCAATTTATTACCTCTAACCAACACATCACATTTCAAAGACAACTCCTCAGCAGTCTTCCAAAAAAGTTGCAAATTTACCCTCACACTCTTCTCACAAAGCCAACTGTAAGTGAAAACAGCAAGATCTTGTTGTAGTTCAACATCTGCCTCCAAATCTTTCCGCAATCCTGCAAACTCTTACACATGACTCAATATTCAATCCTCGCAATGATACATTCCTCAATCTCTCCTTCCACAGAATCCAATTGGTTATCCATCAGTAATCAAGACAAGCAATCAGCTTTAATTTTTTCCCCAGCAATGTGGGAGAGTTTGAAATTAAACTCCAACAATTTCAAAGACAATCTAGCCGATCTTGCAGTAAATTTCTCCATCTTTACTCCCGAGAGGCTGTCAACTAAAGGCTTGAGATCTGTTCTCAACCAAAACCTTCTTCCCCAAAATTTGGTTTGAATTTTTTCTCACCCCACATGCACGCAAGCATCTCCTTCTCTATGACAGAGTACCTGGTCTTTAAGTCCTTCAATCTACGAGAGGTAAAACCAACAGTAGCCTCCTTGGAACCATCCCACAGTGTTTTTACGGCACCCACACTGTAAGCACTCCCATCAAGAAATGTTCTCCGTTGTTCTGAATACGGTTGCAAAGCAGGTGCAGAAACAACGCTCTGTTTAATAAGGTCAAAATTCTGCTGACATAATGGAGACCAGCTAAAATCAGTATACTTCTTTAGAAGATTTTTAACCCCTTCAGTGCTAATGACAAGGGTAACTCGTCATGTAGGGCCCATTGATTTCAATGGAAAGTCAATGGACCTACATGCACACCCCTTAGCAGCCAAGTGGTTAAAACATTCAGTCAAATCAGAGACATTTTTCAAGAATTTCAAATAAAATTCAGACATGCCTAAAAAGACCTTAATTGATTTTTGTCCATAGGACAATGCCATCTACCAAACCAGGTTTAGCTTTCACACCATCGGCAGACAGCCCATGCCCTAGATATTCCAGTTCATTCACAGTGAAAATACATTTCTCCTTCCTAAGCGTGACACCACTTGTTGCAAAATTATAGCATGGATCTCCAATGTGTGAGCAGAAACTAAAATATCATCCTGTAAGCCTATGACATTATTAATGCCATGCAAAATCCTGGTCATGACTTTTTGGAAAGCTGATGCAGCGGAGGCCAGGTAACATGGCATCCTACAGAACTGAAATGTGTCATCAGGCGTTACAAAGGCAGTTAGAGGACAAAATTCTTCATCCAGAACTACCTGATACTAAGTCACCTTAAGGTCCAACTTAGTAAACCATTTGGCCTGACCCATGGCAGTTATCAGATCCTCAAAATGAGGTATGTGGACATTTTCCACCTAAATAGCACTGTAACAATTCCTGAAGTTGACACACAAACAAAGTTCACCTGATTTTTTCTTAGCTAAGACTACTAGAGATAACCACAAAGTGGCGTTCACAGGTTCTAAGATATTTTTCTTCTACATTTTACTAAACATTTGGCACAATTCACCTCTCACACTAAACGGCGCATTGCGTAACTTATGTTTGACACATATGCACCCCTCTGACTTTCATCACATATTTAACATTTCTGATGAACCACAACTTTGTTTTTGAACACCTCATAATCAGAAACCCAAAGGAGCTTGGACACTGTCAAAACACACTGATTTTTCTTTTGCGCCACAGGTCGAATTACCATACCAAAGTCTGCTTGATGCCACCTCCTCGCACACTGATCCGTTTCTTCACCATATGCACGTTGCCTTTAGTTTCCTTTTCGCTAAATACAACGTTCACCCAGAAGTAATCCACCAAATCAATTCTACTCCCTTCGGAAGCTGTGGTAACAACATCTGGTCGTAACAAGGCCTTATACACCAAGTTCTCGTTAAATCTGACAATGTCAATAATGTAAACATTTAAAAAAAAATTTTTTTTTTAAAGTAATAAAGATTTTTAAAAAAATGAACAGCTCCTAAGAAATACCATTGATGGTCCACAGATATGCAAGAGTCAGAAATCAATGCAACAAATTTTGCCTAAGGCTGTAGGCATGAACTTTAAAATACACATTATACTTTTCCCATAGCGTGCAAATTGCTGTTGCAACCAAAATTAACACCAATGTGAGAAGTCTTGTCAACTTCGATTCTATGTAGAATATTTAAGCGTGACAATGCCTGTTAGCATGTAAGCAGAATAGAATGTACTTCAACCAGAAAGTGGCACAGTAAACATGAAAATGCAGCGCCACATCTCCAACTAGACATTAAGCGTACCGCGCTCCGATGTCATCCGTGATCCCAACGTGTTAAAGGCTGCTTCATCACCAAACTTACTCCTCCGTGTCTGTTGCATAAATGATCCAACATAGGGATATGGCAAGGCAGAAACAGAGAATCTGCCTGTGAAGCGCAAGCGCATCCACGAAGGACAGAAGGCAAATGGGGAAACAGCCTGGGCACTCCACACAGTTAAATGCGCTTGAGCACTGATGAACGAGGGAAATCTAAAAGTCTATCACCCACAATTACATTCGTGCGAGCAGTAGCGAAAGCGCAATGGCGGACCCAACCGTTTTATCAGGTAAATAATATGTTTATTTGTTCAATTAATTAAAATCGTTACAAAAAGGGACCTCGCATAGCATAGGACATGGTTTAAAGTACTGAAACGTTTCAATAATCATATAAGAGTTTTAACCATTATAATATGTATGATAATAAAAGATACCGTTATCTAAAAAGCATTTGATCAAAATGCCTTGTATAGAAAAAAACAAAAAAACAATTGAGTACCATACATGTAAGCTCATTATTATTAGTTCCAGCAGCAATAATGCACTGTGACTTCTTACTAACCCAACTGATGTTTCATCCACTAGTCCACACACCCCTCTTTTGCAGTGTCTGCCTCCTATATGGCCACAGTACTTCTTAGGGCGCCCACCATATTGCAGGTGCCCATCTATTGAATGCCCCCGTGTTGATTGAGGACTCAATTACAGCAGTGCTAAAGAGAAAGGGCTTCTTGTGGGGCGGGGTTACTGGTGTAGATGCTAAGGTTATGTGCAAGCATGTTTTGCAGCCATAGCTATAAGTGCCATATGCAGATTAAAAAGGCCAAAGGTTGTTAATACAGATTCTGTGCCCAGGTATCACAAAGGCTGAACTTTTAGCAGATTTTGGATTGGAGCCAAATATTGGCCAACTCTGCCAGAGTCTCTCAGCAATAAAATAGCTCTTTGATCTCCCTACAGATGGGTGCCCCATGTGCTAGGAAAACTGTTTTTTATAAAGTGCATCGAGCATTGAGAAGAGCCAGGGAGATGCATATTAGATATTCCAGTGCTTCCTTACTTAAATGACAGTCTGCACGGACCAGCCATAGCGAGTGACTTCCAGTTTCCATTTACATCTTTTACTGGGAGAATAATGAGTCTGCCATAGAGAATATGCTTTGGCACTGTCATCGTTAGTGCTCTGTTCAGGTAAGGGTGGACGTTTTAGCAGGTTTCACCCGATGATCACTAGTGAATTTTCACACAGCTTAATGCAGTTAACGTACACATGAAAATCTTCAGGGCCTTAATTGCCAAAGTGGCCTTACTCGACATCCACAGCAAAGCGAGTGGACACGGTGCCTTTAAAATCTGCAAATAAACTCCAGTAGACTCCTCGTCGCCAAATATGAAGCATCAGGTACACAAAGGAACACAATGTAGATATCCAGAGAGAGTATGTTATTGAAGTAAGAAGAGCATCATTGATACAGATGTAAAAAGGCCCAGGGATTCCTACAACTGCTCTGAACATTTAATCATCAACAAAGTACATTCCGATACAGAACATAAAATGATCCAATAAAAACATGGCTTCTTTACACAACAGAGTGTTACATTAATCAACAAGCACTTACAATGCAATAGGGCTCGCAGCATTAAAGTTTGAGTTATTGGCATTGTGTATGACAATGCGTTGCATAAAATGTTTAGCAAACTTTGAATTGGTGAGCAGTGAGAGTGTGTGCAAGAGTATGCTGTTCTTGAAATCAGTGTGGTAGAGAGTGCAGGAATTTGGGTGACCTGAGCAATGTGGATGATGCACCTCACGCACGGGGCTGATGCAGTTATTATTCACAACAGCTCTAATGATGCACCTTAAGCACGGGCTCACAGCTGTTATTATTCACACAGCTATGATGATGCACACTCACTCTGCACTCACTACTCTGCACACTCACTACTCTGCACACTCACTACTCTGCACACTCTGCACACTCACTACTCTGCACACTCTGCACACTCACTACTCTGCACACACTACTCTGCACACTCACTACTCTGCGCACTCACTACTCTGCGCACTCACTACTCTGCGCACTCACTACTCTGCGCACTCACTACTCTGCGCACTCACTACTCTGCGCACTCACTACTCTGCGCACTCACTACTCTGCGCACTCACTACTCTGCGCACTCACTACTCTGCGCACTCACTACTCTGCGCACTCTGCACTCACTACTCTGCACACTCACTACTCTGCACACTCACTACTCTGCACACTCACTACTCTGCACACTCACTACTCTGCACACTCACTACTCTGCACACTCACTACTCTGCACACTCACTACTCTGCACTCACTACTCTGCACTCACTACTCTGCGCACTCACTACTCTGCGCACTCACTACTCTGCGCACTCACTACTCTGCGCACTCACTACTCTGCGCACTCACTACTCTGCGCACTCACTACTCTGCGCACTCACTACTCTGCGCACTCACTACTCTGCGCACTCACTACTCTGCGCACTCACTACTCTGCGCACTCACTACTCTGCGCACTCACTACTCTGCGCACTCACTACTCTGCGCACTCACTACTCTGCGCACTCACTACTCTGCACTCTGCACTCTGCATATTCAATGTGGCATAATATTTCTATACAGCATGTTGGCAAACACAATTTAAGAAAAATATATAGAATTACATTTTATGGCTATCACAAAAAAAGACATATTTGGACATAATAATTTTTAATATAACACTTAAGAGAGGTAAGCATTCCCCTCCGACATCAGATATATGATCTATAGGTCACAGCATTCTAGGTGCAACTCCAATGGAAGTCGAAAGAAGTCTCTGGGCGATTCTATTCAACATAAGAGAAAACGAAACTTATCGTGGGGCGGGACTTCCGTTTTCTGAAGCCTGCATCCATGGAGTGCTTGCCAGGAAAAACATCTACGGAAGAAAGTTGATGCAATGGCGACTACTTTAATGCTGGTAAGAAGCGGTCCGGACTGGGAGAGGCTGCGGCGGCGCATGGCACTCTGTGGGGCTCCCGGGGAAAGGTAGAATAAAGGCGGGGGGTATACCTTTAACTGTGGTGCACTAAACAAAGGAATTTAATCTGCGCAGAAAAGGAAGAATCTTTTTAGGCATGCCGTGTTAGGGGCAATAATGGGTATATTTTAAGGGACAGAGAATTCGCCGAAGTCTCGAAAAGATGTATGCTGGGTATGGCACATAAATCAAATGGAACCGGGATGTGGCACGGTCAGAAACGCGCCGCAATGGAGGAAATGCAGTTGCTGGATAAAAGGTTCGATAAGGAGGATGTCTCTGTGTGCGCATGCGTGTGTGTTGGAGCAGCTTTCCAGAAGACAGGAGCTGGCTACAGCGAGCGCGTTCTCGTGCGCGTGGCCCGCACAAATCGCCTTCTGGCAGAGGAAATGCGCGCGGCCAGGTGCTGTCTCCTGGAAAGCTGAGCCGCTAATAATAGGGTCTCTGGCAAGACCGCGCTTCGCGCGGTTAACGCCACGAGCCCTAGAAACTACATAGCTTATATAAACAGTCCATAGAATGCAACAATTCCATATAGCTACACAGAAACCACTGCTGTCCTTCCTTAATACGCACAGACTCTCTGAATGAGGAAGCCCTTGTTATGGCTTCAGCTCTGAAAGCTACTTTGAGGGTGCTTGTGAGCTACCAGTAGCTCCTGAGCTACTCACTGGGGACCCCTGAATTAAACAGTTGTTCGAGTAAGGGTAAACAAACATTCCCTGCTTTATTAGGAGAGTAGATACTACGCCAAGTGTTCGGAGAAGATGCTGTAGCAAATCTGAGTTCAAATGGTAGCACTCTGTATTGAAGAGCGAGTTTCTGACTATAAATCTTGGATATTTCTGTGATGCTTTGCTATGGGGATGCAAAAGTAAAAATCTTCAGATTAATCGCAAACACCCGTTCCCTTTTCTTTAAATGGGTACATATGTAATGCAAACATGGCATTCAGATTTTTCTTCTTCTCGTGTGCTTGCGGAAGTTGCATAGGTCTAGTATCACCTTGTAACTCAAATTCTGAGACTTTATTTTTAATCCTGAGTAAACTCCATGCCTCTTTTGAAGGGATGGCAAAAATTCGATTGCACATTTCTTGAATATAACAGATGGGCTCTTCCTCAAAATGTAAATTTGGTGCTTTAATGTTTGTTTTAGAGGAAGAGGTGGTGATTTGGCCTTGAAAGAGAGAGTGCCTATGACTCACAATATTTAGCATCCACGTGTCTATTGTAATTGACTCCCAAGCTTTCAGTCGTCAAGAAGGGGGTGGAAGGGAGGCACAAGGTTGTCCTTGCCGGTTTCCAGAGGAATGCCTTTCTACAGGTTTTGACAGTCTTGAAGGCACTGATTTGGTCTTTCAGGAGTTTCGTTGGCACTGGCACCTCTGGTCCAGGGCCGGACTGGAAACCAAACCCAGCCCTGGCAAACTGCTCGGCCTACACCCCTGGGGGTCGGGAGTGCAACCAAACTGTTTGCCAGGGCCGGTTTTGGCCGATTTTGTTAGAGAGGCCGATATTGCAGCTATGCTGCAAAAACGGCCCTGTAACAAAAACGTCTCCCCAGGGGCCCAAAACTGGCCCCCACCGTGGCGGCCCACCAGGGAAATGCCCAGTGCCCGCTCCGGCCAGTCGGCCCTGCTCTGGCCTTGCTGCTGATGGTTTTGCTGAAGGCTTTGTGGCTGATAAGAACAGAGAGGGAATTGAATCCTTCTGAGTAGTACAGTCTTTCTCTAGATTTGTACTTCTGTTTAACCCCTTGCATACTGGTGACAGAACTGCTCCGTCACCAGCCTCGGTCGCGCTGTGCTGGTGACGGAGCGGTTCTGTCACGGCCCGCTCAGCGCGCCTGCGCGGCGCTGATTTCGCGCCTGCACGGCGTATTCTATTGAGTGGGCGGGGCCATGATGGAACCTCTCCGTAACAAGCACAGTGCGCCCGAGGCTCGTGGCGGAGCGGTTCCGTCACGAGCATGGGCGCGCGGCGCGGCCCCCCTCCCCCCTAGCGCTGCGGCGGAATAGCCGCCGCAGCGAAGGTGTTAACAATAAACTCTTTTTCACTTGCAGGTCTACGGCTCTAAGGGTCTCCATTGCGTTTTTAATTTTAATCATTTCCTCTTCTGAGTGCTAGCCGAATAAGGCCATACCTGAAAATGGGAGGTTAATCATTTTTTTAGCAGGTGGTTTAAGAGATGTTAACCTAGGCCAAGATGATCTATGAAGAAATGCTCCATGACTGTAACCCTTTGCTGCAAGGTCCACTCAATTCACAGTAGAGCTGGTGACGTGCTTTACCACCATGGGCCCCTCTTCCACTTACTGCTACAAGTCCTGCTATTTGTGCTTAGGGAAGTCATTCATAAACAGCCTCACCCAGGAGTGCTTTTGCACTGGCATTTTACAGCATTTGCTACTGTACCACATAGTTGCTACTGTACCACGTATCTTACTTTAAGTTGCATCAATGTGTTTGCTCTCCTTTTCATATGGTGCACAGTTGTGTTCTCTCTCCTAAGAGCCCAATTCAGACTATCTGGTATCCTTGATTTTGGCCCAGGTTCAAGCTGATCTAGCATGTGTGCGATTATGAGAAGTCCTAGGCCTGTCCCTTGACAGGGGAGAGGACATAGACTCAGAGGGGCACCCAATACATTCTCTAATTAGTTAGACACTGAACTAATGCCCGTTCACGGGCTCAGTATGTAGCACGGTTGTGGGAGCATACGTTATTTTGTGAATCTGTAGTTGTAACAAGACTTTTCTATGGATTCTAAGGAGGAATAATCATGGGAGAGAAAAGAGTGGGGAGGTTGGGAGTTAAAAGGGGGGTAAAGAAGAAGAAAACGAGAGCAAGGAAGAGCGGGAGAACAAAGTGATTGGAAATGAGGGCGAGAGCAGGGCGTGAGATTGTAAAACAGGGTACACATATACTAGAGAACATAACCAGGAAAAGAACGGCAGAGGGAAAGAGATCCAAGACTGGAAAGGATTCACAGAAGAGTGAATGAGACCAGACAGGGAAATAAAGAAACACATAAAAGCAAATGAGGGAGGAACAAGAAGGAGTAGGAGACAGAGGAGAGAGAGTGAACTACTGGCATACGGCTCAGGAATAGGAACAAACATTAGGGGAAAGAGAATCACTGATAACTGAATGAGAGGTTGGAGAGGAGGTAGGAGAAAGAGAGAGGAGCATGAGAATCTAAAAAAAATAGCGTAGGACTAACACAAAGCCAGAAAAGACACCGAAAAAAAGTTGAATACAGAAAGGAAAGTCTTTGGTGAGATGTGCACGGAAAGAGATCACCTTTCACACAGGTTTGATTAGTGGATGCCCCATAATCTAACCGATGCAGTGGTGAAAATGATACACTATCTGCCATATTAAAAAACGTTTAACCCATGACAACTTTTACTTTGTACGACTGACAGTCAATCAAAAATCACGGTGCTCTAGGGGATTAGAGTGGTGTTTTTTACTGTGCTTCTGTACTACGGCATCATAACCAGTAGCCGACAGAGAGGAGGATAATTCGGTCAGATGTATTTATGAGCTTTTGTGGTTTTCTGTAGCATGAACTAGATTTCAATGGGAGTCACAGCTCTGTTCATGCCAGGGCTGAAACACTGCTGACCGACTCCCAGAATGGTCTACATATTTATGGTAAAGTGTAACTCGTCACAGTAATGTGTCCATAGTGAGGGAAGACAGAAAGTAGGCTGGTCGAGCCGAGGAGTGGCCTCTGGGGGGGGGAGGGATTTGTTAGTGACGGAATGTGTGTGCTTTAAGATAGCACTAAAAACCTGACAACTCCTGAATGCCCTTGCAGCAACTCTTTTTAATTATTTTGAACTTTTTAAGTGTCTCCTTTGCCTTTGCAGTGAGCCGACTCAAGCCTTACAACTAATTCTGACAAAGTACGGGGGGCCTTTCAGTCTGCGTCAATGGCTTTGTCTCCGCAGAACTTATGTTTTGTTTCAGGAATCTGTGCAATAAAGTCCTGCAGAACAATGCCTAAAGTTCATGCACCCTGGTTTGGCCCCAGCAATTCGATCGACACAGTTAGCCACTGGGTTCACTGGTGAGCAGCTCTGCCTGACATCTGATGTCTGTATGCCCATGGCTAGCGGTCACAGATCGGGGGTCTGTCCGAGTTCCCTAGTTGCAAGTTTAGCACAACCTCTAGAAAAGGGGGTCGAAGAAGGGAGACAATCAAACAGGGCAGGTTGAGAAAAGGCACAGGATGAAAGAGAAGGAAGGAAGATTAACAAAGGAGAAGGTAGCATGAATATGGGGAGAAATGAAGGAGGAGTGCAAAGGACGAGAGAGAAAGGAATATGGAGAGATTGCAGTGGGTTGGAAATGAGGGGCGAATGAGAGTTGAGCAATGAAAAAGCTGTAAGAGGAAGGAGATGCAAGAATACGCCGCAAGAACCGATGAAAAGACAATAACAGTAAAAAAAGGATGGAGCAGCGATAGGGGTCCAGAAGTACATGGGTTTGCGATTCCCAAATAGCAAACACCCATGTACTAATGTGTCTGACACATTTTGCAATTCCCAGTGGGTCGCAAATAAACCTACATCATTAATATTCATCAGACTGGTCTCGGTTAGCGACCCATTCGGAATCGCTAAACTCACAGTGATGGTGTCCTGCTAGGAACAGCAGACCACCATGTCTGTGACTGCTTTTAAATAAAACGTTTTTTTTTTAATACAGCCTTTTTTCGTTGAACAATTGGAACCTGGATACATTTTAAAAATAAAAATGAAAAGTTTTCTTTTTCAAGAGTGGGCAGTGGTCCGTGGGACCACTGCCTCCTCTTAAAAAATGTTTTTAGCAACATTCACAAAGGAGAAGTTGGTGGTAAACTGCAAATGTTTTGCAACCACATTTCGGCCGCAAAACATTAAAACGTATTACTGCGAGTCGGTATTAGGTAAGGAAGTCCTGAACACGCCCCTTCCTAATACCGAATCGCAAACCCAATCTGCGATTCAGTGACAGGTTACCCAATCGTAAATTAGGCCTCTGTATATTTATAAATGCTTTTTTAGGGTCACAATTGGCCCGATTCGGCGAAATGGGCCGTTTAACACCTCAAAATAGCTTTGTACCTCTGTACATTTGAAGATAGAGAACAGAGAAGCGAGCAATCCTAGAGATATACATAAAGTCAAAACAATACCCCTGCACGCCGGCACTCATAATTTTATCTATTTCCAGCAAAGAAGTCTAAATATTTAAAGATGTACCATTTATAGGCAAACAGCAGAGGATACCCACGTAGGACTGGATAGCTTTAATTTACATAAAATAAAAAAACATTAAAAAAAGAGTACAAATTAAGATGTGTATAGGTAAATATCAAAAATGTTGTTGTTGTAATATTTTATTCGATTTAATCATATCATAAAAGTACAAACATTCAAGTTAATAAAAAAATGGCGTATATCAAAAATGACTTAGCACTGGTTTGAAAAACCAGCAAGCATTTAATGGGTTAAAAAGCTCATATTCGAGGATTATAAAAATCAACAAAATGGGAGGACATCAGGTTGAAGGAAACGGTGTCCATGGCAGCTCTTTAGAAGCAATTTATTTTTTGAATTACATTTGCGCACACTGGAGAACGTAAAGTGCGTCACCATACCCACCAAGGCAACAGGCGCATTTAGTGAAAGGCACAGATAATTGGGTTGGGTTTGTCCAACTAATTACTAAGCTGTTACTACTGTAAATTCGAATGACGGAAGTTAACATTCTGAATATGGACAATGAAGTAACTAACTACAACCTCGTTGTGGATGAATGATACTGAATTATACTTTATTCACTCCTGTCACGCGCAGCAACACCGATGTGGGTTTTAAGCAGACTCACCTTGAACAACCATGATGCAAACATTCGCAATGGAGGGATCAGTACAGGAGGAGCCGGGGAAGACTGGTTATCCAGACTTATCGACAGATTATCTCTCGTCTGTAAAGAACAACGACATGATGTCTATGCACATATTTAAGTGCTGAAGGTAAAAAAAGCCACACTACAGATAACTCAGCAGTTTAAATGGATAGTAACACATCAGTCTACATTAAAAATTTCATTTTAAAACAATGCTTTGTTTATCCAATACATTTGAGGAGAATAGATAAAGGCAATAACTAGTATAACTAAAATGTCCACACCTATGTCCAATACAGTAACAGAAAACTAATGTTTAAGACAAGCATTTATAAGTACTCTTCAATTATACTCTGAATACTGTAGTACCTGCTTGATATATGTGTACTTTGTTTTTATAGGTTCTCCTAATAGGGCCACCATAGCATGTGCTACGTTCTGGATTCTATGCTTCCCTGTTGATTGTATGGGTGTTATATGTTCAGGCAGGTGTTTGAGGGGAGAGAAGCAGCAACAACTCTGCCTGACGCCTGCCAGTGCTAAACTAAAGGAAATCGCGTTATCCCCTTATAGCTTGCTGTGTGGTATATGCAAGACTTCTGAGCATGTTATGATTTCAGCTGAAAACGGTTTAAATATTCCTCACCCTAATTAGTTCAACTGTCAGAGACTTGCTACAAGGATTCACTCGGCAAGTAAAAGGCATATAAACCCACTCTCAATCTCCAGTTATTTCTATATAAACTTTAGCAGGCACAAATTGTGATGCTAAATAGCAGATTTTTAAAAAATGCTGTAGTTTTGTTTCGCTGCGTAACACGACTGCCCTCTGCTGGACAAGAATCGACATACTAACAAAGGGGAGAACACAGAAGATAATACGACACAATAACAATATTACCAACACCAATTTTACTACTGATAATAACAATAGTAATAATGTTGTTAACAGTAACAATAATAAGAATAATTTTCCAACTAACCAGAAGAAAACGCGAATAATACATCCCCACATTTGACTAGAAACTACTCTAATTTTCAGTGCTTAAGCAACTTAGTTCGGTCTAGCTGGATCCTTTCATGTAATCATGGGGTAACCATGTTTCTTTGTTCATTCGGTTTTGTGTTATCGCTTCCTTTCTAGAAGGCCTTGTACTTTCAGTGTCTTATTCATCACAAAATAAATCCAACGGTTGTGCCCCCTGTCCGCTGGAGCCGATAGTGCATTTTATTTCAGATAACTGTTTCAAGATGTCACTTTAAACAAAATGATAATTTGCTTGCACACAGCTGTTCGGTTTTATTTATTCTGCTGTATAAATGTAATAAATATATCTGAATAAAAGAGTTCAAGTATCCTGTCCGGAAATACCAGAAAATGCCCTAAAAAGCACATCATAGCTCAACTTTGCACTCAAGTCTAGAGAAAGCAAATCAGACTCACTCAGTCTTGACTCCCAAAAAGATTGGGATGCCTCCACCTGTGTGAAGGCATGGCACATCCCCTCATGAAACCGGTCCCATAATGCTTGTTTGCGGTCCAGGGACTACCTGGCTTGGCAATTCGGGCTGGACTGTTCCCATGAGGCACAGGTTCCAGACTGATTTGCATATGGCTGGGTCTGAACTAGGGTGGCGAAGTGAGCTAAAGAAAGATGATGGATTCAGCCCAGATCTGTGACTGGGGTGAGTGTCTGAAAAGTTTCAGCGCCCCGTCCATCATCTCCTTGTGTTTACTTCCCATTATGTGTCAGTGTCACTTCTTATTCCCCAGGGTGCCACTGTGGATACCTCCAACCCCATAGAGATCCAGCCCTTTTTGACACCCCTCAGCTTTTTTCTTGGTCTTTGTGTAGGTTGCCTGTAATCAGGAAAAATGTACATTTTTGCACCGCCCCAGTAAGCCCTACATTAATGGCTGGCTTCCCAAAGTATTCTGTTTCCCTTCTGCTACCCAACTCTGCTATCCTTGTCCCCCCGCATTCTGCGTCCCCATTCTTACTTCTGGTTGCTTGTATGAGACCCTACCGCTTGCGGACCCCCCACCTGCGACGGAGAGCACGCAAGCAGGACACCCTATATCACAGACAAGAGTGTTTCTTGGGAATATACATTGCAAGAATATCAGCCCTACGTGCAGTACACTACAAATTAACGAATTCGCAGGATAACGACTAATACCTTTGCAAGCTTGTACCACAACTCATAGAGATAGCCGAAGACTCTGGCGTGGATTTTAGGTGACCGGATATTGTTCACATCTCCAAGGATTCCCAAGATGCGCCGAAACAGAACAGCAGCAGAATCAGGATGCCAGCCAGTGAGGTTCCCGCCAGCAACTATACTGCAGTCATCGGCGAGACACTCGTTGCTGTCTGCAAATGAAGAACAAAAACATTGGACTTCATTTCTTGGCTCTTGTTTGCACCTTTTTAAAAAAAAAAAAAAATTATCTAAGCTAGAAGAAGGGACATCAACCAGTCTTCAATCAAATAATCATTTACAGTTTCTTACAGACCAGGCTTTGTATTACCAAATATTTTGTATTTACTGCACTAAACATAACAAGTAGAGCCAATAACTCAGACAGAGCGATGAGCGAGGGGATAAATGTACTGGGGGCGGTTTCATATTGTAGTGGGCAATTGGAGATATGCCAGAATAATAGCACAGACAACAGTAAAAAATTAAAACAAATCAAGATGTACAATTCATTTTCCACTTGACATGAATTCAACTTCCTGGTTCAGTTAGGTGGGCCAGTCTCAAGAAGGCTAAGACATTACAGTTCCTCTTTACTTGTGGTATAGCTGCATATCTCTTCAAATACAACCATGTGATCATTGATTTTACAAACAATGAGTGAACAGTATGCAATTGTTATTAGTTCTGTGGTCCAATCCTCGACGGTTGGAACTGGTGGCCTGTTCCAATGACGTATTATATATGCTTCAGCTACTGCAATTGAAGTGGCAAGCAATCCATGTGTAAGATTACTAAAACCCAGCGGCGTAGGTAGGGGGGTGCGGGCCACCCAGGTGTCATCATTGAGGGGGGGTGACAAAATGGCACTGAGGAGGGTGACCAAAGGCAAAAATATGAGTAACTATCTTTTTTCCCCTTATTTTAATAACGTCAATGTAGGCGGGGGGAGGGTCGGCGGGGTTACCAGAAATGATCTACACCGGGTACCACCTGCCCCTTCTACACCCCTGCTCAAACCCAAAAAAGGTCTGTAAGCAGAAGGGTCAAATGTATTGAAGGTGGTATCAAGCGTTGATCTTTTCTATGGGTATTCAGATTTTGACGGTGGCAGCTTTAATTTCTGCATCTTCAGCACGCTTCATCCTAGAGAAGCGCTGCCTTGCGTAGTCTCAGAGTACCAGTACCAGAAAATAAGAATTTGTAAATTGCAATCTAGCTTCTCTAAACCTCAGCATGCGAAAATATCAAAGAAGACCACTTTTGCTCTGCATAGTGTTTTCAAACTATGTTGTGCCATTTTCATCTTATTCAATTTCCATTGGACTAAGACTAAATAGTTTAAGAGGGCACAGTATATTCCCGATTTAACTCCCTTATCATTTACTCTATGTTTAGGTATTGCCAAATTAGGGACAGCCGTACTGTAATGGATGAAGGACTTGTTTGTAATTATAAAATAAGCGAATCACAGAGGATACAGGCAAATACCAAATAATTATATATCAAAATATTCTTCAATCTCACAAAAACCTATAAGGAATCATTTATTATTCCATCTCAATGTTATTAGTCAATATCTGCATTGATAACCAGTTTCAGTGTAAGCAGCCTGCCAATTAAAAAACTGCGTGGTGTGATCATCAAAATTAATACAACAAATGGATTGTTGTTATATGATCAACTTTTAAAATGTGTAGAGATTCATGTGAAATGATTGTAGAATTGGTATGATAATAATTGATGGAATTATATATTATTCTTTATAAGATTGAAGACTATTTTGATATGTAATTCTTTGATATTTACACTCTATCATCCCTGATTCGCGTGTTTTGTATTTAGGAAACTATGAATCAGTTGCGTGTTTCTGTTCTTTTTCGCGTTGAGGACAGCAGTGCCAAGAGCTGACTTACAATATCATTTTATACAGTTTGTGACTATGTTTCATTTACCTTAACAGATTTTTTTTCTTCAGATTAGACAGTAATTTCCAATGATCGTCCTATTTTCAATGAATAACATTAGTTACGGCAACTTAGGCATTCTGAAAGAGAGGGTGTAGTCCAATAAGGTCGCCTCTAGAGACACACTGTAAGGAGATGCGGGTTACAATTTACATTTGCAAAGAAGTGTGATGAGAGGCAAGGTGTCCATAGTTACCCTGTACAAATAAGTCATCAGAGGGGCACAACTCTATTGTGTCTTCTTGAACCAACAATGTTCATCTGTTGTATGTTCAATTGCAGGACACTTCTGTAATATACTTTATGATTGACCCTCTGTACAAATTTTTTCTGTGAAATTCTCCCAAAATAAAGAATAAAAAGTTAGAAAGCCTGCTTAGAGGAAAAAAGGAAAAATGCTTTGTTCTGAACCCGGTGAATTTGGAGTGCAGAGGAGTGTTTTAGTGCTCTTTCACTCCCACTACCTCGGAGCTTTTGGAGCAACTCCATTGGCTTCCGATGGCCAAGAGAGTCACGTTTAAAACCTTGACTCTGGCTTTTAAGGCGCTCCACGGAATTGGTCCTTACTATCTCCGTAAGCGGATAGCCTTTTATGTCCCCAGAAGAGCTCTCAGGTCTGCCTTCGAGGCCAAAGCGGTGGTTCCTTCCATTAGGCGCTCTCGAATCGGAGGTCGCTCTTTTCGGTACCTTGCGCCTCGGTGCTGGAACGATCTCCCTCGATCCTTAAGATTGATGACCAATCTGTTAGCCTTTAGAAAGGAGCTAAAGACCTGGCTTTTCACTTTGTAATCTGTGTCTTTTCTGGAGCACTGTTATGCTGTACCTATCCTTGTTTCACTCTTCGCCAAAGCGCCGGGACACTCCTCCGAGTAGCCGTGCGCTATAGAAGAGCCAATTTAACATAACTTGTCAAGGAAACGGAATGTTCAAGTGACAGTCAAGCAACGTAAAAGCAGGGGTAAAAGCAGTACATTTGTATTAACACTCTTATGGAGCAACCTTAAAATCGCTAAAAGAGCGCGGCTCAAAGATTTAACCCTTGGAGTATTTCAGACCCCAAAAAAAACCTCAATAAAACTAGAAAATGACAGCAGTCAGATCTTGAATTTAGTATGAGCTAAGTCAAGCTCTGGGAGCAGACGGCAAAGATGCCGTCTTTGGCTGGGTGAAATCGTCAGAGAAAAGGCTGAGCAGCAATCCTACCTTCTGCTCCATTGATGTCAATAGGGTTTGCTCGCAATATCCAGGCAAATGACTGCAGGGGAGCAAGACACTGAGGTGCCTGAGTACGAGGAGTGACACGAAAAGCTCCAACCACTATTACCACATCACCTACCACCATGAACTCCTTACACAAAACTGTCTTTGGTACCCAGTGCCCACTACGGAATAGGAATATTAGCCAGAAGCACCAGTGCCTAATTTGCAGAAGGATAAAATTCGGGTCCTAAAGGACAAGTTATTTACCTTCAGTAACGCCTTATCTGGTAGAGACATGATATAGCTGCAGATTCCTTACCTTTGCACTTCCAGGCGTCAGGCTCGATCCAGAAGATTTTTGATAGCAGTACCCCTGCGTGCCGGTAGGTGGTGTCGGTCGATTCTGCGTGACGTCATAGGTGTCATGTTAGTCATCGTCTTGGCGTCCACGTCATCAATAGAACAGCCACTCCAGCACGCTGACGTCACAAGTTTCCAAGCCAGTAGCGCGGAGCCATGAAGTGACAGACCGTGGTGTACTAAAAAAGGCAACTAGGGCCCTGAAGGGAAAAGCCCTTAACACTAGAACCAATCTGCAGTGCAGGGAGGATGAGTGGGTCGGTAAGGAATCTGCGACTAGATCATGTCTCTACCAGAGAAGGAGTTACCGAAGGTAAGTAAATTGTCCATCTGATAGAGACATCTAGCCGCAGATTCATTACCTTTGAACAGGTTCCCAAGCAATGTCATCCCTGGGGGAGGGACTGCGGAAAGGTATGGACAAGGAAGTGCTGCAAGACAGAGTGACCAAACAGGCCTTCTCTGCAAACCAGGAATCCAGCAAGTGGTGTCTGGCAAACGTGTGCAGAGATGCCCACGTGGCCGCTTGGCAGATATCCGAAACGGTAAAATCATGCTGCAGAGCCGTGGAGGACGCTTTTGCCCTGGTGGAATGGGCTCCAAGCCCTTCTGGAAGATCTTTCTTCGCTAAAGCATAACAGATTTTGATACAGAGGCTAACCCAGCGGGATATGGTCCTCTTTTGGACAGCACGCCGTTCTTTGCACCCACGTACCGTATAAATAGTTGGTCATCCACCCGGAACTCTTTGGTTCTATCAAGGTAGAACGATAACGCTCTTTTTGGTGCAGACGATGGAGACGCTCCTCTTCCTTGAAAGGGTGCGGAGGTGCATAGAAAGTGGTTTAAGTAACCGACTGCCCCATATGAAAGGGTGTTACCACCTTAGGTAGAAAAGATGCCCTTGTGTGGAGCACCTCTTTCTCTGGAAAGACCGTCAGGTAAGGAGGCTGTGATGACAGTGTCTGCAGTTTGCTCACCCTCCTGTCAGAGGTTATTGCGACTAAGAAGGCTGTTTTGATGGTGAGCAACCGTAGAGTGCAGTTGTGCAGCGGCTCAAACGGTGCACACATCAGAAAGGTGAGAACTAAATTAAGTTCCCACTGTGGCATGATAAAAGGTGAAGGGGGAAACAAGTGGGATAACCCCTTAAAGAATCTATGCACTAAAGGGGATTTGAAAAGAGAAGGCTGATCAGGCAGCCGAAGAAAATGAGGAAATGGCCGAAAGATAGCACTTCAAGGTGCCAAGAGTAGAGCCCTGCTGGGCCAAGGAAAGTATGAACAGGAGGATATCAGATAAATATGCAAATAGAGCGTTAATATACCGTTCTGTACAATATTTACCAAATGTGGACCATATGCATAGTGGAGGGGCGCCTGGCTGCCAGAATAACCTCACAGTCTTTGGGAAGAAGGTCAAAAGCTGTCAGCTGTCGCCGCTCAATCTCCACGCAAGGAGGCGGAGAGTTGACAGGTTTGGGTGGAGAACCCTCCCCTGCTGCTGCGAAGGAGATCTTCCCGAAGGGGCAGCCAGATCGTAGGATCGATGCTAATTTCCAGAAACTCGGGCTACCAGACTCTCTGTGCCTAGTCCGGAGCCACAAGAATGACTTGAGCCAGGTCGCTCCTGATCTTCTTGAGCACTCTAGGTAGGAGTGGTATGGGTGGAAAGGCATACAGGAAGTCGGCGCTCCACTCGTGATGAGAAGCATCGCCGAGCTAGAGCCGCCTTGAAAACTCCAGGGCGCAAAACTGTGGACACTGTGCGTGCTCTACGGAGGCGAATAGATCTCACCAAGGCTCTCTCCACTGCTGAAAAAGGTCCTTGCAACACCTCCGGATGGAGATGCCAGTCGTGATCCCCTAGGCACCTTCGGCTGAGTTAATCCGCTCTGGCATTCAGAGAACCAGCCAGATGCTGAACCACCAGGGAAATCCCCGGCTGTTTCAGCAAAGTCTAGTGACGCACAACCTCTTGACACGGGGTCCACAACCCCATCTGCCTTGCTTATTTCAGTATCACATGACGGTCGTTTTGTCTGTGAAAACCTGAACTAGCCTCCTCTTGATGGACGACAGGAAGGCTTTTAGTGCCAGCCGGATCAGCAGCTTTATCTGGAGCCGGGCCTCCGCCGGAAACCAGAGTCCTCTGATCTCCACCTCTCCCAAATGGCCGCCCCATCCCAGAAAGGACGCATCCGTCACTACTGTGAGGTCTGGATGGGGAAGGGAGAGGGTTCTGCCTTTGACCCAATTGTGGTTTGATAGCCACTTCTGCAGGTCTTTCGCAGTGCCCTCTGAGATCTGGACCAAGTTGGTGAAATTTGCCCGAAGCGGAGCCCATCGGAACTTCAGGTCCCATTGCAGAGCCTGCATATGCCAACTGGCATGGTCCACAGGAAGGATGCAAATGGCCATGAGGCACAACAGCATCAGAGTCATTCTCACGGAAATCAAAGATAAAGGCTGAAATATCCAGAATATCCTGGCCTCGCCGCTCTGGAGGATAAGCCCGAAACTGCACTGTGTCCAGAACTGCTCCGATGAAGGAGAGCGTCCGAGAGGGAGTCCAGTGTGACTTTGGCACGTTTATAGTGTACCCCAGCGAATGCAAGAGGTTCGCCGTAGTCTGGAGATGGAAGACGACTGCTTGGGATGAGCCTGCCTTCAAAAACCAGTCGTCGAGATAGGGGAAGACTGGAAGCCCCTGATCTCCGCCGATGAGCTGCGACAACTGTCATCACCTTGGTGAACACCCGCGGGGCAATGGTGAGGCCAAAGGGGAGCACAGCAAACCGAAAGTGCTCCTGGCCCACTGTAAATCACATGTAGCAATGATGGGCCGGCAGGACGGAAATGTAGAAATAGGTATCCTGAAAGTCCAAAGTTACCATCCATTCTCCCGGGTCTAGGGCAGACAGTACCTGAGTCAGACTGAGCATCTTGAATTTCTTTTTCTTGAAGAAGTAGTTGAAGGCTCTGAGGTCGAGGATAGGATGGAGGCCTCCGTCCTTCTTTGGAACGAGGAAATAGCGGAAATAGCTATCACAGCCTATTTCAGGCCCCAGGAACCCTCTCTAAAGCTCCATTGGCCAAGAGAGCCTCAACTTCCTCGCGGAAACCGGTCGGGAGTTGGAAGCATAGAAGAAGGGGTAGTCTCTGAGAGGAGGGAGTATCCCCTTCGGACTATCTGCAACACCCACCTGCCCGAGGTGATGTCGAGCCAGTGGTGGAGGTGATAGTGTATCATGACACCCACTAGACGCTCGTGACCTCTAAGGACCGGACTAGAAAGGTTTTACGGTGGAGGGGCGTATGGTGACTTGGCTCGACTTCTGGCCTCCCAACCCTCGAGGGCAGGATCAACCATGGCAATGCCCCGCAGAGGTTGCAAAAATTGTGGAAGCCGCTAGCTGGAATAGGGTTTGGCGCGGTTGGAAGGTCTTTCCATAGCCATCAAAGAAGCGAAAAGCAGATGCAGGCCGGGGTGTAGTACTGAAGCCCAAGGATTTGGCCGTAGCCCGCGAATCCTTGAAGCGCTCAAGCGCTCAGTCAGCCTGATCTCCGAAGAGAGGCATCAAATGGCATGTCCATGAGGTTTGCCTGGACATCCCCCGAAAAGCCAGACATCCTCAGTCAGGCATGGCGCTTGATGGCAACTGTCAAAGAAGTTGGTCTGCCCAGCGAGTATGTCGTGTCCAAGACACAGTGAATGGCGAATCTCACTGCGTCTCTCCAGTCTGATATTGCTTGGGAGAGCAGGATCCGGGTCCTCCTCAGAGATCCAAGGCAGCACCTGCGCAACCGTATCCCATATAGAATGGAAGTAACGGGCCAAAAGGCATGCAGAATCTGGGGAGGTGGCCAGGTCACTGGCATCACCCAGCTTCTCATACCACTACATGTCCTGGGTCTGTGGGACTTCTAAGGGATCCTGCTCCCCCTCCCAATCCTCTTCATCCATCCCCAAAACCTTCCGCAAGGGGGTGGTTAGACGGTATGAATCCGTATGGCTCCGTCAGCGCTGGTCACCTGACCAGCTCCATATCATCTGGAAGGAGGATGGGGGAGGTGCCAGCGGCACCAGAGACCTCGGCGTTTGACGCGGTGCCGGGGTAGGTCGTGTGGAAGTGCGCACATGGCATCATAAAACTCCTTGAGTTGGGCGGGGGTCGGAATAAAGCCACCAAAAATAGTTGGCTCACCATGTAGAAAGATTTTAATTTATTTTTGTAATTTGCAGCAAATGTGCCGACACTCAAGGAAACCTTAGTAGTATTGGGTGCTGCCAGCGCAGACCGTCAGTGCCCAGAGCAAGCAATGGGAAGAGTACACAAGGGACATGCTCATTTTAAAGAGACACCCTTCATTGGTAGCACCTTACCTTTCTTATCACAGAAATAAATTATTTGTTTTCTCCTTCAGACAGAACTGCTCCAATTCAACAGAAAATGTGCTGGAGTTCCTTTTTCTGAACAAAGGACCAACTAAAAGTATTGATGCCTCTGGACCATGGCATCCATCAACCTTTATGCCCCCTAACTCCCTGATGCCAATAGTTATAAGCCTTTGAAAAATTGTTTTTAAATACTTTATTGCCTTGAAAGATGCTCATGAATTTGTCCTTTTAATATCAGTCTTGAAGAAATGCGGTCATTCACTGCTCTAAAGAACAATCGAAACATTGTTGTAAGATAATTAACAGGTAACTTTAATACATATGGGACTCTTGATTCCAACTCTGATTAGGAAAGATGGTTTGATCGCTCATCAAGATGGATATACTGAAGCTATTAATCGGGGTACCTCGGGTGGATGAACATAATGTATAAGATATTCTTGCTTACAGGCTTAGTGTAAGGAATATTGTTACTTCATGAGCAGTGTGGGGTGAACGTTAGCGGGTTGGAGGGTAATCTGACTTCAGAGTTGATTGCACTGATTGTTAATAAATAAGGTTTTAAAATAAACGTTGTAAGATATCAGAAAACATTAAAACCAATAACTTCGGCAGCCACAGAGGAAGGGTTTCTAAAACCTTGTGAACACTGGTGATCTATATGCTGCTGATAGTTCATAGTTCATAAAGTTGCTGACCATCCTCCAAGAAGGCCCATAATGTCAGGCTGTGGTTCAGGCACTGGAACCTCTTAGTCAAAGGTATAAAGTCCTTTATAGAAAAACAATCAATATAGTGACCAAGAAGTATTTCAGGTATAGCACATACCTTATATAGGCTAATTGAAGACATACCATTTGATGATCCCTGCAAGATCCTGGACATCGAGTCCTTGTGTACCAATATCCCACATACATAAGCCATTGCTAACATTAAAAAGCTCTGCAAAACCGAGCAGACCCCATGCTAGTACTTATTTTCTTCAAAATTCTTTATTAGAGATTGCCCTGAAAAAGAACTAATTCTAGTTTGATGGACGTTACTTTTTACAGTAGAAAGAAACATCAATGGGACCAGTGTTTGCTCCTAACTTTGCAAATCTCTTGAATCTTTTGAAAGGCAATATATTATCTTTTCACACACTAATCCCTATAGCGGGTCAAATAATTTGTGGAAAAATGTTGGATACACAATAACTTCATGATTTGAACTGATAATTAAGATAACCTCCTCAAATTAATTAGTTGGCTTAACACCATCTACCAAGACCTCAGACCCACACAGTAGCAGTACCGAAACAATACCATACAGTGACTTGATTTGAAGGATATGTTTGCACTACTTTGTTTAGTAAGCCCACAGAGAAGAGTTCTCTACTGCAGAATCAAAGCTACTTTCCCAGCACATTACGAGGTTGCCCCCAGTTACGTAAATGTTTAAGAATAAGGCAAAACTGCAATCAATTATTATTGGAGGCTCATAATCTCTGTGATAAACTACTGGCATATAATTAGAAATGCCATGAAACGTGAATTATACTATATGAGGGAAGAACTTCTGAAATCAAAAACACAGATAAACAAACTTGTTTGTTTCACCTCCTTATGTCCACAAAACGAACAGGATTGTAAAAATAATCAAAAAACATTGGATCATTCTTAAAACTAATGATCCTGCATTAGCTATATGATTGGTTGCCAACAAAACAGGCTGCGATATCAAAGATCATATAATGCGTGCAAAAAGCACAGTCCCCAGCTGACTCTTCTGGTCCCAGTAGCTGGGACTTCCAACAATACTGGACCAATATGCAGCAACTGTGTCTTGCCCTGTTAACTCCAACACCAAGGGTTCTAGATATGATGGTGACAAGCGTTATCTCAATTGTTTTCTAACTGCAGTTTCAGTCATTTCATTTACTGCATTTGGTTCCCTTGTAATCCGATTTACATGGCCAGATTTCACAAAAAATAATGATCAGAATAGGTCAACATAGGAAAAGGATCCAATGCACAGTACCTCATACTCTATTCACAAAACAGAATATAGGGGTCGGCCATAGTGAAAAACGACTTTAGGTGGCAGATCACTGATGTTGTCACTCAGCTACAGAGAGCAGGTATCCTGCAAACGATTCTCCAACAACATGAATACAAGTGGATACAAAGATGTAGATCTATTGAAAAAGGAATGGATTCCCATGACGAATAGAACTCTACTGTAATTAATAGAATTTAAGAAAGCACTCTCAACACATGCAACTCCTTTGTCAAGAACAATACTGGCGAAAGAAATGCCCTTCGTTCATTGAATATCGTCTCTGACACACAGACCACATGGAGTGCACTAACTTCAGGACTTACCACCCACTGCGGTTTTTTAAGTTTTTTCATTGTTTCTTGTACTATGCTGTACTTTACTGTTCAAGAATATATATTTTTTAAACTACAATGTATTTGCCATTCTAAATACTACTGGAATTTCTTTGTTTTTGTCTAGCAAAATCTATCTAGTCTCTAGCAAATCCTTGCATGGATTTCTGTGCATTTGTTACTGAATATGCTTCTTGGCAATGGATTTGTCCCACTTTGCCTATTAAGAGAGACTGCCTCCAAAATCTGGTGGCTCAAATGTCCTAGAGATGGCTGATTTACCCTAAGTGTGCTGATAAATCCTATTTTGATGTTGGCTTCAATTTTCCCTTTTTTGGCTTCAAAATTTGTTTAATTTGTTCTACTCGAGTACGTGGTACCAACGAAGTAGGCTACATCTTTAAAATAAGCATCTCCTTTGTGCACTTTTCCCTTGACTGGATCCAGTGAGTGACTGCCAGAGCTGCCCCCACCCCAGACCAACAAAGAGATAGGCGTATAGTTTGCCAGGTCAGTGCGGCTGCCTTTTTAATGCAAGGACACTCGAATGGCGAATGTCAAGGCTTTGAAATGCTTTTTGTCATGAATGCTGTTGATGTTAGTATGGGCAACTGCCCAATATTCTTGGTCTGCTAGAAAAAGATCTACGGTGACCATATCTGAATCAGGGTCTTTTTTAGCCTTTTGTTGTGTTGTAACTTTTACCACGTTGGGGGGGGGGGGGGGAGCTTACTACTGCATCTACATTACCTGCGCCTATGTTATCTTGGCTACACAGGTTTTTAAAGTACAACACCAACACATGTGCCTCAATATGATGTTCAGCCTTTTGGTTTTGTTCTTTATAACCAAGTGATCCCATGTCCCAATACAGCTTAGCATTGTTCAACTTTACAACATAAAGAAGTTTATTCCGAAGCCTAGACTGTGCTGCTATTTTTTTCATTAAAAGCAGTTTCTTATATTTTCTTCTCAAATCCAAAAAGAGTGCTTATGCATTAGATGAACTCCTCCGTTTACTGAGTTCAGGGAAAAGTACTTTTTTGTGTGATCGACATTCGGAATCGTTCCCAACTGGGAAGCTATTCCCCCTAACAGGTCTGCCTCTCTGGGGTTTAGTTGTCATCAAATAAAGGCACTTTTGTCCTTCATTATGTTGAAAGAGGCAGGAGTTATCTGTTCCTCACCTTGCATAATCACTTGTGTTATGTGCTATTGATCTCATGAAAGTTGTATATTCATGGATGAATTTCTCTTGGAGCCACCTTAATGACTTTCTAGTAGGATTGTATTTTTAGTGCCATTGGGTAAATTGGTATATCGTTATATTGATATATGGTGATTTCACCTTTAGAACTTCAATTACCAGTAAGGTGGTGTTCACTCTTAGACTTGAGTCTTATCTCTAGGTCAACCAATCTAGACTATGCCTCTCTGTTAATTAGTATGTTGTCTATCAATCTTTCCTTACCTCCCAGTTGAATGTGGGGTTTGCTGGAGAATTCAACCGAGAGCAGCCATTCAGAAAGCACACACCCATGTTTAATAGTAGGGAAATATAACGTCTTCCTTCATTGGGAATATTTGGTTGTAGCACCCCAGCCTTCATATTCTTCTAGGCAACACCCTCCTAGCAGCCTCTCCGGGGTGAGTATTGGAATCAGAGTACACTATCAAAACATAGTACACTTTGTACAATTTATCTTTTCCAACTTTACCAATAATATTTTCCAATGTCGTCAAAGGACCGGTCTTCCTATACTTGTGGCATGATAGTATGTATACGTTCATAACATCAATGGTTTTCCCTTTTTGTGGCGCACTGAGTTAGTCGTCCCAACAAAACATTCAAAGGCATGCTACAAACAGGAAACTGTTGTATGGTTGCTTGTAGTTTAGTTGAGATGTATATTTAACAACTTCCTCCCCCCATTGGGCAGCCCCCCATCCCTTTTTGCCATAATGTCAAAATGTGTGAACTCATCTAAATTAACATCTGTTCCTTTCCCGTTGCACTTGCTTTAACAAAAAATGAAACTGAGATTTGTTTTTCTTTTATGGGCATGCTGGTATTTAACCACGTTTTTTAATTGTTCTGTGGTATGGGTTTGCCATCCAATGCATAATGCTCAATGAGTTGGAGGAAGAAAATAAAAGGGCTGGCCTGTAAATGAAAGGAAATTATTTAAGTGGGTCAGGGTATCTCAGAACAGGTAAGACCAGAACAATTTGTAGACAGTCAGGGAACTCGCCCTCAGCAAGGGAGCAATTATTCGGACAAGTTCAAAAAGGAGGTAAGTAAGACTAATGTCCTTGACAGAGAGAGGCAGGTATAATGTCAGGGAAATGGGAAGAAGGTCTCGGATTGGGGTAATGGTGTTAATTGGTTCCTATTGCCTTAAAAGTCATTGATTCAACAAGGAATTTGCGATCTTGTTACGTGCTCTACTTTATAGTCGTTAAGCAAAGAAAGAGAAAGTTCAATCAATTTGACTTTTCATAGCAAAATGGGGGAATTTCCAAGCACTGATGTTTTGGATTATTAGCGGTGAAAGAAGGGAGAGGGTTTGTCCTTTGTTTGATAGTCTCGAAACCTTTTGAGGTGATTTTTAGGTGAGTCAATTTGAGTTATAGTGAAAGAGGGAGGGACTGCGTTTTCTACACTATGCTATCCAAATGTAGCTATGATATTGTTTGTTGGGAGATACTGGCACCATCTGCATTATAATCGTCGTAAGCAATTTCCTCTCTACATTTAATTTTTTTAAGTAACAATCAGCAGATGCCTTGCTTTTCGTTCTTTTCAATTTCCAGGGAGCACATTTCTAAAGTTATTTTATAGTAGTATGAAGTTGATCTCTAGTTCTGTTAAAGTTTAAGGTACTCAAAGCAAGCTCTGTGTAGTTAATGTGAATGAAATCTTGGACCCAGGTCTGTGTTGTTCTAGGCTGACCTGTTGCTCTGGATCTGGAGGCTCGGGCCCTCATTCATGCACTTGAGAATTACTGGGTCACATTACTGCCGGGTAAATACCATTACCAGAGGTTTGCGTTTTGCCATGTGGTGTCATTTAGTCCATATTCAGAAATCCGTGCATAAAAAAGCAGTTCCTCCTGGCCACACCACACGTTTTCTTCCATTCCCAGATTTTAAACTGAGAACATTGCTGTATTTCCCTGCACAAATTTCACCAGATTATTTAAGTGATACAATAATCTATCAAACTCCTTCCTACACTTTTCCAACTTCACATTTCTCAGCATACGGATCACTGACTGGTATTCAGGTAGGGTTTTTCTTGCACAGCAGAATCCTTCAAAGAACGAGCTGCAGTTGCCATCATGAGATTCAGATCAATAGCCTTTAGCTTTAACCTTCTGAAGTGTGTAGTGTAGTTGCCCTGGCTTAGCTTTAGTCTTTCGCCTTTCGTGATACAAAATTAGAAGAACTACAATGGATCCATCAAATTCACAATCCATTTCACCAATCCCTGTGCTTTATCAAAAATGAAGGCTAATAATCGGAATTTCACGATGGCAACTGTAGCTCGTACTTTGGAGGATTCTGCTGTGTAAGTAAAACCCTACCTGATACATCTCAGATTATGCCCCTGAAGATCTCAAACGAAAAGTATGGGGACCCCCCTCTTTTACTTCGTTTGACACTCGACTTAAAAATTACTTGTACCCGACTCTGTGTAACAAACTTTTACCGCACAATAAGTGTCACTTAACTTCTGTATGTTCTCCACTTGACTGTGCATACAAAGTACTCAAATATTATGGGAATTAAACGATTGTGGCAAAGTGAATAGCCCTATGACCAGTAGCTACTGCTGCCAATAAAACTTGGTGAGGCAGCACAAGGGGAGGAGGAAAAATAATAATATACATATATATATATTTTTTTTACAGAATTTACCTGACGCTCCCGGGACGCCACCTCATGCTCATCTGCTCCAGCGGCCTCGGTGCCCCTCTATTCTCCTCCCGACCAAATCCAGATGCTGCTCTCATGCTATTATCCATCATGAGAGAAGCGCTGTGATTGGTCTGAGCGGGCTGAAATGCGACTCGGTTAGGGACAGGGAGCCAGTGCCTCTTCTCCCACCCGGCTGTGCAAGACAGCTGGGTTGGAGAAACGCAAGTGTGCATGTCGGTTTGGACATCCTAAAACAGCCCGTCAAACCGACGCGCACTTACAGCGCACCTACCACTTATCCTCCCTGGGCATGGCTGCTGCAGAGCCTGGCCCCGCCCCTCCCCAGACTCAGCTGAGTAAGTGAAAATAAAATGATGAGATAGTTTTATTATTATTTTACATTTCATTTGCTGCCTTCCGTTAGTGGGGCGACACTCCTCCGACATAACGGAGGAGCCTTCCCTGCCTGTGACAGTCTGGAAATCAAACAAGCGCTTGAAAGTAACCAAGAACTTCAGACTTGCAGCAAGCCAAAAAAAATGAAAAATTGCCAGCACCCTTGGCACATATATTTCTTATAGTACCTGTGCCCTGCATGCTAAATATCAGCAAAAACAGTGAGGAGATGGGGTCTAGCCGCTAAACTGCTGACCTTGGACCCCAAAAATATGGTTTTAATCCTGGCTTTTCCATTCGAACAGTAACATTATGTGATTCTGTGCAAATCGCTTTACCTCCCTGAGCCCTAATTTGTGTAAGTGTAATTGTGTAATGTACAAAAAAACTGTTCCATATTATGAAACAAAAAACAGCGTGTGGTTAGTTAAGTCCCAATAAATCCTCGCTCAACGGTCTAAGACACGCTCCACACCATACTGTTCTATATACAGCACCTTACACTGCAGATGTACTGGCTAGAAAAATATGCTCTGCTGAACATTAGAGCTTAATAAGCACTAAATGAAAAACCTAAAATGTAACATGCATTATGTAGTTTTTGTAATCATTTTATTTTGCAATCATAGGTCACAAATTAAGAACAAAGAAAACAATCCACCACCTAAATTCTGCAGTCTTATAGTTACCGTAAAAATGTTACATTAAAAAATACATTATAGGTATTCCAGACCAGTACGAATGCATCCTTGCAGGCAGGTGTTCTGAGAAGTGGCAGACACACCCTTTTTTAATTGCAATGCTCATCACAGGAAAATATAAGTTTATACATACAAAAGGTTGTATTGCATTTGAAATACTATAACCCGTAGCTGTGGAATTCCTCAGTGTACTTCCAAACGTTACTTCTCCCATGTCTGCCCATTCTTCCCCCCAGTACTTGTATTCCAGTACTTCCCCCTGAAACCAAGAAGATATGAATATTCGAGGTGGGGTTGTTTAACTACCCTAACTGCAGTACTTGAAAATTGAAAAAGTGTGTTTGTGATCTCTGCCGCAATCTCGGCAAACCGGGTTGGTGAAACTGCAGGGTGAGTATGCATGTTTGGAATGTGGTACATGTGCAGTGACACACAGGGGAGCTTAAACAGACAGACACTGGCCTGGAGAGGAACGAGGACTTCAAAACATATTTTCCATAGGTCTACCAGTTTGGTAATATCCAGATAGACAACAAGTCCTTAACACGATTTAAAAGATTCGCACTCTTTGGAATTAATTATCTTATCATTTATGAAAAGAAAAAGTACATTCAAACATTCGTTCACAAACGTTTTAAAGCTGTACAGTAAGCGCTTTAACACCCATCCGGGGTAACAAGTGCTATATAAATGCAAACCTTTCTTCCCCTTTTATCCCTCCGCTTTCCTTCTCACTCCAAATAACTGACTAATATCCACCACTGAAATTACTTTCACATCTCCCCATATTAATTCACCACTAATCCTTTATGGGCTTCCGGAGTAGAGTGATTCAACACCCCATCAGGGGTGTATATAAATACAAACCTTTTTCCTCTATCCTTCTGCTATCATTCCAAATCCAAATAACTGACAACCTATCCACCACTTAAAATGTACTTGCATGTTTTACTATACTAATTCAACACTAATCCTCTATGGGTCCCGGAGTAGCGTGCTCCTCGCCGAAAAAGCGCTTAGACGCCTGGTCAGGGGTAGTAAGCACTATATAAATGCAATTACAATACAATACAATACTACTGCCCGGATGTGATCAAAGCATGAACAGGCGCGAGCAATGAAGATGTTTCTGAAACTCAATCAGTCTTTCGCGCCACCTAGTGGAGTCGGCTGTGAACTGCAAGGCGACATCATGTACCCAAAGCAATGACTCCGGATATCTTTAGCTTACAGTGGGTGAAAGCGAGATCTGCGGAGAGAAAGGCAACTTCTTCGCCTGGTGTAACGGGGAAAGTTGAAACGGGCAACGATCCTTCTTTGCAACAACAACAAGCTACTGATATCGACTTGCAAAACCAAGTGAAGAGGGAAACCCTATCGAGGACATCGACGTCACCAGCTGGGAGAGTGACTGCCTCGGGTCCGTATGAAAAATAAGTATTAAATCAAACCATTGTAACTCGCACCTTCCGACACCCGGGGATAATTTCATCACGCAGAATCAAGTTTTCCAAATGCGCAGCTGTGAGGCAGCGCCTCGCACCTCACTGAAGGAGAGTTGGAGTCACACCGACCCTGTCCCCTTTCGGCCTCGCCTGAAGATGTCATTATATTTGACCACGGAGCCAGGCGAGTCAATGGTCTATTATCAATGCTTGTTTACTGATCTATCATCTATGCCCCCTCGCAGTCCTTCATCTCGCCTGAAGTCTGCCAAGCCTCAAAGTCGGCTCGGGGGAAAGATGTAACCTGGTCAACACGAGAGTGGTGCAAACGATTTTAAAAAGAAGAAACTGTTGAGTATGTGTCTGTATACTGGTTTACATATTGCTGCACAATGTTGTTTTAACTCATGGGCGCGCTGCATTGCTGAAACGCTGTAAAAGAGCTGTAATGCTGTGCCTGCTCAAATCCCTGTAAGCCCTGTAGATGCGATGGAGACTGCCCAGGAACCGCACATCCCAAAATAGAAACGAAATAAAGCTGGATAAATTAACTGCACGTTGATTCCAGGACCTTGCTTTTTGCTATCCCTTCTCCGCAGTTGGCTGGAAAATGCATCTGGAAGAGTAGAGCTTTCCAAAATCTGTGAAATTCCCATTTGTAAGTAGACTGTAGATCCATTCACGCAGGACCACCTCGAGGCCTGCTGAGCCTCACACATGCTGCCCTCCGTGGTCCTGGAGCCGGCTTCTTACATGCAGGGTTGTAAAACGGCGCATCTTTTGGGGCAAGGCTGGGTTAGCATTGTGGAGCACGATAATGGAGTACAAACCTACATTAATGGAGTACAAACCTACATTAATGGAAATTTTCCTCATCACTGTGCCCTCTTCTCCCTCATCCCAACAGGTTGGGAGTCTGACTGCACAGCCTAACTTAATGTGAGGGGAGCACAGACTATGCCGGCTAGGCTCCAGATACCTGGATAATTCAAATAATCCTGTCCGAAAGGTGCATCTAGCAAGAAGGGAGAAGTCATTAAAAAAAAAAAAAAAATATATATATATATATATATATATATATATATATATATATATATATATATATATATATATATATTCTTTTTGTTGGTTATACTAACCATCGGTTTCACCGTGGTGCCCCTTTCCCCACCCAGCATGTACGCACCACCCACCCCTGTTGATATTAACCCTGCGGTTACCAGGAGCAGCTCAACCAAATTTATAGTGCAACCTTACAATGTACCTTCTAGTCCATCTCATGGCTATTTACTTTTGCCTTGCCTAAATGTGCCACATTTTGCTATCTGGTGTTTAATCACAACAGTTTACTCTCAATCTATAGAAATAACAACTGTTTTTTATTGGTGTGCTTTCTAGGAGGGATTTAGTCCCAGTGGCTGTCTCGGGAGTTGATGAACTTTCATCCCTCCCCTGACACCATTCACCAACCTGGTCACCACAATAACTCATGAAAGATCGGTTTCACCCCAGTACCAACTGTGCTTCTTTCTTGAAGCAGTGGAACTCTTAACCTCAGTGTCTCTTTCCATTTAAGACGCCATTCACTTCGGTGAGAAATAGTTATCGCCAACAAGGACCACGACTGCCGAGAACTCAGTTCCTCTCTCTGTGGCCACTGGGTTTACCACTTTCAGTATTATTCTTGAAGCAAGGTCACATCCTTCTGACTGTTCCTCGCTCCTCTTCTTTAAGCTTCTCTGCTTTGTTCCTCCACTTTCTACTCGCATCTCCTTCTGTTTTATTCTCTCCTCTGTTCTCCTTGCCTCTTCTCTTTTACTCTCCTCCTCTGCCGCTCTCTCCTCAATTTGCCTTTCCTCTACTCCTCCGTTTTCTCCTCTACTTTCTGCCTCCATTACGCTTCTCTGACCCCTCCTCCTCATGCCTCGCTTCTGCTTTGCTCCTCAGCTCTCTCCTCACATCTCCTTGCCTCAGTTCCCCTACGCATGTGATACATTTTCCACCTCCCCAACAACATTTCTTCTCTGCGGTCTCACTCTCAGGCAAGGGATGCCCAGAATTAATGAGACACAATCACCTTTGGCGGAGATTGGTGGTTCACAGGGAGATAACCTAGGAAGGACATGGGACAATGCCTCCATGTTAGTTCCATATTTTCCAGCAATGGAGGACAGACTATTTGGAAGTGTTTGTGAACTACTCTACCCATCGTTACTGGAAGACAGACTACTAGTGGTGGACTCAGTCAGCTAACATCTGCTTTTCCGCAGCGACAGGTAAGCGGGAGCATGTCTTTCCGAAGTTCTCTCCGGGAGCATGTCTCTTTGGAAGTTCTATCCCAGGAGCGACACACTGTACTCTATGTGCATTGAAGGGATTTGACATGCCTTATGCAGGGAACTGGAAGAAGCAGAGTTGGAAGGTACACCCACACAGCAGCAGCAACATCCTCTATGGTTTTCCCATCTGCTTGGAGTGAGAATTGGAGAAAAAGACATTAGAAACCTGGCAGCAGCCACAAGAAAATAGGAGACCGAGACCTGGCCAAAGGTGAACTCTTAAAGTTGCGCATAAAGCCTTACCTTCATTTTTGTTCTGAGCAGGGTAGCATGGCCCTCCCCTTATCAGAACTAACTCTTGTTTACAGAATTATCTTACCAATCCTCGATGGACTCTAACTGATTTCCTGTGAAATTATATCCTGTAGAATTTATAAATAAGGAAGCCTGTGCAACTGTTGGAAGCATTGCAATGCTTTCAAAGTCACTATTTTTCGTTGTGTTCATCGACATTAGTATTCATTTGTTTTGTCATTGTTTTTTGCACTTTCATGCAGTTAACTGTGGATTTTCTCATGTGCTCTTTTTGCACGGCTCTTTTGTTCTCTGGTTGGTCAAGGGTGAGCTTGTAATGGCTTGTCTCATCAGTCATTCGTTGCTCCAATTTCGTTTCTGTGACTCTCCCAAGGAGAAGCTTGACACCTCTTCACATATAAATGAGGTGCAGGTGGAACTGTGGCTACTGGGAGAAGTCACCCTTTCCACTGACAAGCAAGAAAAGTAAAAGAAAGCTGGCAACTGCATCCAGACCATGAATGGTTGCGAAGCGCAAATCTTCAGCGTTACAGTTAAGTCATGAATCTCTCACATGTTTAGCCTCAGAAGCAACATGTTAGAGTTACAACAGCTCCATCATGAAAATGAGACCTTGAAACAAACATCAGCATTAAGGTCTTAGAACATCCCAGTAGTTCCTTCTGGGGCTACTCGTTTAGTGGGAATCCTACATGGTGCACTTCCCTGTCAGCCCTATATAGTTTCCACCTGAGTAAAAACAAAGTAAGGAGCTGCTTTGGCTCAAACCACACTCTTAACAACAGTTTCAGACATTTGTTTTCATTATTATGCTCTTTTTTAGTCAAATGTAAACGTATGTTTAACTCCTTTACCGCGGCCCAAATTCCGCCGCATTGCGGCGGTTTGAAGAGTGGGCGAGGCTGCGACGGTCAACGGACCTGCGCAGCACTACGGAGGTAGTGCTCGCGACGGCCGTTGGCCGACAGAAGCAGCGAACGGGTTCATCGCCCCTATATCGAATATTCAGCCAAGGAGGCACTTTGTGGAATCAAGCAGGTTAACATGGATGTCTTTACTTCAGTATCTGTATCAGTCAACTAGTGGCTGAGACAAGTTGGGTAGAGACAACTCAAATAACATTTCTCAAGAAGGGTTGGAAGGAAGAAAATTAAGTAATAGTTCGCCTGCATTAATCATCCCACCATATTCGTCGACCTTATTAAATTAGTCTTGTTATCTAAAAAATACTATGAAAAAGATGCAATGAGAACAGGAAGATACAACACAATGTGGCAAAATATATATTTAGGTCCTTCTTGTGATAACTCTGGACACATGGTATGTGCCTGTCCAATAGACATTCAAACAGCTTTGGGAAATGTCAACACCCATATCCTAGGAGGGAGAATGGGAGGGATAAGCATTTAGTTTCATATGTTAGATTCGCTGTTATTTATTCTGATGATCAACTATTTCTCTTACAGACTTAGAAAAGATTTTGGAAACTAAGGAAGGATGGACTGTAACTGCGTCTTCACTTCTTCACTGCTGGGCTGCATTAAATACAGAATGTTTTTAGGCAATATTTGGGCTTCCAAGATCTACATTTTGAAGACGACTAAAAAAGACCACATGAAGTATTCCAGATGGTGGATGGATCACCCCAAGCCTAAGGACCAATGAAAGACATTATGTTACCCTTACAGATCTTCGTTGGTAATTACAGAAAGACACTTTAATTGATTTAATAGTCTCTCCCAAATAGGTATTCTTTGGAATACTCTAGATGAAGAGGCATAGCCTCTACAAAGACTGTAGAACCATGACTAGTGTGTTGTCATCAATGGTTTTGCATTAGGTTAGTGGTCCCCTACAGAGGAAACAACAAGTATCATATATTCCTTTCTCATTTAAGACCAACTTTTCTTCCTTCCCATTAACATGCATTTTCTACATTTTTAATCAAAACTCTAGCTCCTCTGCACTAAGAGTATTATTGTGCTTTTCCTATTGCACCTGGTTCCATAATACGCGTTGTACAAATGAACTATTACAGAAAAAGAAAATTTCATAAGCCATATCTAAAAGTGAACTTGCAGAATGTAGTGATTTTATGTTCCTCCTCACCTAAAGCGGCACCACTGTTTTTCATTTAAAAAAATAAATAGATAACTAAGACTATGTATAGACTATAGAGGGTTACATCAACTTAGGACCATAAGAACTGTTACCCTTTACCACTTATTAAAGATATTTTGTTATTAATACGAGGAGTAAGGATATTCATAAAGCTCGACCAACACAGTGCTCATCTTCAGCACATAAAAATGTGAAAAATGGAAAATGGTCTTTTGCACCCCCCTATGGACAAGTTGTGTACCAAGTAATTCCATTTGGACTGTGCAACTCTTTCCTTTTTCCAGCATTTAATGGATCTTGTGTATGCAACATCTAACCACGTACCTAGAGGACATCTCTCAATGAACTGAACAGGAGACTACAGTACTATAAAGACTTAGCAACAACATCAGCAGTCCTCATCAGCTGTCCTCCAACATCAGCAGTCCTCAGAAGTGTGAAATTGAGAAGGGCAAATTCAATATCTAGAATACGAACCGAATGCCTGGTCTTTATATGTATCTTAACAAGCTATCAGCCATTCTTGGGTGGACTCAAACCTTTTTAGGTTTGCAAACGTTTACCAACAATTCATCAAGGGGGTTGCACACCAGACTAGATATTACTCACATCCTGAAGAAATGATGAAGGGATGATTACAATGGGATGACCAAGCGGAATTAGCATTTAATACTGGCAAAAGACCACCAAAAGGTTTACTGTAGAAAAGGACACCTAAGAAAGTGCACAGTAGGCAGTTGTGTTACTATTACAGGCAGAAACGTGGGCTAGCACAGCTTGTCTTCTATTTGTCTCACACACTGTTAGAGGGTGAATGAAATATATCAGTCTTGGAAAGAGAGTAGCTAGCCAGGAAAACAGGTTGTACCGAATGAAGGTTTGTTATTGAGCACTAACAACCATTTTTTAAATTTGGAAGGACCAAAGACATTTATGTATAAGTAGCTTTTAATGTAGGAATAGCGTCAAGGCACTTGGGTGTTCTTTTTCTTACTGTATGAGCTCATCATGACCTATATTACTGGTTCAAGAAATCTCCCGGGAGACACTTTATGCCATCTTTATGTGGACACGTCTGCGGTCAATGGCCAACCTCACACAGTGTGATCAAAATCATTCAATAATTTCTGAACAAGGTTTTGGGAATAGAAGCTACACCTAAAAGAGCTAGAGCAGTGGTTCTTAACCTTTTAACTTGTGTGGACACCAAATGAATCATTACTGGAAGCTATGGACCCTAAGCAATTTTTATGACCTGAACCTCAAAACAATACACAAAAATACAGAAACTTTAGATCAAACAAATGATTAAATATTGTATTTCATTCGCAAGTAAAAAAAATATACAAATATCAATATTTTATTAGGAATGTTGGAACTTTTCTAAATGTATAATTTTAAATGGTGAAGCGATATTCTGGACTCCATAATAACAATTTGCCATTTGTTGCTCCTAATACTTTTTTGGTTGTTGGCACATTCTGGTGCTTCATTATTGGCTACCAATCCTCAATACTTTACTTTGATGCTAAACACACCTGTGTCAGACTCTTCTGAAACTACGATGCAAGCAGGTCTTCTCATCTGCATCAACGTTTGATTAAACTGGAATGCAAGAGGGAAGAGGCATGGTGGCAGTCTCGAGGAAATGGGAAACGGAGAGCAAGTCACAGGGTACCCCTCATGTAGATCCTAGAACATTACCATGAATACTGCCTTCCTCTCACCTCTGCCTGCTCCACAACTGTGTATAAATGCAAGAACCAACTAAAGATTACCACCTTTTCTGCATACTCTATCACGTTTTTACCAATCCAAGGTGGATTGTTATAGCTTTCCTGTGATGCTGTAATCTATAAAATTCACACAGACTAAAGCTAGTGAAACTGCCAGATGAAACAGCACACATTAAAAGTCCCTATTTTTCATCAAGTTCATCTACCTTAATGCGTCGTTTGTCATTGATTTTTGCCTTTCTCTGATTTTCAAGTGGGTTTCCTTAAGTTCTTCTTGAGACTTTTCTAAGGAGACACTTGACACTTCTTGTAGAATAGAAGTGCAAGTGGCACTGTGGACACAGCGAAAAACCACCATTCCTTTGGGCAAACAATAACAGTGGAAAAATACGGCTGCTATGGCCGGCCCTTTACACAGGTTTCTGTCCCATATACTCCTTAATGCAGTGCAGACAGGATCAACAGATGGTGTATTTGGCTTCCGTGGTGGTGCTTGGTCCTTACATGTGCTGGCAGGTGCCTGCTGGAGCCCTGATCAGGCCTGGCAACACTTTGGTCAGATGCAGTCCCCGCCACCCATAAACTGATCCCAACTGTTTGTTTTGAACTTTTTATTTTGTTTTGTTCCTTTTCACAAGGATAAACTGTTTACAACTTAAGTTGTTGCAGCCACCCACCCTTATTTGGGTGAGCACAACTTGAGCAGCTGTAACTCCTTCACAGGCTGATTACTTTGGCAGATGTAGCTACGCAGAGACAATCTTGAATGTGGCAGTGGTAGTCATCCACAGGTCAATCACAACTTGAGCAGGCATGGCCATGCACAGACTGATCAGAGTGGGAGATGCAGCCACCACATGCCGATCACAATATGCAATCACAGCCCTGACGGGCCTCAGCAATTGGGACCAAGGTGTAGCTCAGGGAATACCTTTGAGTATGAAAAGAATATAGCAAACTGTCGACATCACTGGATGATGTCATCAGTGTTGTCATGAATAAGGTCACTTGAGATGTCATCAGTTATGTCATTTAACATGTTGTGAGTGTCTTTCAGCCATGTAAGTGTGGAGACGGGCACAGGGCATGGGATCTGGCCAAGCCCTGCGCCCAACCGTTGGCCACGCGCAACATGGGGTTGGCGAGCATGCACCAGAAAGCCTAAACCCCTGGAGGCATCTATCACCCCGCTGTGCATAGCCTTCGGCCATGTTACTCAGGACATGTTCAATGACATCACTGATAACATCAGAAATTACATTACTGATGATATCCATGTGCATGTTTAACCTGGCATTTTCACCTAACTGTAACATACCTTTAATCTTTGTTCCTATATATAAGATACATAAATGTATTACTGGGAAAAAAACAACGGATAAAGTTACATTATAGTTAGGTGAACATTTCAGTGACAATGTAATGTTTTAAACTAAAAAAAACACTCACATTCACCTGTTATATTTATCTCTAGTAACTATAACTCATGCCCCAAGGTAACTATAACTTGCGCCACTGCCAATACAAGTCTTTTCAGCAATGATGTTATTGATTGGGTTATAGAACATATCATGAGTGATGTAATCTGCTGGGGTAATTAGCTGTGTGAGGGAGTGAGTTCTAGTTAACTTAAAGCACAACTTATAGTTACTAGAGATAACAATACCTAGTGAATTTCAGTGTTTTCTGGGGGTTTAAAACATTATGATGTCACTGAAAGTTTTACCTAACTATAACGTCAGTTTAGCCTTTGTTTTTTCAGTGAATTTCCAGGTTTTACATTTTTTCTAAATGTTAAGTATTATTTTGTTACCATACGTATAGCCAACCCCCGCCAAGCATGGCTGGCCTGCGTCAGGCCTTGAAGCCAATCCCTCGCAGGCAAGCAAACCCACACTGCCCGCAGCCAAAGTTGCGAGGTTGGTCACAGGGCCTGCATCCAACCCACTGTGAGCAACCAACCCCACACCATACATGGCCTTCTGGCATGTGCTGTTGGTCTTGCAGGTCCTGGACCCACTCCAGCAGACCTCATCCCCTGTGGCCCATTTGTCAAATAAAGGGACGCTTAAGCGCCCACCCCCTCCCCGAACCCTTGCAGGCCTGGGAAAACCCACCCCTGAGCCCTATTTCTTTTTTATAAAAATGAAGAAGAGATGGTTGCATCCCCCCTCCAGAGCTGCTATGGGCCCCAGAGACCCCAACCTCAGGGCCGTACTTTTATTTTATTTTTTATGGGAGGGGGTGCACAGCCCCCAACCCAGAGTCTCCGCAACCCCAATGACCCCATCCTCAGAGCCGTCCTTTTTTATGTTTAAAGGGAGGGGGTGCACAGCCCCCCTTGCTGACCCTCTTGGGGACCCATGGACCCCATCCCCTGGGGCTTTTTTATCAAAAGGGGAGGGGCGGATTCGCCCCCCCCCCGCCCTGATCGACTATCGGCCCCAGGGACCCAAACCCCCGTGCCTTTACTTTTAATTAGGAATAGAGGGGCACGCCCCCTCCCCAAAAGCGGCCCTGGGGACCCCATTCCCCGTGGCCTAAAGTTGTCGTGGGTGGGTGACCCGGAGTCCACCCAGGACACCCAACAAACAGTATTTTGGAGGTTGCCGGGAAAGCCCCAGGACCCCAGTGGCACCACCGGCTCCCCAGTTGCACTCATCCTAGGTGTTGCCGGATCTGGTATTGCTCCCGCCAGCCAGGAGCAGCTGTTTGTTTGCTTCCACGGGCAGGAGCACTAGGAGTTTCCCTGCCCATAAGAGCATGGGTAGAAAAACAGAAGTCTGCTTCCACAGGGCAGAAGCATTTTCAAAGGTCCTGCAGAGTGGGAGCACACAAGTCTTCCCTGCCCCTGTGTCCCGGTGGTAGGCTCCCCAGGGCCTTTTAAGGCTCAGGGAGGGGGCCACGGTTTCCCCTACCCTACAGTTAGATGTCTGCCCTAGGAAATAGGGTCCCCAGGGGCCACTTAGTGCCTCTGGTAGGGGCACTGCACCCCTCCTCCCCATAAATATCTATTTTGGTCACGGGGAGGGAATTTCTGGGGCCCATACAGGCTCGAGGAGGGGTATCGCATGCCCACTCCCCTTTCTAGCTGCACCAGGCTCTGGGTAATTAGGTCCCCATGGCCCTAATCGGCCTAGGGAGGGTGATAGGCACCGCTCTCTTATATTTAAATGTAAGCCCATAGGGATGGGTTACCCGGGGCATCAACGAGTCTCCGGGAAGGGGGCTTCAAGCTCTTACCCCTTTGTTATTCATGTGACCCCAAGCCCCCATTTCAGTTTTGTTTTTTTGAATGCTGTATAATTGTAGCAATAAGAAAATTGGTTTTCTCTATTTTGGACCCAGGACCCTACTCTCACCCAAGGGATAATGGGTTAGAGAGGACTTGAAACTTTTTAATGTCATAACCCCACCATGAAAAAAAATGACTGGGGCCTCCACTCAAAATATTTCACAATAATTCTATTAAACTGGCAATGTTTAAATAGGTCTAGACTTACTTAAAAATTGCAGTAAAATTCTGTTACCGTTTGAAAAATGCAATCAAATACATGATTGCAAAACATACTCTTCTGGTCAGGCAGGCCTTACAAACGTGTAAATGTATCTACAGTGTGATTATTCGAAATGGGGGTGGGGGTTTTGAAGAATATTTGTAGTCCCTTCCCTTTCTGTCACCTTCTACTTGCCAGGATATAAATGACAAAAGAGGTTTGTGATGGCCCATTGCAGAACGGCTTACTGCAGCTCATTTTTTTCTGATGATAATAAAGCACTGTTATCAGCTTAATGATTCTTTTGGCCAGAGCCAGGCCCCCCCTTGGGATCACTTGAGGCCCCCGAGGACGACCAGCTCCCCAGTTTAAAGAACTCTGGGTTAGAGTATACCCACCGTGCCCCTTATACCTTTTTATTTTTGAATTCCGGCCAGGGTACTAAGTCCCCAAATCCTGTAATGTCCAACTATAACTTTTTCCTCATGTTGCAGCCAATCATAGCGCTCGTTCTGCTGGCAGTGTTACTCCTGTGGGTGCGAGTTGGCAATAGGGGAATAAAAAGTCCCTTGGGCTAACCAGAATGCTTAGGGTTTTTTTCACACAAGAGCCCCTTGAATCCAACCCTCCAGATATATAAATATGTTTGTGCCTTATTATTTCAAAAACTACTAAGTAGATTTACACCAAATCACAAAAACCATGCTTTCTGGACAAGAGGTAGCATCCTGCCAAATTTGATGTAATTCCGTTTAGCAGTTTTCGCAGCAGTAATTCTTAATGGAAAATAAATAGGGATTTTTTGGGGGGGACACTACCCCCCTTTTTCTTGACCCCCGCTTCACAGACCACCCCAAACCTTTCCATGAAGAAACTAGTTCAAAAAAGAGAATAATTTTGGAAACTTTGGTGAAGATTCATCAAACGGAGCCAAAGTTATTAGCAAAATAAAAGGTATTGCTTGAACTAACTCGAACTACCAGTGGAAACTGTATATATGTGTATATTTTATTTCAAACAGGAAAAAGAAAATGCCAGAATTCAAAAACCAATGTATTCTTTACCACATCAGATGTAACCCAGAATTATCAGCCTTTCAAAAAGATCTAAAAACTCGCCTCTTCAAACTATACTTTACTTACTAAATGCTACGACCTTCATTTTCTGTTATATTCATACATTTACTTTTACATTATGCCATTCTCCAATACTTTTATACATAAAAAGCTAACATTTTATATCAGCTTCGGTGTCTTTTACGTAACGTACAATGCTGCACTGTGACTACTAGTAAGTACATAGAAAATAACTGTGTATATGTACGATATATATATATATATATATAATGGCACTAACCGAAGAGCGCTGTTCAGGGTCCAAGGCAAAACACAGTCAACATGTAAGCTGAAAGGTAAAGGGCTTCAAACGGTGAAACAATCTGTCTTCAGCTCTTTCCTAATTTGCAACATGGCCGAGGCAGCCCTGATGGCTACGCAGCGAATCATCTATAAATGCCCATGAAATGACTGAACAAGTAAATCACATAATATTAGTACCTCATGGTGATCGTGACCCAAAGGGCATGTGGGAGAAATAAGTGTCAATCATGTGTGACGAACAGACCCTTCTTGGAATTGCATTGTAGCTAGTATAATACAAATGGAGACAGAACATCAACATATTGGTCTTCATTCGTTCGCCTTACAATACTTGTACTGTAGATGCATGAGGTATATAGTGAGCCAAATATAGCATCAACAGCAGGCTAAGGTGCAGTTAAACTGCGCAGTTTTCCTCATACCTTTCTAGGATGATAATCCACTGCAGGTATCACGTTTCAGTGAACCTTCCATACACATGGTGATCTGATCTGTTGAACTCAGTACACAGGTGCTTTATACTGCTATTTCAAGGAGAGCTGAATATGCAACACATTACCTGGAGAAACAAGCATTTGCAATGCAGTAGGTCTCGCATTTACTTGAGTTTGAGCTATTGGCATTGTAAATGACAATGCCTTTTATTTATGTTTTGGTTTTTAAAAGTAGATAAATAAAAGGCATTGTCATTTACAATGCTAATAGCTTAAACTAGCGTAAATGCGAGACTGATTGCATTGCAAATGCGTGTTCTCTTCTGCATACACAAAACATCAATCCGCATAGTGATGGCCAGGGACAGCTTTAGCGCTGTTGTGGCACAATTGGGTTGCGGCTGAAGGCAGTGTGAGTTTCTCTCAGTGGGGCAGTATGGTGTTCAGTGGGGTAGAGGATGTGGCAGATGACAGAAACTGCAAGGCTCTGAGACAAATGGCTTGTGATAGCACTTTTAAGCATATTTGGGACATTTTGCAAACTGCAAAGTTTTCAGATTAATGTATAGTGTTGACCAATAACAACTGAGCGCATGTGTGCATTGTCAATCTAAATAAACCTGGAAAAATACTAATTGTAGCGTCGTCTTTTGCTTGTGTCAAAAATAAATGTGGATAAATACAGAAAAATTGCCCAAAAAATAAATATGCATAAACGCAGACGGAAATGGCAAAAAAATAAATACCATAAAACCGGGAGCCCTAATCATTTTCTCCGCTTGAAGGATTGTTTCGTGGGGCGATGCTGATTTTTACTCCCGTATGTTTGTGAATGTGTGTATTTTAAATATATTTCCTCTCTCTAAAATACCTAGTTTTACGGATATTATCGGCACTCGGCTGGAAAGACGTTTCAATGGTGTTTGGTGTATTTTTTTTTAAAGGCACTCCATCTATGCTTTAATCTGGGGGATTTGCGTCGCTCCCCACACCCCCTCTAACTGAGGAAGGGGTTGTGGTGGGGCAGAGCGCTCTAGCAGTGTTCTACGTGAGGGTTTTTCTGACTTTTTATTGGTGTAAACCCTACAAACCAGGCTTGTCTGTGTCGCAACACTGCTAAATCAATGAATTATGTTTTCATGTGATATTGACCTGTTACTGATCTGGTGCTAACAAGTGACTCCTGTCCCTGCCTGCTGCTGACCCTGCTGGCGCCGTGGACCACGAGATTGGGAGGCTCTATTCATCCATTCATCCACCCAAGATCGCCCAGGGAGATGCTGACACATGAAGAGGCTTCGGAGGACCATGGTTGAGAAGGCCAGCAAGTTTCTCTTGATTTTGGTCGGCTCCGTGTTTTTCATGCTGATCCTCTACCAGTATGTGGGGCCGTGTGTGAACTTGGGTTCCCCCAGCCGGTACCCCCAGGAGGACCTGGACCTCTTTCCCACCCCGGACCCGAACTACGTGAAGAAGTACTACTTCCCGGTGCGTGACCTGGAGCGGGCTCTGTCTTTCGACATGAAGTGCGATGACGTGATCATCTTCCTGCACATCCAGAAGACTGGGGGCACCACTTTCGGCGCCACCTGGTCCAGAACGTGCGCTTGGAGGTGCCCAGCGACTGCTACCGGCCCAACCGCAAGGAGATCTGGCTCTTCTCACGCTATTCCACGGGCTGGAGCTGCGGCCTGCACGCAGACTGGACCGAGCTGACCAGTTGCGTGCCCACCCCCGCTCACATGTGCACTCATATTTTAGTGAACTGTTTTTTCACCCTCTCTGTCGATCCTACCCAGACCTTATACCACCTGTACCGTCTCACAGCCCCTAATGAACTTTGACCCACCCAGGCCTCTTGCTTCTAAGCCCCCGCCACCCCCTCCTCCCATGCGGAGTGTCATTGCGCTCCAGCTGTTTAACGGCTAACAATGCTCCCACACCCCTGCGACCATCTAGCGTGTGTTTTCAGGCCTTTAATTCTATTACGGCCCCATTGTGCGCTGTTTGGATGAGCCCTGATGGGCTCAGCCCACTGTTTGCAAAGAGGAGCCCTTGAGATGCCGTGGGCCAGTGAATCCTAATCTACTCTCACTGGGGACAGCTCGGGCCATGTTGCAAATACCCCACCCCCTAGTGTTTCTAACCGTCAGTGTTTGCCAGCCATTACTCGTATATCTTCATGGCTCCGAAATCCCACTTGCTGCCTAGCACCACCTTTTGCAGACCCCGACCCGCTCTTTTCAGAGGCGGACCCATTTTCCTGCCTGTCCCATTACCGGTGTACAATTTTCCCATTGCCACATTTCTATGCTTGGACAGGGACAGGCGTTTGCCAGCGCTGGCCTCCGTAGTTGTGCGAGGTGTTTCCTCACCTTGATTACATTTTGTTTCTGATTCACATATCTACAGTTGTGTACAGGCTGTTCTGATAGCTCAGTGGTTGAGTGTCCTCTGAAATGGTTTGCAATGAAGCTGCAAGTACACATTCGCAGCCTTTCTTTTGCCTGAGCAGAGGTTGGCAGCAGGAGTGACGTGCTGTTGAGTCATTAAAGCGCCTAGAGACTGTTCCGGAACATGCACAGATACAGAGCCGTATAGCGCCCTTTTGTTTTCATTCCCCGTGTGTTCTTTCTGCCTCCTGTATATTGCCGTCTCAGAGCGTCGGGTGGGGTGGGAGGATGGGTTCGGGGTGGTTCCTTTGTCTTAGCGGCACGTGTTGTCCATGTCCTTGACCCACATTGCTGCTTTCCGTTCATCGGAGGGTATCGAGGGGGCATAGGTATTTTTCAGTGCCCTCCCCCATCCAGTTCGGTCGAGCCCCCCTCAAATTATCGTGCCTGCCTCTACGGTACATGGAGCAGGGCGGAACCAAGTAAATGCCCCAAATACGGTGTTCATCCGGTGCTGGGGAGTGTCACCAGTCTCCACCGGTATACTGAAGTATTCGAACACAGAAACCTCGATTATCGGTAAAAAAAAAGTGCTGCTGTGGTGTATGTCCCATCCCCCTCATCGTCCTGTCCAGCCCTCATCGTCCTGTCCAGTCAGCTGAGATTCAAGCTCCATCGCAGCAGTACGCAAGAGTATATAACTTGCATTACCCACACCCAAAGCTGCCTGAAACACCCTGTCCGAGATTGCTGCTTCACTGCACGGCCCACACTGGTTTGTCTTTGTAAATGGTTTTAAACTACTGTGTTGGGCTCTCGAAGAACTGACAAGCTGTGCATGTTGTCATTCTCCCCAAAATGACCTCTAACGCGTGCTTTCAGCCTGGTCCTTATTTTTGGAGGAGTGAGCGCACGTGGGAGTAAACTGCCAATGTTCTTTTCATGGCAGGGAAGTGCCCTCCGTACCCTCCCAGCAGCGGGAAAGCTGCACGCTGTGCGGGGCCGTGTGGTGTGCTGGGGTCACACTGGATGGCAGTCACATGGGGACAAATGGCGCAGTAGTATGTACAATGAGATGTAACTGAAAGCCAGGTGTGATGTGGCATCAGTATGTGGGGAGAGGGTTCTCCAAAGGGATATTGTCCAGGGTTCATTTGTAGAAGCATTTTCTAGCGTTGCTTTTCCGCCTTTCTTTTTGTGTATACCGCGTCCTTGCACTTGGCTCTATACACAGGCAATAAAACAATTTGACAACTACTTGGAAAACAGTGTTCACACGAGAGTGTTTCCAAGTCACGGCAGACAGCTGGTCACTGCTCTCGAGTCCTCTGCTGTGATTTTATACCTGCCCCGGCTGTCGCGTGATGCTTAAACAAAAGTTGCTGATAGCTGCCTTTGAGCTTGAGATTGCTCCAGAGCCGAGTGTTCACAAGGGGGTGAGGGGAGGGGAGTGGGGTCAGACTGATAGCACTGAAAAACAAGACGTGCGCAAAAACAAAACCTGCCGTGGGGCGGGACTTCCGTCTTCGGAAGCTCGCGCCCACGGAGTGCCTGGACAGAAAAGCGGTGCTGGTGACGCGGGGCTCCCATGCCCAAGGGAGAGCCCCGCGGAGGCTGCAGAGTCCGGCGATGCGGTGAGTGGGGTTAGTTGGGGGGGTCTCTGTGCGTGTGCATGGGCGAGGGCGGCGGGGGGGAGGGGGTTGTCTGTGTGTGTGCGCTCGTGTGTGTGTGTGGGCGGGGGGGGGCTGGGGAGGTGTGGTGTGTGTCTGTATGTGTGTGCTCGTGTGTGTGTGTCTCTGTGTGCGTGCGTGATCCAGATCCATGGTGACTGACTGAAGAGCCTGCCGGAATCGGAGCACGCGACCTGATCCGATTCTGGCAGGCTGCGTGCGTGCGCGTGCCAGTCTGTTGTCCCAAACCTCGTTAGTCCTTGAAAGCCAGAATGATTACAATAGGACTCCACTGCGACAATCGCTTTCGCGATTGCATCGCAGTGCGAGCCCTAAAAAGGTCACTGGGAGGATTGACTGATCTGATGATAATCTGCCTAGGCTCACTTACACTCCCCATCCCTTCTTATTAACAAAATGCAAATAAAGATTTTTAGCAACAAAACAAAAACACAAAGTATAAATATTTATCCAATACATGGAGGTGTTCAAAAGTAGATTTTTGCAACTAAAACGTGCCAATGCACTAAAGCTGTATGACATCTGCGCAATCCACTGTTGCCCACATTTAGGGGGTGATCACTATGTCGAGCGGACAGCAGTCAACAGGCCATAGGTGGCTGTCCGTCCGACATCCTGGGAATCAGTTTGACCGCCGGATTACAATACCGGAGGTCAAAGCACAGATGTCGGGGATAGGACCGCCACCTCGCTCCAACAGGATCAAAGATCTCGTCAGGATGGCAGTCAGATTCCTAATCCTACAATGGGGGCAGAGCCTGCGCAGGCACCGCTGTAGGGATTATAATAGCCATTTCCGACTGTCTTTTCATGGTGGTGGAACTGCCATGAAAAGGCAGGCAGAAAGGAACTTAGGGAGCCTCAAAAAGGGCCCCCCGAAGGCCACTCCTAAGTGGGCTGGGGGGCACATGTAGTGCCCCTCACACACATCCATGCACCGTGTGCCAGACAACACATAGTGCCTGGCACACGAGGTGCAGGGATGTGCACAACCTGACTTTTTCCACTGTGACCTCTGCTGTGACCCTTTTCCTGGACCACAGCACAAGTTACAGTTAAAAAAGACAGTTTCCGACCGCCTACACGGCGGTGTAATCGTTATATGGTGTAAGGGACCCCCGACTCCTAGTCGGCTGGTCTCATTCCAGCTGCGATGGTGGTCGGTCTCCTGACCGACCGCCATCATCATTAGGCCATAAGTTATTTTTAGGTAGCAGGAAGGCACAACACAGGATTCAATGCACAATGTAATCAGAATAAAAAATCTGAATTATAAGCCAAGTTTGTGTAGTTGGATGTTTTTGAGTACCAAATGTTCTATGAACTGAGGTAGACCATTGTAAATTGAGCCGGCCCGTTGAACGGTGAGGCACTAATCGTCATGAGTAGGCTAGAGACAAATATAAAATTTGGTAAAAATTACTAGTTATTATTAAAGCCGGGAGAAATGTCCGTTACACTGGCATAATCATGTCTAACTTTGGCATGTCTGCATTACGCTTGTAATGCGAAATTCTCGAAATGACACTATAATACATTATGTGCTGTTCATGGCAAACATTTTGCATACAAGCACAACAGCAATGCAAATAACCATAAAGCAAGTAGCTTCTGTTGCGACACTTGCATTTTTTGCATTACTTTTTATAACAAAATGCATCTTCATGTCCAAAATGGATAAAAAGATGCATTAAGTGCTAACATACAGACTCAAATGCCAGTTTTCACATAATTATGTTGAATTTTCTCCTCATTTTGTGTGATTATGCACATTCAAATTTTGCACATCCCTAGTTTTTGTACCATTTTAATACACTTTTGGCATCAGCTTTTTCTGTGAATTGTAACATAGTGGGACAAATGGTGAATTCTCTGTATATTTTAAAAGAAGTGAAATCGAGAATGGTTCGGTCGGACAACCGTTATGGATTGACCAACACTGAATTGGCTGAGAGAGCAGGTATTGCATTTGTTCATGTTGTTCAAGAAGGATCGCAATCCAACTGGCTGTCTCCGACTCCAAAAGTTGCCCTGGAAACCATTACATGATGCAAGATCCTCTCAATCGGGCATTGGGGATAAAGAATGACTGCACTGATCTAAGTGACAGCATAGGGAACACACAGTAACCTGGGAGAGTAAGGGGGAATCCAGTGAACATCACAGAAGGGAGAAAAATGTATTTTACTAGCAAAAAAAGTTTAACTTGGCATGCTACGTTCGAGGAAAAAATATGGTTTGGGAAACATTAAAAAAAAACAGTGGAAAACAAATAAAAACATATTACCTTAAGGGTATCGGACTTTATGGTTTAAATCTTTTTATTGCATTTCAAACATAACAAAGGGGAACAGAACCCCCAGCTCCATCAAGACAAAGCAATACAGACATCAGTTGTCGGCGCTGTCAGTTGTACCAAGTAATTGCTGTGAGCAGGTCAACAATAGACAACTTAGGGAAAAACAAAGGAAGGAATCAAAACATCAAACCCTCCCCTTTCCCGCCCCCTCCCCCCCTCGGTCCACAAATCCTAGGGTTCACACCAAAAGAGAGGAACAAAGGTGCTAGCATGATAGAAGTTATCGCTTTTTCTGGGAAGCGCGTGATTCAGGGATTTGCTTGTCCGCTAGCCTGAGGAGCCGCAGATAACGGGGGCAAGTCAGTTCCCTAAACTCCGCTGTGAGCAGTGTCAGGAAGGGTCGCCACAGCTCTGGGAATTCTTCCCACCTACCCGCCAAAGTAAGGGATAATTTCTCCATCCCCAGCATCATCCATAGCCTTTGTAACCAGCCCGCGTGTGGGGAAGCTTGGGGAGAGCGCCAATGGGCGAGTATGTTCTGGGCAGCTGCCCCGAGCAATGGCAATAAGATGGCATCTTCTGGATTTTAGGGGGTATGTCAGCGGGTAGGCCAACCCTAAGAGGACGTAAGCTGGGAAGCGTGGGAGTTGTGTATCAAGATGAAAATCAATGTCGTCCAATATTGTGGTTCAATAAGGTTGGAGTCTATCACAGCTCCACAACAGGTGCTCCAAGGTGCCAGGTTCACCACACCCTCTCCAACACCTATCACTAATACCGGGATCAAAACGGTGTAGGCACTCTGGTGTGTGTGATACCAGTAAGTGACAATTTTGGCAAGTGTCTCAGTGAGTCCTGTGTGATAGGCTGAGTGCAGTGCCCTATAATATATGCCACTCCATTCTTTGTGTGACAGGGTTCTACCTAGATCTCGTTCCCACCTTGCCCTACCTGCGTTGTAGGTATGAGTGTTGGCCTTGAGAAGATGTTTGTATATATATCTGAGATTTGTTTTTGGTCCAAAGTTCGCTTGACCAGCCACTTCTCATAAGGGGTCAAAAATCTCTGAGCTCCCGGTTTAATTTGGGGTTGGAGAGCCCAGTGCCATTCTGTCCGTCTCTGGGATGCCATAGTCTGTTTTAATTTGTGGAAATGGGATGATGCCCTGTAAGTCAAATAGATGTCCCAGGGATCGACAGGGGGAGAGGCGCCAGTTCACGAATGCTTTGGGATCCAATCCCGGAGTAAATTCTGGGTTATTGAACAATGGAGTCAAGGGAGAGGGAAACTATGATAACCCATGAGAGATAGCCATGCGGTCCCAAGCTTCCAAGAGTGTACTCGTGACATGGGAGGCGTAGAGGTTGAGAGGCCGGTGTTTTCTCCTGAGAAAGGGGATACCCTTTAAGGGCATACCTGCAACCACCTGGTCCTGAAACAAACAGTGTTTCTCGGATTCCAGGCAGTGCCACTCTACCAGATAGCGGAGCTGCGCAGCATAAAAGTAGAGCTGTAGGTCTGGTATACCGACTCCTCCCTGTTCCGGGGGGAGGACCGCAATAGTGTGCTTGAACCGTGGCCAACGGACTCGCCCAATGAAGTGCGCCAGCTGAGACTGGGTTTGTTGGATCCAGCCTGCTGGGGGGCGCAGAGGAAGAGTTTGAAACCCATATAGAACCTGGGGAGGAATGTCATCTTGACAGTAGCTATTTTGCCTAACCACGATAAGGGGTGGTGCTTCCATCTGCGCAATTCCCGGCCAATTTGCGCACAAAGTTTATCATAGTTAGCCGTGACGGTGGCTGGGATGGTGGGGCCTAGTTGCACTCCCAGGTAGGGGACCGTAGCGTCCACCCATTGAACAGGGTGCTCCTCCCACAAGTGGGTCAATGTGGTCTCCGGTAACGAGATGTTGAGGGCAACAGATTTGTCTGCATTAATCTTAAACCCTGAGGCCTGCGCGAAGTTATGTACCTCAATGAAAAGGGCCCGAAGGGTCTGAGCAGGGTCAGTGATGGAGAGCAAGATGACGTCCGCTTATAGGCTGATTTTGTGGACATCTTTTTAATGAGGGGGTGGTGACGACTCTACGCACGAGGGGCTCCATGTAAAGCGCAAAGAAAATGGGGGAGAGAGGGCACCCCTGTCAGGTGCCTCTGCCTATGGGGAAGTGGGAGGACGTCTGGCCATTGACCCGCACCGTATTAACAAAGACAAGGGAACCCAAAGGTAATACACTAGGGACCCTTGGGCACTTAATTGTTATTAAAGACAAGGGTCCCTAGAACATGATAGATAAGAGCTTAAATCAACGTATGCTAAATAGTCGATATGTTCTTTGTCCAGCCGGACAGAAATTTATTTCAACAATTGTAAAATTTCATATAGTTAAGAGTGGATGTCAAGGGGGTTTCTCAAACGTGGGGATTTCGGGTGGAATCATTCCCGCAGTGGGGGAAAACTTGGATGGTGGTTTGAACGGAGTGTTAAAGATTTTATTGGGTGAGGGATTGAGTAGAAAATAGCTGTGTAGCCGGATTTTCCTGAAGAATTTAAGGAGTTCGGTTTGAGCATCCAGATAGTTAGGGCGGATGGTAGGGACAAATGAAAGCCCTTTGCTGAGCAGGGACAACTCTCCAGTTGAGAGTTGGTGTTGGGTTAGATTGAAAATAGGTAGTAAAGTGTTATTGTGTGATGTGTTGTCAGAAGTACTGATAGGGCCATCATTGGGATTAGTAGTGGTTACCAACGGTAATGTTGGCGCGAGTGAACCGTTCGCCAACATTACCGTTTACATAGATTGTATACCAACGTCCCAGTATTACAGTAGCATACTCCACTCTAAGATGGCCGCCGCTTACCCCCTATGCATTAGAGTATCAAACCCCACTCTAAGATGGCCGCCGGAGTTATATTGATAGTTTAAGGACTTCCTCAATTTTCATGATCGTCCCGATGTAGCCGGCAGTTCGAAGCGGTTCCCTAGCGATTCCCGCAGACCCCCGCTGATTGTGCAGTTGGAACAGAGCATCGTCTCAGTAAGTACCTATCCCCTTGCTCACTCCATTCCCATGAGGCCCATGATAGCAATGGTACTGAAAATTGCTCTCGTCTCCTCCACAGGTGCAGCCGCAAAATCGCCATTCGCGACGGATAACCTTTAAATTAAGTGACTATTGTATCCTTGATTTTTTTCGCTGGTAAGCAGATGCGTGCACTTTTCACTTCTAACATAAGTCTCCATTCACTGCCTATTTGATCCTTACTATTGCACCTCATTTAGGTCTTCAATTTCGTCCAGTCGGTTTTAAATTCAGACCCTTCAGAAATCCAGTAATCGCCAACCCTGTGGTAAATGCTCCTTGTTGCCACTGCGCCGTATGTCACGTTTGTTTTTCAACACAGAGTTCATGCACTTTGCCTCTTCGTTGTAATACCCGCACTGTATCGCTGTGCCGCACTGCACTCACCTAGCCGTAAAATCGCTCGTGACTGGCCGCAACAAATCCCTTACTCACGATTTTATTTCTCGCTACAACCCGGGCATGTCAGCACCGCGATGCCTCAGCAGACGCACTTGTAAATATCTATTGATCAATTCCGTGTCTTCACCGCTGTATGTATCACATGCCACCGCGCATCCACATAATAGCAAACCAGGATGGTTTGTCACACTCGCTCATTGATAGTCAGCCTTTGGCATGCCTGCTCCATCAAATGCATCTTCCAAGTCACCGAATATTGACTAGAGCAGTCACTGAATACTGACTAGATTGGTCTTTGCCTAGAAATGTCTAAATTATTCTTTCTTTTCCCATATTTTCCTCCCAATTATGTGTTTATTTTGTTATATGTTTTGCATGAAAGGCAAATTGTACCAATTCCAAGACAGGCTTGTTATAAAATATTGTCCTGAAGATGATGCCACACATCTATTAGCTTGGCATCGAAACGTTGACACCTATGTACCATATGTCTAACCGAATCTCAGATTGTATTGCACAATGGTACCTTGATGTAATTAAGTCTGCTCACTGATTATCAAGATACAGACCGCCTCGTTTGTGTTTTGCCTATTTGTTGTTCTGTCTTGTTGTCTGTGGGTCACAGGCTGTGCCCCCTTGACATCCACTCTTAACTATATGAAATTTTACAATTGTTGAAATAAATTTCTGTCCGGCTGGACAAAGAACATATCGACTATTTAGCATATGTTGATTTAAGCTCTTATCTATCATGTTCTAGGGACCCTTGTCTTTAGTAACAATTGACCCGCACCGTGGCTCGCGGCAAGCGATAACAGTTGAGAATACGGGTACAAAGGACCTCTCAAAAGCCGAACCGCTGCAGCACTTGTTCTAAGTAGGGCCAGTGGACCCTGTCGAAGGCTTTTTCCGCATCGATGGCCATTAGCATGCAGTCTGTTTGAACGCGGTCTTTCTTGTGCTGCAGTTACCGTTTTCAGTGCTCCAGAGGGCCGGGCTTGGCTCCGCCGATCTCCGCTGCACCAGCAGCTAAGGGCCGGGCTTTGCTCCGCTTGTTCCCCGGCCAGGCTTGGCTCCGCCGGGCCCCTCCCACCCCCGTGACCAGCAGTGGGCGTCAGAGGCAAGCGCCAGGAAGCGCATAAAGGCTCCCTCGGTGCTGAGTCCGAGTGGGGTCTTTCTTGTGCTGCAGTTGCCGTTTTCAGTGCTCCAGAGGGCCGGGCTTGGCTCCGCCGATCTCCGCTGCACCAGCAGCTAAGGGCCGAGCTTTGCTCCGCTTGTTCCCCGGCCGTGCTTGGCTCCGCCGGGCCCCTCCCACCCCAGTGACCAGCAGTGGGCGTCAGAGGCAAGCACCAGGAGGCGCATAAAGGCTCCCTCGTCCCGCGGGACGCGCGCGGGACGCGCGCGGGACGCGCGCCGGACGAAGCCCGGACAAAGGGCGGACAGTCTGTGACAGTCCGTGGCTGAAGAGGCTGGGCTGGGCCAGGGACTTTGGCTTTTTCTGCTTCAAGATACCCCAAAAACTGTGAGACTTTTTTTTGGTATACCTTATTGGTGTAAGCTTATCAGTTGTCTCCCTTAGAAGATTGTGTGCTGTAACAGTTACTGTGACCTTGCCTCCTAATTATGTCTAAACTTAGATCGGCCAAAATCCCTCTTGAGAAGGGTATAATGGATAATTACCTGGTCAAGGTAGTGAGTAAAATAAATAAGGAGAGGCGCCTCTCATTAAGTCGGGTTAGCCCACCGGCTTCACCAACAAGTTCGCCCGCTCCCTCAGTTAACCCAGCTCTTGTATGTGATTGTATTGAAACCCCGGATATAAGCAATGACAACGAAACAATTATAGAACATAGTCAGGCGATCCTGGAGGTGCCGGATAAAATTGTGGATATTACTTTACAACCCTCCCCAATACAGACGCCGGTGTCCTCACCAGCTCGAAGAGTAGTTCGGGCCTGCAGGAAGGCTCCAGTAAAGCGGGGAGGGACAAGGAAAACCAAAAAGGTAGGGACCCCCTTGCTAAGCACAGGATGTGTAAATGAGCCCATAAATAAGGCAGAGTTGAGTAACTTTAACTCTGACCTTATTGACAACTTGGCTAGTATTAGACAATCTAAACTAGAATTCATGATTAAACCTCTTGTGGCAAAATTAGATCAGGTCACACAAGAGGTATTCTAGACTGAGTGGACTTTTGAATTTCATTACAAGACCGGAGGCTACCATTATGCATATAACTTTTAATGCAACTCCAAACAGCCGCATATGTCACAAAGCAATAGTTCCAATGGAACATTCTTAACAAAACAATTCTAGTAAGCACTAGGCAATCAGACTCTTTTAAATGCGGCTCCAAGCAGATAAGTCATGTTTTCTCTTACTCTCTTTTGACATTGCTACTCATGTTTATTTATCACTATTCTTAACATGTATTTATTGTTACCCTAATACTGTTACATTTCTGCCAATATCAATTGGTAAATCGTGATGTTTTTATTTGATTTCCTTACTGTTTTTCACGCAGGACGCTAATGTGCCCTTTGCTGATTGCTTCTCTCAATCCTTTCGGAAGGCTTCGTTTTGTCCCCTTCCCCTTGTCTGTTCGAGCCTCCGACCTCCAATTTATGGAGGTCGGCTCCCCCTCGATGTCTCTGTTTTCCCCGTTTTTCTACCACGTGTAAACCCCCATCACCGATTACTCCTCATCGCCTACCTTTCCCGGAATTATTCGGTATATTTCCACCTCCGGCTTGTTTTTCCTTTTTCCCCGTCTTTGCCGTTCGCAAATTCAAGGAAAAGCCCTTAGCAACACACGCGCTGCGTGTTGTGGTTGCCTACTTGCTTTCCTCGGACCGCACGCTCACAATGAGCGTCTCTGAGCAACCAGCTGATCGCGATCGGGGAAACTGTCAGTTTTCCGACGCGATCAGCTGATTTACACGAAGGACTTTGCTTTGCCTACATTTTAACGTTATCTAAGCTTAGAACTACCTTAATTTAAGCCGAATTTTAATCCCTTTATAACAAAATGATTCACATACCCCCCCCCAAAAAAAAGGGGAATACTATTTATCTAATTCATATTTAAAAAAAAATAAAAAAGGGGGAGAACAAGAGAGAGAATTATTTATTATTATACCTTCCTTTCTCATCTCTATAATGTCTGACTCAGACTCAGAACAAGACAATGTTTCTCTCCCCAACATTGACAATGAGGCATTTAAATCTCTTATTCATAAAGAAATGAGGTATTGTATGTTCTCTACACTTTCTAAAGTCATGGCATCTAAGAGATCCCTTTCTCCTGAAGAGGAGGATGAATTTCAACAGGGATTTGATAATGATAATGACCTCACTGATTTAAGGGGTAAAAAGACTAAAAAAATTAAAAATATTGACTCTACCCCTAAGAGCACTATTTCAGGTCCTAGTACCTCGGGTGTCCCTAGCGGCACAACATATAAAGGTGTCCACCGCGGCACAAATTTTAAAGGTGTCCTCAGCGGCACAACCTATCCAAGTGCTCGAAATAATGAATCCATCTGCCATGATGATTTTGATAACCTTCTCCATGATGACTATAATGATACTGCCTCAGATTTCCCTGATGAATAAATACATCCTCGATTTGGATGAAGATGACCAAGATTTTGAATCTATTGATGATAATTTACCCTCCTCCTCAAAGGATAGCATTTTAGACCCTCTTGGTCAAGAAATGTTTTCTCCTCTTAACATTAGACATCCTAGGAGCTCTGATTGGGCTCCTTTGGAACATGTTAGCAAATGTATCACCAAGTGGATCAGGAATCCTCTTGAGAGAAATACTCGCAATCTCTTACGAATGGAATGCTCAAGGCCTTCTATTGAAGGCAAAGTCTGCCAGACACCCAATCTCGATCCAGAGCTGATAAAATATCTCTTCAAACTCGGTAGGGATCCCAGGAAGGGTATGGAGAGATCCCTTAAAATTTGCCAGGACTGAGTTCTTGATATCTTAGGTCCCCTCACTGAAATTATTAATGCCGCTGAAGATAGTCACATCAATGGCTCCACCTTGGATACTAACCTTATCCGTGGTTGGAGTCAAAGGGCACTAGTTCTTTTAGGAAACACAAATGCCGGTCTGAACTCTGAAAGAAGGAGAGTCGTCCTTACTAAAATTAGCCCAAAGTTGAGTGACTTAGCTGATAAAGAGCCCTCTCTCAATCCTAAAGGGCTACTTTTTGGTGAAGACCTAATCAAGACATTAGGTAGATATGTGTCAACCTTTACAGCCCTGGATAGAGCTCATCAGAATATGAAGAAAGTCTTCAACCCCAACACTAATAACCTTTTTGGCAGGGCCGGAAGAAGGGGCCAATCTTTCGGCCGTTTTAATCGTAGGCCCTACGGTAGATCCAGAGGCTTTGACACTAGAGGCAGTTACCAATCCTCCTACCAATCCCAATTTTACCCCCCAAGAGGAAGAGGCTTCCGCTCGAGAGGTTCCAGACCAAGAGGAGGACCTAACGACAACAACCCACAAAGTAAGTGCTTTGATTCCTTTTTCCCCTCCCACGAAAGAAGGAGGCAGACTAAAATTCTTTCTCGAGAACTGGAAACTTATCACACTAGATCCATGGGTTCTGAACACCGTTACCGGTTTTACAATAGATTTCATAGATACCCCAATTCAAGTTTCTTTCCCAAGAGTAATGTCTCTTTCTCCAGATCAAGAAGTAATTATAAAAGAGGAGATTTCTTCAATGCTCCAGAAAGGCGCAATCATAGAAGTCCCTATGGAATTTCTGAGGTTTATAAGTACTCTCTTTCTTGTGGAAAAAAAGGACAAAGGTTGGGGACCTGTCATAAATCTCAGGGAACTCTACAAGTTCCTTGTTTACAGACATTTCAAGATGGAAGGTATCCATCTTCTGAGAGATCTCTTGTTAGAAGGAGACTGGTTAGTCAAACTAGATCTCAAGACGCCTATTTTACCATCCCTATGGCCAAGGAAGATCAATCCTTCCTACAATTTATTTGGAAGAACCGACTTTATCAATTCCAAGCTCTCCCCTTCGGTCTCTCATCAGCCCCTTGGTGCTTCACCAAAATAATGAGAGCAGTTGCATCCTCTCTAAGAGAGAAAGGGATTCGTATGATTATTTACCTAGACGATATCCTTATCATGTCTCAAGACTTTACTCAAATTCTTCAAGATCTCAAAACTGTTATGGATCTTCTAGAAAATCTAGGCTTTATTGTAAACAAAGAGAAGTCAATACTGTCCCCCTCAAAGTCCATGGAATTCCTAGGTTTCACCGTAGACACCTCCAATTGTCTTCTCCTTCTTCCCCCGAAGAAGATTTCCAAAATCAAAAAAGAAATAGGACATGTCCTCAAACATCAAAATCTTTCCTTAAGAGAACTAGCCAGACTCCTCGGTCTTCTCTCTTCCTCCATTCAAGCCATCTTTCCAGGCCCTCTGAATTATCGAGCCCTCCAAAGGTTAAAAGGAAAAACCTTGAGATCAGGTCTCTGGTACGGAGACCGTGTTTCCCTGAATCAAGAATCTGCTTCAGAACTAACCTGGTGGTTGGAGAATTTGGATGCTTGGAATGGCAAAGCAATATTCGGTTCAACGCCAGATTTTATTTTGGAATCAGATGCGAGCCTTCATGGCTGGGGTGCCTGTCTCCTAGATCAAAATACTGGTGGAATTTGGTCTCGAGAGGACTCTTCTTAACATATAAAATATTTGGAACTGACTGCGGGTCTTTATGCTCTAATGAGCTTCAAACACTCTCTCCAAGGCAGATCAGTAATTCTAAAAATTGACAATATTTCCGCTGTTGCTTACATAAATCGCCTGGGTGGAACGAAGTCGGAGGACTTGTCAAATTTAGCCAAAAAACTTTGGATGTTTTGTCTAGAACACAAAATATCTTTAAGAGCAGAATACCTTCCAGGAGATTCCAACCTTTCTGCAGATTGGAATTCCAGATTCCTCTTGGATCATTCCGATTGGAAACTCAACCCCTTAGTATTCAGATCCCTCAACTATTTCTGGGGTCCCTTTCAAAAAGACCTTTTTGCGAGCAGACTGACTTTTCAACTAGATCCTTATTACAGCTGGATGCCCGATCCGGGTGCTCTAGCAGTCAACACCTTTCTTCAATCATGGGCGGAGTCAACGCTTATGCCTTCCCTCCCTTTGCCATGATCCAGAGGGTCCTCCAGAAAGTGAGACTTCAACATGCCTCCATTGTCCTGATAACTCCCTTTTGGCCTTCACAAGCCTGGTGCCCAACTACTCTAGAGATGTCTTACGATCTTCCCTTCCTAATTCCTCCTCTCAACAACCTTCTCACCGACATAGACGGTCAAATTCATCCTCTTGTTCAAATAGGGAAGTTGAACCTTCTTGCTTGGAGAGTGTCAGGAGATCCAATGATCTCGCAAGACTTTCGTCTACAGCTTCAACTCTCCTCGGAGAATCTTGGGCTCCAGGAACACACTACCGGTATAACAACATCTGGAAAGTATGGTTACGTTGGTGCTTGGAAAGGGACCTGGATCCCGTGGAAGCACCTATCGTTGATATAGTCAATTTTCTCGGAGAACAATTCGACAGAGGTTTAAGTTACAGATCTATCAATTGCTATAGATCGGCTATTTCTGCTGGTCATTCCCTGGTCAACAGTAAAACGGTAGGTAAAAATCCTATCATTTGTAGAATTCTTAAAAGTGATTAAATCAGCTGGGAGGGTTGAGGAAGCTGTGTGCCCTTTTCTTTCCCCAGGGTAAGAGCAGAAATTATCAAAGGAAAAAGGGGGACACTTGTAACACTTTTAAAACCGTTGGTTTCAGGAAAAGTGATTGGAAACCCTCAAAGAAATCAATGTAAATTGGGGAGTGCGGTATATGTGTTTCATCCGCCCCACATTGAAGTCATGGCAGTTATCATTGGGTCTTCCAAAAAGTGATAGGTGCCGACCTCAACCAGAGGTACCTCCGGTGTCAAAGTGCAGTGTCAGAGATGGAGGATTTATTCCCACAAAAAGGTGTACAAAGCAAACTTTACAAAAAAGAAAAAAATCTTTAAAAGGAGGAAAAAAACACCCAAAAAGTTTAATAGGGGGTGAGCTCCCTCAAATTAAAAAATATTCATACTGAAAAAGATCGAGTTACTAGATCTATTGGTATTGGTAAATTGTCGACATGTTTCAGCTCCTTTGGCCCTAAGGGTCTATGAAGCTTTCGTCAGGACTAACAAACGTGTACTGATACTCACACGATTTGTGCGGTATTCTTCAATTGGTCATTCTTTACCAATCGTGATGCTAGGATCAGCGTTCATTATTTTTCTGTATTCTGTGAACGCTTATCTCCAACGGGGTTGCAGCTATTTAAAGCGCAGTGCCGCGGCGAGGCTGTTCCTCAGACTGGTGCTGACTCTGCCCCCATCAGACTTAGAAGACCCCCCAAACCTAGATATCAATCTTTGTGGGATGTTAAATTAATTCTTGACCTTTTCTGTAATTGGTCAGATAACTCACTTTTGAACAGAAAGAACCTTTCTATTAAATTAGCTACCCTTCTTTGTTTAATTTCATGTCGTAGAGTTTCTGATGTTAAAGCTCTAGATATTTCTTATAGATCTTATGATATGTTTGGAGTTAAATTTGAACTCCACAGAAGAACTAAAACTATGTCTGATTCCATTTTCTATCCTCGTTTTGATATTTGTAAAAAACTTTGTATTGTGGATTGTATGAAACAATATGATTTGAGAATGCATGCTCTTCGCCCTTGTGGTGTTAATTAGTTGCTTATATCCTTTGTTAAACCTCATAAGGGTATCTCCTCTGCCTCTATTGCAAGATGGGTCAAAATTGTTATGAATTTTGCTGGTGTTGATCTAAATATCTTCAAACCACACTCTATCAGAGGTGCTATGGCCAGTAAGTCTTTTTGGTCAGGAGGTAAGTTGGATGATATTCTTAAAGCTGCTGATTGGTCGAATTCTAGAACTTTTGCTCATCATTATTGTAAACCAATCACTCATATGTCTGATGTTGTGTTACATAGCTACCAACATGCATAATGGTAGCCTCCGGTCTTGTAATGAAATTGCGATTCTCCTATTAACATGACTCATTAAAGACACGGAGGCTAACATTATCCCTCCCACCCTTCCCTGGGTGGTTGGTGATTAATATTTTACTTACTGTTTATTTCTTCTAAATAAGTTTCTATATGCAATAATAATCTTGCCTTAATAATGAACATATTATAATTAATAGAATGTTTTATTTTAATTCTTAAAATTCCTTTTCAGGATTATCTTTGTTTATATTTCTAGATTTATTTACACTTCTTTTCTTTTCAGATAACCTCTCGTGAACTTTTGTTCCTGATTCCTTCTCTACGGATTTTGGAGCTTTCACTTGCCTTTCATCTACTTTGGTTTATATGAAGCCTCATCGTTGAATTTCTCATTGGGACATTTCCTTTCTCTCCTTTACTCCTTATTTAAAAGAGGCTGATTGCCTAGTGCTAACTAGAATTGTTTTGTTAAGAATGTTCCATTGGAACTATTGCTTTGTGACATATGCGGCTGTTTGGAGTTGCATTAAAAGTTATATGCATAATGTTAGCCTCCGTGTCTTTAATGAAATCCAGATTCTCTAGTCATGTTAATAGGAGAATCGCAATTCTCATCCCACCCTGATTAATACACAGAAGAGTCCTAAGGCTGGTAATATTGTTAGTAGGGATGCAGTGGTTTCGAACAACAAGGGAGATAGGATCACACTAAATGTACAAACTGTTCTGGTGACTCATCCTCCCCCTGTGTCACCTACTCTACCACCCCCTGTGTCACCTACTTTACCTACCCCTGTATTAGCTACAGAACCCCCCCAAAGTATTCAACCTATCATGGATGGGGGGGCAAATGAATGGAGGAGGGTGGCTAAGAGAAGTGCATCTGTTAACCTTCCCCCTGAGTGTGTCCCATACACAGCAGTATTAACAAATGTACCGGAGGTGGATTCTGACCTTACTGACTCCAGTTTTGAAACACATGAGGCTCTGAAAAACAAATCTTTATCTTGGCTGAATAAGAATTGTGGTTTTCCACTTGCCTTCTGCAATGATATAATCTCTACCAGAAGAGTGAGCTGGATAGGAAATTCCAGGAAGAATACCAGAGGGGACTGTGTCATCATTAATTTTAGGCATCCGCAGCATGTTGCCACAGTTTTACTTAGAGCAGCTTCTCTATCTGTTGCCGATCACATCGTTTGTGAACGTCCTCTGGGTTTCTTTTATAATCATCTTAACAACACTCGTCACTTACATCCTGTTCAATCTAAGCCCCCTGTATCCATCCCAAGGCGTGGCTTTGTTACCCCTCCGCAAAGCGGATATCAATCTTCCAACAGACTGGATACATATTGTTATAGGCCAGATGGGCCACATAATCAATTTAATCATTCTTTCTTATTGTCCAATTGTTACACCCCTTTATCATCCTTGGAGGAAAATGATTGACAGTCAAATGTAACGAGGACAAATGCACAGCCCTTACAACCTATTTTTAGGATTGTGACTTGGAACATTGCTGGCATTAAGGCCAAAGTACAGAATGATATTTGGATTAACTCACTAAAAAATGATGATGTCATAGCACTTCAAGAGACATGGGACCAGGCAAATAGCTTCTCTCTAGATGGGTATAGACGTTTAGAAGTGTTGCAGGCAGAGCTAAGGTAGGACTATTAAGCTTATTTAAACTTGACCTCAAGGGTACACTAACTCAGTGTGATTCAGGATGCCAGAACTGTTTAATTGTGGAGTTATCCACTCCTGATAATGTGAGCGCACGAGCTTCAATTTGGATTTGTTGGAGAAATTTTTGTCAGTCTATAGTAACAAGGTGAATACTTTTGAAATAATATTACTTGGGGATTTTAACATTCATTTCTGTAACCTATCATGTATCAGCTCAGAGGAAGAAGGCCTTCTATATTCTTCCCCCATGCACTTTGAACATTCTAAACAGGGGGGGCTCTTGAAAACTTCCTTGCAAGATGGAACCTATACGTGTCGGGATGTGTGGAAGGTGGAGGCAGGGTGCCCTCTTAAATGAACAGACGATGGCACTATTATTGATTATATTTTTATGTCCTCTTTTTTGTTGAGTAAAGTTTTAATGTATAAGACCGAGGTGTCGGTCTTTAGTGACCACAACCCGGTGCTAATTGAAATAATTTCTGTGGACCTCTTTACTTTGAAAACTGTGACACATAAGGGGGGCCTAAACGTGGAGGTCAAAGATCAAGGGCGTAGGCTCAAATGGTCAAACATAGTCCCTGAAACTTTTTGGCAAGAAGTTTTGGATAAAGTTGAAGACGAGGTGGCCATTTGCCTAGAGAATCAGGCTCAAAATACACACGTGGTAATTGCTTTTGATAATATCTGCAGGGTAATTAACCAAAGCCTATTGGCCGGTTCTAAACAGAAGATACATTATGGTAAGAGATGGTTCAACAAAAGATGCTCTAGGGCACACAGTGATTTACTTAATGCTCTGAAGGCCACCCCTAAAGATCGAGTCCAAATAGCCAGCCTAAGATCTGCCTATAAGAAAGCTATTTTGGAGAGGCAAAAAGAATTGAAAGATGAGGCCTGGTCTCAACTACTTGCCCCTGACATTCTTAAAAATAGTGGGCAGTTTTGGAAAATTGTAAACCAACCATTATTCTCAGGCGTGGAGAATTCGTCGCTTGAGGCTAATATTCCAGATGAGGGCTGGATAACACACTTTGGTAAAATATATTCCAATCCAGACCCTGAAACTCAAATTGGCAATATCCTTCTTGGACCTGTGGGCCCCAATGTAATCTTTGAATACAAAGAAGTTGAAAGAGCAATTGAACTTTCCCTAAAAAACAAGGCTCCAGGGCCTGACGGGGTCCCCGTAGATGTCTTTAAATGTGCACCAAAATTTTGGTCAAAGATTTTGTGTAATGTTTTTAATGTTTTAAATTCAAAAAACATCCCGGCCTCCAGGAAAAAATCCATTATCATTCCAGTGTTCAAGAAGGGAGACAGGCAGGACCCCTCTTGTTACAGACCCATTTCCCTTATAGACTCGTCTGTTAAGATTCTGGTAGGGTCATTCTGTTTAAATTAAATGAATGGGCGTGTGACAGAGGGATCCTGTCCAGCGTGCAATATGGTTTTAGACCGAAAAGGAGCACACTGGACCAATGTCTCAATTTACATTTGATACTGGATAAATACACTAGGGCCAAGGAGGGGTCCATATATCTGGGATTCATGGACCTCTCCTCGGCTTTTGACCTTGTAAATCGGTCTAAGCTGTGGAAAATCTTACTTGACTTGGGTCTCGATAGGGCCTTAGTTAACCTTTTGGCGGATTTGCACTCAGGCTTAGTAGCTTCGGTCAGGGTTAACACAGAGGGGCGCTGCTCCAGCCATTTTAAGTCAGAAAGGGGAGTCAGGCAAGGGTGTATCCTGGCTCCCCTTCTTTTTACGATTTACATTAACGCCCTAGAACCTGGTCTAAAGGAGGCCACCCTTGACATTCCGCGTATGGGGGAACTTGGTATTCCTGTTCTCCTATACGCGGATGACGCTGTCCTTCTTTCACGGACTGGAGTGGGCTTACAGCGTCTGTTAGAAGTCTTTGGGAATGTTATGGGCTCCCTGGACCTTAAAATAAATGCTAAGAAGTCCCAGATCATGATTATGGGGAGAAGCTCCAGGAAGAAGCATTCTAAAACCTTTTTTGTGGCAAAGAGGAACTTTGCAGAGTCCCAACATTCCCCTATTTGGGGGTTACTTTTGATGAGAGAGGGAATTGGGGCCCGCAATTAAAAAATAGAAACATTTCCCTCGCAAGGACTAGTTCTGCACTCCAAGTTTTTACAAAAAAACTGGGGGCTAGGCCTATAACAGCATTAATGAAGATCTATAAAGCAAAACGCATTGCAGTGGCCACATATGGTAGCCCAATATGGGGCTATATTGCCCCGGATTGTTTACAGACTACAGAAAATAAATATTTGAGATCCGTTCTTTCAGTGCCACACTCTTCTCCCTCTTACACCATTCACTCTGAACTTGGGGTGGGGTACATTTCAGACTCTATAAGAATGGCTCCTATAATATGTTGGCTGAAGACCTGGTTAAATCAGGAAATTCCCTTGAATCATATTATATTGAAAAATTGTCTCCAACTGGATAATAATAACAAGATTCAATGGCTGACATACGTTAAAAACAGCCTTTTTAAATTAGGGAGACCGGAGCTTTTTTCGTCTCCAGAGTCAATAACTTCAAAGGACATTGCTCTAATAAAGGGCGCAATGGGCCAAATGTTAAGTCTGGAGAGAGAAGAACTGGAAATAAAAAAAAACACTGTTAGGGCTAATCTTATAATTTCTTGCCCACAAGGTCCTGAATTCTATCTTAACCTGGTGAATCGCCCATACCATAGGTTTCTTTTAACACGCTTTCGTTTTAATATGATTCATCTGAATCTTGGTTACTTTCCTAACTGGAGTACCCCTGATAATGCTATGCCGTGTTCGTGTGACAATTTTTCCATCCAGAACACCATGCATTTCTTGATGTTTTGTGGTCACTACACGGAATTAAGGATGAACTACTTGGTTCCAATTTTAAAGGAGGCAGGGTTTTTGCAGGTTAAGCCTGCCCTCCTGTACCTGCAATTACTAGAGACCCCAAGGACTGTCTTCCATGTTGCCAGCTTTCTGGTGGGTGCTGTTAGGTTAAGAAATAGGAAAATAAATGATTGTTTGAATATAGATGAATTTGGATGTAACTCAGTATAATGTTTGTATAGCGAAAACTGGCAGCAAGGGAAATTAAATTGATTGATGTTTTTATATTTTAGTCTCAAATCATGATCTTATCAGAAGATTTTTAATGGAACTTTTTAAATGGCCACAACTCGGTACTTATTGCATAAAATAAATGTATTTTATTCTGTTTTTATCATGTATAATGAATGTATTTTAGGCATGTTGTGTATAGTACTATTGTCTTTTTATGATATTAATTTATCGAAATAAAGTATTTTGACGGACTGACATCGTCGACACCTATGTACCATATGTCTAACCGAATCTCAGATTGTATTGCACAATGGTACCTTGATGTAATTAAGTCTGTTCACTGAATATCAAGATACAGACCGCCTCGTTTGTGTTTTGCCTATTTGTTGTTCTGTCTTGTTGTCTGTGGGTCACAGGCTGTGCCCCCTTGACATCCACTCTTAACTATATGAAATTTTACAATTGTTGAAATAAATTTCTGTTCGGCTGGACAAAGAACATATCGACTATTTAGCATATGTTGATTTAAGCTCTTATCTATCATGTTCTAGGAACCCTTGTCTTTAGTAACAATTGACCCGCACCATGGCTCGCGGCAAGCGATAACAGTTGAGAATATGGGTACAAAGGACCTCTCAAAAGCCGAACCGCTGCAGCACTTGTTCTAAGTAGGGCCAGTGGACCCTGTCGAAGGCTTTTTCCGCGTCGATGGCCATTAGCATGCAGTCTGTTTGAACGCGCGACGCTGCTTCTATTAGGTGGAGCACCCGTTTTGTGTTGTTGCTGGTTTGATGCTGTGTGATAAAACCTGCCTGATCTGGCTCCACTAGTTTTGGCATATAAGGGGCTAATCGCGACGTGAGGATACTCGTATATAATTTGATGTCGATGTTAAGAAAAGATATCGGCCTGAACGCACTGCAGGCAGTGACGTCCTTCCTGGGCTTCTGGATGACTATGATCGAGGCCTCCAGCATTTCTGCCGGGATGGCCCCGGGTTGGGCAAAGGTTTTAAAAAGGTCACGCAGCACTGGAGCCAACTGGGTGCAAAAGGCCTTGTAGAAGGCTGCCGAGTAGCCATCCGGTCCGGGCAATTTTCCAAGGCGGAGGCGTGAAATGGCCGCGATGACCTTTTCCAGCCCAATCGCCTGATCCAAGTGTGCAGCCTGAGCCGGGTCTTGAGGGGGAAGCCGTGCCTCGTCTAGGTAGCCCCGGCTACGAGTCGCATCCAGAGAGTCCCCCGTGTAGCGTAGAAGTCCCGGAAGGTTTCTGCTATAGTAACATCATCAGAGACGAGGACGCCTACAGGTGTGGGTATATTTTGAACCCCTTGCTTCTGACTCATTTCTCGTAGTTTGTGCGCTAAAAGATGGCCACATCTACCTCCCCCGGTGTAATAGGGATGGCGTAGGCGGAGCGCCACGTATTCGGCTTTATCTTGGTCCAACGCCGCGAGTTGTTTCCGTTCCGTACAGAGCTGCCGCCAGGCCCTGGCTGTACCAGTGCGTTGATGCATCTGCTCCAGCTCTGCCACTCGTTGTGTAAGCTCGGCACGCTTCTAGGAGCGTTCTTTATTGATAGCCGCGGAGATGGCTATGAATTCTCCTCTGAGGACGGCCTTAAGGGCAGTCCACTGTGCCGCCGGGGAAGTGTCTGCGGTGGCGTTGAGAGTCAGATAGTTCGAGATAGCGGTCTGAATCTGGTCAGTGACAGAGGCCTGATGCAAAAGTGAGTCACGGAGGCGCCAATGTCGCTGCGGTGGCTGAGTATGTGGGAAGGAGAATGACTTTATCTTGGAAGGAGCGGGAAACCAAGATTGCTACCCCAGCTGACTTGGTGGAGAGTGAGGAGAATAGTTGTATGGGGAAGGCTCTGGATTTCATCCTAGGGTGGTCTCTTGAAAGTAGGTGAGTCTTCTGAAGGAGGCAGATATCAGCCCCGGAGTGCTCCAGGAGATTCAGGACTGCTCACCACTTAATAGGGTTGTTCAGTCCTCTGACATGGAGGGTCAATACCTTAAGGGGACTGTGTGCCATCTAGTATGGAAGAAAGAAGGGAATCTGGCTAGGTGCCCAGCCGGTGTGACGCAAGGATAGTGCAGTGGGAAGGCAACAGTGGCGGTCTCGAACATGATGTGCGCTAGCTAGCATGGAGGATTGTAGACAGGAATACCCACACAGCTAAGAACATAAACAAGAGGGGAAAGGAAAAACACCAGAGAGAAAAAAGGGGGGAGATCCCGAAACCCACACCAAAGTATTCCCAACCCTCCCTAACCCAAACACCCAATGAGCAATAACAGTTTTCAAACAAAGTCCGCCGTCCCAGGACATCTGGATAATCAATCATGTGAGGACCATAGTCAGACAGCGAGGAGAAATGCCCCGCCACCCGCCATCCGGCCAAACCCAGCAAGGACGCATCAGAAGGGATCTTATTTGAGAATATTTTCGGGGACCTCATTTGTCATCAGAGTTCTCTCCAGCGAGGACCTCAGTAGATGTGGCCAGGGCATCTGATTGGCTCCGCGCAATTTCCGAGGCAGGTGGTCTCCGGGTGCGCCGTCTCCTGGTTTGTTGCTGCCAGCCCGACGGAGAAATATCAGGTCTCTCATTCGTGTCATCGGTGTCGCCATCTTCACTCGGAGGCGTTAGTCCCAAAAGGTGGCAAGCTTCCAACAGTGAGCGTAGCTGGTGCAGTTTATTGTTAAATCGGAAAATGAGGCGGAATGGGTGCCCCCAGGAATATGAGATCCCTTGTTGCCTCAGGTGGTCGGTCACAGGGCGGAACTGCCTGCGTCTCTGCAGCATGACTAAGGCTAAGTCTTGATACAGCACCAGTGAGTGGCCCTGGAATGAAATCGGGTGTAAAGATCTCGCCTTGGATAGGATGGCTTCCTTAGTCTTGAAGTCCTGTACACATACTAAGATGTCCGCAGATGGTGCATGAGGTCCACGAGGTGGACCCACCCTGTGTGCCCTGTCTAGAACAACCTCTGCTGTGTGGGAGTCACCCAAGATGTGCCGGAAGAGGCTGGTGGTGAAGGCAAACAGGTCTTTGGTGTCGTCAGAGCTTCTCACCCCACGGATGCGAATATTATGTCTGCGAGATCAGTTCTCGATGTCCTCCAGATGCAGCTGCCCATGTTTTGGTCTTGTAGCCTAATGACTTCTTGCTGTAGCGTTGTCAAGTCTGTTACCGTGGCATCACTTTTCTCCTCCAACGTGGCTACTCGTTCTCCGATGTTATCAACATCCCGGCGCACCTCTTTAAGTTCTGTGGCAAACTCGGCCTTCACCGACTGAATATCGTCTCGCAGCGTATGGAAGAGCGACTCCAGACAGGCCTTCGTGATGGGCTCATCCCAGGAGGCTTCAGGCTGTTGAGACGACTCGGCTTCTGGCGCTGTAGTTGCCATGTCCAGATTGGATTGAGCGCGGCCAAAGATGTCTTTCAAAGGCTTCACCTTAACGCTTCTGGCTTTGGACATACTCTACTGCATTGCGCGATCACCCAACGGGGCGGAGACTATCACTTAGGTGGGCACAGGACTGTCAGTAGGAAGCCCCTAACAGTGGAGAGCGCGGCACAAATTCGGAGGGCTCGTACAGTGCACCTGGAGTCTGTTGTAGTGTGCTATAGGCAGGCCTCAGGGTTCGTGTCACACTGTCACCCAAGGGATGGGCGCGAGGACGTGGCGTCAGCCGGCGCGCAGGCGCAGAGGGGGCACCACTCACCGTCTGTGCGGGCACCAGACTCACCATTCTGGCTATCACGGAGACAAGGCTCAGCAGACCCACGGAAAATCCCAGGGCAGCGGGGATCAGTCAAGTGCACCGATGCCAGCCAGGGAGGAAGGCCCGCCAGACCAAGCCGCTCCCCAGAGAGAAGCCCCAAAACCGGCTGCTGTGATGAAGGATCAGTGGGCAGGCATAGCCCGTTGTTGGTCCAACGTGGGGGGGTAGTGTTGACTTCGGGTAAGCCCCCAGGCGCTCGGGCTCTCCTGCATCGTGGTTGTCACCGAGCCGGGGTTCTGCGCGGCCCACCCCGCTGGAACCAAGGCACGGACGCAAGCAGCACTCAACCTGCGCTCAGGGGTGGGGGGGGCTCATGGAAGAACCTTTGTCAGGTCTGTAGAGTGACGGGGTAGTCTCTGCATGGCGCGCCGCCGCCCTCGCCGGCCAGACTGGTCAGAGTGTCTTCTAGCCAGCCACCAACTGCCCCTGCCTCACCTGTTGTCCCAACGCGTGGTGAGCTGAGGTGTAGGGCTTCCTCCCCACCCACACCAAGCCGGGGATCTGCGCGTCCCGCCCCCGCAGTGCCGGGTCACGGACAGCACTCAACCCGTGCCCGGTGGGGGGCCGCGAAGTTTCTCCGTCCGGATGTGTATGTCGGGCGCCAATGCCCCAGGCAGATCTTTCCACCGGTGGGCCCCGAGCCGCGAGCTAACTCCGTCGGGGGCTTGTTGATCTCTCACCTCAACTTTTGGATCCAAAGGAAAGAAAACCACCGACCAACAACTTGGTTTGCGTCACCACCTTTCATACCAAAAGCAACATGGTTAAGAAAACAGTGATGAAATATTGGAACTTAGTTGCACCGGAACTTAACATGAAGGAGAGCCCATTGTTTGCTTTCAAAAGGGGACGCAACGTAAAAGACAATGTTGTTAAGGCCTTCCTTGAACCCCCCAAGCCCCCAGATCTTCGAGATTTACTTGGACTCCCTCCCGTGGTGGGACACTTCAAATGTGGAACATGTAAGGTCTGCCCACTTTGCATGGAGGGTCCCTCTCTTGTGCATGGAAATAAAACATACAGACTTCCTCTGCTGACAAACACCTCCAACGTCATCTACATGATCCTATGCCCTTGTGACATGCCATACATTGGGCAACAACACAAAAAGTAAAAATGAGGATACTGCAGCACATGAGCAGAGTGAGATGCAAGACACAGGGAGCACCGTTAGTGGAACACTTTTTAGACAAGGGTCACAGTCCGGAAAGTATCCGCTGGAGGGTGGTTGAAAAGGTGAATGCCAACCCAAGGGGAGGTTCCCTCACATCAGTCCTGAGCAGGAAGGAATGCAAATGGATCCACTGTCTGAACTCGGTAACTTGTGGGTTAAATGAATATGAGGAAGTTTCTAAGCAAATGAGTTTAGTATAATTCATGCCTCATCACCAGCTGGGTACCGTTCATTGTCTCTAGTAATGAGACCTACTATGCATGAATGTTTCAATTGCTGTTGTGTTCCTTGCATTAGTATAATTTATGCTTCACCAACAGCTGGTTGTCGAACATTGCCTACACTAATGAGACTTACTTTACTATGCATGAATGTACCAATTACTGGTGTACCAATTACTGGTGTTTAGTGATCCGTGTACTTACTGCTATAGTAGGTGCCCTTACTGGCCGACTTTGAGTATGATTTTTTACTAAATGTCTCCTGTTTGTTCTCATTGAGAATGATGTCTCACCGACAGACCCCCTGCCTATATAACATCTAATTGGCTATCAGACAAATAGACTGATATAATTTATGTGTCCTTGAAAACACTCACATTATCATGTGATTCTCATATTTGATTGATTTGTCGTTGTGTATAAAGGTTGCAAAAAGGTTGCAAGCCGCTAAAGTTAATCTTGTTTTACTGTGAGTAATTGGTTGTACTGTGATTAACCTGTATGTCTCTTCTTTTAGAAATAATTTAAGATATCTTGTAAAATGATTTCCTTAGTTATACTTGCAAAAATGATTGATTGGTTTCACATAGAAATGTCTGTATCTACTAGTGTCAGATGCACAATGGAATGATTTACCTGTGTGTAAAATGTTTTAATATGACTTACTCAGTGGCATTTGAACACGGTGCCAAATATCGCCCCCTACGTCATCCCGGTACTCAACTATCCCACATCTATGTGGATATTCCTTCATGTTCACGCAGGCGGTGTGATACATTGACGAGTGCTGCGCCGTTGCTTAGCAACGGACGCGCCCTACGTGCACGCCACAGCCGCGCCTTCATGACGGCTTGTGGACCGCGCGCTGACACATTCAGCGCCGTGCATGAGAGGAACGAGCACCTCCGCCTACGATAAAGAAATTTGCTTTTAAGGTAAGCGGCCCCGGCCCAAGAAGGTGCATTGACCTGTTTATATTCACGATCGCACCAACCACGCCAATTACGTCACCAGGTATTTTAAGCCTCGGAGCTAACTTATAGTTCACGACTGCACGGATCACGGCCACCGCGATGAGTTGCTTCATAATCATCCGCCTTATCAGTCAGCGTTGCTAGTGCCATCACCAGCACTTTTTCCCTGTCTTTTAACTTAACGGTCACGCTCACAATAGCACTTGCATGGACTAGAGGAGCCTCAATTGACCACAATGAGTCATACCATGATCTTATCACTAATAATCAAGCTCGCCTTTCTCTGTCCTTTAATTTAACGGTCGCGCTCTCAGCAGCGCTCACATGGACTAGAGGAGCTTATGTCCCCCAGATTGAGTCAGATCACGATCACATCCCCACAATCTAACCACACTCCCCCCACCCCCCGCCCCGCCCTGTACCCATAACACAGATTGTAACACTGTGTTTTATTTCACAGCGTGAATTGGCATTTCTGCCACACCGGTTTCAGGCTGTAGTCATCCAGCCTTTGCCTCAAGTGAGTACCTAATCATTAACCTTTAAATTGGGTCTTTAATGTATATGCCCCATCCTCTCTGATACGCAGTCTCTCTTAAACCTCCAGACTGTCTTCCCCCGTCTTGAAAAAGACCCGCCGTGACCACCAACCGGGGCACATCAGGGTCGAAACGTCGACAAACTCCTTAGGCCCAGAAAGACCAGGATCCAGATAGGACCCATGGGATTCCTTGGTTTCAAAAAATACTCTCTGGCCAATGAAGACATTTGTATATAACTGTATATATATTGTGTTGTATATATTTTTTGCCATTCACTGAAGCACTCTCCACTGAAAGTCACTTTGCACTTGACAGTCACCATAAACATTGAATGTTATCTATGAATGAATACAATTCAGATACCAAATGTTTTGGAAAATCTTTTTAATACAAATGATTGATCATATGATTTGAAGTTTTTGAGCATTTATTTCTCAGATTACTAGACTCGTATCAGAGAGATTGTTTGTTTACATTTATTGAATGGTCAAAAAGCAATTGCGCAGACCCGACAGAACCACTTTCTTCTAAACGATCTCTCACCGGCAGCGCCGGTCTGCGCTGCACACGGCCTTCCCGGCGGCCTCCAGTGATATGCCAAAAGCTGCGCGGTAGCACTCCAATGCACACGGGGCAGGGATGTCCACGAGGCAGGCAGGCACCCTCCAACGCTGCGTGGTCCACACCGGGCAGAATCAGCCGCAGGGGCCAGTCAGCGCCGACCCGCGAGCCGCTCCAGTGTCCTCGGGGCTCACGCAGGCCGCCGCCGCCTCCCCGGTTCTCTCAGCTAGCTGGCGCGCACGCGAGGCCAGGGACCAATGCGGCCCAAGCAAGCCCAGTGTCTCCGCTGTACAGCGCCGCCAGTAGCGATGGCAGCTGTGGCGTCTTTCAGATCGCCTCACGGGTCCTCGGGGGTCTTCTGTTAGGCCAAAGTTGTGGAGGGGGCCAATTGGGAGGTCAGAGAGGGAAGAAGCTGGCCTTGGTGTCAAGTATCCCAGGCACCGCGTTGTCGAGGCCGCTCACACGCGAGCAGCCGGTTTCGCCTCTCCGTTCCTTCCGACCCCGTCACCGCCAGGAGTCCGGTGCAAGCCCAGACGGACCGACGGGCACCCCGAGGGTTCATAGTGCCAATCCCACGCCAAACGGGCCCCCAGGGAGACATGCTGTGCTGTCTCGAGCAGGCGACAGGCAGGAGTTTGGAAACGAGCGCCCTACCTCGCCGCCATCTTGACCACGCCCCGGGGGTATTGGACTTTAAGGCCACTGTATCTAACCCTTGCACAGAGAGCCTGTGAACAGTGGTATCCCGGCCATGTGGGAAGGCAAGGTGTGTGGCCAAAACTAGGTGCACCCTGCAACCAATGTCTACAGTACACACTGAAAGGAATACCCTTCACCGTTCGCAACAGAGAGGTGAGGGGGGCACACACTAACCCCACCCAAACCCCACCTTTAGGCGATCAGTGGGGCTAGCTAATTTAAAACATTCACCCACCTCTTTTTGATGTACTGGGGGAAAAGTGAAACATTACACTGACATTTGGTCAAGGCACAGTAGTTCATTAAAACATAAGTCAATTAAAACATAAGTCAACATTTCCCCAAAGTTGGGGGCCAGTAGTTGTGCATCGACAATTGACCTCATTGCTTTATTGTTTTATGCCGCTGCAGCCCCCTTCCCATTTTCACCCTTAGGATACTGCTTTTCTCCCTCTTTATTTATTTTTATATTTCTTGCTCTTCCTTGTTTAGTTGTTCTCTTGAATATTTCCTTTATTTTATATTGCATACAGAATCTCTTATTGTGACTGCTTGCTTATACATCAGACGTAATGTAAATTCTTCTGCTCGCCTTTTCTGGGCTGCATATTTATGATAGTATAAAAATGGTATTTAGACAAATAAACCCCAGCTTCAACGAGGCAAGGGGTCCAGTCTCCTAGTGCCCAGCACTCGTGCAACTGGACAAGGAGGGACAATAGTGGAAACCTGCTAATCCCTCCCTATGTTCGCAAACATCGAGGATTTATTGAAAATAATAGTTGGGGAATAACATCGGCGGAACAATCAGCGATGGCCAGGGTTGAACCCACGCTTGCAGCTCTAATGGCGGCTGTCGGTGGTCTTCACTTTTCCCTGAACCGGAGAGCCCAAGCTCTGGAACACAAATTGGATGCCGTTACGTTCGAGATGGGGCATATGAAAGCAGCTTGTGTTCAATTTCATGACATTGTGAGAGTGGCGGCGTCCACAGCAACTGGTTTAATCGATGCCATCAACCCTATACAGCGAGAGAGGAGTGAGACTCTGATCTGCAAATCAGCGAATGGCTATGTATCGGAAGTCTTTGTTGTGTTGGCATGTTCAGTATTGACATTGACGGAGAGAAAATCGCGCCGTAAAGTACATCTGAGGGCTCATGTAAGGACTCAGGGGTGGTTTGAAAAGGTGGCCCTCGCGCTTTTTTCGAACTCAGTTAAACGTGACTTGAAACAACGTCGGGAGTTCTTGACGGCGCGGATGGGACCCAGTGATAGCGTGATTGAATATGCCGTGATGTTTCCGGCTCACTCCTGTGTTAAGCCAAGCGGACACTTCTGGTCTTTTCACTCTTTCAAGATGGCGACTGTTTGGTTGGAGAACATTCGTGTGCCCGATCGAACTGGCCAGGGCTGAGAACGGCTTATCCTTCAAGACATTTGTTCGAGTTGTGGCTGTGTGGGACTCACTTTATAATGTTGATACCGGGAGGCGATGTAGGCGAGTAATGAATCCCCCAATTTTAGCTCGATTGTGTAACCGTTAAATATCCTTATTTAGGGGGTGGCTCAGAGTTAGCGGGAGGGGAGAGGCCGGGAGCCTGTACAAAGGCCCTCCTCCATTTCCTATTATGGGTTATTATAGTTTAGATGGGGCGACAGGCACACTGCTAGTTGGGGTTTGGCGTAAGCTACATGCAGGGGTGCAGGGTGGGGGGTGGGGTGTTGTGCGCTTTGCGTTTTTGTTTCTTTTATTTTCTTTTCTTATTTTCTTAATTATCCTGACCCCTTTTTCAGTATTACGGTGATAATGCGAGCGTCATTAGTTTGATTTGGGTATCTTCTACATACAAGGACTGTAATGTATCCTGTTCATGATCTCAGTATAGAGTGATTTGGTGAGCGGCGGGACCGAGGGGCAGCACCCTTTGAGAGGGCGAACCCCTTTAATTTCATAATCCTGATTGTCTAGGAGTGTTGAGTCTCAGTTTCCTGTGTCTTATGTCGCTACTATCCTGATTTTTCAACGATATGACAATTGTATGTACCTGATTCCATTGCACCTGATGCGTTCTTATTGTTATTGCCTTTTTAAAACTAATAAAAAGATTTATAAAAAGAAAAAAAAAGAAAATAATAGTAGGGGGAAGAGAGTTTACACAATCATAGCCCCCTTCAACCTTGGCCAATGGCAAAAGGGGGGCATTGGGAGCTCCGAGTCCCTCACCATGCTCAAGGGCATTTGGGTTGCACATCTTTAATGAACAACCCCAGCTTTGACCAAAGACGGAGTAATGTGGCACCCCCAGTACACCCAAGGCCCCAATCATCTTACCCAAAAGCACAGGCGACTCATTTATTTTCTACCACCACAATTCTCACCAGTCGGGGAAAACGTAGCTTGCCAACCCTGCCCGAGGTTATGAGGGGGCCAAAGGCATAGGACCATAGGAACAGCTAACAGGTACCTCACTAATTTGCTGACCTATGCCCATAGGCGGACATGTCACCACAACAGCTGTGAGTTACGACACGCCTCCTTGACCCTAAAAAGGTTTGCGTAAATAAAGCGCTTCACAATTCACACTGGTCCCACTGGCCAACCTACACGAAGGAATGAAGGCCGTCACCGACTGGATGTAGACCAGCCGTCTGAAGCTGAACTCGGACAAGACGGTCCTCATCCTCGGCTCCAACCCTTCAGCCTCGGACGACTCCTGGTGGCAGACGGCACTGGGGGCAGCCCCGACACCCACCGACCACGCAAGCAACCTGGGAATCATCCTCGACTCAACGCTCTCGATGACCAAGCAAGTCAACCCCGTCTCCTCCTCCAGCTTCAACACCCTCCGCATGCTGCGCAAGATCTACAGATGGATCCCGACAGATACAAGAAAGACAGTCACCCAGGCCCTCGTCAGCAGCAGACTCGAGTACGGAAACGCCCTCTACGCGGGAGCCCCGACCAAGCTCATCAAACGACTACATCCAAAACGCCTCGGCACGACTGATCGTCGACATACCACGCCGCGGCCACATCGCCCCCACCTGAGAAACCTGCACTGGCTCCCCGTCAACAAGAGGATATCCTTCAAGCTCCTCACCCACGCACATAAGGCACTCCACAAGACTGGCCCAGCCTACCTCAACAAACGGCTCTCCTTCTACATCCCCAACCGCAAGTTACGCTCCGCCGAGCTCTCACCCTCCACGTCCCACACATCTGAAGAACAACCACCGGTGGGAGATCCTTCTCCCACCTCGCCGCCAAGACATGGAACACCCTCCCACTGAGCCTACAACAAACCCAAGACCTGCTGCCCTTCAGGAGGATACTCAAGACCTGGCTGTTCGAACAGTAGCGCCCCCCCTCCAGCGCCTTGAGACCCTTGCAGGTATGTAGTGCGCTTTACAAATGGTTGATCGATTGACCTGTTCATACATGGGAACAGGCCGGCAGGAATGGTGAAAGTTACAAGCATTGTTATAGCTCAGAGCTGTCCTGCAGGCCTGTTTGTATTTATACATTTACCAGCAGGGCAGCTTTTACCTGCCCCTAAGTCCGTTCTCCTTTGCCTCTTCATTCTGCGCCAAGGTTGGCAAAGACTGTAATAATGCAACCTCCAGCTTTTGGGCAAGACAGAGAATGTAGCGAATTAATACAGCGCCCCTGTGCAACCATGTGCAAGGTGGTGAACATGAGGCTTCTAATTCCAGCTACCACCCCCCGACTGGCCATGTCGGCGAATCGGGGGCGATGTTGGGTTACTAAGATAGGATAGGATAATATTTATAAAGCGCACTTATAACCGCAGGTGTCAAGGCACTGAATGGACGGGGCGGAGGGAGAAGTGACAACATCCAGCTAAGAAGCAAATAACCAAGTTTTCAAAAGTTTCCTGAAGACCGGGAGAGAGTCCGACTTGGAAATGGAAGGGGTCAAGGAGTTAGACAGTTTGGTGGCTGCCACAGATAAGGAGTGACCGCCCCATCTGGGCCTGTGAAATGTAGGAGACACCAGTTATTTCTGTGAGGAGAATCTCAAGGTCCTCCTCGGAGTGTACCACTGAAACACTAGTTTTTAATGTGATAAGCCTTTGCTATGCATATACTTATTTACCATATTAAGGACCTTGAAGGAAATGCGCTTCCTAATGGGGAGCCAGTGCAAGTCTCGAATCCAGTCCCTGGCTGACTGATACTTCGGGATGTTAAGAATCAGCCTTGCCGCTACGTTCTGTACCACCTGAAGCTTGTTCAGGGATTCTGCATTGATGTTAAGGTACGGAGCGTTGCAGTAGTCCAGCCAGGAGGTGACTAGTGCGATGATAGTGGACCGATGCAGTTCAGATGGAATATACAGCAGCACCTTCCTCAGGGTTTTTAAGATGTAGAAACATGTGCTGGCTGTACGGCTGACCTGGGCATCGAAGGTCAGACCCTCGTCAAAAGTGACCCCCAGATTTGTTGCTGTTCTGACTGGGACAGGAAGGGGACCGAAGTCTGCACGCCACCAGGCATTTGACCAGATAGAATTATGTGGTCCGAAAACTAGCAACTCAGTTTTGTCCGTATTGATCTTTAATGAATTGCTGTTCATCCAGCATATAATGTTAGACATACATTGATTGAACTTTTGTGCGACCGATGCAAATCATTTGTTATAGAAACAATGATTTGTGTGTCATCATGTAGGAGAGCACCTGGATCCGAATAATCTCACCAACTCGGCCAGAGGGGTCTCACACAAGTTAAAAAGAGTGTGGCTAAGCGAAGATCCCTGGAGGACCCCACCCGGAAGGTCAAAGGCATGTGCTCTGAAGCCTCCACAACTGACGATGTGCGTTCTGCCGGTTATAAAAGAGTGGAGAAGGTTCAAGGCCCTTCCAATAACTCCCACTTCCCACAGTCGCTGGACCATGCACACTGGGGAGATGGTATCAAATGCTGCTGAAAGGTCAAGGAAAATCAGCGCCACAGATCCGCCTTGGTCAACCTACGTGCGGATATAGTTGGTGGCTGCTACTAGGCCGGTTTCGGTGCTGGGACCGGCACGAAACCCGTTCTGAAGACTGTCTCGGATTTCCTGGGATTCAATGTGTCATCAATTCAATATTGATGAATTTCTCAAAGATTTTGTCAGGAGAAGGGAGATGGGGCGAAAGTAATTCAAATCGGAGGGGTCGGCGTTGGGTTTTTTTAAGACGAAGTGAGACAATTGCTTCTTTCCAGGTGGCTAGGTAGTTGAGAAAAGAAGGCCCTATACAACCTAGCCGAATGTTTTTCAGGAGCTCCTGATGTTCTCGAACATCAGGAGGTTTATAAGAAAAAAAGAGGGATGGGTAGTGATTATTCTACCTGTACCTTGGACAACGTTGGAGAGTTAGCAGTGGACTTTACATCCTGCCCGCAACCCAGGGCAGGGAGACTATTGCATCTTGAAGAAAGGTATTTTGCAGTCACAAAGCCTGTATTTTGCAAAACACATGGTTTACGACCACAAGACACATTTCTATAATTTATTGAAGCCCTTTTAGGTGCCAGAAAATTATTTCAGTCTTGTAAAAGTGCTTTTGCAAGCTGCTGAGAATTGCAAAATGGGAAGGCAAACGGAAGGCACTCGAAAGGGGTGACCCTTATCTGGGATCCATAACAGTACGTATCAATGGTTTGTGATCAAAGGTGAGGTGGCAAGCCACTGGTCAGTTAACAAACCCCCAAGTTGGACTGGTAATTCACTCACAAAGGGGAAGCTGTCTAATAAGAAAACCTCCCCCTTTAAGAAGAGTGCCGGCAGCTTCTCATTTGGTGGTCAAGTTATAGTTTTCAGGACTTTGGTCAGTAACCATTCCTGGGCAATTTTAGTGTGTTTCTTTTTAATTTCGTAACTACAAGTTCACTCCTGCTACCAGTTGTAAACCCATCCATTGTTGCTGTGCTGCATGGACAAGCGTCCGCCAATAATATCCACAAGTCACGTTTTAGAAATACAAGGCAGTGTGCACGAGCTCGGCCGCCACCATAACTGCGGTGCATTGATTCACAGAAGTGACCTATGTCACTTCTATGAATCAAATGGATGAATAAACTACACTTTTGGTGGCAGCGTCAGTGCCCGCATTCCTTTGTATTTATAAGGAGTGGCTGGAAATATACCGTATCAATAATGTTGCAGTGCCTATGCTCGATGTACACTGCGATGTATTTTGGCCACAACTCAACATAGCTGTGGAGTGGACCTATAATACTTGCCACCTTTAGTAATGGATTTTAACCAAATTAGCATTTTCCTCGGAGCTGCAGTTTTGCAATCCAAGCATGCAAAGTATTGTAGCCGACACAAAACATGTTTAACTCTTTCTTGGGTTACAAATAAAAAACACAGCTAGGCAGGCAGTATCGTTTCATCTGTAATATGGATTTGGTCATAGGCTTGGTACGCGGACATACTGGCTTTCCGTCTAAACTCCCCATCGTAAAGGAATAATAAGACACAAATGCTTAAAAAAATATTTTTTTGTCACCATTTTTAAAGGGTCTAGCATAACTTAAAATTCTGTAAATTTCACGAGTACAAAAGATTTTGCTGCAGGATTTACCCACTAATTCATTTCGTGATTGGACTGGTACTCTGCCACTAGGTGCCAGGTCGGCCTCGGCTCTCCTCACGAATCTGCCGGCTTGCCGACATCTACACAGGGGTTAACTCAGTACCACGGATTTCATGACTCGCTACAACTTGGATTGGACTACAATCGAAAATAATTAAATTCCGAAAACTTGTCACATAGATAGAGTAAGGCTCACCTTTTTGCAACGCGTTCAGTGTTATCATTTCCCAAACATTACAACACTACCTTTAGATGCCACTGTGTGGTAGTCTTTCCTCACAAATGTAGGAATCCCCCTGCGCGGCAGACCCAAAAAATCTGCACTAATATATTAAGAAGGTTGTCTTATTTAAAATTCATGTCGATGACATTTTCCGGAGTAAGATATTTTATCACAACGAAGAAAGTGAAAGCTGATGTAACGAAGTACATCAGAATGGCTTCTGATGAGCGTCCCTCAGTAAAGTAAAATAATGTTCTTCTGCGGCATCGAGGAAAAGACGAATATATGATGATACAACGAATTCCGTTGCAACGCATGCCTTTACCACGCATGCGTTACAACGGAATTCGTTTACCACGGATAAAATTTTCCTCGAATAATTGCGTGGTGACGTCATACGTCGTTAAGAGAAAACGGCATTTTTTCCGATTTCTCTTAAACGACACTGACGCCGACGTGACTTATGGTAAGTTGTTTTATTTGGGGGGGAGACCCCCCCAAGCCCCCCCTTTTTTCTTTTTACCTTTACCACATATGCCTTTACTACAAACATCGTAGTAAAGGTATGCGTGGTAAAGGCATTAGTTGTAACCACGCATGCGTTGTACTGCATGCGTGGTTAAAGATTTCGGGGAAACGGCTTCGTTGTAAAGGCCGTTTCCCGGAAAAGACAAACTATCTTTTTATTGAAAACATGCCAACCATCCCCAGGTTAGGATAGAGGTTCAGCACGGAGACACTTTAAAACGTAAGTCGGGGAATATACGGAGATTTCCAACTTTCTTTTATAAATGAAGAGTACAAAATCACAGTAGTGTACATCTCACTACTCCACAAAAAGAAAACAAAACATACACATCAAAATGTCTCTCACACAATTTCATACTACCCTCCGTCATAAAATAGAAACAAACACCCACTCTCAGCCTCATGACTACACATAATACAGATCCTAAACCAACTTCACTCCCAAATTTTCTATCTTCATTAACACCTAGCACAAACAGCCCAACACAATACACCCGGCTCTCAGTCATTGCAAATATAGAGCCTTAAAACATTATCCACATGCCCCACCGCCACCCCTAACACATATACCTTCCACCCTAAACAGAAAGCAAACAAAATAAATATGCCACTCTTCACAACTTTCCATCTCCTTGTCTATTACACAAGACTACTCAGCAAAAACAACAAACCCCACCAACTCGCTCTCAACCACTGTTCTCCACCACCTGCACACTCAGACTCAACAAAATGCTATCCAAGCCTGCTGCATGAGGATTACGATATATAGACAAACAACACTATTGCTATCTCGACATAGTTAATATCAACACTAATTATAGACGTGCTACAACTTCAAAGAATAATGCTCACTATTCTAGAAAGCGAAGTCACACCAGCACCAAAACACAATCTCTAGACTGCCTACTAATAAATGTTCGATCACTCTCTAAAAGCAAGCACCACATCTACAACCTACTCACTGACACATAACCTGAATTGCTCTTCAGAGCTGAATCGGGGTGGGAGATGACATGGCTCCAGCGCTGCATGAAGCCGTTCCTCCAGGCTATCAAACTGTCAAACAAAATCACATAGACAAAAGAGGAGCAGACGTGTATTCAAGGAAACCATAAATCTCAACAAAGTCAAAGACAATTCGACACAAGTTTGGGAGGTCCTCATCACCAGATGCAACCCTACACCGACTTCCTCCTGTAAATTTCTATTTTACAGGCTCCACCTAGCGATGCAACATTCCCCGACACATTTCTAGACACTGTTTTAAACCTTATGAAACTACACTCCAAACTATGCTTTCTTGGTAACCTAAACATATGTTTGACAAATCCAATATTGCCCCATCCAAGAACTATCACCACTGGCCTAGACACACTGAACCTATATCAGATAATCCAAAAACTCATGTACATCGAAGGACATATCCTAGATGTCACTTTTGCAAATACAGAACTAGTTACATTTCAAAGGATTACTCCAGTCTCATGATCAGAGCACCGTCTGGTAGCTTTTCAACACAAAACACCCCACCTAAGGCCACCTTACATGCAACCAGATAGCAAACGTGGAACAAACTTAATTTTGAATACTTGGAAACACAACTAACATCCAACACAGATCTAGACACACAATGCATTTAGTTCAAACCTCTGAGTGGCTCCAGGAGGCCTTTGATATTCTAATACGATTAAGAACAACCAAACAGGACTAAAGAATACAAGCACTTTGGATGAATGCAGAAAAAAAAGATAAAACAACAAACTGCAAAGCACCGATGCACCTGGCTAACCACAACAATCAAGACAAACTTCACATACACAAACCTCACAGATTATATGAGTCAACCATCAAGAAAACTAAAGAAAAAAAGGTACTATTCAAACAGAATTCAAAATGCTAACTTGCACAGAACTTGAATGCACAGAGGAACCCATCTTATTTCTCAAAAATGTACTGACAAGGAAAAACATCAACACCAACCCATTCCCAACAATCCCCTCCAAGGGTAGGCTAACCCAGCCTCCCTTCCTTTAAACAACTACCAGAAAGTTCATTTATGGATCTTGTCAAAGTAACACAATGCCTGCCGCTTGCTATTCTGACCCTTACCAACCACAAATCTTCAAGGAAATTCTTCTAACTACCTCAGCTGCCACACCAGTTAGAACAATCATTAATAATTCTTTAACCACAGGAATCTTTCCAGGAGACATTAAAAAGGCATACATACGCTCATTATTAAAGAAAACAAACCTGGACCCACATGACCCAAACAACTACAGACAGATTACGAATGGACCTTTTTTGGGCACACTAACCGGAAGAGCAGCATTCACCCAGATGTCACAATTAGTTTAAGATAACTCCATACTTTCCAACTTCCAAACAGCATTCCATCCGGAAGAGGCACAGATTCTGCCATCATCGCCATCTGGGATGACAATAAAAACGCAGTAGACTAGAATGGGGTAGCTGCACTACTTCTCTTAGAACTTTTAGCTGCATTTGACACAGATGACCATGACACTAATCCAAAGACTCTACGAAGCTGAGATAGAAGGGGCTGCTCTCGACTGTATCACATCCTACATTCAAAACATAAAAAATGTCATCCATACTCCCCCCTTTCTCATCCAACCTGTTCTTCACAAAAGTAGAGGTCCCTCAAAACTTTATCATCTCACCCATGCTTTTCAACATCTACAAGAAGTCATTACCAGATATGATAAATGAATTTCACCTCACATGCTCCAACTATACAGATGACATACAAATACTTCTTAAACTGTAAAGCTCCAAAGACATTGGAAACTCAAAAATCTTTAGTTGCCTCAGACCCATTGAGCAGTGGGTGACATGGAGCTATCTCAAATTGAATGCAGCAAAAACTGAAATACTCACATGTGGCAACTGGGAAAATTATGACCCATTCTGCACCCGGACTAATGATCTGGGACCGCCTACTAAAGTATCTAAGGAAGTAAGAAACCTTGGAATTACCATGCAATCTAAGCTATCAATGAATGCCCAAGTGAATACGTTAACAAGATCAGGCTTCATTACCATGAAAACACTGTGACAGATCTTCCCCCACTTAGGATTTCCTCACAAAGTCCAAGCTACTATCTTTCTTGTACTGTGTAAACTTGATTACTCCAATGGCCTCTACCATGGATCATCTTTATCAACTGTGAAAAGACTACAACAAATTCAGAACTCTGCTGCTAGACTACTCCTAAATGTAAAGCCAAAAGCCCACATCCCCCTTGCCTTGAGGGCCCCACATTGGTTATCACTTGCCAGAAGATCCACCTTCAAGATGCTTTGTATTACCCAAAAAGAAATACATGGAACGGGACAACTTTTCATCAGGAATATAAATATCCACTACATAAAACAAAGGAAACTCTGCTCCAGACTGGCAAAGTAGCACAAAACGCCAGCAACAAGAAATAAAATCATGGGTGGAACATCTGTCTCTGTTCAAGCAGCCAAACTATGGAATTCATTACCCCCAAACATAAGATCCACAGATAACTATCTTATCTTCAAAAAACTACTCAAGAGTTGGCTCATTCGTACATGACCACCAAACTCAAAACACAAATGGGCAGCATAAACCTGTGTATGTAAACCTGTATAATTTGATTATATGTATGTATTTAGATATGTGCATTTCTTTGTACAAATACTATACTACTTATGTTTTAAAAATATGTAGACATTCTTAGAGGTCTGCTTAACAAATGTTTAACTTATGACATATATACATATGTGGACAAGCAATACTTTCATAACGGCGTCATAGTATTGGTCTTAAAACTAACAGAGCCGTTAATTAATGTATAACGTTAAGGTGAGCCTACTTTATTTTTATTGCCGTACTCCTTAATATGTTAGAGCAAATGTAGGCTACGCATTTTCGACTTGGAGCTTTAATGGAAGTAATGTTTCATGGTCCCTAAACAAAATCGATAACTTGAACTATGTTTTATGAGTTATAACTTCTTGGTCATTATCATTTCTTCCCAAACGCCTAATTTTGTGCGTTTTCGGAAACGCACTCCTGTGTCCTTTTTACATGGAATCTGGTATAGCGGGATAAATTCTAGTAGACAGAATATTATCTTCTCTAGAATCACTTTCTGTGTACCGTTGACTAATGTCTAGGAATATTTGAGCTAGTGTTTGTGTCTCATTCGTAGTGATACTTATTTACGTATGGAAAAGAGCCACTTGGTGTTTTGTTTATCCTAATGCATGTATTATAACTTTGTAGCTGGCCTTTAAATTAGATATGCATTCTGGGATTTCATCTTTCTAAAATGCTAAAAAATATTATCAACAGTCACAAATAAGGTCTACTAGTTATATATGCTGGTGTGATTTTTATTTTAAATAACTATTCATTCTTTCCTTCTTTTACTGATAGATAGATAGATAGATAAAAAATTTATAATGCGCAGAACAATAACCCGGAGGTATCAAGGCGCCTAACAATACCATCAGAAAGTTGAAACATACATCCTTACATAAAGGCTTGCAGGAAGAAGCGAGTTTTAAGAGCAGTTCGAAATTTCTGTAGGGAAGGCAGGGACCTAAGATCGAGAGGAAGATCATTCCACCATTTGGGAACTAGGGTAGAAAAGGCCCTGCCGCCCCACTTGGCCTTTCGTGTGCGGGGAACTGTCAGGAGCGATTTCCCTGAGGAACGTAAGCTCCTTCCGGGAATGTAAAGGGAGATGATGGAACCAACTCCCAAATCGCTGTCTTTTGCAATGGCTCTATAAGTCATGCATAAAGCCTTGAACCGTACTCGGTATTCTACCGGTAGCCAGTGCAGTGTTTTCCTGGCCAGCGTGGCCGAGGAACGCCTGGGAGCATCCAAGACAAATCTGGCTATAGCGTTCTGGACTACCTGTAATCGCTGTAGGAGGCTCCTGCTTAGCCCCACATACAGCGCATTACAGTAGTCCAGGCGTGAGCCAATAAGTGCGACCACTATTTGCTTTCTGGACTGAAGAGAGAGGTATTTCCTGATCCTTCGCAAGGTGTGAATCAATCCCCAACAAGTGGAGATGGTTCTACTCACCTGCTTGCCCATATCCAGGGCAGGGTCTATCATCACCCCGAGGTTCTTAGCAGATGTTGTGGGGGAAGGGCACTCTCCCAACGAGTCAGGCCACCAGTTGGCTGACCAGATGTTCTCTTTCCCTCCAAACACCATTACCTCAGTCTTCTCCCCATTCAGTTTGAGAGAATTCTGGATCATCCAGTGACCAACCGCCTCCATACAGGATCTAAACTTGGAGGCAGTTCGTACATCTGAATGGGAGAGAGAGACGAGGATTTGGGTGTCGTCTGCGTAAGAAACTACCTCCATCCCGAAAGTTCTTATAAGTCTGGCTAGTGGGGTCACGTAGATGTTGAATAGGGTCGGGCTCAGAGCCGACCCTTGTGGGACCCCACACAGCACTGTTCGGGATGGAGATAGAAACTCCCCCAGCTTGACTCTTTGTACTCTCCCGTCAAGGAAGGAAGTCAGCAGATCCAGAGCTGTGTCCTTCACCCCCACGTCCCTCAGACGAGAAGTAAGAACTGAGGGGGAGAGGGTATCGAAGGCCGCAGTTAGATCTAACAGGACCAGGAGGGAGGTCTGGCCCTCATCCACAGTTGTGCGGATCTTGTCAAGCACGATGGTGAGGGCCAACTCGGTACTATGTTCCCTCCTGAATCCATGCTGAGAGGAGTCCAGGCAACCCGAGCTTTCCACAAAGGCAGCGAGGTGCTTGTTTAGGTGTGCCTCAAGCATCTTCGCTGGGGCTGGGAGCAACGAGATCGGACGAAAGTTTTTTAGAACCTCCGGATCAAGGGAGGCCTTCTTTAGCAGAGGTTTCACTACGGCACTCTTCCACTCCAAGGGAAAGATACCCTTTTTGATGGCTAGATTCATTATATCTAGCAGCGGAGGTAAGAGGGTCTCCCTACATTGCTTAATGATTTTCAGTGGACAGCTATCCAAGGGGGAGCCTGACTTAGTCTTGTTAAGCAAAGACTCCAGATCCTGCAAAGCTAGCAGGGGAAAGGAGTCCAGAGTGCAGGATGGGGGGATGTTAGTAATGGTCAAATTCATCTCAACCCGAGCAGGGGGCCTAATGGTACATGCTCTTTGCTCCTCGAGAGCCAGATGAATGTCCTGTATTTTAGTGTGAAAAAAGGTGGCAATCCTATCACATAGGTCTTGCGATGGTACTACAGGATCAGGGGCTTGTAGGTTGATTAAAGAATCAACGATTTTAAAGAGCTCCTTTGGCGAGGAGAGCGAAGTTGTCAGGGCCACAAAATGATCTTGTTTGGCCTGCACAATATCAGCCTTATATTTCCTAACAAGGAGTTTATGGGCTTCCTTGTTCTTAAGGTCCCAGCTAGAATGCCAAAGCCTCTCCTTCCTCCTCACTTCTTGCCTGAGGAGTCTGAGGGAATCTGAGAACCATGGGGCAGATGGTCTCTGTCTGGCTCGGCGGCGGGTCTGTACTGGGGCCAGTTCATTCAAGGCCTTAATAGTAACCTGTTCGAAGTGGCCAACAGCGGTCTGCACATTTTCCAAGCCAGTAATAGAAAGGCTGGCAGCCCAGGGCGCAAAGGAATCACTGCTAATGTTCCTAAAATTCCTGGCAGTTTCCAATATATGAGTCCCTTTTTTCCTTTCATCCACCCTATGATGTTCCAGAGAGAATGGAACCGCAAGATGATCGGACCAGGATAGGTGAACCGGATCCTTGATGGTCAGACGGCGATCATTAGAAAAGATGCCATCAAGAGTGTGGCCTGCACGGTGTGTGCCCCCACTAACTCGCTGCGTGAGCCTACAGGACATAAGGGCCTCAGTAAGACAAGATGTATCAGACAAATCATGCCGTTCTAGGTGGTAGTTGAAGTCACCCAGAATGGAGAAATTCTCTCGGCCAAAATAGGGTTCTAGGGACTGAAGGAGGTTGTGCGCAAAATCGGTCCTCGGGCCAGGAGGTCGATATAGTAAAATACCATTAAAGAGGGGACATTGTCCTTCCTTTATTGTAAAATATAGCGCTTGGAAGCAATCCGGAAAATCGGGTATGGGTACAATGTGGCATTGCAAGTAATCTCTATAAAGGATCGCTATACCCCCTCCCACTCGTCCCCGTCTGTCCAGTCTAGTCAAGCAGTACCCTTCAGGGACGGCTTCGATTAGATCAGGACCAGATGAGTCTTTAGCCCAGGTTTCAGTGACAAACACAAGGGCAGGCATTGTGTCAAGGACCATCTCCCTGAACATTATCTTATTTTTAACAAGGGAACGCGCATTGACCAGAATGCCCTCAACTCCCACTGTCCTAGAACTGACAGCGTCGGGTTGGCCGGGCAAAAGATAGCGGGGGACAGAGATAGAGGGCCTATGTGTGTGGTAACAGCCACATTGTAGGGGGGTCATTAGTTCGTCGGGCTCACAGGAATGTGAACATCCCAGTCTTCGAGGTTTCAAGCTTAACAACTCCTGGTGGGAATAACTGTAAGGGGGTGGAGTGCCTTCGCCTACGTCCAGAGTCCAGCCGCCCAGCGCGTCCTCAGCGCGGACGGGCGCAGACGGGCTGGACTCTGGCGTGACTCCGGCGTCACTGTGGCGTCCACGCTGCGCGTTCACGCTGCGCGCCATGCCTAGGCGTTATATAGGGCTCTAGCGGGTCCACGTGACTGCTTCAGCGAATAGCTGAGGAGTGCTTCTGACCCACCCAAGATGGCGTCCCAGGAAAACAAAGCGCGGGGGCCGGGCCGCCCAACTGGCGGTGAATGTAGCAGGGTTTTTACAATGCAGCAGTGCGATCCGTGTCTAAGGGCACAGGTAAGGCGCCTAAAATTATTTAAACAGTTCTAATCTAATTTTAAAAACAGGGTAGAACGAGCGAAAATCAAATCAACTAAAGCGACAAAACGGGGCTTTAAAATGGCAACAGATTTCCAGCGCGTAGCGCTATATGCAGGACGAAGTACAAACAGCATATCCCATATTGTGTGTGCCCTTGTTTGGAGGCAGATCTAGTGACACGTTTTTATATACTTTAACAGAATTCCTTTGTGGACGACTTATTTGAATCGTATAACGAAGGGGCACAATAGCTATTTTTTTAGCTGTGTTTAACACGTCGGTGAGTGCTTATTAATTCATACCACTCGAAGCCAGAAAAAATGATTCCCCAGTTGGACGGACCACTTATGTTTCCTCGCTTGTCTGGCTTCTATTTTTCTATGTAGATTTCGATACACTAATTGGGTGTGGCGGTTCCATTTCAATTTGGACATTCTGTGGAACCAGCAATGTGGCATCTTATTCCCTAAGCGTATTCACTCCTCTTATCTTATTGAGGGTGAGTATTTCTTTACTATCCGATTAAATAGGTATCTAATACGCTTTTGATTTTTAGCTAGTGCCTGGGATTAGCTTCCTTACAGAGGATGATGAGTTATCTTGCTTCTTACACTAGCCTGTTTTCTTGTTACCAGTGAGAGGTTGACCATATGTATGTGTTTCCACGGGTCAGCCTGTGGATTTAGGGATTTTCTCACATTTCTCCATATATTTTCATTTTTCATATGTTCGCATTCTTGTCCTTTTATCAAGATGACATGACTGTTTTATGATCTCAATTTCTTTATAAGTGCACAACTATATTTTGTGCCTAGATGATCAGGTTTCTTCTCCACTTCAAATGTTTTTATGTGTGTTATTTGCTCTATTTACATTAGATCCCGAACACTGGAGGTGTCTAATCATAATTTCTACGTGATCAAATTATCCACATCTTGCCGCCTGTTTTTGTGGTTCCATTTATGAGTTGAGCAACAGGGAACAACCTACTTAATTTCTGGTGGGTTATTCTAATAACAAATATAATTCTAGACTGAATTTGCAAGTACACCCAATAGCTTGTCAATACCATTTCTTTGTCTAAACTAATTGGACTATGCTATAGGGTTGGATCAACTTTGAGATTCTAGTATTGTAAATATTTTGTCACTGTGTTTGTTCCTTATGGGTAAATTGAATCATGTCTATTCGTCTAGGGATTTGTACATATTATGCTGTATATATTATATTGTGGATTCAAACTTGTGATAGGGTTTTTTAATGTAATATGTTTATTGTGTATCTGGTTTTGTGTTTTGTATATATCTTGTGTAAAAACTGAGAAAAAAATTGAATTGTAATTGTATTTTGTATTGTTTAATATTTCCAGCCTTGATGAAGTCTCTGTGTGAGACGAAACACGTGTTGGCGATTTACGTGCTGGGAGATGTTTTAAGAAATTATGAACATTAATAATGACCTGATGACCTGATGAAATCAGAAGAGGACTCTCTCTAGAATTATTGTGGATTGTCTTGATCCCTGTTCACTTATTTCTTATACGACTATGTCCATATGCTGTGTTTAGTAGTGAAATTTGTCTACTAAGGGTACATTATTCAAGCCAGGACTCAAATATTTTGACTGTAAGGTGTGCTGTAATTAGAACCTCATCCCCAATTTTCAAAGTTTTGTTTCACAGTTTTGTGTTCCCCCAGCACCTTGAGGTAGTAGGTGCTTTGAGGCTCTTTAGCACCCATATTCACATAAATCCTTAATAATATATCACGCTTTTAATTTCTTGCAACATTAACTGATGCTTTATTGAATAGTGCGGACGTTTCCTTCGTGAACACTACTACCCATTTTTCTATATTGTCTAAGTGAGTCCAGCACTTCAATTCCTCTGTTCGCGTGATCGGAGTAAGAATTCTTACCAGACTTATTGAAACTTTCTTACTTCTTGGTTAGAAAAGTGAATACAAGATGGCTAACTTTCAGGATGATAGGGATAAATTATTCAATGAAATTTTCTCTGATAAAGGGATCCAATCCAAATCATCAACAATTACGGGAAATAAACCACAGGGTTTAAAACAATTATTTGTGAAACTGGAAAGGCTCCGCAAGGCGGAACTTTCAAGATTGTGGGACCTGGCCACTCTAAAAAAATATCTGGAACTGAAACAAATCCCTGGGGGATTGCGTGTGATAATATTTCCCACCTTTGAGGATCTAGATCCAGATCTACTTAGTGAATGGGAACATTTAATATCTGGTTCCTCATTCGGGATGATTGATATTCTCATCCGACACGTTGGGCGTAAAAGGGCAAAATTATTAACCGAAATTGATGCCATTGAAGAGGAGATAAAACTACTTAATCTAGCAGAAATAGCTGAGAAAAACTATAAGATTCTTAATGGAATTCTCAGTTCACATCAAACATACATCAGGGACAAGAAAATTAGAAAGCTTAAAAGGGACGAAAATGATTATCGTAATGGAAGGATATTTACCTTCGCCAAAAAGTTTTATGAAGTCAAACCAAGATCCGGTGTAGCCACTTTCCAAGATAAAAGAACAGATGCCACTATATCAGCAAGTGACTCTGATCTCTCTAGTTGTATCAGTGAGACGAGTGATAACAGAAGCGAATCCTCCCTTACAGCAATAGCCTCTGACAATACTGGCACAGGTTCTGCTTTTTTATTAGAACTAGAGAGATTCCGCAAGGGAACCAAGTCAGTTTACAACCGAAAGAACACAGGAGGAAGAGAACAAGGAGGGGAGGCAGAAAAAACAGGGACAGACGACAGCAAACGGGTAACAAGATCAACTTCGCGTGTACAGAGGAAATAGTATCTAACTGTGAATGTCTTGACAAAAATGTAACAGAGAAATGTGTACAAAAAACTAATGATGTTTCCATTATCAATTTGTCATCTACTGTATTGAGCACTGTAGAAGAAAATGTTTTGAAGAAAAGATTAAATGTTTGTCCACTTACCAAACCCGATTTTGTAACACTGCATATTGATTTGTTCAAATTTACACGAAGGCTCAAATTAAAAAAAAAATTTGATGCAAATAAAAGAGTGTCAACTATACCTATATATTCAGTTTCGGAAAGGGGTCAATCTATCAAAGATATCCAGACTGTACAAATGTTGTTGGAATTGGATGATAGCTTTGAAAATCCCCCTGACATTCAGGAAGTAATGGATGATTTGGGTATTGTAAGCAATCTTCAAACAAGCAGCGGCTTAAGAAATAAATCCACTTTTGTCCCCCAACTACCTTCTGACAACCTGATAGACTGTTTTTTTAGAGCTGTAACAGAAGAGCTATACAGACTGGAAGACAAACTTAATAGGGTCTATCTTACTAAATGTGACAATCTAAACCATTTGGAAAGAACAGCTCTTAAGCAGCTCTCTGGCTACAAAGAGGTGGTCATGAGAGAAGCCGACAAAGGGGGGAACATTGTTCTACTCAATAAAGTTGATTACTTTGGTGAAATTGATCGTCAACTGATGGATGTAAATTCATACACCAAAATTGACCACAATCCAACCCTGGAAGTCAATAAACGCTTGGATAGGCTATTGAAATATTTGCATAGTTCGGGGGTACTCTCAGACATAGAACTGAGATATCTGTATCATCCAAATCCAATGGCTGCGTTCATATATATTTTACCTAAGGTCCATAAAAGCACTACCATGCCACCTGGGAGACCGATAATCTCTGGTATTGGTAGTGCCATAGAACATATCTCTGAATATGTAGACATCACCTTGCAGCCAATAGTGCGTAATCTCCCTTCTTTTATAGAAGATTCTAAAGATCTGCTTAATAAATTGGAAAATCTAATCTGGATGGATGATGCACTGTTGGTTACTTTAGATGTCTGAACCCTGTACACAAGTATTCCTGTGGGTAAGGGCATGGAAGCATTGACTTATTTTCTATCAAAACGTGACGCAACTTTGTATCACCACACTGGAATGGTTTTAGAGCTTACCCGATTTGCCCTGAACAATACTTTTTTCATACATAACAACACATGATACCATCAACATTCGGGTGTTGCTATGGGGGCTAAATTTGCACCGTCCTTTGCAAATATATATATGGGTTTCTATGAGGAATTCCACATATGGAGACAAAGTCCACCAGAATTGTCGAACCACATCATTTATTGGTGTTGGTTTATAGACGACATCTTCTTGATATGGGGAGGGGATGTAACGTCCCTCAATGGCTTTGTAACTTACATGAATAACAACTCTTACAACTTAAGTTTTACATGCAACCAATGTAAGACCAGTGTTGATTTTTTGGATATTACTTTGTTCATTGATAATGGACATCTGGAGAGTAAACTATTTAGAAAAGTGACCGCATGCAACTCGGTTTTGCATGCCACTAGTGCCCATCCTGTGTCTCAAAAACAATCCATACCGTATGGAGAAATGATCAGACTGCGGCGTAACTGCAGCTTGGAAAAGGATTTCCAGCAGGAGATAACCAATCTAAAAAAACGTTTTGTGGCTAGGGGTAATGATGAGTCCTTACTTAACCTAGCTCACAACCGCATCAATAAGGTATCTAGAGCAGAAACTTTAAAACACAAGTACAAAAAAAGACAAACCAGTAAATACAAGAAAATAGCATTCATTACACAATTCAACTCACACAGCAATCAAGTGTACAGGACTATAAATAAACATTGGAAGATCCTTAAATTGGATCCAGAACTGAACTTGATCCTTACATAGCTAACAAACCTAAAATAACTTATAGGAGGGGTAAAACTCTGAGAAACATCATCAGCCCCTCCTTAGTCAATAGTGAGACTAGAGTGAACTCCATGAATAATTGGTTTCCCACTAAACCGAAAGGTTTCTTCAAATGTACCAAATGCTGTGTGTGTCAGTTCGCAGATGACAGAAAGAAGAGTTTCAAGTACAATACTAATCAAACTCACTACATCAATCAATTTATCAACTGTAACACCAAATTTACAGTTTACTGTATTGTATGTCAATGTGATCAGATATATGTTGGAAGTACCACGAGACCCCTTAAAGAGAGAATACAGGAACATATACGTGCGATTCGTAATTGTAACAAAAGCTACCCCTTGGCTACACACTATAATTCGGCACATGCTGAATCAGAGTTACTATCTATTAAATTTCATGGCATTGCCGAAGTGAAAGCTAACCCCCGAGGAGGTGATAGGGTAGCAGCATTAAGAAAGCTTGAATCACAGGGGTTAATCAAGCTGAGAGCAGTTGATAGAGGATTAAAAACTGACCGTGAACTACATGTATTCCTGTAACTTTCAAATATGAAATCGTAATCGTAAGGTATATCTGTATATAGAGATTTTGAGCTAATTGCTGTATCTGTCCTGTAATTAAGGACTTAAACATGTTTGGTGAGATATTTCTCTCCCGAAACAACATGAACATGTGTTTTGATATGATGGTATTGTTCATTGATGCTTTCAGCTTATGAATATCTGTTAACGAATCTGTTGAACTATTTGCTGTGTAATTTACTATACTGTACTTCAGAATTATGTCAAAGTTTCTTTTTGCCTGGTACATTTTGTTTGACTGTATTATCTCTTGGATTATTCATCAATGCCCTAAAGCGGTTTTTATATCATTGGCAAGGAGTATACATCAGGTTAATCGTAAATACATGCCTGGAGTTGGTTGAATCTTTTGATTATCTTGGTGTCCGGATAAATAGCCGTATGACCTGGAAGAACCATTTGGCCAAAATGCTACTCAGTAACCGAAGAGTATCTGGGGTGACTTTGAGGGAGCTCCGTGAATCACGTAGTAAACCTGTCTCCCCGGCCATGGCCATTTATGAGGGCCAGATTCTTCCTGCGGCATTATATGGCTCTGAACTCTGGGGGTTTGAAAATGTTTCAGAGCTATCGACAGCGGAAAACGAATTTCTAAGGAAGGTGGTGGCTCTTCCTACTTCCACCCCACTGATCCCCCTGAGACTAGATCTGGGTAGAAGAGCACTAAAGGACTTGGTAAGGCTACGCCCGTTGCTCTTTTGGACTCGTTTGAGAAGAACTGTGGAGCTTGCAAAATATGCTGAAGGGCTGGATGATCTTCTGCTACTGGATACGGGTAAAAAAATAGGATGGTTGAATAAATTGAAAGACCTGGCTCTTAACCTGGGGTTAAGGGATGCATGGGAGTCACAATCGCCACCACCCAAGGAAGTGATCAAAAAGCTATATTGGGACTGGGTACAGAGTAATGCGCTGAGGGTTACGGATGGGGGCTCACTCACGGATCAATTTTTGTTATTTAAAATGTGTGAGAAAATTGGAGCCCTTCCTCGACCTGATAACCAAACCTCTGGATCAAGCGCTATATCTGAAACTGCGATATGGGACGCTTCCGGTGCATGATTTCACGGTGAGGTGGTCAAACTCTGGTGCCCCCCTGCGTTCATGCCCTGGCTGTGCAGCACCAAAGGAGTCTGTGGCCCACCTATTTTTTGCCTGCCCAGCTTACAAAGGGGCGCGGAAATTTTGGTTGAAACCGGTTTGCAGGGAACTGGGGCTGAGGTGTCATAGCCAGGCACTACGTGTACTTTCTACGGACTCTTCATCTTCCATCATGATTTGCGGGGTGGCAAAATTCTTGGGTAGTGCGTGGATGACGCGCTCCCGATTACTGAAATTGCATCCGGGGGGCCCTACGGTCTGATGCTGTATCCGCTGGTAGCAAACTAGTGTCTGTGGTGTACCTCTTTCTTTTATTCGTTTTAATAATTTCTCTGGAGAATTGGAAAATGTATATAGCGTATGTATTCTTTTATGGTGATTAATTTGCCGAATAAAGATATAAAGAGAAATACATGCTATGCATCCAATTCGGCCAATATTGACCAGTCAATAGGGGTGTTTGAACGCCTGGTACTATTCGAAATTCTTTTTTGTTTGGGAGCCCAATATGGCCGCCACATTTGTGGTGTTTCTGTTTGGAGACTATTGTTTAGTCCTTTTTCTATATCTGTACACACCGAGTACTGCGTTCGTGTCACATGATGCTGGACTTCCGATGTTATTTGAACATAAATAATGGCGCTTTTTAACACACTTTTTTTGTTACTGCGGGTGTTCGAGCAAGTGACTGAGCTCATTTGTTGCTTTTCAGGTAAGCGCGAGTTACATTCTTTACCCGAGCCAGTCTCTAGTCGTATCGGTAATCCTACAAGTTATGGTCCCTAATGTTTGGTGTTTTGTTGTGTTTTTTTTCTTTACTATAGATTGCAACTTATCATGGTTGTAACTTTCGAAAGGTCTTAAATTGTGGACAAGCAGTACTTTCGTAACGGCGTCATAATTCCCCAGTTGGACGGACTACTTATGTTTCCTCGCTTGTCTGGCTTCTATTTTTCTATGTAGATTTCAATACACTAATTGGGTGTGGCGGTTCCATTTCAATTTGGACATTCTGTGGAACCAGCAATGTGGCATCTTATTCCATAAGCGTTTTCACTCCTCTTATCTTATTGAGGGTGAGTATTTCTTTACTATCTGATTAAATAGGTATCTAATACGCTCTTGATTTTTAGCTAGTGCCTGGGATTAGCTTCCTTACAGAGGATGATGAGTTAACTTGCTTCTTACACTAGCCTGTTTTCTTGTTACCAGTGAGAGGTTGACCATATGTATGTGTTTCCACGGGTCAGACTGTGGATTTAGGGATTTCCTCACATTTCTCCATTTTCTCCTTGCATATATATATATTTTTTCATATTTAACTTTTCATATGTTCGCATCCTTGTCCTTTTATCAAGATGACATGACTGTTTTATGATCTCAATTTCTTTATACGTAAGTGCACAACTATATTTTGTGCCTAGATGATCAGGTTTCTTCTCCAGTGCAAATGTTTTCATGTGTGTTATTTGCTCTATTTACATTAGATCCCAAACACTGGAGGTGTCTAATCATAATTACTACGTGATCAAATTATCCACGTCTTGCCGCCTGTTTTTGTGGTTCCATTTATGAGTTGAGCAACAGGGAACAACCTACTTAATTTCTGGTGGGTTATTCTAATAACAAATATAATTCGAGACTGAATTTGCAAGTACACCCAATAGCTTGTCATTACCATTTCTTTGTCTAAACTAATTGGACTATGCTATAGGGTTGGATCAACTTTGAGATTCTAGTATTGTAAATATTTTGTCACTGTGTTTGTTCCTTATGGGTAAATTGAATCATGTCTATTCGTCTAGGGATTTGTACATATTATGCTGTATATATTATATTGTGGATTCAAACTTGTGATAGGGTTTTTCAATGTAATATGTTTATTGTGTATCTGGTTTTGTATTTTGTATATATCTTGTGTAAAAACTGTGAAAAAATTTGAATTGTAATTGTATTTTGTATTGTTTAATATTTCCAGCCTTGATGAAGTCTCTGTGTGAGACGAAACAGGTGTTGGCGATTTACGTGCTGGGAGATGTTTTAAGAAATTATGAACATTAATAAAGAATGACCTGATGAAATCAGAAGAGGACTCTCTCTAGAATTATTGTGGATTGTCTTGATCCCTGTTCACTTATTTCTTATACGACTATGTCCATATGCTGTGTTTAGTAGTGAAATTTGTCTACTAAGGGTACATTATTCAAGCCAGGACTCAAATATTTTGACTGTAAGGTGTGCTGTAATTAGAACTTCATCCCCAATTTTCAAAGTTTGGTTTCACAGTTTTGTGTTCCCACAGCACCTTGAGGTAGTAGGTGCTTTGAGGCTCTTTAGCACCCATATTCACATAAATCCTTAATAATATATCACGCTTTTAATTTCTTGCAACATTAACTGATGCTTTATTGAATAGTGCGGACGTTTCCTTTGTGAACACTACTACCCAATTTTTCTATAACATATACATAGAAGTCTATGCTTAACATGTATACAGGCGGCAGCATAGTTTACATAGAAGGTATTTGATAATATGCTTATGGGTCTGTTTATATTTTATATGTCACATTGTGTAAATATGATCATAACAACTGTATCTAAAAGGGCTTCACTTTTGAAATAGTAGGAGAAATTAAAAAAGTATATATATTTAAATAAAATATTTAAAAAATCAATTTCCCCAAATATTAATTAAAATCCATAAATAAAATAGCTTCATGTACAGCAATACTTGAAAGCCTGAGTTACTATTTATCCATACATGTATGTATGGGACTTTATTTAATACAACTTTATATCTCTTTATTATTTTCCATGTACATGGATACCTTTCTATGTATTTATGCATCTATATACTTATTTCTTTACTCCTACCTTAGAAAAAAATCTACAACTCTCTCCAATGCACTACTCTATGTCTCATCCTATACCCCTCTCAATATTTCTACCTCCACTCTGACTCATGCCAATCCTCATTATATTACAATGATCACCCTAATAACCCTTTCTAGATACTTCTCTATCCCTTCTTTGACACATACTAAACCTCATTACAAATATGATCTCCCAAATAACACTTTCTAGACTCTTCCCTCCTCTGTCCCTCCTTTATCCTATTCAATCCAACTAACAGACTTGCATGTCCACCGCTTGAATTAATAACTTTATATTTCTGTATACTAATAAACCAATAATCAATCCATGTTGGGTTACGGAGTAGCATGCTACTCACCCAAAAGTGCTCCAACACATCGTCAGGGGTAGTAAGCACTATATAAAAACAATTATGATATTAGCTTACTGATGTTCCAAGGCTTCCTTCAGGGGGTGTAGTGGGCTACTGCTCAACTGAAGAGAACACATTTAGATCATTTATTTTAAAGAAAAAATTTAGTGCTTAAGAAGAAAATCAATAAATAAATCCTTTAAAAAAAAAGCCAAGGCATTAGAAACATTCCACTCATATGGCACCATCAGCGGTTTAGAATCCTTTACATTGGTATACTTGCTACTAACATCTAAAAGAAAATAAGGAAATAAGTCATGAATTTCAGTACAGTGGTCAAATCTACCTATTTCAAACAATCATATACTATGTATCACAAAAGTATATTTCTTCATTACACAATGAGAGGTACATGAGATCATGGAGGCTGCCTAAGAACAGAAAAATTATGGAATGGAGTGCTACAGGCCATATGAACAAGTTACTTACCTTCGGTAACGATGTAACTGTAAAAGACATACATTAGTTATAGATTCCTTACCTTAGAATTACCCCCAGGCGTCACACTGGATCCCGAGAAATTTGTTCTTAGCAGTACCCCTGCGAGCCGATAGGTGGCGTCGGTCGAATCTGCGTCCGTCGTTGGCGTCGCGGTCGCCGCGCTGACATAGCGGTGTCTAATTAGACGCCATCCCTGCACGCTGACGTCAGTCCTGACACCACTTTACCCGCCAGAACCCCAGAGCCTTTCAAGACACTGACCACTGGTGTACAAAACTAGGGCCATGGAAGGGAGTCCTAGAAGCCAGTTCGCAGAACAGGGAGGATGGGCGGGGCGGTAAGGAATCTATAACGAATGTATGTCACTTACAGATACATCGTTACCGTAGGTAAGTAACTTATTCATCTGAAAGAGATAATTAGTTATGGATCCCTTACCTTAGAATAGATACCCCAGCAATACCACACCTGGAGGTGGGTCTGCGAACCAAGTTCACACCAGGAAGCCCTGGAGAACAGAACAGCCGAAAAAGCAGTCTCTCCGGACTTGACTGTCCAGACAGTAATGTTTGGTAAACGTGTGCAGGGATGCCCACGTGGCTGCCTGGCAGATGTCATTCAACGGAACTCCACGTGCCAAAGCAGTAGTGGCCGCCGTCGCCCGGGTACAGTGGGTGTGAAGTCCTACTGGAGGTTCCTTTTTAGCCAAAGAATAACATATCTTGATGCGTAGGACAACCCATCGAGAGATGGTATGCTTGTGCCCTGCTCAGCCATTCGTGGCGCCCACATAACCCACGAAGAGTTGATCGTCCACCCGGAAGTCTTTAGTGTGGTCAAGGTAGAAGGACAGCGTACGTTTTTGGGTCCTCTTTGGAAGGGTGCGGAGGCAGGAAGAAGGTGGGCAATGGGGTGGTCTGGCCTATGTGGAAAGAGGTAACCACTTTGAGCAGAAAGGAGGGTCTAGTGCAAAGAACCACTTTGTCCGGATGAACAGCCAGAAATTGAGGTTTGGAAGTTAAGGCCTGAAGCAGCAGAGGTGATGGCAAGCAAGAAAGCCGACTTCAAAGTAAGGAGGCAAAGAGGACAATTATGTAGTGGCTCCAAGGGAGCACACAAGATAAGTGAGGACAATATTCAAGTCCCACTGGGGCATTACGAAAGGAGAACGAGGAAAGAGATGAGTACTGCCCTTCAGTACTCTTTTAACACAGGGACTTGAAAAGAGTTTGCCCTTAAGAGTGCCTAGAGCAGAGCCCTGCTGGGCCAAAAAAAGAATGAAGAGGAGAACCTCTGAAAGAGAAGCAGAAAGGGGATTCAGAGCCTTCGCTGTGCACCATGCCACAAATGTGTTCCATCTACATGCATATACAGTTTTAGTGGAGGGACACCTGGCTGTCAAGATAACACTAAAGACTTCGGGAGGAAGGTTAAAAGCTGTCAACTGTCACCACTCAATCTCCACGCAAGGAGGTGGAGACTGTACAGGGTTGGGTGAAGGACCGTCCCCTGCTGCTGCGACAAAAGATCTTCCTGAAGAAGTAGTCTGATCGGAGGATTGATGGCCATGCTCAAGAGCTCGGGGTATCAGACTCTACATGCCCACTCCGGAGCCACAAGAATGACTTGGGCTCGGTCGCGCTTGATCTTCTTCAGCACTCTGGGGAAGTGGTACAGGAGGCCGCAATTTCACGCGTGACGCCATGTGAGAGCCGCCTTGGAAACTCCAACGCGCAGAACTGCTGACATTGTGCATTCTCTTCGGTGGCGAATAGATCTAACCAAGGCTCTTCCCACTGTTGAAAGACGCCATTCGTGATCCATCACTCACCGACGGCTGAGTTCGTCCGCCCTGGCTTCAGGGAACCTGCCAGGTGTTGAACCACCAGGGACATGCCTTAATCTTCCAGCCATGTCTAAAGGTGAAGAGCCTCTTGACATAGGGTCCAGGACCCAAACCCCCCCCCTGTTTGTTGCAGTACCACATGGCAGTGGTGTTGTCCGTGTACACCTTCACTACTCTTCCTTTAACAGAGGGAAGGAATGCCTTCAGTGCATGACGAATCGCCTGAGCTCCAGGAGGTTGATGTGGAGACCGGACTCCCCCGGAGACCAGACGCCTCTGATCTCCGCCTCCCCATATGGCTGCCTCCTCCCAAGAGTGACGCATCCGTCACTACTGTGAACTCTGGTTAGGGAGGGATCTTACGCTGACGCAATCCTAGTTCGTGAGCCACCACTGCAACTGGCTTGTAGTCCCCTCCGAGATATGAATGACATCAGAAAGACCACCCGGATGCTGCACCCACTGGAATTTCAGGTCCCACTGCAGAGCCCGCAGATGCCATCTGTCATAATCCACTAGCAGGAGGCCATGAGGCCCACAGCCTCAGGGTCATTCTCATGAAATCCCGGATAGAGACTGAAACATCGGCATCATAGCCCAAATATGCCGGACTCGCTGCTCGGGAGGATAGACCCGAAACTGCAGTGTCCAGAACCACTGTGATGAAAAGAAGCATCCGAGAGGGAATCAGGTGCGATTTCTGCATGTTGACAGTGAACCCCAGCGAATGCAGGAGGTCCGCCATAGTCTGGAGGTGGGAGACGACAGCTGGGGCGAGCCCGCCTTCAAAAGCCAGACGTTAAGATAGGGGAAGACTGGAACCCCCGATCTGCGCAGATGAGCTGTGACCACCGCCATCACTTTTGTGAACACCCGAGGGGGGCTGGTAAGGCCAAAGGGGAGCACGGTAAACTGAAAATGCTCGTGGCCTACCTTGAAAAGTAGGTAACGCTGGTGGGCAGGCAGGACGGGGATGTGAAAGTTAGCGTCCTTAAAGTTCAACGCTACCATACAATCTGCAATGTCTAGGGCAGACAAGACCTGAGCAAAGGTTAACATATTGAACTTCTCCTTCCGGAGGAAGCGGTTGACGTCCCTGAGGTCTAAAATAAGACGCAGCCTTTTGTTCTTAATGGGTACCAGGAAGCAGTGGGAGTGACCTACTTCTAGCACAGGGACGCGTTCAATAGCTCCCTTGGCCAAGAGAGCGGTAACTTCCTGACGGAGAAGGGCCAAATGATCCTCAGACATGCAATGGAATGTAGGTGGCTTGGAGGGAGGGTACTCTAGAAAGGGAGGGAGTAGCCCCTTTGGACTATTTGCAAAACCCACCTGTCCGACGTGATGTTGCGCCAGTGGGGGAGGTGATGGCGGATCCTGCTGCCCACTGGCAACCGGTGGCCCTGAAAGGTCTGACTAGGAAGGCCTGGAGGCTACTGCAGGGGGAGCATTGGTGGACTGGCCTGTCTGCTGGCCTCAGACCCATGACGCTGGGTCCCATGTGACCAGCCGTGCAGAGGCTGGGTAGCTTGTCCAGGCCTGTGGCTCTGAGCAGAATAAGGTGGGGTACCTCTTCCGTAGCCACGAAAGGGACTGCATGGGGCGAGAGGTGGCGGCGAGGCCCAAGGATCTGGCTGTAGCCCTAAAGTCCTTAAAACGCTTGAGCGCGTTGTCCGCCTTGTCGCCAAACAGACGACGGCCATCAAAAGGCATGTCCAAAAGAGTTAATTTAACATCCGCAGAGAAACCTGTGGACCTCAGTCAGGTGTAGCGCCTCAGGGCTACTGACTTTGAAATTGTTCTACCCAGTGAGTCAGTGGTATCCAGCCCACACCAGATGGTGAACTTTGCTGCGTCTCGACCCTCTGCAACAGCACAGGTGAGCGCGGCCCGGGCCTCCTCCGGGCACTGTGGCAGCACTTGCGCAACCGTGTCCCACACAGTGTGTGTGTAACGACCCAAGAGATATGCAGTGTTCACCGACTGCAGTCCTAAGCTAGCAGAAGAAAACATCTTCTCAACACGGTCCAGTTTCTTGGATTTCCTATCTGGGGGAGCTGTAGGGAATGCGCCTTTTGAGGTTTGAGGCTTGGACCACCAAGCTCTCTGGGGTAGGGTGTAGGGAAAGGAAAAGTGGGTCGCTCGGGGCCGGGCAGTGGCGTTGGGCAATCATCCTGTCCACAGGAGTCCCTGTGCTGGGCTTGGACCAAGTGCCCAGAAGAATGTCAGTGAGGGCCTCATTAAAGACAGCAGGCGCTCCGAAGAGGCTGCTGCGGGCTGAAGCACCTCAGTCAGAAGGCCACCATAGGAAGCTCGAGGCCTAGGGCCACCCTACGCAACACCACAGCATAGAAGGCTCTCTCCTCCGTAGCCACAGTAGGGAGAGAAAGCATACCAAGGTCAGGGGAGGTATCCAGACCACTGGAATCACCCAAATCCTTGCTCCAGTCCGGCTCTTCAAGTTAGTCTGCAAGAGGGTCAACAGACCCCTGCCAGTCCTCCTCACCCTCCACTGGCTGCCACTCAGGCTGGTAGTGTTGAAAGTTAGGCTGAAACCGTCAACATTATCGGCGCCCTCTTGCTCTTCTCGAAACCTTTTGTGCGCGTAAACAGCCGCCATTTTGGACGCCATGGCTTCCCTGCTCTCGCCGAGAGCCAGCGCGCCTCTCTCCCCCTCCTAGCTTCGCTGGCATCCCCCGCATGCTGACAACCCCCCCTGCCTGCAGTTGCCTTGAATCATAAACCCCTCTTCAGCGCTGCTCTGCCCCAGGCCCTCGTCCTGTTCCCAGCGCAACACCTCCCTTCTTCCCTTTCATGATCCCCGGCCCTTTGATGCAAAACCCTTTTTTCCATGTGCCCGTTTGTCTTCCTCGTTCCCAGGCCGACACCCAGCTCTACCGATACTGTTCCTTGCCCCTCCCCGTACAATAGAAAGCTTCCCCCATCAAGGGATCCCCGGGTTGATCAAAGCCCCACCCCGCCCTACGAGATACGATCGAACCCCACACACTCCGTGAATCGGCGGAATATCCAGCTGCGCGATGATCATCACCTGTTGTGAACGGGGCGGGGACTTCCTCTGTAACCTTGTGTGGGAACGGGCTTGAAAGGGGGGATTCTGAGGATGTCTTTCCGTACATCAAAGTATCGACGAGAATGTGTTACATGCAATAAAGAGATAAACTTGTGTATAAGAGGCCAGGCCTCAGGGATGCAGTTAGAGCACCTCAGAACGATACCTGCTGTCCCTTTTGCCGTGTTCTCCTCCGGAGAGAATAAAAACCTTGTTTCCTGCCTTCCAGTCTCCAGCGCCTGCCTCTTCAATAGTTTAACTTCTTTGTGGGTTCAAGAGGCGACACCGCCGGGCAATACTTAAGGATCTTATATTCTGGTTGGTAGTGTCACCCTTTTAACAATTGGCGTCCCAAGCGTGGGGCCCATCAGCGACCCGTGGATCCAGTGGGAGAGGTCCTGACGACAGAGTGAACGACTGCAACGATCGGGAACGCGTCTGTCCGATAGACCCTCGTCTGACAGCCGATCATCCGAACTTCACTGGTTCCGAACAGACCTCTCTCGAGTGATCTACGGTCCTGACTGGGAACCATCAGGAGTGCCGCGAGGATAACGGAGAAGAGAGGACGATCGGGCGCTGGATTCGGAAGACAAGAAACTGTCCATGCGGTCCGGGTAAGGTCGTGTAATCACGACAAGTTGCGAAATGATTGCTTGATTGTTTAAAAAATACTAGTATTGCTCTTTTTATTTATTTGGAGATTCACTGTCTGCAAACGGAGAAACAACGGGCTCTCTCTTTGCAAGCAGTGGAGGATAGGTAGGGCAGCAGCCGTGCTTATTTTTTCTCCCCCACTCAATAATTACTTGAAACTGAACTGTTGTTCGCAAAACTATTATTTTCTGGAGATTCTCTGTCTGCAAACAGGGAAGAGACCACCCTTTTTGCAGATAGTGAAAAGGGTAGGTAACGCAGATCTTTGCGGACCTACTCATTCTCCCCATTGAATATTTATTGGTCTTTTTTTGTTATTTTGATCCATGAGGTATTCACTGCCTGCAAACAACGTAGAATAGAAATATTCTGTCCAGTCTTTGCACCTAGTGATAAGATAGGCAGTGCTGACTTTTTAGTCCCTCGTTACGAGCCGTCATGTCTGTCTTCTCCCCACTGATTAGTAGCCTGTTTAGCCCGGACCGCTTATTAGAGATGGACCATCCAGCCCCGCTGGAGGGCACCCCTAATAAGGACATGTTCATGAAGCATGGATTGACCGCTATAGCCTATAGTAAACTATGGCATAAATATACGAAAAAGGGTCAAGAAAGTCAATGGCCCCTGATAGGATCCTTCGATGATGATAAAATCAAAACGCTAGAAACTGCCCTGGGTAAAAACAAGACAACACCCACTATGCTTGACAGTTTCGGCATGTGGCGAAAAGAAACTGAACAACGTAAAAAGAAAACTGAGAGTAGGTTGGAAAAAGAGCTGCGAAAAGCAGCCCACCTAGCTGCCCAGAAACTAGAAAAAGAGATAAAGGAAAGAGAGAAAGCTAAACAGAAACTAGAAATGGAAACACCAAGCCAGTGTCCGGTTAGAACTCCCTCCACGCTCTACCCTGATTTACCCTCGAAACAACGAGCCAACGAGGATCTGCTGTTAGGTCCTCCTATCATCTACATGCCCCCTCCATATGCCCCTTCCCAACCCTTGGCGCAGCACGCGCCACCCCCAGGTACAACCGAAGGTACCGCCACAGCTTCGGCCCCAATGGCCTCTGTGCCAGCCGAACCCCTTGTATTAAAAACCGCATCAACAACAACGTTAGACGACCATGAGACTCGAGGGGCTGGCCCTGCAAGAACAAGCAGACTAAGCAAAGATGAGCGAGCGGGGATCGACAAAATAGCAAGGACACTGGTAGAAAGGAAGGATGATGAAGAGTACATCACAGATATGTTCAGCTCGTATACAGGGAGTCACAGACGACATTTTACCGTACGACTGTGTTATCATGTCTTGAACGCATACGAGGACCGATATCGAGACAAAGGTCCCGAGAGCCTAACGACTCTGTACCGGAAGGTCGATATCGGGGATGAGGGCGAGTGTGATGTGTCGGACCTCCTTACGCGTACGCTTGAGGTTTTCCGCCACCTCACTGAACGAGAGCCGGGAGCTAAATCCGCGACCTCCGTAGTGACCAAACCACCAACCAAGCAATCTAACACCATGATGCCGATACGAGAGGCTGCCCCTTACTGGGTTCCTCCCCGAGGTACAGGGACTCACGATGATGCAAACAACCAAGATGCGAAAGGAAGGGTAGTGTACAACTGGGTCTACCAGCCATGGGACCGGCAAGAGATACTGACATTCCGAAAATCTCTACCCGACCTACGTAAAAACCCCACTGCCTTCTATACTGAATTGGGTACAGCCCTGGGCTCAACGATTATGACCCTGGCTGACATCGACTTGTTCTTCGGGTTATGTCTACCAGCTGATGTGTGGAAGCAAATCCGGAAAGTCGACCACCTTGAGCTGTTTGGGCATACCTGGTCACAACTCGATGACCTGGATAAACAACGGGGACCAGGACAAAAGCCTTTGAAATCCATTCTAGACCTTCCAGATAAAATCGTAGAGAAATTAAAAACCCTGATCCCAGAAAAGAAAGTGGACTGGTCGATAGTAACAGCCTGTCGCCAGAAACCCCAGGAGGATGTATCAGAATACTTCTCCCGGTTTGAAACAGTGTTCTCCGATTACAGCGGCCAGGACATGACCACTGCAACCGGACACCATCTGTTTGTCCAGAATTATGTTAAGGGCCTGTCATCGGAGATCTCCCAGAAACTACAGGCCAGCGAGAGTAGTTGGGCAGCCTCCAAACCTACAGCGATTCTCCAAATGGCCCAATATTATGAACATCAGAAAAATGAAAACGATAGGGCAACCGAGAAAAAGAAGAAGGACTTGAAAGAGAGGGTGATGATTGCCAAACTACAAGGGGTGACTATGGGACGAGACCAATACCGGGGAAACTACCAGACGAACGTCCCCAAGACCACATTTCCCCAAGACCGCACTCTGACTTCCTACAGTGGGCGCACAGACCTTAGAGAGAACCAGTGCGCTTTCTGCAAAGGGACTGGCCATTGGAAATCCCAGTGCCCAGTTCTTCTGGAAATGATCAGAAACAAAGACCCCAGGGACGTAGCAAACGGACCGAGACCTAAGGGACAACAGCGAGGGCCCCCAAATGACGCGACTAACGACATATCAGGCAGACCAAATACGTTCGATCGACCCAGGCAGAACCAATATCAACAATCTGACCATGAGGACACCCACGACTTCGCATAGGACAGCCAAGGGCAAGGGAGGGATCCAGTCGAGCTCTATGTTGACCAGCAGGGCCCTTACGTCACTGCTAAGGTCCTGGGTACCAAGTCACCATTTCTGGTAGACACTGGCGCAACACGTAGTGCGTTATCTAAACGACTGATTCCAAGGGCACCCTTGTCTGGCTCACTCATAACATCGACAGGTTTCGATGGAACGCCCTCCACCAACCCTTTGTCTGCCCCGATTCTCTTTGACGTAGAAAACAACACCACTGACACCACGTTTTTGCTCTCCTCCAATAGCCCTGACGCCATTATGGGACTTGACTTACTGAAACACTTCCGAGCGACTATCAGATGTTCTCAAGATGGAGTTCGAGTGTTTCTTTACGACAACCCCGTTCTGCTTAGACATTGCTCTCCCCAACACATGTTTTCCATCACCGACGCTGACGCATCCCTGCTTGACACTCTGCCTCCGTATCTGTGGGCAAAAGCGGATTCGGACGTAGGGCGTATGTTGATTGACCCAGTGCACATTACTGTCCGACCAGACGCAACACTCCCAAAACTTCCACAATATCGGATATCGCCCGAGGGCGAGAAGGCATTGGTAAAGATTATCCAGTCACTGATAGACGCAGGAGTGGTAGAGGAAGTGGTTAGCAACATTTGCAACAGCCCTATCTTGCCCATTATCAAGAAGCAGGGAGAGGGAGATGAGAAAGCATACCGCTTTATCATCGACCTCCGAGAGATCAACAAAGTGGTGGTACCCCAGTACCCTGTGGTCTCAGACATCACCACCATCCTGACCTTGATTCCATCCACTGCCACCACCTTTACCGTCATCGACCTCAAGAACGCATTCTTCTCCATCCCCATCCACCCAGACAGCCGATATCTCTTCGGCTTTACCCTAAAAGCCCGCTCATATAGGTTTTGCCGAGCGCCTCAAGGCTACACGGAAAGCCCTAGCATCTACAGCCAGGCCCTCAAAAGACAACTAGACCAAGTCCAGTTACCCGACGGAGTGGTGTTGGTACAATATGTCGATGACATCCTTTTGGCAGCCGACACCACCCCTCTAGCGGTTACCGCCACCATTCAACTCTTGCACTTCCTTGCGGAAAATGGCCACAAGGTCTCCAAGAAGAAGTTGCAATTCTGCCTACCCCAGGTCACTTACCTAGGCCACCTTTTGTCCAAAGACGGAAGAAAACTCACTCCTGATCGAATCCAAACCATTCTAGATACCCCTGTCCCTAAGACCCAGAAGCAGGTTCGCTCCCTATTAGGCCTCACCTCCTTCTGCCGACAATGGTTACCAAACTTCAGCCTCGTTGTAAAACCACTGTTTTCTCTGCTAAACAAAGACGTCCCTTTCCCACTCCCGTGGACCCCTGAGTGTCAAACTTCCTTCACGGAACTGCGAGATGCCCTTTGCTCAGCCCCTGTCCTAGGTACCCCTGATTACAAAAAGCCCTTCTCCCTTTACACTCACGAAAGGGAGGGGTGCGCTTTATCTGTCCTGACCCAGGCCATCGGCCCTAAGCAACGACCGTGCGCTTTCTTCTCTGCCACTCTCGACCCTGTCGCCAGAGCCTTGCCTGCCTGCCTTCGAGCTGTAGCTGCTGCTGCAATCTCTATCCGACAGAGTGAGGGGATTGTACTCTCGAATTCCCTCACGGTACTGGTACCCCATGCAGTCGACACCCTCCTGAACCAAACCAAGACGCAACACCTGACGAGTGCACGACTGACTGGATACGAACTGACCTTGCTTGCCCCCCATATCACCCTGAAAAGATGCACCACACTGAACCCGGCAACTCTGTTACCCTTGCCAGAGAACGATCCCAATGTGCACCCCGTGCATGACTGCGTGACTCTTACGGACAAACAGACCAGGAGTAGGGTCGATCTCAGAGACACGGCTTTCCCTGACCCCGACGGGGAGCTGTGGGTGGACGGTTCTTGCATCAAACTCTCCGATGGTACCACTTCCGCTGCCTATGCAGTCACCACGGCTCGAACCGTGGTAGAAACAGCCCGCATCACCCAGCGATCTGCCCAGGCAGCGGAACTGATTGCTTTGACACGAGCCTGCATCCTGGCAGCAGGAACCACAGCGAACATTTACACCGACAGCCAGTATGCCTTCGGGGTGGTTCACCATTTTGGGCTCCTTTGGAGGGAAAGGGGATTCTTGACCTCACACGGCACACCCATTTTGCACGGGGATCTAGTCTCCGCCTTAATCGAAGCTGTCCTCCTCCCCAACCAGCTTGCCGTCATCAAATGCCAGGCACACAAGAAGGTGACAGACATTATTGGACAGGGAAATGCACTAGCCGACATCACCGCCCGAACTACAGCTGAAAATAGGACGACAACACATATGTACGTGACCAGATCACAAGCGGAAAAATGGACTGACGCTGGAGACACTATCAGGGACATTCAAACGGCTAGCACACAACACGAGTTGACTGAATGGACACGGGTGGGATTGAAAGACGATGAAGGCTGCTGGCGGACAAAAGACACGAACAAATGGTTGCTACCTGATTCATACTTGATTCCCATATTGACCATGGCACACTCCCCTGCCCACATAGGATCAGCCCCCATGATCGAACTTGTCTCCAGGGTTTGGCACAATGATAAGATCCCAGATTCCGCCAAACGCCTGGTCCAACAATGCTTGATATGCCTGCAACACAACCCCGGGAAAGGAACTGTAGTACCCCGGGGGGGATTTGGGGTCCGAAACCACCCATTTGAAGTTCTGCAGATGGACTACATCCAGCTAGACAGATGCCAAGGCCTGAAATATGTACTTGTTGTGGTGTGCGCATTTAGCAAGTGGGTGGAAGCATATCCAACCCGTGACAACACCGCTATGGCCACTGCAAAGGTTCTGTTAAAGGAGTTTTTCCCCCGTTATGGCCTCTGTCGTGTTTTATGGAGTGATAATGGCCCCCACTTCATAGCCAAAGTTATCCAGCTCATCCTAAATGGGTTGGGTATTAAACAGAAATTCCACGCAGTCTTCCACCCCCAATCTGCTGGACTTGTCGAACGACACAATGCCACACTAAAGCTTAAACTGGCCAAAATAGTGGCTACCACGGGCCTGAAATGGCCAGACGCCCTCCCACTGGCATTGCTATCGATGCGCTCTACCCCCACCCGACATCACTTAACTCCTTATGAAGTTGTCTTCGGTCGACCCATGAGCGTCTGGTCTGCTCCGAAACCGACTTCCATTCATGACGTCCCGGACGTCCTAATGTCTGATTATCTGTATAAATTGACTAAAACTCTGTCTGTCATTCATCAGCAGGTGCAGCAGGCCATCCCCGATGCTTCTAGGGGTCCGGGTCACGCCATCCAGCCGGGGGACTTCGTGCTGATCCGAAATTTTCAGCGATCAAAGAGTTTGGAACCCCGGTGGACGGGCCCCTGGCAAGTGCTGATCACCACTCGGACCGCACTTCGAGTGGAGGGGAAGAAGCACTGGCTGCACGCCCATCACTGCAAAAAGGTCTCCCCAGCCCTGGCCACGACAGACACCGTCAACACCCAGGAAGAGCTCCTGAACCAGGACCGACCATCGTTGAATTGCTATCCCGACACAGAGACACTTGAACTTTCAAAACATCCTGACCCCACTGTACCATCTCGAGAAGGGTATTTCCTGCGTCGAAAGGAGGGAGCTTCGGCTAAGTAGGCCACGGACTAGGTTAAAGGATCTCAGAACGGTGACCCAAACTACCATGGGTTACCTGGAGAGAAGCTAAACTAAGTCTGTGGTCCTGCCCACTACCGAGCACCTTGAAAACGAAGATGATGGAAGCGCCAGATAAGAAGATGATGGAAGCGCCAAATAAGAAGCCGACGGAGACAGCAGGAAATACCCACTACAGAAATCCGAGAACAGACAGACTTCATCGCTCAAAGACAATTGCACTCTTCATCACAATCCTCTTCTGTTTTCTCCTCATGACCACGCTCTGGATTATGGAAGAACATGCACCTGCTCGCGAAACATTCCTAACCACTGCTCAGCCTACCACCATGAAGGAACATTATCTAATTTCGCTCTCTCCTCAACTAAGAGAGAGGCGAAAGGAATTTTGGAATAACTCTTTTGTGCAGCTGCTTCACCAACACAATCTTGCCACCAATGCCACCAACTGCTGGATCTGTGGGTTGCTACCCCATGCCACTGGACATTCAATACCATTCATCCCTTCACCCTTCTCTGTTCACGGCTCCTGCCTTGCTTGGCTGATCCTCCTGCAAGAAAGCTATAAGGACAATGCCACCTCCGGCGGAACCGTAACGCATTTCTCCCACGGGGTCCGGCGAAACAAAACGAAGATACACTTCTGCCCGCTGACCTCCAACGATTCAATCCAAATGGACATTCCGGCTGAAGAACGGATCGAAATGCAGGTGTTCAACAATCCAACCAGACCCACCTTCTCCTATCTGCGGAAACGAACGGCTGCCACTCTGACTGTGGCCTTGTCGGTTATCAACGTCACAGGCCACATGTGTGTAGAAGGACTTGGGACACAGCTGGTGGGTCGCAGCGCTTGCCGCTTTACCAGAACTTTGGATTCCACGGATCCACCTTCCTTTGTGTCATCCCCAAACATGTATTTCGTCTGCGGCACTAAGGCCTACACCTGGCTCCCCAAAGGCTGGGGGGGCACTTGTTTCATCTCCTTCATCCTTCCTCCGACTTATGTGGCCCCAGCGAATCACCATAGACAAAAATGAGCCAAAGACATTGAGCAAGCCGACTCAACAGGAGCACAGTTCCTCGATGCTATGAAAGGACTCGTCCCCCTCTGGGGCCCGATGGCAAACAGCCGTGCCATCCGACACCTGACTCAGGCAGTTGAGACAACCATGAACATCACAGCTGGTATCTTTGCTAACAACACTGCCGAGCTCCAAGCGGTCCGTCTGGTGGCTCTCCAGAACCGCCTCGTTCTAGATGTGGTTCTGGCGGACCGTGGAGGAGCATGCCGCATTATTGGGTCCAGCTGTTGTACATACATACCGGACAACTCACCCTCAGTGTACAAAGCCATTGAACATCTTCACAGACTCTCTTCGGAAGTCCACCAAGAACAAGGAGAATGGTCGCTTGGTGGTTGGTTCTGGGACTCCGTTAAGAACTGGGGCTGGAGACTGCTCACCATTATCCTGATTCCTGTAGTTGTAATATGTGGTCTATGCTTAGGAATTCAATGTCTGCCACCTCTGTGTTCTTTATGTGCAAGTTGTATTCTCCCCAAAACTGTGGACTTTGGAAGCGAACCCATGAGAGCATTATACGATACCGAGGTTAGGAATTTGATGAAAATTGACATTGAGTAAGCAAGTTGGCTAGATATGTTGAAAAGGGAGGACTGTTGAAAGTTAGGCTGAAACCGTCAACATTATCGGCGCCCTCTTGCTCTTCTCGAAACCTTTTGTGCGCGTAAACAGCCGCCATTTTGGACGCCATGGCTTCCCTGCTCTCGCCGAGAGCCAGCGCGCCTCTCTCCCCCTTCTAGCTTCGCTTGCATCCCCCGCATGCTGACAACCCCCCCTGCCTGCACCTGCCTTGAATCATAAACCCCTCTTCAGCGCTGCTCTGCCCCAGGCCCTCGTCCTGTTCCCAGCGCAACACCTCCCTTCTTCCCTTTCATGATCCCCGGCCCTTTGATGCAAAACCCTTTTTTCCATGTGCCCGTTTGTCTTCCTCGTTCCCAGGCCGACACCCAGCTCTACCGATACTGTTCCTTGCCCCTCCCCGTACAATAGAAAGCTTCCCCCATCAAGGGATCCCCGGGTTGATCAAAGCCCCCCCCCGCCCTACGAGATCCGATCGAACCCCACACACTCCGTGAATCGGCGGAATATCCAGCTGCGCGATGATCATCACCTGTTGTGAACGGGGCGGGGACTTCCTCTGTAACCTTGTGTGGGAACGGGCTTGAAAGGGGGGATTCTGAGGATGTCTTTCCGTACATCAAAGTATCGACGAGAATGTGTTACATGCAATAAAGAGATAAACTTGTGTATAAGAGGCCAGGCCTCAGGGATGCAGTTAGAGCACCTCAGAACGATACCTGCTGTCCGTTTTGCCGTGTTCTCCTCCGGAGAGAATAAAAACCTTGTTTCCTGCCTTCCAGTCTCCAGCGCTTGCCTCTTCAATAGTTTAACTTCTTTTTGGGTTCAAGAGGCGACACCGCCGGGCAATACTTAAGGATCTTATATTCTGGTTGGTAGTGTCACCCTTTTAACAGTAGGGAACGCCAGGGATGAACAGTGGGACAAAACTAACCTCCGGTGTCGGTACCAACGTCGGTCTGGTGTCCAAGTCAGAGGTGAGGCTGGGGTCAATGCCGGCTGAGGGCGCAACCGGCGTCGCCACTGGAATCGGCACCGGGCAAGGTCGACTGCCACCCATGGGGGCCCTACTGCGCCGAGGCGGAAGCTGCCGGCACCGAAGGCCTGGAGCCCCCAGCGAGACCGCAGAGTCGGGCTGCCCAAAGATGGAGTGGAGGGCTTCGTAAAATGCACAAAGCTGGGCAGGGGATGCTTCGGCTCCCGGAAAGGGAGGGAAGCGCACGGTAGTCCCAGCGGGCTCTGAGGACCGAGCTGGAGAGAGGCGACACTCCAGGTCCCGTGTCAGCCGATGGATGGGGAGAAAGCTAAGAGCGACAATGCTTCTTCGCCTTCTTCTTGTGCTTCGACTTACCCGATGAGTGCGAAGACTTTGATGAAAAAGCTTTCAGGACCGCTCCAGCAAAGAAATCGGGTTCAGTCAGAGCACAAGTTCGGGTTGTGGTCGCACTCCAGGCACCAAAGGCACACGAGAGGCAGATCAGTGACCAACATCAATTGTGACAGGAGTCACAGGGCTTGAAACCAGGCCGGCGACTGGACATCCCTTGTGCACCAGGAGTCGCAAGACTCAAAAAATATGTTGACAAAAGTAAAAAAAAGAGTTAGTCAAAAAGTGACTAGGAGCACGCTTTCTCCGGATCTGCGCTGGCTGGCGCAAAAAAGTAAGAACTAATGTCCGCGCGCAGGGGCAGCATCTAAATAGACACCGCAACATAATCTCGGCGACCACAATGCCGATGACGCCACCTACCGACGTTCAGGGATACTGCTAAAGTTTCTCTGGATCCAGTATGAAGCCAGGGGGTAGTTCTAAGGTAAGGAGTCTACAACTCCAGTCTCTTTCAGATATCAGGTTATTATAGGAATCGCACCGGTTTTAAATTTGGATGGACTATGAACTATATTATCCAAAATCCTTGATCAACACAAGAAATATTAAGACTGCTTGAGTGCTTATTCCTAAAATTTTGCTTTCAATTTTCATGTTGGGTCTTTTCAGTGACTGAATTTAACGGCGGTTAAGCACTGATAAAAATTAATGCCAAATTTATAGTTGGTCAGTGTGATTAAACCATAGCTGCTGTTTTTGTATTGCTTGGTGTTGCTTGCCAAATTATACCAAACCGGTCCTAGGATGCTTGATTCCGGTCCATGGAAGACATGGCTTGGCAGTGCGGGCTGGACTGTTCCCATGAGGCATAGGGTCAAGACTGATTTGCATATGGCCATGTCTGAACTGGGGTGGCGTGGTGAGCAAAATAACGATGGATTAAACCCATATCTGTGACTGGGGGTGAATGTTTTGCCATTGTGCAACATTCCATCCATCACCTTGTATGTTTTGCTGTTCGCCCTATGTGGGAAGGGTATGCCCAGACGTGGGTCCCGTGCTCACTACGCCACTGGAGTCAAGCAATCCTAGCTGATGACGGCTGATAGCCAGAAACCGGTCCTAGGATGCTTGATTCCGGTCCAGGGAAGACATGGCTTGGCAGTTCGGGTTGGATTGTTCCCATGAGGCACAGGGTCAGACTGATTTGCATATGGCTGAACTGGGGTGGTGTTGTGTGCAAAATAACGCTGGATTAAACCCAGATCTGTGACTGGGGTGAATGTTTTGCCAATGTGCAACATTCCGTTCATCACCTTGTGTGTTTTGCTGCTTGCCAAATTATGACAATGGTCTAACTGATCATGAAGAAGAAAGTTCACAGTCCTGTGTCTAGTCTAGAAATAAATTAACAGAAAGGTTTCAAGACACTTTTCAGTTCGCCTCCACTCTGATATCTGAGCTCCTGTACTGGGTTAAAATGGTTATTTCGAAATGGCATAATGGAGCAAATATTGAATGTTGCAGGGAGCTAACATGCAGAATGCACTGCCCCAAGAGCTAAGCCAAGCGCCCAATGTGGTTATCTTTCAACAAAGATTTAAATGGCACCATTTCAGTGATAAAACCTTTCATGATTGTGGGGCTTGGCAGTGGTTAACCGTGACTCTCAGATTCTTCGCCTAGGAGATGGTGGGCGACCTTTCTAGAAAACAATTTAGCGGATTAATATTTTATTGAGTCTAATGTTGCTTGTTTCTTTTGCTTGCATGATATCTTGTACATTCGTCCTGAAGATCTTCTTTCTGGCATGTATTGTGAGCACTATAAATAATAAACAAAAGACCATAACAAGGCTAGATCCAGAATATGTAAATCCACAAACCAATTCCTCTTAATTACAAAGCAAAAGGCTACCGGTTTAATGCTTTACTGTGGCCATGAAACCCTGCAGTGCACCCATTTGTTTTTTAAGCAAGATGTTGAACTTCTTGCAGGATTTCTTTTCATTTAACTCTCCAGCTTCTTTCTGGAACTTAAAAAAATCTTTCCTCCAACCATACATACATAGCTGGACTTTCAATACCTTAGTGTTACTTCTAATTGTTTTATGTTTTTACAAAACAGTTCACAGATTGCAGGCTCTCCTTATTTATTCATTCCTTGTTTCCCTGTGTTTTTGCTTGATCGGTCTCTTCCACAATAAAAACATAGTATCACATGCTAATTCCAGCTGTTCAGCGCGCTTGCTGCTTCAGGTTATTGAGTTTGAAGCTAGCTAATGAAGTGAGCACCGGTTTCTATATGCTAGAATCAATCTCAAACAGTCAATGCATTTCAAAACTGCCTGTAGTGATAGGAAATTATTTGGGTATGACTAAAATGACATCAGGGTCAATGAAGGATGCAGGCAATCCAAAAATACACCAAAGCTTCTGCTGAGACCTCCCTACTGCTGTTGCAAGATTTGAGAATTATACATAGGTAGACAGACAGACAGATAAAGGTAGATGTGTGTTTTTTGACTAAGTTGCACGATTGCTCCACTATTTTTTCCATGTAATGATTTTTTTTTTTTTAAACAGACCCTGCTGTGATGCAGCAAATGGAAAGAAGTGCTGTCTGAGCTGTACACTATGTGGCTTAAGATGTTATAGAGCCGAAATAACACTTAAAAATTGCATGCGAAATGAATGAAAACAAATTCCACTCAAGTTCATGAGCTTCACAACACTGCAGAATTCCCCTCACATATAAATATACCTGTCAAAAGCGTTGCATCGGCTGGACTGAGCTGAAGCCAGTGACGAGAGTCTGGATCAATCGCAACATCTTCTGGTGAGTTGAAGTCATGGTCCTCCTCGTCGCAGGTCTGCCATGGGATTGAGGAACTCTCCGGCTCCTGACTGAACCCATTAGATGTCTCATTGGCACTCTCACCTGCAGCACAGAACAGTCACGAGTGAGCCTTTCGAACAGCTCTACGTCCACTCGCTACAACACTCCATGCCGAAGCACCCTACTGCACCTCAAAACCTCTTTCAATTCACCTATCTGTTCCCATTTAGGTCACCCTACAACCATCACCCTTTTAACAGTGCACCCAAAGGCTTCCAAGAACCTTGCTAAAAATCGAAGCGCTGTCTGACCTAGTCAGTGAAATGAATCACTATAAATTTGCTAAGTCCTGGGCAATCCAGAGATCCCTTCACCCTCTAAGTGGTTAGAATAACAATATAACACAAAAGCATTCTACATTAAGACAGTGTGGATAAATGAAGCAGCAGGCATTCAGTAATATCACTTTGTCCTCAGCCTTATACCACTTCCCCAACAGCACTTGGCTGCAGTAACTCATACCTTAGATCCGTAGCATATCAGGACAGGTATATACAGAATCCGGCAATACTTCATATGAAGCCAGACAATAAAACAACATAATAGCGTAGGATTAAAGATTACCGGGGAGGGAATAGGAGGTGGCATGACACACATTAACTATAGCTTATTACAGATACTCTAACTTTAACAACAGAAAATACTAACACCACCCGCTCAACACTTTGAATGGTTCCAAGGTATGGTGTGTAAGTGTTTAATACCAGCTATTATCGATCACGCAGCATTTCGGTTTGTTGTGGGAGGAAGTTCACTAAGTAAGGCGCTTGGATTTTGCTGAAGGGAATATAACCTGTGCAGTTAGGATGTGTTTCAAACTGCTGCTGATCACACGATTAGACATACCACAGTGTACGGCAAGGGGGCTAGTAGGTCTTCAACACTGACCTAGTCCAAAAAGAGGTGTCTACATTTCAGAAAGCATGATAATAAAACAAATGACACCCTTCCAACAGAGACCACCCTTCATTGGTTAATGAAACTTACTCTTTCCTCTTTTCCTCTCCTGTCGTAGGTGCACTTCCGAATGCCAGTCTAATTCACCAGGACTACTACTTCGTCGTAGTAAAATCTAGAAACATACAAATATGAATTTCATGAAGAAAATACACCAAAATGTCTAGCAAACAGAGCACTGATGACGCAGGCGGCATAGGAATTCAAAGAGGCAAGGCAGGGAGTGTTATTGACTAGGGGTCAATGGGAGCGGAGGAGTTAGGACTACATGGGGAGTTACCAGAACTGAGCCTCAAGACAGGCACCTCAGAGGTTCTGAGCAGAGGGGATCCACAATGGGTTAAGTGCCTACACAGCAAAGCCCCAAACAATGGCAAATACCATGAAACTTCTGCTTTGGGAGTTTAAAACTGCTGTTTGAAAGGGAACAGTATTTAAGTTATGTTCACACAAACTAATACATTAGCCTCTAGATGCTTGATCGTTTTTCATTTTTTTAAACTCAAAATAATGCTTTAAAAAATCCACGAACAAGAAAGCTGAGCAGTGGTGCTGTTAACATTTGTCATCTAACAACGGCAGTAATGCAAGTGATGACTTGGTCTCTTGGAAACATTTTAATAAATCCATTAATGAACAAGTGTTGCTGGAATACTGCATAATATCGACACGTTTCACCAAAAGGCACAATAGATTTAGGCAGCAAGACATTACATTTCTTTGCTCCACAGTTGTTTTCGAATTTGCTCCTGATCCCAAAATGTGGCCTAAACCCAAAATGTGGCTTATTAATTGTAACTTAAATGTTACCTACAGTGCCGTAGGGCAGCAAGCAGGAAAAGAAGGTCCTCAAACTGTTCGAACATAACCAGCAAAAGAGCATCAAACCTTAACCTACACACAAAAGTGAGTAAAGCAAGCAAGCATACGAAAACAAATGAATCTCTCCTAATACACAAACAGTGAATACTCACCTAAAAACGTCTGGTGAAGCAGAATCAAGAGCATTTTCATGCAGTCGTTCAACAATACACTGCTTGCTCCATCACGCACAAATAGTAGAGTAAACATACATTAGACCTTCAGGTAGTTTGCACCACTCCTAGAGGAGGACTTTAACCATAGAGTTCTGCATCTGCATTCTGTGCAATTGAGAAGCACCACAGTGGACCCCGGCTGCAGTCTCGATCCTCATGAATTCTGCCAGTTACCATAATGCAATCTGCACCTTTTTAAAAAAAATCTCTACCTTGGTAAAGTAAAAAGCGCTTGCCACAAGCCCAAACTAGGGGCCCACCCTCAACTACACGAAAGGAGCTAGTCTGGTTGATAACCAAGTTTATAAATCACAATGCACCACACCCGTGCGCTGACCTCAGTTCTTTGTCTTATTTTGCCGGGGCCATAGAGGCAGGGAATACGTCAGCTTAATTCAACAATGAACATGGAGTGCAACAATTCTAACTTGGAACCTGATTCAGATGGCTAAAACATCCTTCAGAAAAGAGAAGTGCCCAGGACTGGTGAGGAACCTGCAGGCAGACAGATTATCTACCAGAATGATTATTACCAAAGGTAATTAACTAATTGATCTGCTGGAGAATTCTAACTGCAGTTTCCGCACCTTCTCAATGGATATTCAAAGCAATAAGCCCTACCATGTGGTGGGTGTGAAGGAAAGGTAACAGCAGAAAATCCTGGAGCATGGAATGAGTGAAAAGGACCTTCCTTAACACTTCAAAATCCAAGCAATAGTGTTTGGCGAACATATGAAAAAAAGCTTATTTACCCTGCGAGTACACCCATGCCAATACCAAAGAAGATGCTTTCCCTCTTGTAGAGTGAGTTTTTATTCTTCCTGGTGGTTCTTTTTGGCAAAGTAATGAAAGCTTAACACGAAAAACAATTCCGCGAAAAAGAGTACTCTTCTAGACCACCTAGCACTTCTTTTTGCCGTCATACCCGACAAAAAGTTGGTAGTCAGATTTGAAGTCCTTGATTCTGTAAATATAGTGACTGACTTTCCCATGAGGGTCTAGGCTGTGCAGCCTCTCCTTCCGCTTAGTGGGGTGGGATAGAGGAAAAAAGTGTGAACTGTAAAGGAGTGACCCATACGGAACAGGGAAATCACTTCTGAATGGAAAGGTGCTTTTGCTCTCAGGACAGCTTTTAAGGTAAGAAACAAGGGTAGGGGGGCCAGACACAGCTCTTGCATTTGACTGATGTACAGAGCTAATGGCTAAAGCGATGGCCACCAAAAATCTCAAAAGTCCCAACTGACGTCTATACAGAGGTTCAAACGGAGCCCACTTCAAGAATGCTAGAAACAGATTAAGCTCCCACAGAGACATATCAACAAGCATTTACAATGCAATGGTCTCGGCACTATTAAAGGTAGAGCTATTGGCATTGCTCATGACATTTTTTTTACAATCATAAATAAATGGCATTGTCATTTATATTAAACAATGCTGAAAATGTCCAGAGCAGGTATGACAGCTAACCGTAAATCTAGTCTTGTCTTTCACCAGAACGAGGCATTCAAAAGAGGTTTTGAGAACGCATTTTATAACACGGAAGGGAAAGGTTATGGAGGGTCAAGTGCGAGTCGCACAGTGTAAAGAGAGCAGAGCTTTATGAAATGTTTGGGTGAATATTGGGAGATAAAAGGCGATTAGGGGTTAGTAGGTCAGAGGCTTTATTAGTCCCTAGATATGCAGAGAGATGAAGAGTTGTAAAAACTGTGGGTTTTACATAGGCGGTTTGGTTGAACGTTCGTTATATTTATAACATGTGATATTGTAATCACCAGTAGAGACATCGGGTACAATGCAAGGAAAGGGTTCCAAGTACGTATGGTTTGCTAAGCAGAAAGGGAATATACATGTATTGCATACATCACGTTCTCCCTGAAATAATTAAAAGCTTATATTAGAGATAATTATGTGTACATGGATAAAAATGTTTTGCTAAAATGCACATTGTACTTTTTGTATGTAAATACACTAGACAGCTATGCAAGAAAGTAATGGTTCTATTGTTACTTTACATTGTCCCCTGACGAAGGGCGTATTCCGCCCGAAATGCATTGGGTAATTAATAAACACCGCTTGGAACGAACCATGGCATCAGTCGTGTTTTTACCAGAGGCTTGGATGGGCACAGTTTAAACATGAGAAACTTGAAAAAAGCTGTATGAATCCCGCATGTAGAGCTCAAAACTCGTCAAAAAAAAGGATTATATAAAGAAAAGTTGTGGAGTAAATTGATAAAAATGACTAATTGATGGTTAAACAGAAGAATGAATTCGCCAAGGAGGCAGTTCAAAGCTGTGCAATTGGTTTGGGGCGTATCTCGCCTCATCTCGTAACATTGTCATTTATATTGCCAATAGCTTAATAGTTAAATAAATGGCATTGTCATTTATAATGCCAATAGCTTAATCGCTCGCAAATACATGACCTATTGCATTTACACCCACACAGAGCCACAAACACAAAGCCACCCACACACACATACAGAGCCACCCACACAGAGACACCCACACAGAGTCATTCACATAGCCACCTACACAGAGCCACCCTCACACAGACAGAGCCACAGAGCCACCCACACATAGAGCCACCTACAAAAAAAGCTATCCACACAGAGCCCCACACACACACACACACACACACACACACACACACACACACACACACAGACACACAGAGACACACAGCCACATACACACAGAGCCACATACACACAGAGCCACACACACAAGGCCACACACACGGATGCACACTGAGCCCACTACCAACTATTTGCGCTCAAGGCCTCTAAACCTGTGAGAAGAATGAATAAGATATGATGGGAAAAATAGACTTCGTAACCCAGGAGCACTGCTAAAAAGAGCACCTACAAGCTAATTAGCGAAATATAAGCAAAATGAACATATCAAGCAGTAAAAAAAGTACAATTAAGTGGCAGCTAAATAGAGAATTTGGGAGAGGCCCAACTCGACCTGCGCAACAGCAAAGAATGAGGTCATGATGGCTAGGCCAATGATGGATATGAACTTTTGTTGTTGCTGAATGGCTTTTTAAGTCACACAACTGAGGAGCTCTCATGTGTTTTGGATACTGTAGTTTAAATTTGATACAGTGAGCCGTTGTTTATTAATGTGACAAAAGAGAAAGATAAAGCCTCACTTCCGGTCCTATTGTAGAATTATGGATAATCTGGGGACACCCATACATAAAAACAAAAAGACAGACAAAGTCTCTAAAGTCAAATGATTAAAGGCAACCAGTACATTGTATAATATGGAGATGAAGAAAACTGTCTTCCCGACTACTACACTCACTAAAGTTGAATAGGAACTCCAGAAGAATGCTACATAGAAAACCACCACCTATGGAATCACCAGACTCGCTTTAGAACTAGACACAGTACAGAAACTATGACACAAGATTGCGGACTATGCACTATATCTATTCATTAAAGGAAATTAGTTGCTGACACAGTAGCCCAGGATATTGTCCTTGACACTCTGCACACTACAATGGTGAGAATGGTACTGTCCAGAACAAGTTCAGATTCTGTCAAATACAGCGCTGAAGGGAAAAAATGATGTCACACACTTCCTGCAACTCAACTGCTTTTTCTAAAATTACTAAAAGATATAGGGCCAGATGTAGGTAGGCTTTTACCGGTCGGTAACGGCCGAATTCGGCCGTTACCGACCGGCAAATGGAATTTGAGATGTAGGGGGCATATTTTTACAGAATCGGTAAATTTACCGATCGGTAAATTTACCGATTCTGTAAAATACCGAATCGGTATTTTTACCGATTCGGTAAAATTGATATGTAGGTGGGACTCTTCTGAGTCCCACAAGCCTTACCGAATCGGTATTTTACCATCAAATTCAATTTGATGGTAAAATACCGATTCCGGTGTGCATGCACATGTGTGCATGCACACCTGTGCCATATGACAGGCAGACCTGCCCTTAGGGCATGTATGCCTGCCACATGGCACCCGAACCTGTTTTGGGGGTGCTAGAGGGTGTCAAAGTGACACCCCCTGCACCCTTGTGAAATTCGGTATTTACAATCGATAATGCCCATTCATTCCTATGGGCTTCAAAGCCCATAGGAACGAATGGGCATTACCGGTCAGTATTTACTGAATCGGTAAATACCGAATATTACCGATTCGGTAAATGCACATCTGGATTTACCTACATCTCAGTACTTCTATTTTACCGATTCATAAATACCGAATCGGTAAAATTCGGTATTTATGAGTCGTAAAATAGATTTACCTACATCTGGCCCATAGCTATCTCGTTACAGATGACATATTTTACATTGTTCTAATCCCGACAACTAACTTGCATTTTTACTGCAGTGCACTGAAGATAAGTCCTAAAAAGGTAGCCAATTTCCTCAAGACTGATGTACTGCCGTTAACAACCGGTTTCAATAGAAGATGTTTAAGACAGTATTTAAGGCGGCCACTGAGTGACATTTGCGTCATATCTCCAAAATACACCACATCAAGCTATGATCCAAATTAAATAAACAATCACTAAATCAAAGGGAAAATACTCTGTTTTTCGTGTCCAGATAAAGTAGCATTTTTTGTATTATTTCTTTTAAGATGAATGACACCACTAATAACAGAGTAAATATGGATTAGGCTGCTCATGCTTTGTGCAATTAAATTAAAAGCTAACGAAAAAAAGGTTTCCACTTGCATGGAAACAGAAAATGCTTGCAGATGTAACTACAGTGAATCAGAGCTAATATTTAGCTGCAATACATAGTACAAATAAGACTGGTAGTGAGCGGATCAGTTTAATAAGTATACTACTTCATCACAGGCACACACAGTTCAAAATCATCTCCATTTAGTTTTCACTGTTGAAAGGCCATCTTGCCCATAGGATAGAATGAGAAGGCTGTGTAATATGTTTTCCAGCCTATCTTCCCAAAGGCTTAAGATGGAGAGGTGACGTTTAGTGTGCCTGAACTCACAATGTAATAACACATCTTTTTATGAAGGGAGGGTTTGCACTGTGTTTAGAAGCCACTCTTTTAGAAGTGGCTGGATCTTGGTGCTCTAACATTTCTGTGTGTCTCTGCCTGGTTGTGGATTGACTTTCTGGATTTGAAAGCGATAGGATCTGGGGAATGTCTTGACCCAGGGGAGGAGGTGAAACAGCAACAGGCTGACCTGCATCTGGAGTGTAGGGGGAGGAGTAGCCCCTAGAGGTGAAGAGGCCTGGGTTGGTGCTATAAAACAAATGTCCCATCTCCTGCTGAGTGATTGAGAATCCAGACCCCCACTAATCAAAGGAAGAAGGTGTCACTGGCAGGGAGGCACCCAGAACTGATTTGAACAGGGGTCAGTGCCCCCCTGAGCACAAAGACTTCAAAGGCATTGTGGGGTATAACTATGACAGCTGAAGCTCCTGAACTTTGGAGAATGGCTTGATCAAGATTGAACAAGACTGGAGCTACTTTGTGTTCAAGAGGAACCTTTGCCAAGGAAGAAACAACTGAAGAAACTCAAGGAAAGGACTGACCCTTGCTGTGTGTTCTGGGGCTGGCCTGCAGTTTGCTGTTTTAACCAAGGAAAGGCTAACGGGACTCTGACGTGTGCTGTGTCCCCCTGCTTGAAAGGACGTTGCTGTGCTGTGTCCTGAAGTAACCTATACCCAAGGGTCCCAGTTGCAGAAACTCAGGAACACAAAAGTTTCCAGGAGAGTCTCGGCGGCGCTGTGTGCATGTGCTTGTTGCAGCATGAGACCGTCGTAAGAAGTGCCCTGCGATCGTGGGCGGCTGGAGTCCAAGCGAGGATCAGCAATGCTGTGTGCGTGTGCTTTTTGCAGCCTGAACCCTTTGTGAAGATTGCCTTGTTATCGTGCACACCTGGAATCCAAGTGAGTTTCATCAATGCTGTGTGCTTGTGCTTTGTGAGGATTGCCTGGTTAACGTGCACTCGGAGTTAAAGTGAGTTTCAACGAGGCTGTGTGCATGTGCCCTGTGGCAGCTTGAGATCTTCGTAGCAGTAGCGGCCCAGACCGGCAGCCCTGCAGGAGCTGAGCCGCAGGCCCGAGCCCGCCTTTGCCGATTCACAAAGATTGCTTCGGAGGCCCAAGTCGCTGGATAAGAAGAGGAGAGTGAGTTCGCGTCCCCCAGGAAACGTGCGACGACTCCTGTGGCGGGGAGCAGGCTCAGAAGGAGCATTGCATTGTTTCTGCATAACAAACTACCTAATTAGCGTATTATGCATTGCATTATTCCTGCATAACAGACTACCGGATTAATGTATTCCGTATTGCCTTATTTCTGCATAACGATGTACCTGGTGGTTGTATTATGCATTGCATTATTTTACAATGCAAAGTGCCTGATTTGTTGTATTACGCATTGCATTATTTTACATTGCAAAGTGCCAGATTGTTGCGTTACGCATTGCATTATTTTTACATTGCAAGGTGCTTGATTCTAGCATTACGAACTGCATGGCATGGTACTAGGATTACAGTGGAATATTTAGAAGTGCTCATTAATATCGTCAGAATATCGTCAGAACTTACAAAGGCTGGTTGGCCTAACAACCAGCCAGGATAAATATTACACATACTCATATGTTGGATTTATATCGTGAGGTCTTATTGTATATTTTTTATATAAAATGTATACTCGTTTTTATAAAACTTGTGTGGAGTCTATTTGTGGTGACATCATTGTGTTGCTGTGAGCGTGGTTGTAAATACTTTACACATTTGCCTTGAAGATAAGCCTGGCTGCTCGTGCCAAGGTACCAAGTGGGTGAGCTGAGTATATCTCAGAAGGTGACCTTCCTTTCCCTGATGTGGAAACGCAGGTCCCTATTTGGCCTAAGGTACTTACCTCAGCCAACCAGGGATCCCGGGTCTAACACTTGATGGTACCAAATCATCTGGGAAAGAGGAAAGGGTCCAAGTGATGTCTTATCTAGTAGTGCCCCTAATAACAGACAGTGTTCAGAAGGCTCCAGATGCAACTTGGGTAATTAATGGAGTGACCCAAGTCAAGTAGCAAGTAAGCTGTGGCATTCATGGGATCTGTTACAAGCTATGTTGAGTCCACCTTGATCAATGATTCGTTCATGAAAAGGAATACAGAGACCTTTGATCTGTGTATTTATACCACAACCACCACAATACCCTTTAAGACTGTGGGTGCCCATGCAAATCCAAATGGAACAACTGCATACTTATAATGGGTGGAGCTTACCATAAAACGCTGGTATCTACTGTGTTACTGCAGGATCAGTGTGTGTAAATATGTGTCCTGCAAATCAAGGGACAAAATCCAGTCATCCATCTCCAGCACCAACAGCACTGGAGCTGGAGACAGCATCTTGAATTTCTCCTTGCGAAGGAAGAAATTTAGTATTTTTTTTATTCAGACAGACCACAGTTGCCCTTGGGAACAAGAAAGTACTGGGAATAATAGCTTTTGCCAATTTCCTGCACTTAAACTAACTACATCACCCATTTCTGTATAAGTGCTGTTCTGTCCTACTGTAGAACACAAAATTCGAGTGTGGTCTTTTGAGCGGGAAAAATTGAATGGAGAGAAAAGGGGAAGGTTTCTGTTTGAAAGGAAGGACATAATGTATTTCTACAATTTGCAAGGTACACAGGTCTATCGTAATGGCATGCCAGGAATTCCTCCACGGGTCATTTGTGTTACCCTGAGGGAACACTAGCGTTTTTTCAAGAGATGCCAAGAAGGATGAGGGTTGCTGTACATGTGAAGGTCAACTGCCTCAGCCTCTGTACTGCCAAAGAACCTGATTTTGATGATGGACAGGTTGGAAAGACTTGGCATAGATAAAATGGCAGTCCTTCCAAAAAACTACTAAACCTATGTTAGGTCTATGGAAGTCTTGAGTAGGGAATGCAAACCTCAAGGCCTGAGCTGCAGCCTGATATTGTTCAATGTTTCTGGGGCAGAGTCTGCTTTGTCCCCAAAAAAGGCAAGCCCCATCAAAGGACACATCTATTTAATTAGCATGAATATCCTCTGAAAAGCCAGTGAAGCGGAGCCAAGCTTGGCCTCTGACACAGAAGACCCCATGGCTTTGGCCACCAGTTCCAAGGCTGGTCACACATCTGTACTGCTGCATTAAATCGATCTTTGAGTAGATCTTGGAGTTCCAAGTGGTCCTGAAGACTCAATGTCACCAAATGCACCATTTCCCACAGGGCTTAGTAACCTGACCAAGAGGTATGTGGTGCTCATGGATTCAAGGGCTAAACACCTAGTCTGAGGGGGTGGATTATTATAAGGGTTTTGTCTTGAGCAAGATGACCACCAGGCTCTCTTACAAAGAATAGGAGTATAGTAAAGATAGGTCTACCAGTGCTGGCCGATAGTGTCAGGCAATCTGCCCACTCACTGAGGGAGCTGGAATAAGCATAGCCCATACTGCCATAATAAGCACCAGTAAACCTTAACTGAATGGGAGGAATGGCTCGGAAGTGTCAGGAGAGAGCTGAAGGGTTACGTACTCTGCTGCATCTGTGTAGGAAAGGGGTAGCAAATTGGCTGGCTCACTGACGTCATCATCATCATCATGAGGGGTTTATGATGAACCTAAATCCGAAATATAAATAACATCCTACCTTTGCCGGTATTCTTCTCTGGCCAAAGGTGTGGCCTGGTATTCCACCCTATATTAAGCTTCCCCCACCAGTATCTGCGCCTTCCCTCTTGAGTGTCGGAAGATTTCCTTTGTCTTAGGAATAGGCTCCGGGGACACAGCCGGTGTAGGTGGTGGTGCAACCAGCTGCAGCTGGAAAAATGCCCCAGTCAAGACGTTTGGGGTCCTCTGATGCCAGGAAAGTATCTCACAGTGGTATTCAAGTCACAGCTCTTATCGGTTCCATGGGTCCCAGTAGCACCAGAGAGAATCAAAGCATCACAAAAAAGTGAAGTGACAACATGACCAGTGCGAATGCCTTAATCAGCACTTTGTCAGCACCAGGCCCTGGAAACTCCAACTAGACTAAGGGAAACGTCAGTGTCTGTTTCAGCATCAGCTCTTCTGCTAGAGTGATGTCCTCGGGCTCCAAAGAAGAAGGACCTGATTGAGAAGGGTTGTGGCATGGAGACATGTTAGTGGAAAGTACTCCCGCTTGTGCAACTTCTTGTGTCCCTTCTTTCTGACCTTCAATGACTTGGAAAAAAGAGAAGAGCAAGACTTTGACCAGTGATCTACCAGGAACGGCATTCATTACACATATACACAATGAAACAATGAAACAATCTTCCTCCTGCTCCTTGATGGTTTAGAGTACATGATGTCATCATGCTCTCACGATTTGGAGTAATATTTTGGCACACCACAAGCAGACCTTGTGGCGTTCTGAAATTAATATCTGTCCCTAGAGCGGGGGGTGGGGTTCCTGTGGCATTATGTCTGGGGAGTAATCAACATCGCCATATAATGGTGCAGGAAAGTCATTGCAACATTTCCAGATCCAGTCTGGTGCCTGAGGATAGTCAAAATGTGAAGAATCTGCAGGTAGATGTATTCTACAGAAATAGGAGATGAGAAAATGCGTAATGAAAAGGAAAATTCAAGGGTGAAAACAGTACCTTTGCTTTAACCCCTTGCATGCTGATGACGGCCCCCATCCGTCATGCACTACGGCGCTCGTGTGCTGATGACGGCTGGGGGCCGTCATGAACCCGCCCACTCGCGATTCTGCCGCACAGGCGCAGAATCGCGGCAGCATGCAAGGGGTTAAACAATATTGCAAAATAAAAAGCATACATTCCTAAAATTGGGTCAGTTACTGGAAGCTGATAAGGTCAACTAAGCTGTAGTATAGACAATTTGATATGTATTAACGGACTACTGGACTAAGGATAATATTTTAACCGCATGTGTGCGGCGGTTATTTTTGCGCTGTGCGGCTTTTTTCTAAAAGCCGCATTACATGACGAGCTGAGCTCGTCATGAGCATGCGAGCGGCGCAACTCATGACGAGATCAGCTGGTCATGAGCACGGAAGTGGCTAAATTCTGCCTGAAAAACAACACAGAACTAATTCTAATACAGCTTCAAGAACTGAACATCTGGCTCTTTGAAACCCAAACAGCTTTTTGAGAAAAAGTGCACACTTTATCACTGATGAACTAAGATGAGTCTGTACTTCTACTCGAAGTACGGTAGAATGCAGGTGCTCTTGAAGAATCAGCGGTTGGTTTGAGGGTGTTTACCCAAAATCTGTTCCCAAAAGACAAAAAGACTATAAGACACCAGGGAAAAATGGGACTAAAAAACAGGACAGAGGGCGTGGTCAAGATGGCACCGAGGCAAGTCTAGCCTTAACGACTCCGTTGCCCGCCACCGCCCTAAATAGCGCTTTTCAGGTCCGGCTCGGGGCACAGTTCGCACCAGAGGGGCCGCTCTGGCCCCGGAGCAGGCTGGTAGCTCTGCAAACCTGAGCGACCTCGCTGTGAGCAGATTGCGAGGTCACCCTGAGACGGCGCAGGAGGCGTGTTGCGGCAGCCTGGGCGCACGAGCCCTAGGCTGGGACAGGGCTACCCGAGTGCCAAAGCTTCCACTTCTGGGCCGCGGGGGCGGGCCGCGGATGCTGGCTCTTGCCGCGCTGCGGTGAAAAGAAACCGCTGAGGGCGGCAAGAAGGACGTGTCGCATTTGGTGGGGAGAGGGCTGCACAACCCGACGACCCCCACAGACTCCAAGTGCCTGAGGTCCAGAGGTGCCATGTGAGGTAGCAGGACACGGCTTGGGACGTGACCGCGTGGGCCCCCCCTTCACGAACTTGCCAAACCCGGACTACCACAGGGAAGACGCAAACACGGAGCACACATGTGCCCGAGGTGTGAGCGGGCTTCTGGGTGCGGCCTGATCAGCGGGGCAAGCCCGGGTCGACAACCAGACAGCACGAGACAATAGTTTATGGACGAACTCCACTCCCTAAAAAGTGAGTTTGCCCAAGAGATCAAGGAGACCCGGAGAGATGTGCATGCCCTGGGAGAGCGAGTGGCAGATCTGGACGCGGTTCCTTCCACATTAGCTAAAACTGCTGCTCCTTGAACCCAGATCCGTCTTTAGCGCGATGCACAGATAAGAACGGGGTGGTGTGCGGGAGGAGTCGAGGCACTGGCCACACTACATCACCCCTTTGGACCTACCATATGGTTTTGTTCTTCCACAGGACTAGAAGAAAGAATGTATTTTTATTTTTTCCACCTTGAGGCCTCCTGAGCAGATATCTGCCTACTACAAGAAACTTACCTCTTACAAGGGGACTGCCACCGCGTGAAATCAAGGGCCTTCCAGCAGCAATTTATTTAATCTGCTCCCTCCAAGTCGGCGGGAGTGGCAATTCTAGTGGCCAGGTCCTTTTGTGGGGTGGTAGAACAGACACTCGAAGAAATCAGGGGGCGACTATTAATCTATAGGTTCTCCATTGCAGGAAGGTCCTTCACGATAGGCACCATCTAGACTCCCAACGAGAGACAAGGAGGGTTTCTACATGGGGCGCAGGAGAGAACACTGGGGTCGGGGGATCACCTGGTACTACTGGGAGAGGCTCTTAATCTGGTATTCGATAATGCTATGGAAAGGTCAGCTCAGAGGTACGCCAGTCCAGGGCGGTGTCTACGGAGGGCTCGGTGTGGCTAGGGCGGATGGGGGTGGTGGATTTAAGGAGGGCTAAGCATCCGACTTCCAGGGAATACTCATAGTACTCCAATGCCCACAAAACATATGCCAGGCTGGACAATTTTTGGAGCACCAAGGAAATTCTCCCACTCACACAAGATGTTGACATACACACTGCAGCGCTATCTGACCACAGAGCGGTTACACTTGCACTTTCTCTTCCCACCAGGTCCTGGCGGTTGCGAGATTCAATGCTACTCCACAAGGTGATCAAGAACCAAATACAACACGCACTTGAAGACTACCTCACACACAATGATACCCCTGAAACCTCAACTGCGACACTGCGAAGCTTTTAAGGACTTTTATGAGCAACTATACGATTCTCAATGCCTAGACAGGGAGGCCTGATGTCAATATTTGAAGGGCCCCAAGATCTTGACACTCACCCCAGATCAGGCAGAATCCCTCGACGAGGATATCTGCATCGAGGAGGTTATTTTGGTGATAGCGTGCCTCAAACCTGCGAAGCTGCCAGGTCTGAATGGGATTTCAACAGCCTTTTATAAAGCCTTTTGCACTACTCTAGCCCCTATTCTTACAAAACTCTATAATTCCTTTTCAGAACCTGGGACGATACCTCCAGACATGCTCTAAACCTCTGAAATAGTTCTCCCTAAGCCTGGCAAGGACACACAACGCTGCAACTCCTATTGGTCGATTTCCCTCTTAAACATTGACCTCAAATTATAAAAGAGCATCATAGCCCACAGAATCAACTAATACCTCCCCTACCTAGAGGACTCGGACTAAGCGGGTTTCATTACCCATAGACAGGCCAGCGATAATACAAAGAGAGCCCTGCATATTATTGACAAGGCGAATAAGTTTCAGGGGGAATACATGCTCTTAGCGGTCGATGCCGAAAAGGTGTTCGACCGGGTCCATTGGCCGTACCTCGATCAAGTACTGACGCACTTCGGGTTTCGGGACAAATGCAGAATTCGCATATGGAACTGCTACCTAGCCCCTTCTGGGTCAGTCCTGGTTAATGGTTTCAGCTCACCCCCCATCTCCATACACAGAGGCACCAGCCAGGGCTGCCCACTTTTGCCCCTATTATTTGCTTTGTATATGGAGCCCATGGCCAAGAGGATCGGAGATCACCCGGACATTGTCGGTGTTCCATTCGGTGGAGATAGGCATTCCATCAGTCTCTATGCTGATGACGTCCTGGCATCCCTAGCGAACCCGATCACTTCTCTACTGGCCTTTATAGAGGGGAGCGGTAGGCTTTCGGGGCAGTCTCTGGGTTTCAAATCAACATCAGTAAATTCCAAGCACTCAACCTTTCAGTATCTGAGTACAGTGGACCTATTCGCAGCCCAATTCCCAGTGCAGTGGGCCCCAGAGACTATTCCAAGCCTAGGGGTTTAACTAGCCAGCACAATTCATGCGACGATAGACAGCAATTATAGGGCGCTTCTCCAACAAATACGAAACGATCTGGGGAAGTGGAAACACCTTCGAATTTCTTGGTTGGGACAGACTGCGGCCTGCAAGATCACGGCACTCCCCAAGATATTGTATCTCTTCCAGACCATACCCCTCTTCCCCCCCCACAGGGCACTATCGCGAAACTCCAATCAGAACTGGCACAGTTCATCTGGCAGGGACGGAAGCAGCGTATTAAGCGCTCCTTGAGCTATCTCCCCTCCGAAGCCGGAGGGCTGGCAATCCCAGATCGGCAACTCTATTTTAAGGCAGCGCAGCTGCACTATCTGGTGGAGTGGAGCCAACCCAAGTCGGAGAAGCACTGGCTCTTCCAGGACAGAGCAGTGGCAAGTACAGCTCTCTGGAAGATCCCATTTCTTCCTAAAGCACACAGGCAGCGGAGCCTGTATCTGTCCCCAATAACCAGCACAACAATGTCAGTTTGGGACAGTGTTAGCACCAGAATGGGTCTGACTACATATCCGTCCCCGCTGACTCCTCTGTTCGAGAACCCAGACTTCACTCCGGGATCTGCAACGGCGGATTTCACCATCTGGAGGGCATCGGCATGCCGCTCCATGGGCCAGTTCTGCGACTCGGGATGGCCTGCTCTCTTTCCCCCAACTACAGGAAGACTTTGGGCTTCCCGAAGCGGAACGATTCCACTATCTCCAACTGAGACACTGGATTTTGCATCCCTCCAATCACGCCAAAGCATAACGGTGCCTGACCCAGTATGAAAGATGGCTCTTGGCCAAATCGTCTGCTAAAGGCATGACCTCGGAGTTATACATGCTCTTGCTTCAAACACAGACTCACTCCTTATATGCTGGGAGGGCACGTTGGGAGGAGGAACTTGGGCGATAACTGAGCGCAAAGGAATGGGAGGGTATTGCCTACAGGGCTCGCTAACACAGAACGTAGCATGGCCCTTACTGAGACACTCACTAATATCACACCACGCTGGTATTACACACCAGTTCACATAAATAAAATCAAGCCTTCTCATAGCAACAGCTGTTGGCGGGGTTGCAGAAACAGGGGGACCCTAATTCACATTCTCTTAGACTGTCCGCAGATCCAGAATTATTGGACACAGGTTATTGATGATACAGATAAATACTTGGACACACAGCTCACTCGGTTTCCAACTTACGTGTTGTTGGGGCTCCCAAACCCACTAACAAACCCTTTGAAATCCATTCACGGCCGACAGATTGGTATGGCGCTGGGAGCTGCAGCTCAGGCCATCCTAGCCTACTGGGGCACCGCGACTACCCCAACACACACAAACTGGTTGCACAGAATATGGCACATTGTAGGAATGGAGAAAATCTCCATGACATTAGCGGGGAAGGGAGACGAATTCCAGGAGGTATGGAACCCTTATGTGTTGCTACTGTCACAGGAATTTCATGAGTTAACATGCCCCAAATACCTCAGACTGTGACGACTCTCGGAGGTCCTCGAACCGGAGCGACCCACCGGGGAAGTGAGCGCTTTTATACACATACACGGATGCAGACACATCATATGGGTGAGTGTGGATGCGGAGGGGGGAGTTAGGGGGGGGCTTTATCTCGTGGAGTTTTCCTCTCGTTTTCTTTATTCCTTCTGTGGGGTTGTTTGTGTACTTGTTGTAGCAAGGCATGAAGCCGGTTTTGCTCTCAGCTGTTGGTATACCTCAAAGACTTACATTAACTGCTGTATTCGCTTGGTATGTTTAAAAAAATCAATAAAAGATTTAAACCATAAAATAAAAGGGCAGTTTCAAGTGGAAAAATGTGATGTGTCCACAAGGCATTTTGCCACCTTTCTTATCGCAGTCACGAGCCCTAACTACACAAGTGAGGTACCATTTTTATCGGGAGACTTGGGGGAAAGGTAGGTGGCAGGAAATTAGTTACTCTGTGCAAATTCCATAATTTTCCATCACAGAAATGTTTTATTTCTGTAAAAGTTTGAAGTTTGCAAGGCCTTCTGGCTTGCAAAACCTGGTGGGAGCCACACAAGTCATCCCACCCTGTATTTTACTTGGTGTCTATTTTTAAAAAATGTGCAGGTTTGCTAGGTTTCCCTAGGTGCCACCTGGCCTAGAGCCAGGTGGCACAGAGCAACAGAATCAGTTTTTAGCGCTAAAATGTGATGAGTCCATGTTGCTTTTTGGGCCTTTTCTTATCACAGGCACTAGGCCTACCTACACAAGTGTGGTACCATTTGTATCGAGAGACTTACGGCAACATAGAATAGTAGAACAAGTGTTATTACCACTTGTATTTCTCTACGATTGTGCCTTTCTAATGTGTAAATAACCACTGATTCTAAACTCCATATCTTGTGCCCATTTCAGAAATGCATAGGTTTCCATAAACCTATTTTTCACACGTTATATTTTACTATATGAATTGCTATATACCCTGTACACAATGAAAAACAATTGTAAGGTGCAGCTCAGTTATTGGCTCTGGGTACCTCAAGTTCTTGGAAAACCCCATGATCAGAAGAGTCTACCAGCTGTCATGGTATATTGCTCTATTTCTTTTTTTAATCATCCATCATGACGAGAAGTTAAAAATTAAAATATCGTCACAAATGGATGTTTTTTCCTACTAATTTTCAATATTTTTTTATTTAAACAGTTAGTTTCTTTAGGAAAACCTTGAGCCATCTACACAAATGACCCTTTGCTGAATTCAGAATTTTGTCTACATTTCAGAAAGCTCTCCAGAATCACCCTTGAGTTTTACAGAAGTTTCCACCACAAACTGGAAGTAGTTTGAAAGCAGAAAAATTAGGAAAAATGGGCTACCTCTTACAAATATGCGAAACCTCTGGTAAAAAAACAAAAACTTGTTTTTGGGATTCAGCTCTGCGTGTTCTTAATGAAAGCTGAGAAAAAGGTGACTTCAGCACAGCAAACCTTTTGTTGATGCTATTTTTAGGGGACAAAAAAGACACTTTTTTCTAATTCCCCCCACAATTCAAAATTCAGCTACATTTTGCCTATTTTCGATGTCTCCTCCATGGAAATTCACAAACCCTCTGTACCTTTGGAATCCCGAAGATGTTGGGTAAAAAGGACACAAATTTGGCGTGGATACCTTATGTGGAAAAAAAACGTATGGCAGCCTAAGCACGAACCACCCCAAATAGTAAAAAAAAAGGGCTTAGCATTCTAGTGGGAAAAGGACTAGTAGCAAAAGGGTTTAGAAGACCAACATATGGTACTGTGAGATTAGATCATGTCCAACAACCATACAAAAGAGAAATTGATGCTTTAAGGCCTGCTAAGCTATGTGGTCAAAATCTTTGCACAGCGTTCAACTCATGCAGACAATATACATCATTAATAAATCTGTGCTTATGGTTTGGCTTACCAATGGAGTCTCGCGCTCTCCAGGCACAAATTCCTTGTTTTCTTCTACAGAGGTGGTATCTGACGATTCAACATATTGACCATTTTCGACCCTTTCGTCTGTAGATCATTAAATAAACACAAGATCAAAAAGACTCATAAAAATGAATATTAATTTTAAGAAAATTACTCTGGCCATCTTAGTACATTTAATTCCTTTAGTATGAATTGACAGCAATGGAACTGATATCATTGTGAGTGCAATTTCAAATTTGAAGTGTAAATATGGAGACGTTAAGAAAACACACAAAAAAATTCAACACATTAAATGTTTTGGGGTGAGACTTGCACATTAAAAAGGGAAAAATAACAAACGTTAAAGTTATACCTAAATGTGTATAAAAATCTTTTCAGTGATCCACATATCTTTTTGCAATTATCTGGTGTGAGTTATGCATTAATGTTAACAGCACATATAAATGGAAACAAACTCACTTCAGTAAACCTACACAAGTATAATGTAAGCACTGCTCACCCTTATGCAAAGTTGGGATATGTATTTATTATACATATTTTAATAGTTAGCTAACTTTCCTTCATGATTTACACTTTTACCTACTCACGCACCCCTTGCTTCACTTATTTTTTAAAGGTTTTCATTTAAAAAATAAAATCAAAGAAAGACTCAAACATGGACATTCAAGCAAGAAAAAGTAAGCCTGCTATGAAAAAGTAATAACAAAAAATCCACGTGCTATCATAGAACAACAATGATAAAACAAACTAAAATCATAAACTTTAAAAGCATAAATTAAAGGCAGAGTTTCAAGAGGCTTGCAAAAGTTAAGACTTCTAAATGTACTGAGACAGAGTAAAAATTCCATATTTTCGTTGCTGGGCCAGAAATGCCAATCTATAGCTCTTAAAGCTTTTACTACCAAGAGAGTGTTGGGTTAAAAGCCCCTTCAGTTGATTACTGATTTAAGCAGCTATTCAACTGACATACTGCACTAAGGTGGTTCAAGGCATTAAGCAGTATTCCGGCAGAAAGGACATCAGGTAATGACTCTCACTAATTGTCTTCAAGACTGAGCTATGATTATCAGGTGATTCATTTAAGACAAGACCTGGGAGAACTATAGGAACTAAAGGAAGAGCACAATTGTTCTGACTATATCGCTCTCCATATTTCTTTGCAGAACTGTTTATTTTTTATTCAAATAGCTTGACTATTCCCATTATTTTCCTTATTTCCTTATGACTCACAACTTGGTAATGCAATTGATTCATGCTCCCACAGAAAGAGTAACAGCCTTTGTTAAACAATATGATCCTGACCACGTTGATTGTCTACTTCCTTTAGTCCCAAATAAAGACCCCTCATCAGTGGACATGTGCACTACAAATTCAACTACTTGGTGCAAGATACAAGAGATTTGCTTTGTGAGTGGGAGTGACTAATATAAATCAGGATCAGATGCAGCTTTGAAATGACAAGGTATTGAACTATTTTAAGACGGCAATAATGTTGTGTTAAGGTTGTTGAATAATTACAGTCTGTTGTGTGTGTTGTTAAATTCTTGGTTTAACTGTTATTTGAATCTTTGCAGACTGATAGTTGCGGTCAATAAAGCCTATAAACCCTTTCCACAATTTAACATTGGTGAGTTTAAAGTTCATCCTCCACTATCAACAATCTTGGGTAAGCAATTCAGATAAGAGAAACTTTGTAACTATTTGAAGACTAAAAGTGCATAGTTCATGGAAACAGCAGAGGCTCATTAACTAATCAAAACCACACCTCTTCACAAGAGCTACATCCTGGTGTCTCCTTCCTCATAGCCACCCCTCATGCCTTGAATCAGGTTGTCCTGTGTTGCACACCTTGATTCACGTTGTCGTGTTTTGCACTTGCGACTGCTGCAGAAAGGTACGAGTGGTGAGTAGTTTCATTATGCTCTCACGTAAGAATCTCTGGGACCTTGACACTTTTGAGTGATGTTCCTTGTAATGTTTAAAATTTATTTCTCTGTTGCGTGGTCAGAAAATGATGGAGACTCGTTTAAAAAAACAAAACCTTTCATATGTTCTTGAGAGGGGATGGGCAGTCTTGCAAAAAGTTCCTTCTCTTTTGCTACACCTGCTGGCAAGAGCTGCCTTCTGCAAAGGGTCTATGTTTTATTTATTGTCATGACTAAATGTATGATTCACATTCTAGTACACCACTCACCTGTGTAGATACATTTCAAATGTATCTAATTCACTATTACATGGCTAGCATGTCACCTTGAAACTGCCTTCCATTTAGTCTTGTGCAAAGAATTGGAGAAATATTTGTTAGCTAAATTATGTAATCCACCAGTAAAGCATCTCCTTCACCATCTCCATATGCCAGATTATACAATACTACTGACTTTCTTTTTATTTGCTCAATATTTGGGTTATTTACAAAATTGTCTGAAACACTATTTAAATCAGAGAAAAAAATACTTGTACAAAAATAACTTCTGCAATAAAGATAACTGTAAATGTAAATTACCTCCAGAGAAGTCCGAACATAGCGGACCAGGTACATCTAACGTGCTGCTGCTACGAGTTAACTGCTGCTGTTCCAGATCATTAAGTTGGCCATTACAATCTGTTCCCAATGTATTTTCTGGTAGCTGGCTTTCATCAATTTCTGTGCAATTCCAGGGGGTAAACAGTACAGTGAATGGATGATAAAATAAATTGCAAGTAACACGTACAAGATGTTTGATTTCTTTTGATTAATAAACCAAGATAAAAACAAACTCCGATGTTAAAGCAATTCAGCTGCCCAGGCATACCTTACATTAGTATAGAAATGTAATACTAAGGTAAAGGTCAGATACATAAAATATCTCATAACATAGGAAATTGTCAAAGTTTTCAGTATAATGGGGGCATTTCATAAGTTAATGCACGTTAGGTAAAAATGTATACTTTTACTATTATTTTTGATGGAGAAGTGGAAACCATGTCACTTAGTTTCAAAAATACAGACTCTGAAATATCTGCTTGGAACAATTAAGCAGCATAATCTTCGCTAAAGGACTTGATCATAGTGATTACAGTTCCCATTGCTTATCACCAAAGCAAAACCAGCTAGGTTCATTTCAAGAAGATACAGTAGTATATCTTGTTACATTGCAACCTGGTTCCATGAATTAACACAGATCAGAGGACACTGAAGGATTCAGCAAAGAGGTAGAGGGCAGTGCAAAAACCTCACCCATGAAAAGTACCACCAAAAGCCTTTTCCAACTGGATGAATTAACCGAGTTTAATTATATGCACAGATCCAAGTTCCAGATATTTTACACTTATCAATGTATACAAACCCAACTAAAATTCTAAAACTAAGCAATGCATTAAAAATGTCTTCCTTTCTATACTCCCATTAGCACCACAGCCCACTGCATAATGGCTGAACACCTATTTCCACATGTGTCTATTTCAAGTGGGGTTCCCCTGGTGCAGATAAAAATGGAGAAGCGTCACATCCTGTATGTTGCACTAATAACTGAAATAATGCACAAAAAGAATCAGACATGACAAGCAAAAACATGTTATTCAGATCTCCAACCAAAAGTTTCAAGTACCACACCACTATAAAAAAAATGCCGCATGTCTAAATTCTGTAAAAAAGCAACAGAAAAATGAGCACATAAATTAAATAGATTCACTAAGGTTTCGCTTCAAATCAATCAACCAGCTTGGATAAGGTCAATTGTTAAATATTTTCTATGAATGTGCCTGATTAAAGTGAGCACATATATTACAAGAAAAACATCTTGAATAATTGAATTGTTGTATGCAATAACCGGACTTCCAACTGAAGCTCTTCAATACTGAGGATTTATTTCATCATCCGATTTAGCTCATCAATTTATTTTTTTACATGAATATCCTCAAAGCGTTTCAGGTTATATCTATAATTCCTTCACCAGGAAGAGATTTTTCACATATATTCCATAAAAGATTAACTATGTTCTATATGCTTCCTTTGCAAATGTTCACTCATATCCTAATGAGTCCTATGTCTATGCAAAACGCACAAGTTACTTACCTTCGGTAACAATATATCTTTAAGAAACAGTAGTTAGTATTAGATTCCGTACCTTAGAATATCCCCAGGTGTCAGACTGGATCCGGAAACTTTTGCGTAGCAGTACCCTTGCGGGTCGGTAGGCGTCATCTGCGGCTCCGCGTCAGTCGTCGTCGCCGGGATGACATCGCAGGAGTACTTAGACGCCGCCCTAGCGCGCTGATGTCAGTTCTTATACACAGCTTTTCCGTGCCAGAAACGCAGAGCCATGATAAAAACCAACACTGGTGCCATGAAACTAGGGCCCTGAAAGGGGATGACCTTAACCCTAGATATCGGTTCGCAGAACGGGGAGGATGGGTGGGGCGGTAAGGAATCTAATACTAACTACTGTTTCTTACAGATATATCGTTACCGAAGGTAAGTAACTTGTGCATCTGAAAGAAACTTGTTAGTATTAGATTCCTTACCTTAGAATAGATACCCCAGCAATACCAACCCCGATGGTAGGTCTGCGAACCAATGATCACACCAGAAAGTCCTGGAGAACGGAACGGCCAAAAAAGCCATCTCTCCGGACTTGGCTGTCCAGGTAGCAGTGTCTTGCAAACGTGTGCAGCGAGGCCCACGTAGCCGCCTGACAGATGTCCCGCAAGGGGACTCCCCGGCCCAGGGCAGTAGTAGCCGCCGTGGCCCATGTGAAATGGGCACGAAGCCCCGCAGGAGGCTCCTTCCGAGCCAAAGAGTAACAAGCCTTGATGCACAAGACGACCCATCGAGAAATGGTTCGTTTGTACACCGCCCGTCCCTTCTTAGCACCCACGTAATCAACTAAGATTTGGACATCCACCCGGAACCTGCGTGTGCGATCCAAATAGAATGAGAGCGCACGTTTTGGGTCCAGACGGTGGAGCCTCTTTCGAGGGATGCGGAGGCGGAAAGAAGGTGGGCAAAGTGATGGACTGCCCGATGTGGAAGGCTGTGACTACCTTGGGCAGGAAAGAGGGTCGCATCCACAACACAACTTTGTGTGGATGGATTGAAAGGAAAGGAGGCTTAGAAGAAAGGGCCTGGAGCTCACTCACTCTCCTGGCAGAGGTGATGGCAACCAGGAAAGCGGTCTTCAGAGTAAAGAGGCGAAGAGGAAAGTTATGAAGTGGCTTAAAGGTAGCGCACATCAGAAAAGTGAGAACAAGGTTCAAGTCCTACTGAGGCATCAATCAATCAATCAATCAATCAATCATGCCATTTGTATAGCGCACTACTCACCCGGGAGGGTCTCAAGGCGCTTGGGGGGAGGGGTATGCTACTGCTCGAACAGCCAGGTCTTGAGTTGTTTCCTGAAGGCGAGATGGTCCTGGGTCAGCCGAAGGTGGATGGGGAGGGAGTTCCAAGTCTTGGCAGCCAGTTAAGAGAAGGATCTTCCTCCGGCGGTGGCTCTTCGGATGCGTGGTACGGCTGCGAGGGCGAGGCTGGTGGACCGTAGCTGGCGGGTGGGCGTGTAGAAGGTCAGGCAGTCGTTGAGGTACTTGGGGCCCAGGTCGTGGAGAGACTTGTGTGCGTGGGTGAGGAGCCGGAACGTGATCCTCTTGTCGACGGGGAGCCAGTGCAGGTTCCTCAGGTGGCTGGAGATGTGGCTGCGTCGGGGGACATCCAGGATGAGTCGGGCGGAGGCGTTCTGGATGCGCTGGAGTCTTTTCTGTAGCTTGGCTGTGGTTCCGGCGTAGAGGGCGTTTCCGTAGTCCAGTCGGCTGGTGACGAGTGCCTGGGTGACAGTCTTCCTGGTCTCGGTCGGGATCCAGCGGAAGATCTTGCGAAGCATACGCAGGGTGTTGAAGCACGATGAGGAGACGGCGTTGACTTGTCTGGTCATCGAGAGGGAGGGGTCCAGGATGAAGCCCAGGTTGCGTGCGTGGTCGGTTGGCTTGGGTGCGGTGCCCAGGGCTGGGGGCAACCAGGAGTCGTCCCAGGCGGAGGGCGAAGATCCCAGGATGAGGACTTCCGTCTTGTCCGAGTTCAGTTTCAGGCGGCTGTCCTTCATCCACTCGGCGACGTCTTTCATCCCTTCGTGTAGGCAGGTTCTGGCGGTGTCGGGGTCTCTGGTGAGGGAGAGGATCAGCTGGGTGTCGTCGGCGTAAGAGATGATGTTGAGGTTGTGCTGGCGTGCGATGGCTGCGAGAGGTTTCATGTAGATGTTGAAGAGGGTGGGGCTGAGTGAAGATCCTTGCGGGACGCCGCAGATGACTTCGGTGGCCTCGGAGCGAAACGGGGGGAGGCGGACTCTTTGTGTTCTTCCGGAGAGGAATGAGATGATCCACTCCAGTGCCTTCTCTTGGATACCGATGTTGCTGAGGCGCTGGACTAGGGTGCGGTGGCAGACCGTGTCGAACGCAGCGGAGAGGTCCAGGAGGATGAGGGCCACTGTTTCCCCCTTGTCGAGCAGGGTTCGGATGTCGTCGGTGGCTGCGATGAGGGCGGTCTCGGTGCTGTGGTTGGCTCTGAAGCCGGACTGCGAGGGGTCGAGGGATCCGTTCGTCTCGAGGAAGGCGGTCAGCTGTCTGTTGACGATCTTCTCGATGACTTTAGCAGGAAAAGGGAGGAGCGAGATGGGGCGGAAGTTTTTGAGATTGGTGGGGTCTGCTGTAGGTTTCTTCAGGAGGGCGCTGATCTCGGCGTGCTTCCAGCTCTCCGGGAAGGTGGCGGTGTTGAAGGAGGCGTTGATGATGTTCCGGAGTTGGGGTGCGATGGTGGAGTCTGCCTTGTTGAAGACGTGGTGTGGGCAGGGGTCGGTCGGTGATCCGGAGTGGATGGTGTTCATCGTGCGGGCTGTGTCTTCGGTGGTCACCGTGGTCCAGGTGCGAAGGGTGGCGGTGGGGGGCGTGGTTCGACGGTTGGGTGCGTGGGTAGGGCGCCGAAGCTGTTGTGGATGTCGGCGATCCTGCGGTGGAAGAACGAGGCGAGGGAATCGCAGAGGTCTTGTGACGGAGTGATGTCGTTGGTGCCGGTGCTGGGGTTGGGGTTGGAGAACTCCTTGACGATAGTGAAGAGCTCTTTGCTGTCGTGGGCGTTGTTGTCCAGTCGTTCCTTCAGGGATTTCTTCTTGGTGGTGCGGATGAGCTGGTGGTGCTTGCGGGTAGCGTGTTTCAGGCATCACGAAAGGAACTGGAGGAAACATATGAGTGATGCCCTTCAAAAACCTATTTACAACCGGGGACTTGAACAAAGAGGGCTGATCAGGTAGCCTTAAGACGGAAATGGCCGAGAGGTAGCCCTTCAGAGTGCCCAAAGCAGAGCCCTGATGGGCAAGAGAAAGAAGAAAGAGGAGAATCTCTGAAAGAGGGGCAGAAAGGGGATTCACAGTCTTTGCTGTGCACCATGCCACAAATTTGTTTCACCTGCAGGAGTATACCGATTTTGTGGAGGGACGCCTGGCTGCCAGAATGACATTACAGACTTCAGGAGGCAAGTCAAATGGCCTCAACTGCCGCCGCTCAATCTCCACGCATGTAAGTGGAGACTGGACAGGTTCAGGTGGAGGACCGTCCCCTGATGCTGCGACAGAAGGTCCTCCTGAAGGGGCAGACGAATCGGGGGATCGACAGACATGCTGAGGAGCTCAGGATACCAGAACCTCTATGCCCAGTCCAGAGCCACAAGGTTGACTTGGGCCCGGTCGTACCTGATCTTCTTCAGCAGTCTGGGAAGAAGTGGTATAGGCGGAAAGGCGTACAACAGACCGCAACTCCACTCGCGACGAAGAGCGTCTCCGAGCGAGTGCCGCCTTGGAAATTCGAACGCGCAGAACTGATGACATTGCGCGTTCTCTTCTGTGGCGAATAGATCTAACCAAGGCTCTCCCCACTGCTGAAAGAGGTCTTGCGCCACGTCCGAGTTCAGACACCATTCGTGATCCATCATGCACCGACGGCTGAGTTCAAGCGCCCTGGCGTTCAGGGAACCTGCCAGGTGTTGAACCACCAGGGTCACGCCCTGATGTTCCAGCCACTGCCAGAGGCGCAGAGCCTCCTGGCATTGGGTCCACGACCCCACCCTGCCCTGTTTGTTGCAGTACCACGTGGCGGTGGTGTTGTCCGTGAACATCTGCACTACACTCCCCCAGACAGAGGGGAGGACTGCCTTCAGTGCAAGCTGGATCGCCCACAGATCCAGAAGGTTGATATGGAGCTGGGACTCCGCCGGAGAACAGAGGCCTCAGATCTCCGCCTCTCCCATGTGGCCTCCCCAGCCCTGGAGGGACGAGTGCTCCGGTTGGGTTAGGGAGGGGGGATCTGCCGCTGACCCAATCGCGGACCGTGAGCCACCACTGCAACTGTCTTGCAGTGCCCTCCGAGATCAAGACATGGTCGGACAAGTTGCCCTGATGCTGGGCCCACTGAAAGTTCAGGCCCCACTGCAGAGCCCGCATCTGCCACCTGGCGTGATGCATCAGAAGGATGCAGGAGGCCATCAGCCCCAGAAGCCGCAGCGTCAACCTGACCTAGACTCGGGATAAAGGCAGAAAGATCGGAATCAGAGCCTGAATATCCCAAACCCGCTATTCGGGAGGATAAACCCGAAACTGCGTTGAGTCTAGAACCGCTCCGATGAAGAGGAGCTTCTGAGAGGGACACAGGTGCGACTTCGGCACATTGAATGGAGAACCCCAGCAGGTGCAGGAGGTCGGCCGTAGTCTGGAGGTGGCTGACGACTGTCTGGCGCGAGCCCGGCTTCAACAACCAGTCATCGAGGTAGGGGAAGACTGAAACTCCTAACCTGCGCAGATGAGCTGCGACCACCGCCATCACTTTCTTGAACACCCGTGGGGCGGTGGTAAGGCCGAAGGGGAGCACGGTAAACAAAGTGCTCGTGGCCTACCGTGAACCGCAGGTAGCGCCGGCAGGACGGGGATGTGGAAATACGCGTCCTGCAAGTCCAACGCTACCATCCAGTCTCCCGGGTCCAGGGCAGCTAAGACCTGAGCCAGTGTCAGCATCTAGAAACTCTCCTTCCGGAGGAAGCCGTTGACGTTCCGCAGGTCCAAGATAGGGTGTAGGCCCCCTTTGCCCTTCTTGGGAACCAGAAAGTAGTGGGAATAACAACCACACCCTACTTCTGGCCCAGGAACGCGCTCGATGGCCCCCTTGTCCAAGAGGGCCGCAACTATCCTCTCGCAGAAGATTCAAGTGATCCCACGACACGCAGTGGTACTGCGGTGGCATGGCTGGAGGGGTCGCCTCAAAGGGGAGGGAGTAGCCCCTTCGGACGATTTGCAGCACCCACCTGTCTGATGTGATGTTGCGCCAGTGGAGGAGGTGATGGCGAACCCTGCCCCCCACTGGCGTCACGTGGGCCTGAAAGCTCGGACTAGGAGGGCTTTGAGGTGGATGCTGCAGGGGTAGATGTGGACTGGCCTCGCCGTTGTCCGCGGGCACCGCCACGGCGGTTACCACGTCCGCCACCACGCTGGATGTTAGTCTGCGGCCCGTGGCTGGCAGGACGTGTGGGGGCGCCCCTTCCTTGGCCACGAAAGGGGCGAAAGGCAGCAGAGTGCTGGCGTGTGGCCGACAGGCCCAAGGACTTGGCCGTAGCCCTGGAGTCCTTAAAGAGCTCAAGTGCACTGTCCGCCTTGTCGCCAAAGAGGCGACGGCCATCAAACAGCATGTCCATAAGGGTGTTTTGGACATCTGCCGAAAAGAGGCGGACCTCAGCCAGACGTGGCGACGAATCGCCACCGTCGTTGCCATTGCTCTACCCAGCGAGTCCGTTGTATCCAGCCCACATCGGATGAAGTACTGTGCCACATCTCGACCCTCCGCAAGGGCTTGGGCGAGTTTAGTCCGGGCCTCCTCCGGACATTGTGGCAGCACGTCCGCGACCATGTCTCACAGAGAGTGAGTAGAACGGCCCAAGAGGCACGCGGTGTTAACGGACCACAACCCGAAACTCAGGGAGGAGAACATCTTTTTGCCATACTGTTCGTACCCCTTGGATTCCCGATCGGGGAGAGCCGTCGGGAATGCAGTCTGGGAGTTAGAGGCCTGTATGACCAGGCTCTCGGGAGTGAGGTGGGTGGACAGGAAGCAAGGGTCGCCCGGAGCGGGGCGGTGGCGCCTGGCCATGTTCCTATCTACAGGGGGACTGGTAGCGGGCCTGGACCTGGTGCCCAGAAGAACGTCAGACAAGGCCTCATTAAACAGCAACAGAGGCACCGAAGAGCTTGCTAGCGGTTTAAGGACCTCAGTGAGGAGGTTAGTCCTCACGGCCGCGACAGGGAGTTCAAAGGATAAAACCTTGGCCGCCCACGTTACCACCACACTATAGGCAGCCCCCTCCTCCGTAACCACGGTAGGAGGGGAGACAAAACCAGTGTCTGGCGAAGTGTCCAAACCACTGACATACCCTAGCTCACCTGCCCAGTCCTGATAAGACTGGCACTCACGTGCCATAGGGTCCTCAGACCCCTCCAAATCCGCCTCACCACCCATCTCCTGGTACTCAGGGTCAAATGATGGGGCCGGCTCATAGAAGAAAAAATCTCCCATCGGCGTCGAATGCGGCGTCGAGCGACGCCGCTCCGGTGTCGGAACTGGGTCGAGGGGGGGACCGGGGACGACGTCGTCCGTGGACAGTGCCGGAGGCGACACCCTAGGGGCCAGCGCCGGCGAGGTCGTAAGGTCGACCGGCGACGACCCGGATCCAGAACCGGATCCAGCGGGGCCCTGCAGCGCCGGGACCGAAGTCGCCGACGGCGCCGGGGCCGAAGCACCCGACGGCGCAGGGGCTGAAGCACTCGGCCCGCTTGGGCTCCCAGTCGGGGCCGCTTGGCCCGAAGGCGCCGCGGAACCCGACGGAGGAGTGAGCAACCTCTTGGCCGTGAGAAAGGCGTCTATCTCCTCCGGCGTTGTGTTCTGCCCAGGGACCGGCGGGTATGGAGCAGGCCGCCACGCCCGCGGCTCCAGCGGAGTAGCGTGGGCGGTGTCGCCCGAACCCCCGGCCGCGCCGCGCGAGCGTCGGGGTGAGTCAGAAGAGCGATGTCGCTTCTTCGACTTCTTGTGCCTCTTACCTGAGGACTTGGAGCTCGAGGAGTGATGACGATCCTCCGAGCCGTGATGACTCCGGCCCCGCGACTCGTCCCTCGACCTCCTTCCGGACCAGGACCTCGAACGGCGCGGGGCCGACTGCCGGAGCTCGAGGCGCTTGCAGGACCCGCTCCCCCTAGCCTTCGACGTCAAGGCCCGGCAGTGGGGGCACGACTTGTCATCGTGGTCGGGCACCAGGCAATGAAGACACCGGCGATGTGGGTCGGTAACCGACATCAGTCGGTTGCAGTCGACGCAGGGCTTGAACCCGGGCACCCCTACCGGCACCGTCGGAGTCGTTCGACTTCGAAGAAAGATCAAAAATGATCGAAAAAGTTTAGTCAAAAATTGAATAAGGGTATCACTTTTACTGGATCGGCGCTTGTTGGCGAGGAAAAAATAGGAACTGACGTCAGCGCACGAGGGCGGCGTCTAAGTACTCCGGCGACGTCATCCCGGCACCTACGATGCCGACGACGGACGTGGAGCCGCAGATGACGCCTACCGACGCGCAAGGGTAGTGCTACGCAAAAGTTTCCGGATCCAGTCTGACGCCTGGGGATATTCTAAGGTAAGGAATCTAATACTAACCGGTTTCTTTCAGATGTGTGTACCACTAACAAAACAGTTTCTCAGATCAAAAAGCATGTCTTGACTTTTCGTTGCCTGCATAATGAATACACCTTTACTTAACTCCTTGTGTTTTTGAATGATGTCTTTTGTTGGCTCCTTTAGATACTCCCTTTGCCATTTCACTTGACTTAATTTATTTTAATAGATAACCGCTGTAATACAGATTTTCATTCATACCAATAGAGCTCAGTGTCTTTAAATGCCTATAAACCAGTTGTTCCCCGTCAGTAAAACAGTTATTACGTTTTCTCCACATTGTGGTTTCTTAACTACTCCACTTGCCTGGAAGTCAAGATAGATGTATCATAATATGTTGGGTGACAATAAAATGCTTACCCAAAATGGACAAATGATCCTTGGAAAACAGTTGAATCACGTTAGTTTATGTGCATCTGTGATTTTTATGTCTGCGTTTGTCCAATGTAGACTTTATAGGAGGGATATTTTAGCACATATATTACATGCTTGTGTCGCAGGTAGCACATTGTCAAAAATGTATGCCTGTATTAGGACAGTAATGTATTAATGTTGGGAATGTTGTAGTCTTTCTTGATGATGGTAATAATTACTGTCATCCTGATTTTAGTAGTGGTTGAGTTTGTTCCATTAAGCCTCAAAAATTCACTTTTCTAGTGTATGCCGGTAAAGGTTTCTCAGTGCATATTATTGCTAGGCATCCTTGCTATATAAAATAAAAAAACTAAATTCTTAAATGTGTTTGGGGCTTTCCAGGTTGAGTGCTTCTTCATGTGTAATTCGAGAAATGTCTGATCCAATATTCCCTCTCAGCTTGTTTAATACCTGTTTCTCTGTAGGGTGCAATTCTTCTTCCGACACTATTTTGTTAATGCACAGTAGATGGTCATAAGATAAATCTCATTACAAATTTATGGTGGAAACGTGCTGTCAGTACCATGCAGTTTTATCAGTTAGCTTCAAATATACCTCAGTTTGAAGACTGTTATCCTTAGCATACAAATACATCAAGGATACATGCAGGGTTTGCTTTGGTCAATACATATGCTGTGTTAACAATTGAATAACGTTGGGTAATTCTGTATTCGAGCCAGACCAAATTCCTAGCGCATTTCCTGTATAAGACCAATGTTTCACCGAGGTAAAGTTCCAGTATGCGTTCTTCAAGATGTGCTCAACTTAAAAAAAAAAAAAAAAATTATATATATATATATATATATATATATATATATATATATATATATATATATATATATATATATAAACTAGTTACTTACCTGTACACTATGGTTCTCCAGTATTATCTTTCATAGATTCACATGCTTGTATCTTCCCCGTCGTCATGGTGGGAGTCTCCCGGTAAAAGAATAACCATAGCAGTAGAAGAAAAAACTGCCTGGAAACCATAGAGTAGTGAGACAATAGGTAACCTCTCCTCCTCATTATGTGGCCCAAACTACAGCCAATCAGCTGCCAGCACCAGCCTACACCATTCCCAGCAGAGCCACCATACCTCAGATTTCTGACAGCCCAAGAGCGAGCTTTGTAAGAAAAACCAGAGATAAAAGGTGGTCTACCTAGCAGAAACGGGGAGGTGGGCGGGCGCATGTGAATCTATGAAAGATAATACTGGAGAACCATAGTGTACAGGTAAGTAACTAGTTTTTTCTCCAGTATTCAATCTTTCATAGATTCACATACTTGTATCAGAATAGATAGCAGTTCTTTTTGCAAGAGCGTTTTTAGGCTAGACCCCCTTTTTTCTCAGGGCTGTGTGCCATACGCTTTTTTTTTTAAAAGACTCATTAAGAATCAAAAGGCATGAAACACCATTTGTCATTAAAAATGTTTGTGCATAAACAACATTACAGAAAACAACTGTAAATTTATAAACATGTACCTTATTTAAAAAGATGTTGCAGAACTGCTTGTCCCACTGCTGCATCTGCTTTCCATGCTGTGTCCAGACAGTAATGTTTGGTGAATGTATGAACATTCGACCAAGTTGCTGCTCTGCATAGGTCTGGAAGGGATACACCTGCGAGCAATGAAGATGACGTTGCCATTTTCCATGTATCATGAGCACGGACTTTCGTGTCGAGAGGTCCTCCTACTTTCTCTTGACAGAAGACGATGGCGGATGCAATCCATCTAGAGATGGAGGATCTTGAAAGTGCCAAACCTTTTCTAGGCCCTGAGTAAGCAACGAACAATTGGTTTGATTTGCGAAAGGGTTTTGTCTTTTCAATGTAGAATTTTAGACATCTGCCTATGTCCAAAGTATGGAGAGCTTTTTCTGCCGCTGTAGAAGGATTCTTGAAATATGTAGGCAGAATCACCGGTTCATTTAGATGAAAGGAAGAAGGTATTTTAGGAACAAATTTTGGATTAGTTCTTAACAGCACCTTATCCGATCTGAATTGTATGAAGGGATCTTGTATTGAAAAGGCTTGAATTTCACTGACTCTCCTGGCTGATGTGAGGGCCAAGAGCAATGCTACTTTCCATGCCAGGAATTGCAACTCTGATTTGTGGATTGGCTCAAAAGGTGCTTTCATGAGTTACAACAAGACCGTGTTGAGCTGCCAAGGAGGTGGAGGAAACTTTCTGAATAACCCTTTTAAGAATTCTTTAATTAATCTTAGAGACCAAAGAGATGGACATCCTGGAGATCTTCGATATCTGGATATTGCTGCTAAATAAACATTAATTGATGAATGCGAAAGGCCTGAACTGGCTAATTGCAGCAGGTAAGGAAGGATTTGCTCAGGTGGAGAAGAAAAGGGATGCACCTTATGAGCAAGGCACCAATTACAGAATCGTTTCCATTTTGCAGTGTATGTCTTGTTAGAAGACAGTGCTGCAGAACTTTTCAAAATCTCACGACATTCCTGAGGGATATCTAGTGACTGGAATTCATGCTCAAAAAATTCCAAGCCGACAATTTTAGAGAAGTCAATTGTGGGTGAAGTACTTGGCCTCTGTTTATGGAAATCAAAGTTTTGGTTATTGGGAACTGTATCCGTGGCTCCACTGACAATTGGAGAAGTTCTGTATACCAAAATTGCCTCGGTCAGGCTGGGGCTATTAGAATTATTTGGCAAGGTTCCGATCTCATCTTTCTCAATATTCTCGGAATTAGAGGAAAGGGAGGGAAGGCATAAGCGAACATTCCTGTCCATCGTAGATGAAGAGCATTCCCTCTCAAACCCTTCTGAGGGAACCTGCTGGCATAATGCTTGCATTTTTTGTTGCTCTGAGTTGCAAACAAGTCCAAACTTGGTTTGCCCCACAATTGGAAGATCCAATTCAGTTGGTCTTGATTTAACTCCCACTCGTGGCAGATGTCGGACGATCTGCTTAGAAGATCCGCTCTTGTATTGTCTATGCCTGGAACATGCTCCACTTGCAGAGCTATGTTGTGGCGAAGAAGCCAAGTCCAAATTTTTTGCGCCTGTGCCGATAGGGGCTTTGATCTTGTGCCCCCATGCTTTCGAAGTTAGAATATTGAAGTAGTGCTGTCTGTTCTTACTAAGACCGAAGAACCTTGAATTCTGGGAAGAAAAGCCTGAAGGCCCAGGTAAACAGCTTTTAATTCCAAGAGATTGATGTGAAGTTTTGCCTCTTGAGGAAACCAAAGGCCTTGAATCTTTAGGTCTTGCAGGTGTGCTCCCCAACCTCGCAATGAAGCGTCTAATGTCTTGGAGATTGAGGTTCGAATAACAGGCCTTTTGTCAGGTTGCTCCTGATACCCCACCATGACATTGCTCGTTTGATTTGACAGGTTATGACCAACTTGTCGTCGAAGGAACCTAGAGCTTGAACCCATTGTTTGTCCAGGGCGTCTTGCAGCGGTCTCATATGTAACCGGCAGTTGGGACTCAATGGGATACAAGAGGACATCATTCCCAGTAATGATTTGAAGATCCTGATGGAAGTGGACTTTTTTGATGCCAGAGATGCTGTCATATGTAGTATTTTCATTACGCGTTCCTCTGATGGAAACGCTTTTACTTCCTGGGTTTTTAATATTGCTCCGAGGAATTGTAGTGAACGTGTTGGGAGAAGAAAGGATTTTTCTTTGTTTATCCGAAGGCCTAATCTTTGAAAGAGGTCCATTCAAATCTGTAAAGACTCTTGTGTTGCTTGGTACGATGGTCCTTTTATCAACCAGTCGTCCAAATAGGGAAAAACTTGGAGACCTTGCTGCTTAGATGTGCAGCTATCGGAGCCATGCATTTTGTGAAAACTCTGGGGGCAGACTTCAGGCCGAAAGGCAACACTTTGAACTGTAATGACGCCCCGCCACCATGAATCGAAGATACTTTTTGTGCTTTTTGTAGACCGGAATATGAAAGTATGCGTCCAACAGGTCTAAGGAGACCATAAAGTCTCCCTTGCGAAGTAAGAGAAGAATTTCCTGTAGGGACAGCATGCGGAATAAGATTTTCTTTATGTATTTGTTCAGATCTCTGAGGTCCAGTACCTGCCTCCATTTGGAAGACTGTCTCTTCTTTATTAGATAGAAGTGCGAATAGAAGCCTGTCCCTTGCTGACCTGATGGGACTTCTTCTGTCGCCCTTTTCAATATGAGGGATAAAACCTCTGCTTTGAGTGCTGCAAGATGTTGTTGAACTCTGCAAAGAGGTGGGCGATTGGGAGGTTTTTGTGAGAACTCCAGGGTGTGACCCTGTGTAATGATGTCTAATACCCATCTGTCCGATGTTATGGACTGCCAATGTGGTAGAAATTGAGAGAGGTAATGGCACTGATCAATCTGAAACGGTGTCTGAGGCGCCTGAAGAACATCACTGTCTGCGACCAGAGTCTTGCTTTTCTCTGGCAGCAGATTTTCTCCTTCCTTGTTGTTGAAAAGAAGTATTCGCGGATCAATACTGCTGGTTGAAGGAGTATTGACGGTACCCCTGCGGATTGTACGGTTGGTACCTATTAGATTGATAAGAGGAGCGTTGCTGAAAATGACCTCTGGATCCTCTGCCGCGAAAAGACTGGTAACGTCCTTGCTGCAACGATCCCAAAGATCTAGCAGTATCGGTATCTGCTTTTATTCCTTGGAGTGCCTCGTCAATATGTTTGCCAAAGAGGCTTTCGCCATCAAATGGCATGTCCAAGATTTTAGACTGGACTTCAGGTCTAAAGGAGGTTGACTTGAGCCACCCCGGTCTCCGTAGGGCTACCGCTCCAGCCATCTGACGGAAAGCTATAGACGCTATGTCCATTGCTACGTCTATGTACTCAGACGCTGCCTTGGCTCCATCCTGCAAAATCGTATTTGCTTCCTCCTTCTTATCCTCTGGGAGATGTGACAGGATTGGCGCGATGTCAGACCACATCTGTCTATTAAATCGGCTCAGAAGTGCCATTGCTTAGCCGCTTTGATTGATGCTGCTGCCATGACTGCAAAGCGTTTGCCTACACCGTCCATTCTCTTGCCCTCCTTATCAGTAGGTGCCAAGCATGTTTGCATCGGATTTTTGGAGCGCTTTTGCGCTGCTTGGGTCACAACCGACTCCGGACGAGGATGACCGATAAGACATGCCGGAGCTGTTTCTGGAGCGCGGTATTTCTTATCCAGCTTAGGTATTGAAGCTGGAACTGAAGCCGGATTTTTCATCAGCTTGATTCCTTCGTCCCAGATATGCTGAATAATTGGGATAGCTCTTATGGACTTCCTGGCAGACTCTTTGAAGTCATAAAGAAAGCAATCACTTTCCTTAACCGGCACAGTAAGTTGAAATTTCTTCGCAGCCTTTTCAATCAGATCATGAAAGCTGGCTGTATCCACTGGCGGAGAACTTGCTTGCGGTAATGGTGACACAGGGGAAGTTGGAACAATATACTGGTCCCATTCATCCCCAACCACATCATCTTGAGGAATGTCACCTTCCTCAGCTTCATCGTCATGATCAGAATCGGTTAAATCGTCTCGAATTGTAATAACTTTCGGAACGTCCGTATGTTGAACTGGAGGAGGTGACTGAATTATAGGTGTTTCTCTCACAGGCTGAGAAACATTTGCAGAAGCCGTAGTAGAGGCCGGAGCATTATCTTCCGGAAAACGACGGTAATAATTGTCAATCATGTGCCTCAAGTCTGATATCAAAGATACAGGCACTGATAGAGCCTCTTCCTGAACAGGTGGATTCACTTCCTCTTCATCCTCATAGTGATAAGCTCGATGGAAGGACTCATACCGCTTTGGGCCTCTTACAGGGCGATCTTTAAAAGGGAAATGCTCTTGAACCTCTTGGAAGTCTTCCTCTTCCGAGTCCTGACTCTTAATATGAAGTTGTGATGGACTATAGGCAACCCCATAGGGTCCTTCCTCCTCAGATTCCTGGCAATCCAGTATGGTAGATGGAAGCAGAGGTGAAATCTTCGGAGTAGAAAACTCTCCTTTTTTGCTCGCCGACGACCCCGTCGAGGAATCAATCCTTTTTTATCGAGATGTAGGTTGATGTCATCATCGTTGGAGATCCAACTGTAGGCATCGTCGACGATTTTCTCGTCGTCGACGGGGTCGTTGACGGGACCACTAATTGTGTCATCGACGGGACGGTCGGCGACGAAGGTCTTGCCCTTGACGAAGGTCTGGCACTCAACATCTACGGAGTCGTCGTCATCGTTGCCGACGAAGCGGTCGTCGTTGAGATTGTCGGTGTCGTCGACGGAGCCTTCTTTTCTGAAGTAGGCTTGAGAGGAGTAGGAGGAAGAGATGAAGAAGGTTCACCCACTTTGATTTTTCCAGCTTCATGTCTTTTTAAATCTCCTTTTTCCTCAGAGGACTCTCTCTTATGTTTTTTAGAGGTGTGTCCTTTGGCTTCCCCCTCAGACTCTGAGTCTGTAGATTTTCTCTTTTGAAGCCATAACAAGAGACGAGCTTCTCTATCCTTTTTGGCAGATAAGGTCCGGCAATATTTGCAGTCCTTAGGAACAAGCTTGGGGTACAAGCAGTACAAGCATTCCTTATGTGGGTCCTCAGAAAATAATCTGGCCTTGCCACAGGACTTGCAAGCTCTGAAAAGTCTCTTCTTGGAGCCTTCAGACATTTTTAATGAAATAATCTTGACAAAAATCAGTACCTTACTTCCAACTGTAGAAGGTCAAAAGTTCAGTGGAGAGAAAAACTGAGCTGAGCTCAGGGAGACTCCTCACACGAAGGCGGTTGGAAATCTGAGGTATGGTGGCTCTGCTGGGAATGGTGTAGGCTGGTGCTGGCAGCTGATTGGCTGTAGTTTGGGCCACATAATGAGGAGGAGAGGTTACCTATTGTTTCACTACTCTATGGTTTCCAGGCAGTTTTTTCTTTTACTGCTATGGTTATTCTTTTACCGGGAGACTCCCACCATGATGACAGGGAAGATACAAGCATGTGAATATATGAAAGATTGAATACTGGAGATATATATATATATATATATATATATATATATATATTTGTGTGTATGTATATATATATATATATATATATATATATATATATATATATATATATATATATATATATATATATATATCAAAATAGAGTTTTAGCCCTCGGTGGAAGATGCCACAGGAATGGTGAAATTTGGATCAATTTCTTTAAGGAGCAACTGCAAACAGGAGACGCAGGGAAAACAGTCACCATCTGTTTGTGTTCAGCCAAACCGGTTTCGGGAGTTTATCCCTTCTTCAATGGCTTCAAATTCAAACCCAAATTTCACCATTCCTGTGGCATCTTCCACCGAGGGCTAAAACTCTATTTTGGTATTTTGGCAGCTGGAGCCCAGCCGCGGAAGAGAGCCTGCCGCTTGCTGCGGACCCGTGATTGCGCTCAATGGAGCGATCAGTGTACGGGGGATTGGTATCCAGGAGCAGCTGACCATTGACAAGAGACCAGAGCAGCATTCTCACCAGCCCACTTGGGTTTTTAATCATTCATTTAAGAACTGCCACAGTGATGAACTCACACGAGGCAAATGTGTATGCACTACAAGACCCAGAAGGCTTAATTTGACCACGCCCTTGGAGGCAGGCGTTATAAATCACGAGTGCATACTGCACCATCATTGCCCAGCAGAAGCCATTGAAGAAGGGATAAACTCCTGAAACCGGTTTGGCTGAACACGAACAGATGGTGACTGTTTTCCCTGCGTCTCCTGTTTGCAGTTGCTCCTTAAAGAAATGGATCCAAATTTCACCATTCCTGTGGCATCTTCCACCGAGGGCTAAAACTCTATTTTGATATATATATAATAATCCACATTTGTAAAGCGCACAATCACCCGTTAGGGTCTCTAGGCGCCGTCGGGAAGATTAAGCAAGCTATTGCCCAGAGTCACATGGTGCTTGGGCTAACCTGCCGCCGGCGATCGAACCGTGATCCCCAGATTCCAGCATCAGTCGCCCTGGCGATATATATATATATATATATATATATATATATATATATATATATATATATATATATGTGTATATATATATATTTATGTGTATATATACACATGTAATAAAAGTGTTGAAAATTAGAAATCATAACATTTTAAAATAAACAGTGGTGACAACTCGAAACATCATCCATTGAACTGTGGATGTGAAACTGTAAGAAGTAGGCCTGGGTGGAGTTCGCGTACCTATGCAAACTCGGCAAAATGACAAAAAACTCGCAAATGGCGGAGTGCAGCACGATCTTCCAGTTGCTCGAGTAGAAATTCTACCCAAGCGGCAGCTCACGCTCGCAAACTTACCGTTGGCGATCGCGAGAGAGGATAAAACTCCATAGCACTACGCGGAGTGGAGTTTTCTGCATTCCGCAGAGCGCAGAGTGCAGAAAACTCCACAAACGGAGCAGAGTTCACCGCCCACGCCTAGTAAGAAGTCATGACAACATTTTTTCTATGGTTTCACTGATGTTCCCTTCGTGAAAGATAATGAGTCGACACGTGTAACACATTTAGATAACCAAGTGGAGACAGCCTTTTCCAGAACAATCTTTTCATGACATGTCTGAATGAATCCACAACAATTTAAGTAATGCAATGACAGCACTCTCAGTAAATGAGCACTCGCAGTAGGTGAACTGCTTCCAGCAGGGGTAGCTGAAAGTAGATTGATTCTAATAAATGAGAGGGTCAACAGATTGCTTCTATAACAGATTGTCAAAAGGGGAGGGACAACAGATTCCATATGAGATTGAATTTGGGGAGCACATCATAAGGGAGCAAATAGAGGGGAGGTCATAGGACTCTTTCCTGTGCCATTCTCTGGTGGGATTGCTGTTATTGCAGAACCGCAAGTGTTGAAGTGTTGACCCCAGTGAAACTGTTACTACATTATAACATAAAACCATTATTCATTTGTGTGCAAACTAAAATAACAGTATTTCAGTGCTTAACTTGCGACTCTGGTAGTGGATACCATCACCAAAATGCCCAGGAAATAGCAGATGTTTTTTTCTGACAAAACACATGTATTTCCTGATTTCGCATGGCATAACAGACCATGGAAATGGAATTTCTATGCCTCAGCCAAAGCTTTATATAAAGTGAACTGATATTGTCACCACGACAAACCTGGCAAACCTTGAACACCAACAATGTAGGCGGGCAAGATTGAACCTGAAATACAATGAAAAGGAAACATTCACACAATGATATGTACGTAGAAACTATAGCATGGAAGGAAAAGTGGTGCTGGAGTAGTCCTAGTTGCAGCCTTGACAATGCCACATCTAATATAATGGGTGCTACCATGTTTCAAAGTCACACTGTCCACTTTTAGCTGCTTGAGTCTCAGTTTGATAACAAGGATCATTCGAGCTGTTGTGAAACTGTGAGAGGGAATATATTGCTGATGAAATAGACCACTCAAAGAAAACATATATCCTCTTAGAAGAAACTGCATATTTGAAGGAAAACAGGAAGCAAAAAAACAAACATGTTTAAGGACTTTAAAGGAATAGAAAGGGAAGACAGCAATTAATATTGTTCATATAATCCATAAACTGAGATTAAAAGTGCAGTAATTCTACAGATGTTGCTTGCCTACATTAAACTGTGTCAATGGAAACCCTGTATGCTTTTATGGAATATGTTTTCCCTTAATCCTGAGAATTTCTGAAACCTTTAATGTCCTTCAAACATTAAAATGCTGTGTCAATACAACCTTGAAACACAATTCACAACACAGTTATTTATACACTTCAACTTTCGCTTCTGTAGTTGCACACGTGTACCTTGAACTGGGCTTCTAAATGTGTCCCATACATTTCATTTAAGTATATATGAGGAGGCTTGGACACAGTGTGATAAACATTTTAGCTGTAACACTAGTCAAAAGTTATTTTTTTTAACTTGTTAATCTCTTTGAGAGATATGCCCATTATTTCAAATGATGGGCTCACTGAGGAAAATGTTTGTAAATAGATCAGCACCATCTGTTAACAATACTTTAGTCTTCAAATCTTTGTCCAAAAACACAAGTCAGAACACAAACAACTCTAAGGTTATTGCCAACTCAGTGATGGCAATACAAATTAACCCCTTCGACGCTCATGACGAGCTGGGCTCGTCATGGCGTAGCCTCCTCGCACGCTCATGACGAGCCCAGCTCGTCACGTAAAGTGCGCTTTCGCAAAACCCAGCGTACGGGCGGAATTCCGCCCGCACGCATGCGGTTAATGTGAGGGGATTCAAATGCAGTTTACATGTTTTATTAAATGGTTCTTGCTACTTTCATAAATTTCATAAATAAAACACCCAAATTAAAACACAGCCGCAATTACATTAGATGCAAAAAAAGCATTTGATAGAGTTAATTGGCTATTTTTAGTACCGAGGCTTAAATGACACGGTTTTGGGCCTAACTTTTTAAAATCTAATTTCGTATTATACTGTTATCCTATATAGTCTTACATAGTTCATAGTGTACAGTCTTCTTATTTTCCACTACAGTATGAATGAAACTGAGACTTGTAAAGAGCACGCCCACTCCAACTAAGCATCCTAGAGCTAAACTCACACACACATACTGTTTACCTAGACCGATGGAAAAGAAATAAATGAAGAGGCGAGTTACATTAGACCATGACACAAATCATCTGTAACAGAAAATAACCATGTTTTTAGGCTCTCCTTAAAAGTGACTTTATTAGTTATAAGTTGAAGAGGAGCCGGAAGTTGGTTCCAGGCCTTAGAACCTAAAACGGCATAGGATTTTCCACCAATTGACTTTAGTCTGAAAGTGTGGGGAGTTAACAGATTGGAGGTTGATGATCTGAGAGTTCTCATAGGCCTATATTGCACAAAACAGGAATTTTAGGCTCCTTGCACGAAAAGACCTAAAAACAAAGACCAGTGTTGTCAAACGAACTCTATTGTGGCTAGGCAGCCAGTATGATTCTCTAAGTGCTTGATAAGCAGAACTGTTCCTAGGAAGTCTCAGCGATAGCCTAGCCGCTGATTTCTGGACAACCTGAGACAACAGACATGTACTATAAAGGCTGCACTCTACCCCCTTTACTTTTCATCATGGCTTTTGAACACTTATTACTCCAAATTAAAAACTGAGCACTTTACTAGTTTTAAGGTCTGAAACCAACACATTATATTAACTGCTGATGCGGATGATATACGGCTATTTATATCTAATCCCCCACTCTCACTATCAGCATTTTTCAATGAACTGGATTCCCTTTCAAAGCTATCTGAATATGAACTAAATATAGGTAAATCAGAAGTATTCCCCATTAACAGATTTTGTACCAGAGTGTGTTATCTTCAAATCCCTGTAAGATTAAATGTCTTGGCACCTGGTACAGAAATACACTCAGAGATAAAATTTCCAAAGTAACTAGTCTCACAAAAGGGAAATGGCCCCGTTCTACTTATCTTGGTGGAGTATATTAGAAATCATCAAAATGATGGTCCTTCTTATCTTAAATATTTCCCTCATGATGTTACGAATCAAATGCCCAAAACTCCTTTTTAGTAAAAAATTGACACTATACTTTCAAGTTTTCTTTGGAATGAGTAAAACCTTGGATCTCTTTAACAAGATTACAACTCCTAAATAAAATGGTGGTGTCAATTTTCCAAATTTTATTAGATAGCAAAGCATTCTACATAAATATATAGTCTCCTGCATTACCCACTTTTAAATAGTGATAAATAGTAGTTTAACTTAGAATCATCATTACTTGCTCCATTTTCGCTCAACCATATACTGTTTATGTCTTGTCCATTTAAATATTGGTTACCTGCAACAATTTCACATGAAGTGGTTTAAGGTCATATGTGGTGTCTACTTTGTCTAAAATGCACCACATTTTAAATAACCCTCCTTGGTATAATAATTGGATTAAAAAGAATGGTAGGGTCCAGAATTCGAACGATTGGCAAGAAAAAGGTGCAATCACTATTCCTCAACTGTATATCAAATACACTCATATACCTTTCCAGGAGTTATCCCAGAGACACAATACTCCTTCCCAACATGGTAGTAGGCATTCGTTACTTCTAGACCTTTGTAAGAATGCAGTGCGGGCCTGGTCCTTCTCCTCCACAGAGGACCATGGACCTACCAATAACGCCCTAGATGTTTCTGCACACATGACAGCCTTCAACTTATATAAGGTTCTTGGATCTTCGGGTATGGACAGGTCCAAGTCAAATACTTAACATAGGAGGGAAAAAGACTAACAATGTGAATAGTTGCTATATGGGATAATATAAAGGATAAGAAACATTCCACCACTCACTCAGCCAGTTTGACACAAACCATATATCTCTTCCATAATAGACTTTATTGTACTCCTAGCAGAAGTTCAAAATTCTTTCTAGCAGGTCGAAGTTCCTGCTGGAGATGTGATACCGTAGATGCTAAATTTCTTTTTTTCTGTACCCTAATATTGGGAATTTTGGACCAGTGTTTGATCAAAGATTGTTTTCATTACTTACACAGGTATCTTCCCCCTTTTTGATACCCATTATTTTTATGGGTGAAGTACAAGCAATTATTATTATTACAAAAATGTATAATGCGCACAGATACCCCAAGGGGTTTCCCGGCACATGGCAGGAATAGGCAAAAGAAAGAAAAGATCTACAAGAAGTTAGAAAAGGAAGGCTTTTTGACCGTTACGGAAAGCAAGAAGGGATTTCAAATCTCTCAAGAGAGTTGGCAGGGAATTCCATACAATGTGGTCTCAATGTTTTATTTGGTAAATCAGGAGATTTGCTAATTGTAATCCATTTCATAAACTTTATTCGACAATTAAGTCATAAAGGTGTACATAAAAAGACAATTATTAGTTTAAAATCCATTAAAATCCATACAATAAATATTAAAAAGGAATTAAACTACAATGGACTATTGCCGAATATCAACTTACGTTATTTCAAAAAAACTTAAAATCAATCTCATCAATATACATTTGATCCAGAGGAGTATTGCGCAGGAGCTCACAAAAGCTACCCCTAATATTTATGGGTGTAAACAGCTTAATCTTCATATGTCTGTCGCTATTTGTTTTGTGCGGATTACCCAAGCCAATTTTAGGAACTTAGCCACAGCAACAGCAATTATAGGCGTCGGGTCTGTACATAGGATTCTAAGAGCCTCTCCATGCCTATGTATCCCAAGCAATTTGCATTTAGGCTTGATCCACATCGATCTGGGGGCAATATACAGGGGACAGAAGAAGAGGAAATGACTTAATGACTCTTGTTCCTCACCACACTTAGGACATCTGTCGTTACCATTTTATCCTGCCCAATTTGCTGTAAACGACCTTACTGGAAGGGCGCCCACTCTGAGCTGAAAGTAGAGCTTGCAATCCAGCTGTTTCCCAATAGTGTCCCAATAAGGTTCCAGAATCGGATGGGCCTTAACATCCATGAAACGACCTGTTAAGTGCGAGGAGAGACCCTCTGACCTCTCTTCTGTGATCACCATCTCCCAATACTTTTCTTTTAAAAAAATTTGGGAGGGGAATACAGCGTTTTCCGGGTATTCCCACAGTTCCCTCATTCCCAATTTAAAAAGTAAAGACCGAATGGCCTTCAACCAATGTATTTTTTGGGAGGAATCCTTAGCCATTATCTCCCTCAGGCCCTGAGCATAGTGCTGTAATTCTTCTGTGGTCCATAGGCGGCGCCAGTAAAGTAGTGGCCTCAAAAAGGCAAGGTCCTGCACCGCCTTTTTTCCAAGGTCCCACATTAGTGGTATTAACGGGGTACTTACGGGAACGCTAGTAACTTTTCGCAGAAATTCGTTTTCTGCTAGCGTCAGCTTCCTTAGATCTTCAAATCCCCAAAGTTCGGCTCCGTAAAGGGCCGAACTTAACACCTTCATCCCATATACTTCTTATAATGGGCTAATGGGCTATGTCAATGAAGAGGTACATTTTTTCAAAAGAATGCCTACCTTTTGGCGGTGTTTTAGCACTACAATGTCTAATTGTCTAGACCACCCCAGATCTCTCTGAAGGGTAACCCCCAGGTAAGTGAAGGCGTCTACCCGCTCCAGTGGGGAGCCATTCATATCTATCATCCCTCTAAAAGGCCTGGCAGTCCCATGAGTTTTAAGGCCAGTAAGGACCATAAACTTAGTTTTTGCCGTGTTTATTTCTAAGCCCCTATCCAGACAAAAATCTTCAAAGCGCTTCAGCGCTTGCTGGAGCCCACTAGGTGTCTTTGAAATGATGAGGGTGTCATCCGCAAACATGAGGATTGGGACCCGCTCACCAGACATCGCAGGGGCATCGGTCGGGACCAGGGAGAGGAAGTCCGCAACCCCGTTCTCAAAGAGCGAGAACAGAGTCGGCGCCATGACGCAACCCTGCCTCACTCCCTGTTCCACAGGGAAGGGTTCCGTAACCTCCCCCTGGCGACCCCACCGAACCCGAGCGAACGTACCCTCATGTAAGCGGACGATCAAGCTCAACAGTTCAGGTGCCATCCCCTGCCCCACAAGGACTTTCCATAATGTGTTATCACTCTACAAGTAATTACTAGCAATTTTAAATCACATGATAAGCGGTTTGTATGCCCTTTCTGGAATCTAGTGTGTCATAATCATTGATTAGACGGTATAAGCTAACATCATTACAATTAGCTATTAAACGTGATAATATATGGTTACCAGTAACTAACTATTGGTCTTAAATTGCCTCTCAGGTTCATTTGTGGGTTTAATTTGAGATATTCCCTCATTTTTGTTCTTATGCTATAATATAAAAATTGTATATAGGGAGGAGGAGCTACGCAAGCATCCAAGATGGCCGCATAAGCTCCCGGCTCCGTCGACCTCCCTCGCTGGCGGACTTATCCTGAACTTCATCCTGACCTCCCGCCAGACTCCCGTGTGTCTGATTGGTTGCTGAGCCCAGAGGGGCAATCCCGGAGTTTTTATCGCCTTTATTGACGAAGTTACACCGTCTTTCATTTTTGGGCCTCCTCCAGTGTGTAAGCCGGGACCTCGAGTACTGACCCAGCCGGGTTTCAGTTGAACAACATCGGCCGCGGGTGCCCGGCAGAGTCCGGTCTCATCGGAGTGGAACACATTCTCTATCCCGGTGGTGGTTTTCGGTCCCCGCGAATACTGGACGAGCAGCGACGAGACGTGGTTGCCGCGGTGGGTGGGGGCCAGGTCCCGGGACCCTGCTGCATCCCTCAGGGTCCGCGGGTGGGGCCCCCGCTCTCGGCAGTGGTGTAAAGGTCGCCAAGCCTGTGAGTCGCCAGTCGCTTCCGTCCACTCCACGCCTGTTGGTTTCCCCGGAGTAGCCGGCCTCCGGGGCTGAAGATCTGCTTTTCTATCGCCCACACGGAGATGGATCGGACGATGTGTGGACCGACCCTGGGGCCCGTAATGGCCGCCATCGGGGCTCTTCGCCTGCAAATGGAGGCTGCTCTCCACAATTTGACTGCACGCCTCGAGACTGTTTGTTTGAGACCGGACTCTAGCCTTGTGTTAGACCTGCAACATACGCTTACCCCCGCGACGCTTGATCTACCTCGAGAGGAGAACCCCGACTATGATCTGACCCTGGTGCCGATTGTGCCCGCACGATTACAGCGCTACGTTGCTGGAGCCCCTAAACACCTAGCAAGATCGGCAAAGTCATCGCCCGCACAGGACTCACTTCTTCCTTCTCTTCTGCAGACCACCACTACTATATTCTGGATTGACTTTCGTGTATCTGATGGACTTCGAGACTTAACCTTTTTGACTCTTTTTGGCTATATTGATCTCCTCTTTCAACAACACTTTGACTCTTTTGCTACTATTTTGGTTCTACTGGATGGGGTTTGTGCAATGGATCGTAAGGGCCAGGGCTGAATTTGACTTGAATTCGGTACGATGACTTTCTTTTGGCTCAGCTGGGTTGTTTCTGTGGGAGTGAGGGCCAGATGGAATTCTAATTGTCTGGGTTTGGTGTGACTGCTATGATCGAAAAGGGATTTGCTGTCTCTGTGGTGCCGGGGGCTCGGCGGGACGGTCTTTTCTCTGTCGGTGGCTCCCCTACTAGTTTGATTATTAGTCTGTTATAACTTGCTTAATACCGCGGTAGGGGATGTCTGCTTTTGGCGGGGAGTCCGGGAGCCCGTATCGTTTTGTAATACATCTCCTCCTCCATCTTTTCCCTTCCCTGGGGTGTAGTTTAGGGGGCGACAGGCACGCTGCTAGTGGGGTTAGGTTGTAGCCATCCGCAGGGGTGCAGGGTGGGGGGTTGAGTTTTTTTTGGTTTTTTTTCCTTTATTGTGTTCTATGACCTTTCTATTTCCCCTTTTCCCTTCTTCACAAGAGATGCGGCATCTTCTCCTGCTCTTTTAGTCTCTCATATCCGGGTGTCGAATGTCCAATCTGCATATCCTGTATCCCTGGTGGGCGGGTTCTGATGAGGTTTGCTTATGGTTATCTGTATCGTATTGTTTTGCCTCAGCTCTAAGCTGGTATTGATACTTTTCGGATGCCTATAATTGTACTGTATTTCCTCAATTTATTCGCCCATTCACCGCTGTACTATGTACCACCAAATGACACCCGATATGTGTTATAATCAATAAAAATATATACCAAAAAAAAAAATTGTATATAGTTGTGAGTTTGCTTGTTCTATGTTGAATATTTATTTTCACAGAACTGTAAAATATATTTGGTCTCTTTTTTCTCAGGCCTTGAAAACAAAACAAATATGTGCTGTTACACTTCTCTCTGCTATTTTACTTTTCTCCTGGAAAGCACTACTTATTTCCATATGCCAAAGTCTTTTGGTATTAATTATTATTTTTTTTTACAAAGATTTCACTTACAATCAAAGTAGAAGTGTAATGAACATTCTTTGTTTGTTTGATACCTCTATACTTGAAGATCACCACTTGGTATTTATGTCAGTGACACATTTCTGAAGCAACATGGTAGCAAATCGAACACCCTAAACAACCTGAACAAAAATATGAAGTAGTCACATATTGAGTTGTTCCCAGCCTGCCTGTAAACTGGAACTCTGACAAATGCATGAATGCATATTTAATACCATGTTCTTGAATTGTCTCAAGAAATGAATGAAACAGACCAACAGAGTGGTAGGTAGTGCACTCGACCCATCAACTGCCTTTCGCAATGTATTCAATGGGGTGGTATTCATTTCAACCTCAGAAAAGCTTCCATAAGTCTGCAATTGACATGCATGTTTTATCAATAAAAACAAGATCCTTGCGTTAGTATCCCAAGGTATCACATCAAAAATATTGTAAGGAGCAACATCAGTTCACTTATTAATTGGTAATCTATGGTAGAGTTTTCGATGTCGGGTCAATATAGCTTTCTGTTTTAACTTTTTCATTACACATTTTCACTTTTATCTTTTCTTCTGATATGAACTATATTGTTAACTGCAGGGGCAACAGCTCTACATTTGCTACTGTTTTTTAATGTTCTTACCAACTTAGTAACTCTAAGATTGCAAGGTCTTTTTTTTATTTCGTAGCTAATGTTTCTATTCCTTACATGGTCTAATCTTAAAATTGGCCTTTTAAAGTATTATAATACTTGTGTCATGTCCAGGTGTGTTTACTTTTGCTCATTACCACAAATTAATTTACTGAAATTGTGGAGTCCTAGTATCTTCTACCAATTACTGGTTGTCCAGGAATAGTGTGTTAAACAAACTCACATCGTCCTACATACACATGGAGTGTGCCCTCTAGAAGTGTTTTCCATTCTCTGTCTAAAGTTTATTTATAGCCTCCAATACACTGATACCTTTCCCCGGAAATTGGGTCTGTACTTAAAACTCTTATGGTACTTTAATGCCATCATTTAGTGATCCATTCGCCATCACTTTCCCCTCTCCATTTCAGACAACAGAGCATGTTGCCTCTTGCAATACAGCAGTTTCTACAAAAAAAACTATTATTGATTTCTGCTGAAAGTACTGCATGATTTAATTTCAATTTGGTATTATTAAATCATAAACTTTCTTATGAACCTCCTGGATTGATCTCATTAGTATTAATATTTTCAGTCTTCAAAATTGGGTCTGCATGCTTATATTCAGAAATGTGCTCAGAAAAGTAGAAAAGGGTCAAAGGAAAGTATTACACACAAAGATCACGCAGCAGATAAAACATGAAGCATAGTGATGAAAAAGGAGAAGTACAATACCTGAAAGCCTGTGAGAACAAGAATTGTAAGAGACACCAGGTAAAACAGAGTTCACAGTGTGAAGCAGAAGAGGAACACTTTTAGTAGCTGGCAAAGCCTCATAAAGTTGGACACAGTTGCTGATAGACTGGCTTCGCTTAGCTTCCAGGAAAAGATAAGTAAAAATGATATCAGCAGAAGATTAGCATAATGTCAATTTGATTGGGAAACTCAAACAATCTCAGTGAAATATAGGTCAAACTGTTACAATTCAAGTTTGCTCAACACAAACTAAGCATGCCTCTGCATTTCTAATCTTAAGGCAGCCATTATCGGCTCTCAATTAAATATTTGGCTTTTTAGGAAAGACCACTGGAAAGTTTTAAAGGGACACAATTAATTTAGAATGAATGACAAAGCAGCATCCCTTTTTATTTCACTTTTACTCTAAACTATTTCTCATTCACCAAGGCCAATGGGTCACTATATTCACCATTCAGCTTCCTATATGTGCTCACAAATGCACTTGGCTACAAAGGAACCTAGCATAACTTACAAAATGACATGCCACCAAAAGAAGCATGCCAAGGTAACCAACAAATCTCACAAACCCAGGTAACACAACAAAATAAACAATACTAAAGTTGAAAATAATTACGCACAAAATCTAGAATAGTGGCACTTTATTTTGAACTAGTCTGGTCTTAAACAGATACAATACAAGGCTTTCCCACTTAAAATGAGGGTAAATGTATTAAAATATGAGCTGAAGAATCTGAAATGTTAAAAACTTTGCTTCTTTAAAATGTTATGTGGATTGCAGGTCCTCACCTGTTGCCTTTTGACGGACAATGCTTCTTGCTTTTTCAACCCCTGGAGCTCCTGTGGTGGTGGCACTCCGGAACCTCATTGGCTCGACTGAGTCCTGCTGACTTTTCCAGCTCAGGGAAAAGGACCGACCTACTGCAGATCCTTTCTGAGAATCCGCAGCTCCAACTACAGGCAATGAAAAAAGTAAAAACCATATAAATGTATGAACCACTACTCTCTAAAGCATCCCAGTTTCAGTAAAAATGCAACATATTAGAGGGATAAAAAACTAGATTACTAATTTACAGAGCACTTACAGATATGGGGGGGTCACCATGTAGAAGCTGAATGCTGAGAATAGCAACTAAAATCATACCAATGATGTCCACAGTTACACTGTGAAGATTTCCTTAAAAATAGAATTGTCCCACTCAGGAATCCTTTAAAAATGCCCCCTCCTCCTTGGCCTGCACAAGAGTTTTAGTTAGAGTCAATATAGTTAATGTTTTAGAAGATGTTTTACTCAAGTCCTATAGTCCCTTGTTTTAAGTATATTTTAGGTTTCTATAACATGTCAAGCAAAAAAACTACATAGGCGCAGGACATTGTCCAACCCACCAGCTGAGCCAGAGTGATCGAGATGAAACAAAACCGGAGGCTGAATTGCCTCTTCCTTCCATCAACATCTTTGGGGAAAATGAGGGAAGTCTTCTGAGTAACACCATGTCCCAGTTTGAAATCGCGTAAGGTTCAGAGACTCATGGAGATTACATCTTGCTAACACAGCTAGCCAATATGTTGTTTAGGAACAGTACTTAACATAAAAGCAGTTTCATATCCTTAGAAGTCATTGGTTCAAAGTGCTTATGCAACAGAGGTTAAAGAACAAGGATGAGGTCTAACAGTACAAAATACCTTATCAAGAAAGGACACAAATGCAACAGGCTACTGAGAGGCCTTTTGATGGCCTATTTATGTAGGGAGCTTGGGCTCCTAGGAATCTACTTATACTTGCACACTCCTCACACGTGTATGGAAAATGCCGCAGTATCACTCATGTAGCAAGTTGGATGACTGATGTCCCTGGATAGAGCCCATTATCAATATCTTAACTGCCTGTATTGGAGTCCATGCCTATTACTGGATGTCCTAGCAACCGCCAAGAGCTCAAGGTGATCAGAGGAGAGGCCTAACTAGGCAAAGCCAAATTCCTTTAGAAATAAGTAATCACACCTAGCGACATTCTTCATGTATAGAAAAGCTTTTCTTTGAGAAAGATAAACAAAATATAGGACCTGGGACCGAACCAAAAACATCCTCTATGATTATCCTTTCTTAATTTTGACAATTGATGAGGTACAATAGGCATGTGTAATTGTTACTCACCACATATCATATTTTCTTTTGGTCTACATTGGTATGATCATGCATAAGATTAGCCTTTACATGCAGTAACACTGAAGTAGTAGTAGTAATACATCTATTGTATGATTAATTAAAACCTTGACAATATAGAACATTGAAAGAAATTAAAAGGTAGTTAATTCATTATAATGCCATATGGCATGTAGGAGTAAAAATTAGGACCAGTGATTTGAAATTACTTATAGTTGTCTTGAGTACAATGTAGTCTTTTGGAGTCAATTGCAAATAAGCCAAAGTGCACAGTGCGTTGGGATGGATAGATCTTTGTGAGCCATGTAACCTTCACAAGCTTGTGGTATCAAAAAATAAAATGCATATTTTAAAATCAGCAGTCATTACATAAAAGATCATCAAATTGTTTAAAATCTGCTGCAAATAAGCTAGGGTGCATTTTATTAAACGCCAGTCATCGCTGCACTTAGTTGGCTTTTTTTGCATCACCTTGAAGTATTTGCCAAATCTAGCCAGTTCCGAAGGGGCCATGGTAGTAAAAATCTAGGTTGTGGTGTCGCTGCAAGTCCTTAAGCCATACGTTAAAGAGAGTGGCTTTAGTATTGTCTGCCTAGAGAGCAGTAGCAACGGGCAGCAGCTGAGTAAGTGCGAGGAAGTTTCACGTTTATTGCCACAAAGCCTCCACTTCACAATACTGGAGAGGAGCGACCAGTTTGGGTTGAAGTCTTTGATTTGTAGTGGCATCACCTTGCAGCCAAGATTTGAGTGACACAGGATTTCCCAATTGAACTACTAAGATATGGCCGTGGCTTTAGGCTGACCTGGTATTCATTGTCGTACGAGGTTGCCAGGGCTTGTGAGGGTGAGATGGTCTTGATATTATCCACATCAGCAAATTTCGATAGAAATTTTGTCTGTTTCTTTAGTATGCTTTTTACTCCTGTGTGCGAGAGCGATGGAGAATTCAATGCGCTTAAGACTATTTGAAGGGCGTCTGCCATTAAATATGCGCTCCAGGAACTGTTTCTGGTTTTAAATATATTTTGAAGAACAAACTTCAATGAACCAGGCATGGCCGTAAAGCATCTATGGTAATATTTTAGGATAGAGGTCACGTTGGTCTATTTTTGGCCCTTTAGGCCAAATTCTAATCTCACCAGCGATCCTCTGGTGTAATGTGGCAGCCTCAACACTCTTTTAGATGCAATTTTTCAATGCTTTTGATAAGTAGTCCTGGAAAAGACTCCCTGTCATCGGTGATGGTGGATGGTAATGTAGCCCTGTGGAAACTTGGCAGAGATTACTGTTAGCAAGAGCTGAAGCCATTTTGTTTGTAGCATCCATTTTAGTTAAGCCATGTGTTTGCCATGTGCTTCCCCGGCTTCGCTGTTGCCTGCTTCTCTATTACGCCTGAGTCATCATCTATAGTTAGTTCCGGCAGCACTGAGCCTGAGCACTGTACACGCTCAGAGAGGCCTTAGCTGCCAGGATGCACCTGTTATACATTTAACGGTCAGGCTATTTTTAGTAATATCAACAGTTTTGTAACTCCTCCCACTCTGTTGACTAAGCAAGTCTGATGTATCCTTGTATGTAACTGACTATTTGTGTGTACACTTGTACTGCCCCTTTTTGAACCTCCATGCTTACTCTGCAGTAAAAGGTGTATATATAAGCACCATGGTTTCTGTACTCCATGTGCTGCCTCATACATTGCCTGAGGGTTCTGTATTGATGTAGTTCCAATCATGAGTCGTAAACTATTTTCTTGATATTACAGCTTCCGTGCCAATCTCTACTTTGTCAGTCTAAAGGACCAGTGCGCAAACGGGTGAATCCCTGCACCAGGTGGGCCCCTGCTCACCCCCACAGCCCTAAGCAAGTTGCGGAATGGGGCTGAAGTAGGGCTTTGAAGGGAGCTGTTCAGTTGGTAAAGACTGGTGATAATTAGTGCGGTCTGATCTTTAAGATGACTAAGATGCATTATGGGTCCACTGTTTGCCAAAAGCCAAGTGCCCAGGTAGTTTTACGATTTTGCTCAGGTTATTTTTAAGGTACCAGTGACGATTTGTGTGCTTGCGAATCCTTCCAAATTAGATCACCTTTGTTTTTGAAGTGTTCACTATCATCTTGTTTATCTTATTATATATAAGGAGGGCGTTAAGGGCTCTCTGGATCCCTATTTTTGAATGATCAAGGAGAACTATAAGGACCACATACTGTAATGTCGTAATCTTGGTTGTTCCTATTTTTGGGGGGATAAGATTGGCTTGGTTTAGTGGCGAAGACATATCTGCAGTGTATTTGTTAAAAAGCATTGGGGCTAACACACATCCTTGCTTAAGACCTTGATTGGTATTGATATTTTTTGTTAGAGCAGTGTCCAAGAGCTTAACCCTCACCCAAGTTGATGAATAGAGTGCAATGATAGCATTAAGCAGGTTGCATGAAATGCCCCATGCCTGGCATTTGCTCCCTAGGATGTCCCTATCCATCAGATCAAATGGGGACAAATAGTCAACAAAGCATGCATAGAGAGCTTGTGATTTCTGTGTGTTCGCCTGGTGGATGAGATAGGAAAAGGTAATTGTATTGTCCAGTGTGGAGGAATTTGCTCTAAATCCTGTTTGGCAAAATGTGATTATTTCATTTGTTGTTGCCCAGGACTCCGGATCTTTTAAAAAGGCTGAGATGTAAATCTTGGCCTCTATGTCCAAAAGGGTGATCAAACGGTAATTGGAGGGATTCTGTTTGTCACCCTTTTTGAAAATCGGGTGCAATATTGACCCTCTGCAGGTGTCGGGACTTGGCAGAGTTTAAAACATGAGCGGAACAGTGTTGCCGATCATAGTAGTTGATCGCCTTTGAACAGTTGCGTTGTGAGCCCGTATGGGCTAGGTTCACCAGATACTCTTGTTTTACGTATAACTTATTTGACCTTATTGATCTTCAATATTATGTCGCCTTACTTTGAGTACTCCATGGGGTTTAGGTTTATTGGAAAAGGAGCACTCGGGTGCACGGTTGTGTGCAGTTGTTTTACGTACAGGGTTCATTGATGACGTTGGTTCTGGTGGAAGTACTTTAAAAAAACAAATTGGCATCTAGATTGTCTGTTACTTTAATGGGAAACAACATAAGCATACAGATCTTTCTTGGTCCATGAAGAAAAAAAGTGTTGGGTAGCCCTGAAACAGAATGCCTTAGCGAGAAAGGAGAGAAGGATGATCTTTCTCAAAAAAGAGATAACATGCTTGAATGAAAACTAAACATTTAGCTCATTAACACAGCGCCATCCTAATTTATGTATATGTATAGATAACACATCCCTCTTCCACTCACCCTGTCACAGACATAAGACGTGGAATAGATAATTTTAGTAAGTGTGTTCTGTGTTTTAATTAGAACGTCACAAGTCAAGAAGATTTACTTGCTCCCCTTTCTATATATATTTTTTTATAGCGAAGTTTATATTTGTTTACAACAATGCGTTGGCTGATAAGACAAGTAATTCATACCTTTACTCTTCACTTAAAAAGTTCTTCTTAGCTTAATATGGTCGTTTCTAAGACTGCAGAGTTCTATCACTAGGTCTTTGACCTGATAGATGAGCTTACGCTGCAGCATCAGGTTCGTGTTCTATTCTATTTGTGCGATTATCTCTGAGCTCTGAAGCACTGAAAGGCTAAAAGATAAAATTCTAATAGACAACAGAAATTAAGCTGTCTTATTTCTGAGCAGCGTGTCGCTTTCTAATAATAATTATTCGGATATTTTTACAGGTTCTACAACTGATTACATGTGAAAAAATCATTAAATATTATGGGTTTCTTTTCTTCAAAGCTGTTCGTCAACGCTGGTGTTCTCAGATTACGCATGGTCAGCAACCGTCTCCATATTTTGATGGATGTCCATATGCCTCTTCTCATCATGGAAATTAAAAAAATACATTTTTATCACATCACCGGGCAAACTAATCACTTCTACAGCTTCGTTTTCCACTAGTATGCAGAACGTTTGACAACTTTTGGGGAGCATCTACATTACCGCATGGGTTTTATATTTTTTTCTGAAATGTTATTTTACTCACTACATTATGTTAGGGAAGAATTTTACATCGCAACAAACTTACTAAAGTGTGCCATATGGTATGCTTCACAGATTTACTTTTGGCCTTAGGGACACCCATCCACTATTACAGACAGTGAGTACATTCTCTCTATTGTTTGTTGTTCTATGTTGCTCCTGATTAAACGGTTCCAGCTTTTTATAAGCAGTGAAACATGCCAACTTTACATTATTAGTCTACAAATGTGACTGACTGGTTGTTCTTTATACACATGCGAATACAATAAAGTTTTAATGCGATATCAGATTTTCTTATACATTGTGCCTCCTATATTACTCACTTTTCAGAACGTATCACTGGTCTAGGTACTTGGGCAGTAGGATGTTAAATCTGGGGCGGTGCACCACCGTGCACTTTAGCGGTATAGGACCGTGGTAGATTTCAGGATAGGTGACAGACTGGGCTGTAGATTTTACTAAAAAAATTATTCTCCCCACGTGAGAAACCAACGTGTTTTGCTTTCTTCGTACAAAAAAAACATAGTTAAAGAGAAGTTCCGAAGGGGCACATAATAATACTACCCTCCATTTTGTATTCCTGGGAGGTGTGTCTCCCATTTTCTACTCTTCAGTACAGTATTGTTACTTGACTACCTATTCACTCAGTAGCCTACAAATCGAAAAACTGATGCTTTTTTCCCATTTGTAAAGTGGTTTTATAGCTTTCACAAGAACCCGTTTAATCATTACATAAATAGGGGGTCTTTTTCTTTCATCGTGGAGTCCTGTCTTTTGTGTATATTTAAGGTTTTAAGGAGGATGCTTTGCCAATTTTTTTCAGAATTAGAGGAAGCCAAGCAACTTTATTCTGGAGTAAGAGGAGCAGCACATAAGCCAAACACACATTACAGAACAAAGTTGAGTCCCTCTAGGGTGACAAAGTATCTTAGGGGTTGCAGTATTATGTTTACAGATGAGCCACAAACACCCCACGTACCTGACACACCCCGCCTCAAAGATGAAGACAAAAGCTGCCTTGATGAGCTGGTGGAATGCGGGGTGAGCCCTACTCATGCAGTCAGCTCTCTTGCTGGGCACATCGGTAGTGTTGGAGACCAGAATCAATATGTCCTGGGTCAGGGTTCCACTCTCACAATTCCACAGCCAGCGATGTAGTGTGTACCTCCTGGCTATCAGACACAGCACACAGACTTAATTGTTGTGATGTGCATTCAATAAATGTTCTACCAATAAAAAAGGGATCTAGTGTCTTTGGTGTGCAGGATGACCACTTTGGAAGTCACCACTTGGAGGCAGACCATAGAAGCCAATAATTCGACCCTAGACTCCAACAAAGAGGAGCAATGAGTTGGGGGCTGACCTTTAAAAAAGTTGTCGACAGACATCGAGACTAGAAGTCTTATTAAGGCAAGTTTGTCAGACGCAGAGGCCTGCAGACAGATGAGTGAACTGGGTAGGACCGCATTTAACTGTGTCGAGAAATGGTTCTCAATTTTCTGTCAGGTGAAGCAGTGGGAACTCAAACACATGTTTTAATAGGGGACTACCACAAAGGGAGGCTTTTAATAACTACACCTCTGGAACCAACAGGATATCAAGGGACAGGGCCCTATAAAGAGGTCCACAGTCTCAATGGTGCTATAAAGATCTCATCCCCTGCCATGGAGAATGGAAGATACTAGCAAACTTATAGGAATTAGCATTGGCTGTGACCTTCAGAATCAGAATGGTTTACTCTCAAAGGCATCTGCACTTGTGCTGTCAGGCTGAGGCACAGGAAGAGGAGGCAAATGCATGTGACTTGGGAGGAAAAGTGGTCCTTACCTTGAAAAAAGGGAAAAGCCTGTGCCTGCTGTGGGGAATACTGAGTTTGGACTAGAACCACTTGGATGACAGTCGGTGAATTAAAAATGTATAGTTTGATACTATGGGAGCACTAAGTCTATCAAAGCAGTCATAGAGATCCTTACCATGGTACATTAAGTCAATGATTTGCCCAGAACCTCTTATTTTAACTTTCTAGGACACACAAACAGCAAATGTTTCTGGTCAACACAAAAAAAAGATTCAGATATTCAGTTTGACCAGCAGTGGCAGGATCCGTTCCTCTCTCACAAACAGTGTGGGTCCTTCCACTGCGTTCCCTAAAATATTATGAAAAAATAATACAGGAAAATGACTTCTACATCCATAATGATGACAGGAATGGCCTAAAACATACCAAAATCTTGTTTGTATTTTCCTTTACACACAACACCCATGTTGTAGTTGGAGGGTGTGGACTTCATGTAAGAACCTGGAGCCGCTCAGGTATGAGGCAAGGGCCCGGATGTATTATTCCAACTCGCAAACCAGAGATGTGCAATTTGCCTGGACTGACTACTCCATTCTCCTGCTTGAGGTGAGATGATGAGTTGTATACCTTGAAAGAGAACTATGGTGTTTAAGGGTCAAGGGGTGTCAGTTAGCATGTCTGTTTAACTGTCTTGGATTCCCTCAGTTCACCATCAAACTCATCGTTTGATGCATAATGCTGACTTAGCATGCTGTGTCTCGAATTATAGTTCGATCTGGCAGATCTCATGCGACTTTAAAATGACATACACGAGTAATATAAAACACAAGAATAAACATCCAAGAACAGTACTGGGCAGTTAAATAATGGAAAAACACAACAAAACAACATTTTACCTTTGCCTCGTTGTTTTTTCTCCTTTTGTTCACTAAGCTTATCCAATGGCAAATTTGCCATATCAACTCCGTAGACAGTCCTTGACAACACAGCTGTTAGAGAGTCCATTATTTTTGCCCATTCAGTTATCAACTCTTCCCAGTCAGTAAGAGAGGAAAGCACACAAAGTAGTTCATCCCAGAGTTCTCGTGAAATATAAACGCTCAGGTTTGCTCGAATCCAGGCCACAATTAGAGTCTATAGGAAAGAGAAAATTGATTTATAAAGTTCTTTAAATCTTATTGAATGAGAACAAATGGTGCAAAGGGCCAAAAGAAAAAATAATGTAGCTTTGGTAACAATATTTATGCTGGGACATAATCTTTCTGCAGATTCCTCACCTAATGAATATCATCTAGGTGCTAGACTGGTCTGAAAATGTTTTCCCAGCACAAGCTCTCAAATGTCACCAGTTGCAGCAGTGGGGATTTAAAAGCAACTCTGCCCATGAAAACTATTGAAATGATACTGGAAACAAGTAAAATAAACCTTTAAGAATAAGTGCTACTTGTGGTGACTTTTAGATAGACAGCCACCAAACAGAATGAGAGCAGCCACTTTTAAGTTCTGCTGAGCAAGAGACAGTGCAAACAGCAGGACAACAGAAACGCACAACTGAGACATTTTTGAGCCTTCTGGCTCACACCACTGAACAAACTTGCTCTAGTGTCCTAAATAAATTACTTTGGTAGTTGGACACCAAGATGACATCAATATCGGTGTCCCTCAAGGCTCTATCCTATCCCCAACCCTTTTCAACCTTTTCATGGAACCACTCACCCTCATTCTCAAAAAAGCTAAAATAAGTTACCACCTCTACGCTGACGATACCAAACTATACTACAAGATCAAATCCCACAATGACATCCTTCACCTCAATGACACCCTGACTAGAGTACAAGCCTGGTTCCACCTCAACCATCTCAAATTGAACCCTAAAAAAACTGAAATCATTCTTTTCACCCCCAAAAACAATACCCTTCCCATCCAAATCTGGATCGACGATATCAAAGCTCTAAATTGCTCCCTCTCCACCTCTAATTCTGTTAAATCCCTAGGCATCAGCATCGACCAGAATCTCAATCTCATCCCCCACATTAAAAACACAGCCAAAAGTGCTCTTTTCACCCTTCACCACCTCAAGAAGATCAAACCTTTCATTCCAGCCGATGATTTCAAAATCGTTGTCCAATCGCTTGTCCTCTCCAGGATTGACTATGGTAACGCCACGCTTACCGGCTCTCCTAAAACCCATCTTGCTCCGATTAAATCTGTCCTCAATCTAGCTGCACGACTTATCTCTGACTGCAAAAGATTTGACCACATATCCCCCGTCCTCAAAAATCTTAACCGGCTCCCAATTGAAGGAAGATCCGCTTACAAAACCGCTTGTATCACCCACAAAGCTCTTCACCAAAACACCCCCTCCTACCTTGCAACCAAACTAAAAAAAGCAGGTTGCTCCAGGTCCCTGAGAAGCACCAACTCCCTCCTCTTGATCCCACCTAGACTTAAATGTCAAAAAACCCAATCACGCGCATTCTCTGGTAATGCTCCTACCATTTGGAACTCTCTCCCCAAGGACCTTCGCTGCATCCCCTCTTACTCCCTTTTCAAAAGTGAACTCAAAGCACTTCTCAGCAACAAATATTGGGGTATATAACAATATTGTCACTGAGCTTGTCCACTCTTCTCTCCTCTCTTATCCCCCCTTCCATTCTGAATGCAACTTTTTATCACTTTTTGCTGTTTTCGTCCTTTATTTAGTTTACCTTCCTTTTTCTTCCCCCTTTTAAATGACGTATTGCAATACTGTATCACGTTGCTAATTTTGCACCTATTGTTATCCTATATTTTGTTGTTCTACCTTGTTGTAAAGCGCTCTGATACTCCAGGGTCCAGCAGCGCTATATAAAACCCTCGAAATAAATAAATAAATAAATAAATAAATATCCAAGTGTGCAGTCACACACAACGTTTGAGATTGGAGCTGAGAACCTTATCACCCTGCTGGAAAAACAGGTTCACCATCTGCAGGAGGGAGGCAGAATGTTCAGTGCCAGCATATCTGCGTACCAAATCCTCCTTGTCATGTTTGAGGTGATCAGAATCAGCTGCGCTTGATCTTCTTAACCTTTCACAGGATCTTCAACATAAGCGGAATCAGGGCAAATGCAAACAGCAGACCAACTGAAACTGAAGGTGGCCCACAGGGAACAGAGGGAGGAGTATGGCACAAAACTGAGGACACTCTTCTGGGCCATGGTGAAAATATCCATCTATCTGGAGAAGATAATTTCCATCAGTTTGGGGGTGAAGCTCCCACTTGTGGTGCACCAAGGAGAGGTGACTCAGAGCATTCACTGTCACGTCGTAGGAACCTTCAATCTGTTGATATAGTGGACTATGGTGGAATTGTCTGAAAAAATCCGCATTGAACTCTCGAAGACTGAAAAAAGGGAGAACTTTATGGCAAGGTAATTCAACTGCAACACCAGCATGTTCAAGTGCAAAAGCAGCTCTGAGATGGGCCAAAGGCTCTGTGCCAGTTTGTGGCTCAGACCGGTGCCCTAGCCCAACAACCAGGCCATTACTATGTTATGCTGCACCTGTAAAGGGCCGAAGAAATGACCCATCAGAAGGGTGGAGGGACAGCCATCAGTGTAGATCCTTATGGATCAACTTGAAGACCTGCATCCAAGCCTAGACACTTCCTTGATGTTGGAGCCACTGCTTACTCAGCAAACACAAGGAGATGATGGACAGAGCGCTGAAACTTTTCAGAAACTCACCCCAGTCACAGATCTCGGTTGAACCAATCATCGTTCTTTAGCTCACTTCGCCACCCCAGTTCAGACCCGGCTATATGCAAATCAGTCTTGACCCTGTGCCTCCTGGGAACAGTCCAGCCCGAACTGCCAAGCCAGGTCTTCCCTGAACCGGAAACAAGTATCCTGGGACTGGTTTCAAGGTAACACCCATCATCAGCCAGGCTAGCTTGAATGCAGTGGCAAAGTGAGCAAGGGACTCACGTCTGGGCATACCCTGCCAACTCAGGGCAAACAAAGCAAACACAAGTAGATGATGGACAGAGCGCTGAAACTTTTCACAGTCTGTAAAGTTTCAGCGCTCCATCATCTCCTTGTGTTTGCCATGGCTTACTCAGTCACCTCAGAAGAAGGCCTGGGATACGCAACCTGGCATGAGGCACCATCAGGATGCACAATGCCATCACTCCCAGCAGGTGTAAGATGTGAAATACTGGGACCATGCCATCTCCCGACTACCAACAATCACCTGAGGGGGAGGAAAAGCTTTCACGCAACACCGCCCCAACGATGTTCAGCCTCTGCTTGGAAGTTGGAGGAGATTTCTGGCTGCTGAAGATAGGTGTCCTGGAACTTTCTCGCTGGGGATCTAGTCCCTGAGTTGCAGCACTGCAGTTCTTGAAGCACTGCAAATGGGAGACATACTTTTAGCCCAGGAGGGATTTGCCATCAAAGGGTGTCCATATACATTCGGAGACATCCAAACCATTATTGACCATGGTTACCGATTGCAAAACTTTGGCTTGGGAAGAACCCACCTACAATGAGGGCATGAAGGTATCAATTTATAAATCTATGTGTGATCACGCTCGCTATCATACAAAATGGAAGGGGTTGACATCATCTTAAGGCCTTTTGGCAAACAATGAATGTTTTCATAAACACATTGTAATAGTGACTACTCATACTATAAGACTTGATTCATAACAATTAATTACTGTATTATTTAAGCTTAATCTGATGGTTTGGTAGTGCCATATTAATTGATGATCGGTATTTGTGTGTCTTCATTTGTTTATACTATAACAATATAGCTTTTATATAAAAAAATAAGTATATAAAACAGGATTAGTGTTGGGAAAGGATATTTGCAACCTTATAGCCACAGTCTTTTGTATGGCCACATGCTGGTTCAGACATGGCAAGGGCATCAGTGACTGTCTCAAAACTTTCTTCACTTTAAGGCAAATTTCTAGGCCATAGGTAGACGTTCCATCGACAGCTAGGCATCAAAATGTGGCTTCAATTTCTCTTTTGACCGCAGCCAACTTCAAAAACTTCATAGACAGTGCGGAAGGATATTCTGGTGCACAGGAGCCATCAGACATCATTGTAGAAAATGCTACCAATTGAATAGCAGTGCCTTGCAGCACATTACTCTCTACTTAAGTTTGCAGGCTGGAGTCCATGGAGTCTCGTAGCAAGTAGGTATGACGTTCAAAGTCACCCAAGTCATCAAGCCCACAGCAGCGGGCTCACCTTTGGGGAATGGCCCACGGGTACTGGAGCCACCCTGAATGAATCCAACATGATAGATGGAAGGCCTCATCTGCGGGCTGTCAGTCGATGGAGTTGGAACTCCATCTTTATTAATGTTGGTATCTTCTTTGGCAAGATATATTCTGGTGTTCCCTGTCATAACACAAGAGGAAGGGTAATGCTTCTGCATGTCCCTGTGGGCTTTGGTCAGAAGTAGTTTGGCCTTCTGCTCCTAGATGGCTTTCGGATACATTAAGGAACAGGATTTGAAGGCTGGAGGATCGAAATTACTTCCAAGACACTACATACAGATTTAATGCGGGTTGAATAACAACAACTTCTTGTGTCATCTGCAATAGGGCTTAAAGCCTAAAATAGTAAGAGTTGACACCTGCCACTTATTCCTGGTTAAAAACTAAGGATGTTTTTCAGAGAAACAATGAGAACACATTGGACCATGGTAAATAGGTGCAGAAAAATATTAACTGACACCAGTAAGTCAGCTGATGCCGAATATAACCTGATGGCATTACATCCAATGGGTGAAGTTGTGGCTGAAGCCTCACTGCACCATCTGGTGGTAGTGGAGAGCTACTGTTGATGAAAACCTTTCTGGACGAGACTGCTACCTGAACAAAATTCACAATTTGAAACATCTGTAGGAAGCTGTATCTATGAGAACGCATTGTTTTAATTTTATCAGGACAACCTAATTCAACAACAAAATGAACTCCATGTAGATGCCAAACACAGTGCTCCAGAATAGACACTAAATAGTAACAGCTAAAAAGAAGGAATTAAGAAGGAATTAAATTCTTGCATTAAAAATAAATTGCAGTGAACAAATGAGCCTGTAGGTAGGCAATCCATGGACTGCAATGGACCACAATCAGTGTTTGAGCCATTTTGTGGTTCACAAAGTCCATTTTTGTGTATTGAAGTGCAGAAGTGATCGAAGTCTTTGAATGCTTTACAAAAGCTCAAATTAATATAAATAAAGCAGTGAAACTACAATACAAAATGCAATAATAGTTCATTAACTCAGACACAACAGAACAAAATAAGTTCAAAAAACACACTTTAAAAATGACACAACTTAAGGCAAGGTCTGCCGAGCGAAGTGTGCGGCCTGGCTTGTAGTACTCCAACAGATGGAATAACCCTGGCGGAGATTGGCGTGCCAGAATCTTATGGGAATAGCACAGTGCCTTGAACTCGATCCTCTGTTTGACTGGTAGCCAGTGTAGTCTGGGAAGGACCTGGGCCACTGAGTGCGATCTAGGCAGGGCGACCAGCAGCCGTGCTGCCGTGTTTTGTGCCCTCTGCAAACGTTGGATGCTCGCCTTATTGGCACCCAGATAGAGGCAGTTTGCATAATCTAGCCTGGACACTACAGATGCCTGGATAATAGTCTATCGCACCTTCGGGGGAAAGAATCCGAGCAAAGGTCTGAGACCGCGCAGAAGTCCAAAACAAGTCCCTGCGACGGCTTTTGACTGTTTTTCAAAGGACAGATTGTTATCAAACCATATGCCCAGATTTTTAACAGCCTCCTTGAGGGAAGGAGCGGGCTTAAGGCGATCTGGCCAGCACGGATCGGACCACAGCTCGCAATCACTGCCCCTTAGATAGGATCTTTTGTCGCAGCAGCAGAGGAAGGTTCTCAACCCGAACCTGTCTAGTTTCCACCTCCTTGTGTGGAGATTGAGCGGCGGCTGTTGACAGCTTTTGACCTTCCGCCCGAAGTCTGTGATCTTATCTTGGCAGCCAGGCGTCCCTTCACTAATTCGGTATACACCTGTAGATGGAACAAATTGTAGCATGGTGCACGGCAAAGGCTCTTGACCCCCTTTCTGCTCGTCTATCTGAGGTCCTTTTATATACTCTTTCCTTGGCCCAGCAGGGATCTGCTTTGGGCACTCTTAAAGGATACTTTGCAGCCATTTCTGCTTTTCTTCGGCTGCCAGATCAGCCTTCTTTATTCAAATCTGCTATCATTAACAAAGTATTTAAGGGCCTTTCTCATCTGTTCCCTCAATCTTCACAACTGTGGCAAAATTGCAAAAACTAACAGCGGCCAAGTGCACCACGCAATGACAGGCTTTTTGCTCCTTTTAATCCCTGCTGTGCATTAATGCCTCAACTTGACCCACTTCCAGTCTTATATCAACATGAACTTACTCAATGTCTCTGAAGTAAAAGGCATATAAAAGTCATTGTTAGTTAGTTGCATTATATTTTAGCTGTCCCCATTTGGTCCTAAGGGCTTTGGTATGAAGAATTCAAAGCCTAAATGTAAGGGCCAGCACACATGATGCTTCAAGGTACACCCCATTCAAATCCAAGGGCACTGTTAAGGGAAGCTAATTATAGACCAAAGAGAGGTCTTTGAGGTCATCAACACATTTTCTGCACCTGGAAATCCAATATTCCTTCTTTTGATAAACAGTGTGAGCTATAATAATGTTAGAATTTTCAAAAGATGGTCAGACCCAATTCCATTGGAATACATCTGATATGTGCTATCCACCTATTGGCGGTGGCAATGTCATAAGAAGATATCTCTTGGATCGAGCTAAGATAGATGCTCACCTCCAGGTTCCTATGTAATTCGAGCAAATATATAGCAGGACAGAGCGCGATGCCATCTGCTATATGCCAAGTGTCATTAATAAATGACAAGAGTGTCCTTAAAATACTTCTTTAATTTTTTGTGACTCAGTGACTTCAGTATAACCAGCTTTCATCCTGTGGACTTGCAAGATTATGCTTAGCAGCGGACTACCAGTTTTTTCATATATCCAAAAACTGCACCACTAGTGTGCCTTAAAATACAAGCAGTTTTTTTCTTTATCAGACCCGCTGAAATTAGAGTCAAGATGAATACCAAGTTAGTCAAACCCGCTCACACATTCAAGCAATTGACCATTAACAGTAAACAATCTTCTTAGTACAGGAGAGATTCTTCAATCTCATGACTTGGGCTTTCGATACGCTGGTATTCAATTGTTTTGCGTCCGGCATATTCTTCAAGAGCAGTTATTATTTTGTGCGAAAATAACTGTGATAAGGTAAATAAAACAGCATCCGCTAGGAAGAGGATGTGTATTTTGGAGTTGCCAAGCTTGGGAGTGTTGAGGTTCAAGCTTTTCAGATACTCTCCAATATCATTCAGAAACAGGTTGAAAAGTAGGAGAGCTAGGACACAATATTGCTGAGCACCATATAGGGTAGGAAAACTCTCAGTGCACTCCCCAGCTGGGCCACAATGCACTAACTATTGTAACAATATCGGTGAACGCCACCATAACAGCTCAATAAGACATTACAATTCAATAGTATTTACTGGAAGGTGCTGCTTGTGTACATATCGAAGATGCAAAATAAGTTTGTGTTAAAAAAACCAACCAATATCTGTGTTTCTCCGAAGTGAAACAGCAATAAGATGTTCATTCTAACAATGTGATAAGATCAACCATGCTATATTGATTTGAAGGGATTTTAACATCTCCTCAATTGGAGAGATGGTTGAAAGTATCGCCAGTGAGGCAGAATTAGCTTGGGAGGATCCCAGAGATTTATCGGACTTGGACTAGAAGCAGTTAATAGGTAAGGTCCAGCATCTTTGCTTCTACACATTGGTATGTGTTATCTCAATGGTCTGGCCTGTACAGATGCTCCGGTCAATATAACTTTTAAATAGGAGAATTGGTCCAGCCTTAATGACTGTATTGTAATTAACATTGAAGGCTCGACCTTGGTACATGATATGAAGGTAATACCTATTCAGGAACGCTATCATGGCCCCATGTGATTTTCCTAGTACCAAAGTTAGTTCCATGATGAACAAGTTACTTACCTTCGGTAAAGATGTATTTGATAGAGACATAGGTTAGTTGTAGATTCCATACCTTAGAATTTCCCCCAGGCATCAGTCTGGATCCGGAGATTTTTCTTCAGCAGTACCCCTGCGTGTCGTTAGGTGGAGTAGGTCGGCTCCACGTCCGTTGTCTGCGTCGTGGGTGCTGGGATGACGTTACAGGCCCTGCATAGATGCTGCCCATGTGCGCTGACGTCTGTTCTTAACACAACTTTCCGTGCCGAAGCGCAGACCCATGAAAGACACTGACCACTGGTGCGCCAAAACTAGGGCCCTTTAAGGGAGTCCCTATCCCTAGAAATCAGTTCTCAGAGCAGGGAGGATGGGTGGGGTATTAAGTAATCTACAACTAACCTACGTCTCTAACAGATACATCGTTACCGAAGGTAAGTAACTTGTTCATATGATAGAGACAGTTATTTGTAGATGCCTTACCTTAGAATAGAAACCTTAGCAATACCATCCCCGGAGGAGGGTCTGCAAACCAAGATCATACCAGAAAGTTCTGGAGGACCGAACAGACAAAGTACCCAACCCTCCGTACTTGGCTGTCCAGGCAGTAATGTCTGGTAAACGTGTGCAAGGATGCCCACGTTGCTGCCTGACAGATGTCAAGGCCTGGAACTCCATGTGCTAATGCTGTGGTTGCCACTGTTGCTCTGGTGGAATGAGCACACAACCCTACAGGAGGGTTCTTCTTCACCAAAGCATAACATATTTTGATGCAAAGGACAACCCATCGGGAGATGGTCTGTTTTAGAACAGCCCTAAATCTCTTGGCACCCACATAGCCAAGGAAGAGATGATCATCCAGCCGGAAGTCTTTTGTGCAATCAAGATAAAAAGATAGTGCATGTTTTGGGTCCAGGTGGTGGAGTGTCTCCTCCTCCTCCTTGGAAGGATGCAGGGTGGGTAAACGGTGGGCAGAGTGATAGATTGTCTCACACGAAAAGGCGTAACAACCTTAGGAAGGAATGAATTTTGGTCCTAAGCACCACTTTAGATAGACAGACAGATAGAAAAGGGGGCTTAGAAGATGAAGCCTGCAGCTCGCTCACCATGCGAGCCAAGATGATGGCAACAAGGAAGCCAGTTTTTAGAGTCAGCAACCTGAGAGTACAGTTATGAAGATTGAGGGAACAGATGAGAAAGGCCCTTAAATAATTTGTTAATGATAGCAGATTTGAATAAAGAAGGCTGATCTGGCAGCCGAAGAAAAGCAGAAACGGCTGCAAAGTATCCTTTAAGAGTGCCCAAAGCAGATCCCTGCTGGGCCAAGGAAAGAGTATATAAAAGGACCTCAGATAGACGAGCAGAGAGGGGGTCAAGAGCCTTTGCCGTGTACCATGCTACAATTTGTTCCATCTACAGGTGTATACCGAATTAGTGAAGGGACGCCTGGCTGCCAAGATAACATCACAGACTTCGGGCGGAAGGTCAAAAGCTGTCAACTGCCGCCGCTCAATCTCCACACAAGGAGGTGGAAACTAGACAGGTTCGGGTGGAGAACCTTCCTCTGCTGCTGCGACAAAAGATCCTATCTAAGGGGCAGTTGGATTGGAGGATCGATGGCCATGCTCAGAAGGTCAGGGTACCAGACTGTTTGTTCCCAGTCCGGAGCTACAAGAATGACTTGAGCCCAATCGCGTTTGATTTTCTTGAGCACACTGATGTCAGCGATGGATGCGGAGCCGACCAGTGCCACCTAATACCACCAGGGGTACTGCTGAAGAAAAATCTCCGAATCCAGACTGACGCCTGGGGGAAATTCTAAGGCAAGGAATCTACAATTGTCTCTATCATAATAAGAGAGTAAGAAAATTTCTTTCACCACATGTGTAAAAACAAAATCAAAATGTACACTCAGCCTCCACTGAACCAGTAAGGTAGCCCGGGGAAAGTACCTTAATCATCACATATATTAGCCCTCACTATATGGCCATTGTAATCCCAAAGTTAGACTATTTGTATGTGAAATCTAAAATTATAATATATTTTTTTTAAAATCAATCTAACTGGTCCACTAACTGGTGTCAGAGAAAATTTGTACTGTCGTTCTACTCACCACGATATTAGGAATCCATCCTCATGATGTTGAGATGGAAAAATTTAAAAAAGCACCAGAAATCTGAAAATTAAATATAATCTACTGTCACCCATCTATATCCTAGATGCAATACTCCACATGCTAAAATAAATGAGGTACTGAGGCTTCTTCTAATTACGGGCCATACGACAATAAGGCAAAGTTAATGGAGTCCATAAATGACTATATATGTGTATCAAGAGCACTAGTCAATGCGCTCTAAATACAAGGTGTAACACCACAGTCAAGAGTAAAAGGTTTAGTGAGCCCACGTTTCACAAAAAGTATACTATAAACCGCCTGTTATAATACGAACAAAAGTGATAAATAAATTGCTTGTGTGCTATAAAAGTCCTTGAAAATATCGTACTCGGGAAAACTAAGAAAACCTGTCCTGTTATTCGTTATCAAGCATATAACATAAAAAAGAATATCAAAGGGGCCCCCAAGTCGGAAATGCTCCCCAGTCTTACCGGTCGGTCGTGTACTCCAACAATACATCAAAGTTGGCGTTCAGCGTAAGCTTCATCATAGAATACCTTAAAGTAGTGCAATAACCGGAAGTTAACCCTAAACTCCATCGCCATCTTGGAGTGTGTCATTTGACTAAGTCAAGAGTGAAACTCGGAAGAATCGCCACCATGAAACATAAAAATAGGACTGCCCGCCAAAATTCGCCTGAGAGGAATTATTATTCGCCACCATCCTAAACTACCAGCAAACTGATAAAAATAATAAATCAATTGCCCCATTTCATGGAGAAAAAAAAGAATATCATTAGTGTAACCCCCAAAACGCAATGAAAATATAAAATTATTCAAAGAGAAATATTACAAAATCCAAATCCGTAAAAGGACACGCAATGTATTCAAAAATTTGAAAAAACTAAGTAAATAAGTGTCTAAAGGTCACCAAATGGACTCCCTTTGCGGTACTTCCAACAGAATGAATGGATAGGGATACCGGTCGGTTCAATGCAAATGTGCAGTAAATGAAAGCGGTAAATTCGATCATGTTATCAAGAAATAATGGAGGCGGTGCATACATAATACAAAACACTCAAGGATGCGTTAGCAAATAGAGTGAAGGAGAGAAGGAGACAAGAACAGTGGTCACGACAATATATGAAAATATATAAAAGACGCAGTCAGTACATTACATCTGTGTGCATATGAAATCGGTACATTGGAATAGTGCAGTGAAACCCATGATCCTATATGGATCAAAGAAATTATTTAACAATTTAAATATCTATACGTGATCATCAAAGTCTCAAATACAGTCCAGTCAAAATACTATATATGTTAAAATGAAACCGAGTAATGTAAATACATCACCATTTTACGAATCAGCGGAAGAGACAAGGTAGGACCAAGTGATGTGGATAAATCACCATTTTACAAATACGTAAAGGAACAGTATCAATCTTGAACAAGAACACAGAAATTATGAGTACCTATAAAAATTCTACATGTATCTACATAGTCATATAGTGTAGTTTTGATACTAATCATAAATCATTGTCTAAGTAACATAGATGAATAATATGACACAGTCAAGATTGTTAGTCCAGTATATTAATCATCTCCAAGAAAGTAGTGTAGCTTCCGGTCAATATCATGCTCAACTGTTTTAAGGCGCATGATCCAGATCGCCTCTTGTCGTCGAAGTCTGAGTTCTCTATTTCCACCCCTCTCCAGTGGTGGGACCATTTCTAGGCCATGAAAGCGAAATGACCTGTGATGGTCTTGTTTTTCACACGAAAGTGTGTGCACTGCAAATGGATATCTCGAGCCACCTTGCTTTACGGACCTGAAATGTTCTTGAATTCTTTCTTTAAGCATCCTAATGGTACTTCCCACATAGATTTGTTCACATTTACAGATTGAGACATACACTACAAATTTGGTGTGACAGTAGATATTGGTACAAATTGTGAACAAAGCATTGGAATTGAAAGAAAATTCCTTCAAACTGGTCTCTTATGCAGATAATGTTTGATAGCGGTCATGCCAAATTCGAAGTAATGTTTGTATACAAGGATACAACGTCCAGGGTGACTAAAGTCATCTCCTCGTCCCATATTATATCACTCATCATATTTAAGACATGTTTAGTATCCCTGATATATGATGGGGTAATGCCGCCAAAGGTTTTAGAAATGTATCTACAAACTGGGATATGTGTTCCGTGGGTCCACCTATACCAGAGACGATTGGCCTCCCTGGCGGAAAAGGTGCAGGTTTGTGAATTTTAGGTAGGGTGTATAGGCAAGGAAATCTTGGTCTATCTACTTTGAGAAAAGCATATTTATCCAGAGTGAGTAATCCCATAACATACCAACATCTCAGTTCCTTATTAACTGCGGTGGTGATACGTAATATGGGATTTACATCCAATGCTTTATAACCGGCTGTATTGGCAAGTTGAGAGTATACTTCATCTTTATAATCAGACCTGTCCATAACCCCTATACATTCACCTTTATCTGTCTCTCTAATGATCAGGGTCTCATTATATCTTAAGGTGGTCAACGCAAGTCTTTCTTGTTTGGTAAGACTATAAGTCCCTTTGTGTCTCCCTATGGTGTTTTTGAAAGAGACACGATCTAAGTCCTCACAAATATTCTTAAAAACGTATCACAACAGTTGTCAGGAGGAAGATTAGGGGTCCACTTTGACCTGGGTTTTAGTCCACTGTCCCTAGTATGCCCAATATCAATACCCAGTTGTTGTAATAAGCTGATTTCATCCCTGGGACTATCCTCTTCAGGATCCATTGATAATAGTAGAAGAGTGTCAACTGTATCTTGTATCGTCATAGAGCTACTAGTGTGTACTTGATCTATATTGCTAGGACGTTGGGAGAAGTACTTTTTCAACTTTAGTTTACTAACAAATTTATACATATCAATGTTCAGTTGTTCAGTATTAACCACATCAGACGGACAAAACCCAAAACCTTTCTGCAGTACTTTAATCATGTCTTTAGTCAGTGATTGATTGGACAAATTATTCACATTCATATGTTTTTCATTAGTCTCATTGCACATCACTTACTTTTGTTGGTCCAAGATCTGGTCCTCATGCTTGCCCTGTCGTTTGATTGATCTCTTTCCTCGTCTAGTTTTCCTGCTCTTGGTGTACGGGTATTGCCCTTCCAATTCCCTATTCTGATGCGTTTCATTTCGTGTAAAAAATGATTACTGCCAGAATCAGAAGTAACCTCCGTGTTTTCAGTATTGCTCTCATTGTCACTAGATACCACACTGGAGGAGGCATTGCTAACCTGGTCAGTTCCTCCTTCCGCCGCACCAATTGTTTCTTTATTAATCAAATGGTTGAATTTATTAGCAAAGGTAAACACTCTCCCTGCTAAGTAAACTCGTTTGTCCCTTTTAAGCTCTAGTTTTACGGATCTTGATGCCTTCCTGATGTTTGGCAAGTAAATCATTCAATATTACTTAATTTTGCTCAGTTCCATCTTTCAAATTCATGTCTAAATTCTCTAAAGTCCATTTTAGCATGTGGAGTATTGCATCCAGGATATAAATGGGTGACAGTAGATTATATTTAATTTTCTTCGGGTGCTTCTTGATTCTTTTCCATCTCAACATCATGAGGATGTATTCTTAATATGGTGGGGAGTAGCATGACAATACGAATTTTCTCTAACACCAGTTAGTGGACTCAGAGATTTATTATTTTTATCCTTATATTATTATTTTAGGTTTGACATACAATTAGTCTAACTTTGAGATTACAACAGCCATATAGGGCAATATGTATCAAAGGGTTTTACCCATTCTGTGTCTATGGTAAAATGTGTTCATACATATGGGCCATAGTGAGCACTAATATATGTGATGATTAAGGTGAGCGGCGTACTTTCATCTGGCTACCTTACTAGTTCTTTGGAGGCCGAGTGTACATTTTGATTTTGTTTTCACACATGTGGTGACATAAATGTTCTTTCTCTCTTATTATGGGTTTTGATGTTTCTTAAAACACAGTTTGTTTTGATTGACAGGTGTTCAGCTTGTTAGGTGGAAGCTCTCATACTTACGATCTATCTTGTACTTATATGAAGACTTAACTTATTAAAAGTCTGCACCACACTTTTCTTCCTTTCTTTCATAACACATGACACCAAGAGAGTGAATTGGTTTATCTCGAATCCTTTCAATCCTGATACTATTGTTACCTTTGTTGCAGCCCTGATGAAGTCCTGTATTATATAAAAACGGACTAAACACGTGTTGGCACAAAGCTATGGCATGAAGTTGTTAGGTCTTGTTTAGAAATCTGCGCCAAAGGAACTTTCTGAATTAATATGAACTTTAATGTCTGAATAAAAGACATTGGAAATCTACGTGAACTACGGATTTGGATTTGATTGTGGAGTGCTTGGAGCTTAAGCATAAAGTGTGAGGAAACAGACTACTGTCTATTTTCCTATGAGGTAGATTTGGTGACTCTACCTCCTCCTTAAGCACCCTAAATAATTATATACTTGCTGTTAGAATAACAAGACCAGATCGGTGTGTGCGCCACACTTCCTAATAGAGCTTCGCTATTAAGAAATGCCTTCACATTCATCGCTATGGGCCTAGAGGCCCATAGGAATGAATTGGAAGATATTCGCAATTTGCAATTCGCTATATTCGCATTAGCAATTAGCAAGTACCAAATAGGTACTCGCAAATTGCGAATGCATTTTGAAGGGTGATAGGGGGGTCAAAAGGTCACCCTGATGAACCCCTAAAAAAGTAAGTGTGCACATGTGGCACACATACATGCCCTAAGGGCATGTATGTGCGCCACATGGCACTTACTAAAATGCAGAAAAGTGCATTTTTCTACAAATTTAATTTGCGATTCCTTAATGCCAATTTGCAATTTGCGATAGCAACAAGAAAAGCATTTAGGGAATCGCAAATTGTGATTCCCTAACTGCATTTGCAATTTAGGTAATCGGAAATAATTGCAATTACCCATATTGCGAATTGAAAATGTTTGATACATTACAAAACACATTTTTGCGATCACAAACGGGCCTTGCGATCACAAAAACTGTTGATACATCTGGCCCTTGTTGATAACAGCAATGGAATGGTAATTAAGTGGGAAACTGAGAACTATTGTAAATTAGCTTTCACTCTAATAAACAATGTATCGAGTGAGTGCAATACCATCCTTCTCTGTGGTAATTGTGATGAGGTTAGGGTCCTGATCCTATATATCCAAATGATACATAAGATCTCTCAACTCACCTGGCTGCCTCCAAATCACCCATTAATAGAAGCGTTTGCAATACATATGAATGGTTTGCTGCTGAATGCTTACTGACACTAAATGCTGGCTCAAAGAGTGCAAGCTCTCTTGTGCCTTACAGCCATAAGTCTACATCCGAATACCTAATTATTCTTATGTTCAGGGCAGAGTATAAGGAGTTAAATGCCAAGAAAAAACTTAGTGTGCAGCAAATAATATGGAACAGGCTGAAGCAGCCATAACTTCAAGATAGTTTGGTAACTTGTGTTTAGGGGAATTAGGGGGTATATAACTCATGAGCAATCCTGCGTTAGTGCAAACAAATGGCTTAATTATTTTAAGCACTTGCATGCATTTTATAATGTTGAAAGTACACTGGATATTTCAAACCCTAAACAACCAGAAAACAGAGTTGACTTGTTTTCTAACCTGATGAAGAAGCAGAACTAGCCATCCTGGGATAAAAACAGATCAAAGCCCTGGGTCCCGATTTTGTCTGGCTTGATCTGTACCACACCAAGCCTAAGAATGGGTTCCAGAGCTTGCTAAGATTTTTAATGCCACAGTAACATCCGGAGTTGTGACCTGCTTATGGGGGTTTACAACAATCATCTGTTTGCAAAAAACAGGAAGCTAGATAAATGCAGTCATTTTAAACCCTAATACATATTAGATAGGGCTGGTGAAATATTTGGGAACAGATTATTTAAACGGAGTACAAGATTGAGATGACTGGGAAGCCGTTCGGCTAGATACTTAGGTAGGTTTTAGAAAGGGTGCAGGCCCAGTCGATCAGGCCATGCGTTTTTATATGATCTGTGAGAAATATAGAATGTGCAAACGGATTCCCTAATACTTAGCTCCCATGAATTTAAACTCTTTATTTAATATGGTTAGTAGGAACCAATTGTGTCTCTCATTGAATTGCTTACGGCTTCAGAAACCTTAGGTAGCTGCTACACGGGCCCTATGTACTGATCCTAATTACAATAGGAATTGATAATACAGTGGGATAAAACATGTTATTTAAGGTTATGCTATCGAAATGCATTGGATATAAATCACAAACTTTACTTAATAACCCTTTCCACCCTCCCCCCAAACATGGGAACAGTGGTGATGTGCACATGTCACAAATGGGCGTGTGGAGTTCCCTATATGCTGGAAAACAGATATTAATGACAAAAATCTCACCGAAGGGGTCTAGTAAGCCTAGTTTACAAGAAGATAGCACTAATTCTTTTCTGAACCTAGACAAGGAGTTTGGTGGAAATCCATTTGGGAGACCTCCCACCACCCCCCTACCCCCAAATTGGTTGACCAAATTTGGGATTAACTAGCGGATTAAATACTTCATGAACCCATTCATAGGCACGTCCACCTTGGAAGCATTAAATATCATTCGTTTACATAAATCTTGCGAATCAGGATCGTCTATCTTAGCATTCAAACCAGAAATATTCCAACTGAGTATATGAACAGGGAGGAAATCAGAACATAGGTCATTACTCTCCACCAAGGACCTGGCCAGAAAGGTACTGGGCACCTGGTGTGCTAAAAACTATTACATTTTGGGAATTAGTTGAGTGCCAACTGTGCTCCATTCAGTACCACAATGAGTCGAGCCTAGGAAAAGGCTGTTATGGGTGACAAGCAAGCCTCTTCAGAGTTACTTAGCAACTTATTAATCACTCGTCACCACACTTTGTATTTACTACTAGTTTGTTATTATTTAGAACACTTACAGAGGGAAGCTCTCGCAAAGCATTAGGCTCCATTCCTAGAACTTTTATTAGGCCTTCTATGTGCTTCTACAATTACACACTTGGCTCATGAATAAGGCAAGAACAGGTAATAACACCAATGCCCACTATACACAGCCTATTCAGATTATTTATAATCAGTCAGTCAGTCAGTCAAAATACTTTATTTCAGTCACACAGACCAACAAAGTACAAAACAGACCTAGTTTACAGAGTACCAGATAGATAACAAGCATTTGCAATGCAATAGGTCTCACAGTTGTGAGAATTTGAGCTATTGGCATGGTAAATGGCAATGCCTTTTAATTACGTGTTGGTTTTTAAAACAAATGAAAGGCATTTATTTACAATACAATGCCAATAGCTTAAACTCTCGCAAATGCAAGACCTATTGCATTGCAAATGCTTGTTTTAAGTAGTAGTTGAGGGAAGCAACACAGGAGAGCGGAAGCAACATGGGAGGGCTGGAGCAACACTGGGGCACACGAGTGAAGGAGAAGAAATGGGCAAGAGACCAATGTAGAGCGGGCGGGAGAGAAGCATACCGGCAAGAAGCCAACAGGGGAGTACAGGGGTGAGGAGGAAATTCAAAGGGCAAGAGAGGAAGACACGGGGAAGCAACACGGAGGGCAAAGTTGGGATGGAGGAGCAACAAGCAAGACAGCAACGTGGCATGGGGGGAGAGGCACACAGGTGAGAATGCAACAGAGGGAAGTACAGGAGGGCAACGAGAATGGGGTAGGAAGAAGCACATGAACAACAAAGAGCAACACAGAGTGTAAGAGGAAAGAACACAAGGGAGGCAGCTGGGGAAAACACTCTTGTGGCATGGTTAACAGTAAAGAAACAAGTTGTAGTTTATTATCAAGCTCCGGATAACAACTCTTTGAGCTGAAGGAGGATGTCAGAGTAATACAGTCAAACGTAGCCCCTGCAGATCCTACTTGCAAAGCGTCACCCCCTTGAAGATCTTGTATTGGTAAACAAATACATCACTGTTGCGCACAATGCAAACTAGAAGCATTTGTAATGTAATGTAATGTAATGTAAAAGGAACTTATAAAGCGCAACTAACACCCAGCGGTTTCTTGGAGCTAAAGCATAAGGAAAACAGTCCAAGGGGCAAGAGGCGTTAGTTATAGGCATTACAAAACAGGTGGGTTTTAAGGAGGGACCTAAAATGGGTGAGGGGAGAGGCTAATCTTAGACCTAAAGGGAGGGCGTTCCAGAAAGACGGGGCAAGAAATGAGAACCTCAGTCCTCCCTGTTTTTTGCGTTTAAAGGTCGGGACCTGAAGTAAGGCCAAATGGGAGGAGCGGAGATCGCGGGAGGGGACGTATAAGTGCAGTAGTGAAGAGATAAACGAAGGACCTATACCAGCAAGGGACTTAAAAATGATGCAACCCAGTTTGAACTTGCAACGCTCAGAGACAGGGAGCCAGTGGAGGGATTTTAACAGAGGGCGGACGTGTTGGCGTTTGGGCTGATGGTAGATCAGCCGTGCGGCCTGGTTCTGGACCAGCTGTAACCTCTTTAGTTGGTATGCCGGTATGCCAACATAAAGCGAGTTGGCATAGTCTATCCTAGAGATGACTAAGGCCAACAGGACCAAAGTAAGGGCCTCGGTGGTCAGGAAGCTGGCAATCTTTCGAATTTTTCTTAACTGAAAGAAACTAGAGGAAACTACCACATTAATCTGGGGTTTCTTTGTGAGATCATTACTGATGATGACCCCAAGGATTTTTACTGAACTGACAGGATTGGGGGGAGGACCCAGCCTCGTGGGCCAAAAGATGGATTTCCAGGGATTGGCAGCCCCCCGACAAGCACCAGCTCTGTCTTGTCGGGGTTGAGTTTCAGGTGATTCACCCCCATCCAGTCACTAATGTGACAGAGGGTGGATTGGAAGTTATCGATGGACTGGTCCGTAGAGTTAATGTCGAAGACCAGCTGGTTGTCATCCGCGTAATTAAATGCGGTGACACAGCTGCCTCGAAGGGACCGGATAAGGGGGGTCAGGTGTAAATTAAAAAGAAGAGGGGATAGGGAGGAGCCCTGCGGGACGCCGCAGGTTAGCTCGACCTCGTCAGCAGAAAACCGAGAGAGCCAAACCGCCTGGCGGCAGTTGCTCAAAAAGGAGCGGACCCAGTCAAGGGCGGTGCCCCGGATGCCAGCCTCCCTGACACGGCCGACCAGGATATCATGGTCGACCGTGTCAAAAGCGGCAGACAGATCCAGGAGCACCAGAACCTGACTGGTGTTGGAGTCAGCCCCTCTCCGCAGTTCCTCCATAACTGAGAGTACAACAGATTCCGTAGAATGGTTAGGTCTGAAGCCGGCCTGTTGGGAGTCGAGAAAATGGGAATCTTCAATAAAAGTACTCAAGATGTTAGTAACGTGGGACTCGAGAACTTTGCTGAGGTAGGGGAGAAGGGAAATCGGGCGGAAGTTGCTCATGACCGTAGGGTCTGCTGTGGGTTTTTTAAGGATAGGCACAACCTCGGCGCATTTAAATGACCCGGGGACTGTGCCAGAGGAGAGGGAATTGTTCAACAGTGCCAGAGATGTAGAAAGGGCAGGCTGTGAAAACCTCGCAGAGAATATGGGGAGGGCAGCAGTCAGTAGGGGATCCAGAGGCAACCTTCTTTAAGAGGGCAGGAAGCTCCGTCTCCGAGATTGGAGGGATCTGGGAGAGCTGTATGGAGTTGGGGGGAGGGCAGGGAGAAGTCAGGCCTAAGAGGGTGAGGCGGGGATGAGGATAAAATGCAGTTTTTAATATTAGCAATTTTCTCCTCGAAGAAGAGATTTAAGGAGTCACAGAGTGCGGGAAGGAAGAGGTTTAGCGGTGACCCTGTCTGGGTTTGACAAATCCTCCACGATGGAGAAGATGTCTTTGGTTTTGGTGGCGGAGTCAGCGATCTTTTTTGAGAAATAGGTGGTCTTAGCTTGTAGGACCGCTATTTTATATTCTTTAAGTAGGGTAGTAAACCGCAGTTTCGTGTCGGGAGCATAGCCACGGTGCCATCGGCGCTCGGCCTGTCTAAGACCCAGCTTCAGGACTTTGAGGTCCTCAGTGAACCACCTTTGGGCGTCGTGCAGACGCTTAAGCTTAATCTGTCTGAGCGGTGCCACGATGTCACTGGCTGACTCCAGCCAGTGTGTGAGGGCAGAGGCTTGAGTATCGATGGAGCCAAGATTAGAGGGGGTGGAGGCTCTAAGTAGGGTGACGAATTTACTGAGATCGGCCCTATTCCAATTCCGGGCTGAGAGGTTACCTTCCAAAGATCTGCTAAAGCAGGGGGCGGCCAAAAGGGAAAAGGAAATTATAAAATGGTCTGACCATAAGCAAGGTGAGATGAGCGGGGCGGATATGTCCAGGTTGGATGTCCAAACCTGGTCCAGGATGTGGCCCTTGATGTGGGTTGCTGATTTTATTTGTGACAGGCAGTTCATGCTAGATAAAAGATCAGTAAATGTAACGGAGCAAGCACTCTCCTTTGCATCAGAGGGCCAGTAATTAAAATCGCCTAAGAGTAAGATTTTAGAATTATTAATGATAAATTGGGAAAGCATGTCCCCAAACATCATAGGAAAATTGGGCATGGACTGGGGGGGACGGTAGACTAGGACACAGATAAAAGGAGTCACTGAGGATTCCAGTCTCAGCACAAGATAGTCGACCGAGGGGATGTCGACTGAGGTCAGGGCGGAGAATCGGGTGGAATTTTTAATAATCGCTGCTACCCCACCTCCCGGCCTACCAGAGGCTCTGTTCGCCTGGAGGATGTAGTAGCCGGTGGGGACGGCAGCAAGTATGTCAGGGGCAGATTCCTCATTAAGCCATGTCGCCATGTCTCCGTTAGCAGCAATATATCCGGTTTCTCAGAGTCTAACAATGCAAACATTTCTAGCTGATGTTTTGCCAGTGAGCGTGTATTAAGATAGGTCACTGTGAGATTGGGTTTTGGGACTTTTTGTTAGAAGGAGGGTTGATAACAGAAGGAGGGGCTGAGGGCGGAGAGGTTACTAACTCGGGAAATGTATCTCTGGCACAGAGGAACCCCAGTGATTCAAAGCTCGACAAAGTCGCGGGGGGGGTAGGCCCTTGGGAACGTAGTCGGATCAGGTCTGTAGATGTGTATTGAGTAAAACCGGCAGGGGGGCATGCCCCATGCCCAGGCCGGCCGCGGACGGGCGCAGACGGGCTTGCCTTAGGCGCGCCCGCTGCGCTCGTCCGCTGCGCGTCCGAAATATGCACATTTCTATAGGGTGATGGAGGGGTGTGGCCTCGTGTTAGTGGGCGTGGCCTGTGGGCTGATCGAGTAATGGCGCCGAAGAGTCAATATCCTCACCCGCGGCAGCGCTAGAATCCGCTGCGCGGGGTTGACCAGGTGGAATTTAAAGTGCAAGTGCCCAGAGAGCTTCGAGCGTGAGGATCAAGGTAAAAACAGAATACAATTTTACAGTTTTAAAATCACTAAAGTGTCTCCCGGCTTCCGCCTCAGGAGTGTCGAAATCCTAAGCGCAGGCTAGTGCTCAGCGTGGCTTAAGAAGTAAAAGGGGGCGTGGCCTCGTGTTAGTGGGCGTGCCCTGTGGGCTGATCGAGTAATGGCGTCGAAGAGTCAATATCCCCACCCACGGCAGCGCTAGAATCCGCAGCGCGGGGTTGACCAGGTGGAATTTAAAGTGCAAGTGCCCAGAGAGCTTCGAGCGTGAGGATCAAGGTAAAAACAGAATACAATTTTACAGTTTTAAAATCACTAAAGTGTCTCCCGGCTTCCGCCTCAGGAGTGTCGAAATCCTAAGCGCAGGCTAGTGCTCGGCGCGGCTTAAGAAGTAAAAAGGGGCGTGGCCTCGTGTTAGTGGGCGTGGCATGTGGGCTGATCGAGTAATGGCGCCGAAGAGTCAATATCCCCACCCGCGGCAGCGCTAGAATCCGCAGCGCGGGGTTGACCAGGTGGAATTTAAAGTGCAAGTGCCCAGAGAGCTTCGAGCGTGAGGATCAAGGTAAAAACAGAATACAATTTTACAGTTTTAAAATCACTAAAGTGTCTCCCTGCTTCCGCCTCAGGAGTGTCGAAATCCTAAGTCAGTCAGTCAGGCATTTAGTCAGTCCAGTGGTCTCTAGGCAGCATGCAGCCACTAGAATTATGCGTTTTTACTGTTTTTTTCACAAGTCGCACAATTAATTACATTGGTCAGGAATCGAACGCGTTATAGTGATCACAGACGTACCTATTGTACTTTTGAAAAACAGGTGTCATTTTAACGGCTGGCTACGTGGCATGCATTCCAATAACTTTTCAGGCCTGGGTTTTATTTAATAATCAAGTGCACTCCGGGAACATGAAAGGTTGTATCCCGGTGACACCGAGTCATTTGGTAACACAACTGAGTGGAGAAGCACATAACATGATAAAAGAGCACACATCTTAAGTGGACAGCACATACTATGATAGTTGAGAAGCTGGGCACACTCCAATAGAAGCGCTCAGAGTTGGCAAACTTGGCAAAGGACACAGTACAACACGAGAGGGGTTTTGGCTTTACATCGGAAGGAAAGGCGCTGTATAACTGCTATTGCGTTATAAAAGCTTAGCGCGACATCTACACTCCAGTTACAATGGTTAAGGGACAACACGGATATCAACGAACTAAGGGACAATGTTTACTTTAGGGGCCAGCGGCAGCTGAAATCCTCCATGTCCTTGTTCGTCCAACCCCGGAACCTGCCGTACGCACTCACCTCTGCCCGCACTGGATCAGCGCCTAAAGCTGTTCCTTAGGAAGTTGCCAAACTGCGCCATAATCCTGTCCCTCGCAGCACCTGGTCCCGCTTCACCTGTGACCCGCTCCGCACTGATCACACTGCAGTCTTTCAGCTGAGTCTTTCACCTCAGAGCTGAACGCACCACTTCCGCGTCCATGGGGCGCGCGCAGCTTTCGTTTTCTCTTGACCTTTGAGGACGTGCCCTGGGATTAGCTGTTTGAAGCCGGAGTAGGCAGGCGCCTGTATTCCAAGAGCGGCGAGCGCAACTCTGAAAAGTCCCCTTCAGCGCCATATGACCCAGATCCACGAGCCAACAAAACTGGCTGAACTTTCTTAGGAGCAGTACACAAAACCGAAAGCATGGTGGAGCGCAAAGCACACCACGAGGCAGAGCGAGAGAAAAGAGAAGTGCGCGTTCACCGCCCATGTCTGATCAAGGGCGCGTTCACACCCATTGTCTGCAATGGTTTTTTAAGCTTGTGCACATCTACTGTCCCACTTCGCAGCCTACACAGCAACAATAAGTCTCGCTTCGCGGGCAGTGCATAGCGCTGCATTGCTAGGCGAGACCTAAAAAAGGACAGTACAGCTGTTATCATAGAATGGATACAATTATTAAAATTAGATAAAACAATTTGTGGGCTAGACACATATACAATTTACAGACCATTCCACTGTATTCGTCTCAGTTATAGCTGCTCAGGAGGTGAAGTACACAACTGATAGGCACTTGGAGCACCTTATCCAGATTGCCATAAAAAAAGTTGCCCACCCCAAGACACAGGACCTAGCTATGCCGGTACTTAAAATTCTAAAATAAACCTGGTGTTTCTTGGTACCAAGATTCGTACACAGTGGAATAATCCACTTTGCTTGCAACCTACTGTACTGTGGACAAAAGAACAATAGGTGTTCCAAAGTTTCGCCCCCCCCCCATGCCGGGCATTGGTCATCACCACCCTCATTCCATACGGACAAGTTCAAAATAAAAGATTTTACCGGTAGCGTACGATATCTAAACTGCAGATATAGTTTGCATGCAAAAGAGGGCTTGATTTCATCAATGGATGTCTCAAAGCTTATAAATGGTTTAAAATGAATAAAAGATAGAGTGAGGACTACCTGTGCAACACACACGGCGTACTTGCGTACTGTTTGTTTTGATGGAACATTTTTTGTGCCGGATTGGGCATAAGGACTAAGACTTCTCTGTATTCTGAGGTGTACTTTAAGGCGACAACCCGAATATCTAATACAAGTACTTGGAATTGGCATACCATATTTGGATGACTTTCAGGTTGGAATTATCACTGAAAGAAAGGACTCCAGACGGAGTTACATTAGTCCTGAAGAAGTAGCAGGATTACTTCCCTTAAAAGCGACAAAACACATGTTGGCTAAGGCTGCTAAAGATTCTATGGGCTATAAATTGACATCTTCTACTGAAGAATGAAAACAGAAACAAAAACAAAGAAGAAGACAACAGTTGATTTATATTGCTGTCATTTGACTACATACTTTGAGCATGTGCAGGGGGTCACTGTTCACAATTACCTGTGCAACTAGTCACTGTGTCCATAGCTGCTGCTTCCCAATACACATTTTTGATCTTTTCTCTAGATAAATGGCACAATTGTTTCGGGTCATGTAGACTCAACTTATGTAAGAGAGTTTTCATAACATGGAACCAAGGGATTTTGATAACGTGCGGATGGGTGAACAAATCTCGGACACCTATGTGACAGGGTTCAAGATCGGCTGAGTTCCATAACGATACTAAAACAGAACATTGGATATTCAGTTTTGTTTAATATCTTCCTCTGGTCAAGATCTAAATACAGGGGGACAAGAGGTGTACTCATTGGAAGTGAAAGGATAGACCTCATACACCTAAGCTCAGCTTTAGCAAGGCTAATATGGTTTGATGATCCACATGCTTCAGCACCATACAATGCAGACCCAATCATTTTAACATTATAAATCTCCTGTGTCTTGAATAAGTTCTGCTGTGAACCTTCACCAGATTTACAGACTGTTGGTAAGCATCGATTGGGCCTTTTCAATCTGCGGGGCCCAGCGCAGGTTTAGTGTCAACCGAACGCCCAAGTAATTGAAGGAGTACACCCAATAGATAGGCATGTTTTCCACCAAGATATGTCTACTACAACGAAAATGTCTGGCCCTAGAGAAAAACATGCATTTGGTGTTGGTACTGTTTAGCTCAAAGCAAGCCCTATCCAGCACAGAATGAAGGAAAATGGTTCAGTTATAGGCCTTGCACAGTCTTAGAAATTAATACGGTATCATTGGCAAAAAGGAGAGCTGGATCCCTCCTTCCCCCGAGACGTGGTGCATCAAATCCCTCTTTACTAAGATGGTCAATTACCCCATTAATATACAAAGAAAAAAGAGTAGGGGCTACAACACAGCCCTGTCTAACTCTTGGACCAACTTAAATTGATTAATGAGCTGTCCATCTGAGCCCCAGTAACACCTTGCGCCAATATAGACACAGGAGCCTAAGGACCTGATCCTGGGTGCTGATACCTTTGCGAAAACCCGCCATGAAATCAGATAGAATACCCTCTTCATCAATCCAATTCTGCAAGTGAAACCATACTTGTTTGCAGACATTTTTTTGCAGTGAAACCATCAAACTGATGGGACGATAGTTCGCCGGGCTTGCCCGATCCCCCTTCTTGTAGATGGGCGGGATGTCGGCAAACTTCCACAAAGGTGAAAGCAAGAACTGACAATATAGCCTTCGACAGAATATTTATATACTGACCCCACACTTCAGTGTTGGCTTTAAATAAATCGTTCGGAATCCTGTCTGGAACAGGGGCATGGGCAGGAATGCATGAATTAATAGCATTCAGAGTCTCTGGCAAAGTAAAGACAGGAGTGTTATTAAATTCCTAAGCATAGACAAATTCACTCAGTTTATCATCCATAGCTATTGCTCCACTGCTAGAATATAGCTTTATGAAATGGTCTACCCAATCATCGGGTTGTGCACCAAAATCCAACACAGTTTAGATACCAGTAGTACAAGGGGAGGCCAGGCGCCAAAATGTATAGCTATCATTTAAAATCATGGCCTCATGAAGAGTTAACCACATTTTGTCCTTCCACTCCTTCCTTGCCTTGACAAAGCCTGTCTATATTTGGACCTGCAGCTGGTTATATTATGGTGTGTGTTGGATTTCACGGCAACCAATAACTCGCTTTGGGCTAGCCTACAGGAGCGATTGTACCATGGGTCCGCCTTAGGGAAATTCACACTCCCATTTGGCGATTTACCCGGCAGATCCCTGATCTGGGTAAAAAGTGCAATGTGTCCCAACTCCAGCTGGTGGATTTGGTAAGGGAAGAGAAAAACGACTTCAGATCTTACTTTAGTAACTACTGCCTCAAGAGATAAGGGATTTTTTTCCACCCATTTCCACACTATTTTTTTGGGGCTGTTAGATGCAGAAAGGCAGCCCAAGTCACAGAGTCCCTTCAGGCTGGGAGTATCCTAAAATGAACAGTCAGGGTTAGAGTTAATGCATGGTGGTCACTGTCCGATCTATCAACCAGTTCCCTATCAATTATGTGCAACCGTAACTTTACATCTACAAGAAAGTCATCAATACGACTCTCATAACCAGGTCTATTAAAAGTCATTTTAGCTAAGCGAACAGATGGTGTCCTGCCATTTGCAGCTCTTAAATTAAAATTAATTGTGAGGGCCAAAACCTGTCTGGCTTTAGAAGACCGGTGTACCGAAGGCAAATCCAGCTGGGGAATACCCCAGGACCATCACAATCTGCCGTCAACTCCAGTTGGTTATCAAGCTGGTGTTTGAATGTTGTATTAAAGTCTCCTGCCACCAAAAGAAATCCCCTCCCAATTTGCTATGTAATTGCCATCTCAAGGATATTTACGGCAACCAGCTCTGCTGGACCAGGACTCGCTTATAAACATTGAAGATGGTTAAAGCCATACCAGAGTGCAAAATAAGCACTACCGCCATAAAATCTAATGAAATCAATATGAATTTTCATAATTTGGCATTGGAGGGAGGTTTTAACCCAAATCCCAAGGCCACCTATGGATCTGCTCCTTCCACACCGGGTTGCGTTTGGATTTACAGACGTGAACCCACATCTGTGGACAGGTGACAAGGCCCAGGTCTCTTGAAAGAGGCAAACATCGTGGGAATCAATAACGTTACCCAATTCCAAATCATGAAGCAATTTTGAGATTCAAGCAACATTCCATGACAAAAATCTAAACATAGGTACATTTAGCTTGATGGGGGAATACTCACGAACCACTGGCTCAACAGCTGGAAAAGGGGGAAGCTAGAGCAGCCTGCCCGAGATGGATAACTGAGCATAGTTCAGGCCCAGAGCATGTTGCATTTGCACTAATTGGCTTACTCCCGACTACAGGGGACTGGCTCACCAACTGAGAGTGAATAGTGGCTTTATCAACACATAGAGGAACAGAAGAGGTAACCACATCAGGAACATCTTTAACAGTTGGAGGATAAGGCCAGTGAAGGGATAGACCCATTTGTCTTATTGGTGAAGTCTGGTGCTAGCGCCCATTTCCTGGTTCCGATATTTAATCACAATTTAGGTTTCTTCCTGGGGTATAGTTCAAGCCTCCATGGCCATCAGGCCACCCACTATATGTCTATGGACAAAGAGACCTTGACTATCATTTTCTTCATGTAGGCTTAATTATCTTTTGGTACCCACAATGTCACTTTTTATGATGGAATAACACTGGCGAACTGCCCTAAACCGGTAAATAACTTTATTTATAGGGGACTCAAGACCTTCCTTACCACTAGTGTGCTCCATGGGAACTGATGTAAGAAAAATGTATATCTTAACATTCCCCTGTTGATTTACATAACAACCATTTCTCACCACTCCCCCAGGGCAGGGTGGGGAGGTATTGACTGGAGGTGATGTTGCACAAAGGGTAACCTAGGCCCCCCACCCCTCCTCCCCTTGGTCAACTCCTGTGTCCCTCTCAAAACAGATTATTGACCCTCGCGCCATAGAAAAAGTCCCCTTGGTAGAGGCTATGCTAGGAGTTTGGGCTAAAACATGTTGGTAAGTTGTTGCGGGGATTTCCTTAATCGGTTTAATATTAGATTTATGGATACATGTACATCTATCTTTTTCTGTAACAATGTTCTAGAGGCAATAGAGCATTTCCTCAACTTATCCTTCTCCTCAAGGCTCACTACCATCTTCGTAAAAGACACTATTTGGTCCCTTAAATCCCGTATCACACCCATTAAACAACGGAGCAAAAAATAGCAATCCTGTGAATGAGATCTAGAAATATCAATACAGGACTCTTCGCTTGTTTCAACATCAGGGCAGAGGATCGAAAAGAGATTTTGACATTCAATTCCTATTTCATTAATATCTGCCAGAGGAGTTACGGACTCGAAAGGTCTGAGAGGGTCAGCTTGCAATACCTCCGACTATAAAGCTTGACACCTCTTAGGTTTATGAAACATCTTAGGAATCCGATTAGAAGCTCCAACTGGAGGGGAATTCCCACTAGCAGCTGCAGTACGGTTTACAATAGCCACACATTCAGTGATAAGGTTATCAACGCCATCCAACACACAGTTCCCAACAGCCGCTGTCAAAGTTTTCTTTTTAGTTATTTTTTTTTTAATTGAGGTGCCCCTTCCCCTGCTTTCCTTTTTACCCTTGTACTATTACAGAGGAGACTTGATCAGATATTTCCACTGTAGCGCTGTAAAAATACTAAAAAAAACACTATAGAAATGTCAAACAATGTACCAGTACCTAAAAGCTGGAACCCCCTGTATCATCAGCTAAGGGGGTGGCCGAGTCCAGTTCGGCGCAGACGAGCCCACCCTTGGCCGGGGCTTCACAGTGACAGCGGGAAAAGGCCCCTCTTCACTTCTCCTAGCGATGCAGGCTGGAATTTGGGGTCCAGAGAACTAAAACTTCAGATCTACCTCTGCACACAGCACAGGTCCAGCTAGTGCGGCGGCCTTGATCCCCCAACCCACAGGCTTGCCCTACCCAAGGTCTCAGGCGATGAACCAGCTGTGGCAGCAATAGCGTCTACGTGGATTCCCCCACCTGTACAGCAAGGTGAATGTAGCTCACCGCTTCCTCTCCGGTTACTCCGGGTCTTGCAGCTCAGCCTGGCTGCAGCGTGTGTGCCACCCAGTGTGCAGGAGAGGGCGAGGGACCCCGTGCACCGAGGAGAGTTGGCTCGGGTCCCGTGGGCTTGAGCCACACCACTGTGGCTCACCTGTTTGCCGTTGGGCTGCCTCCGGTCCTGTGGCCTCCCAGTGAAGACGTTTTGTCTGGCACCCTTTACCTAAGCTATATCACTGGAAATTTTCAGATGTGAAATAGCAGAAAGAACATTGAGCAAGCACGGTCTGCTCCAGGGACAGTAACGGGTTCAATCTGATAATACATTAATAAAGTGGAGAAGAAGGTCAGACCAAGCAGAAGTTTGAAAGTAAATATGAGGTCTAGGTTCCGGGGTGATCACTGTAGGGCACAAAACGAAAGCAGGAGCAAAATGATTAAGGGGCATGATTTGAGATCTTGGGGCCATAGATGATTAAGATGGCATATACCAGCCCTTCTCCAGGTGCCTATCCGAATGTGTCTTCATCAACAGGCAACCCTCTGAAAATAACCAACTATTCATTTCCCAAGATCAATAAAACTTATAAAACAACAGTGTGTGCATTCTTTGTACCTAGTCTTCTTTTATCCCTCTTAGGCTCCAGTTTTTACTCTATTATTTGCTCTCTATTTTAGCCTGCTCCTCTGCAAAGTTCTCGTTTTATACTCTATTTTTCCTATGAGCATTTCTTGACCTCTTTTTTTTCTCCGATTGCTCCTCATGGCCTCTTTGGAAACCTAGATTCCAAACACATTTTTTCGGTCTCATCATTTTCTACGGAGTAAAAACTACATTACAAAAGTGCTTTAAACTGAAATGGAACACTTGGGAACTAAAAGGCAAAAAATAATAGTGCCTGTAATTCACCTCAGGATGAGAAGTGTTGCATTATCGGCACGCACCTTGTTAGGCCACGATCCATTCTCGGGCTGTGGCATGCATTGCTGGTGTGAGAGTGTGTTAGAAGCGGCTGTCTCTAGTTGGCAGAGGTATACACTTCTGACAAATAGGGACACACCTTTTCTAGTCAGGGCAAGGAGATCACACACTTAGATAACCCCTGCTCACCCCCTTGGTAGCTTGGCAAAGCAGACAGGCTTATCTCAGAGGCAGTGCGTTAAGCATTTATGACCACATACAGTAATAAAGTGAATACACTACAAATGGACACGACACAGTAGTATTATAAAAATAAGTATTTTTATATAAGGCTTAGCACAAGACCAAATAACGACGAAAATATACCACAATCTTAATAAATACTCTTGGAAGGAAAAATAATAGTTCAAGCACGGTTTCTTCTTAGCACAAAAGTCTTTAGTATCAAAAGCAACTCTTCTTCTCTAAAACACAGTTCTTGACAACAATGTAACCCACACGGGAGTCACACGACGTCGAGGCAAAGTTAATCCAAAGGTTCGGCGTCGACCGCGAGGAGCGCTACGTCGAGCCCGGAGTCGCACAGACCCCAACAACACAATACCTTGGAAAAGTGAAGCACTCGATGATCAGCGGCGTCGAGATGTCCGGCGTCGCGTCTTCGGCGTCGATCGGGCCTCGGAGTCGGGGCGATCTGCAGCGGCGTCGACCGAAGTCAGGCGGGAGCAGCGCTCACGGAATGAAGCAGGCTACGACGTCGTCGATGTCGATGTTGCAAGAGTGAGCAGCGCTCACGGTGTCGAGAGGGCTCGAAGTCGATGCGATCAGCGGCGGTGCAGACACGAGGTCACTTGGAGCTGGAGCCGAACTCACTACTCACTGGCTGTGCTGCTGGCGTCGATCGGGCCCGGCGGCCGGCGTCGAGGAAGCGGGACACTGGAGCCGTTACTCACGATGTCGAGCTGGATTCGGCGGCGTCCGTCGGCGTCGAGATTGCTGGATTCTTTCAGAGGTGCTGGATTCCCAAATTCCAGCAAATAGCACTTTAAGCAGATGAAGTCCTTTAGCCCTGTGACTTCAACAGGAGACTGGCACTCTTCCAGCCCTTGGAGATTTTCTCAGCAAAGAGTGAGAGTACACACACAGTTCCTCTCTCCTGGTTCCTTGGCAAAAATAAAGAAGCAATGCAGGATTCCCCCAACAAACAGCACTCTGGCAGAAGGGGTAGGCAGTCCTTAGATCAGCAGGCTTCTTGTCCTTGGTTCAGGTTTCCTTGTCAGAAGTGATCTGAATTCTTGGTTCAGGGGTCCTTCTCTTATACCCCTTTTTGGCTTTGATCCCTTTGTCCATGCAGGGGAATTTCCCCCCATCTTGGGTTTGTTGTGGGTGTTGCCAGGCCGAAGCACCCTGCCTATTCACTGGGCAGGGCAGAGTCCTCAGCCGCTCAGCAGGAGCGGAGCCAGCATTGTCACTGGCAGGGGCAGGGCCATCAGCTGCCCGGCAGGAGGTGGGCCAGGAAAGTCCCAGGCAAGCACAGAGTCATCAGTCGCCTGGCAGGGGGGCGGAGCCAACATTGTATCAGGCAGGGCAGGCTATCAGGAGCTACTCTTCCCCTACTCTCAATGCAAATGCCCCACTCATCCCACACTGACTCATTCAGACTCTCTGGAGCCACCCAGCTCCTGTCACACGCACACCAGAACCAGCAGAGACCGGTAGACAGTTAGACAAGAAAATAGCTACTTTCTAAAAGTGCTATTTTCAAACACAGAGTCCAAAAACCATCCACACAAATGGATGCGTTATTAAACCCTGAGTTCAGGGATACCAAACTCGACATTGCACCATGCTCCCCGAGCCCGCTAGGATTATAGCATTAATAATCCTGGCAGCCCATTCTAACTGATGGAGAGCAGGTAACCTTACAATAGTGAAAAACGACTATGGCTGTAATTCACTATTAGGACATGCCAACCTTGTCAGGCTTGTCCTACCTTATGCTTACAATGCACCCTGCCCGTGGGCCTACCATAGGGGTGACTAACATGAAGTTAAGGGAAGGTTTAGGGACTGGCAAGTAGGTGTACTTGCGCAGTCCTCGTGACAGTCAGACTGCACGTGGTCTAGCAATGGTAGACCTTCAGACATACTTTTACTAGGCCGCTTTTGTGGGTGGCACAACATGTGCTGCAGGCCCACTAGCAGCATTTGTATTTACAAGCCCTGGCACTCCTGGTGCACTCTACTAGGGACTGACAGTAAACCAAATAAGCCAAACATGGAAGTCAATCAATACAGCAATTTCACATAGGGAGCACTTGCACTGTGGCACTGATCAGCAGTGGCACAGTGCCCAAAGCATATACCAGCAAAAACATCGTAAACAGAGGAGGCAAACAGAAAAAATGGAGGAGAGACTCATGCCAATGATGCCAGGTCTAACAGAGTGGATACCATCAGTCCTCCAATCAGGTCTCTGGCTTCTTCCTCAGCCTCTTTAATTTCCGTCTGGTCCTGCTCAAGGGCTTAGTAAATGAGCTGTGCTCCTTTAAGTTCTCTCACTGATCTCCTCAATAATGATTCCTGTGGGCCTGACGACAAACCATAAGCATCTCAGCTCCATTTTTAATCCTGACGTCTGTATCAGCATTGGCACCCTTTGCTTCGTTCTCCTCCTTTTGAGACGCTATTCGTCCTTCTTCTGGTTTTAGACTTGTCATTGTCCTGTTTTTTTATATCAGTCTTTCACTCCCTTTGTCTATCTGGTCTGTTGATATTCAAGGTACGGCCTGAGGGCCGCATGCGGCCCTTCTGACCTTTACAAGAGGCTCCTGAGGAACAGCAACACTGGGCTGCTGTTTACTGGACTCAGCACTAACGATAAAAATATGTTAAATAAACAAGCAATCATTTATTTAAAGATAACATTGTTTTAAAGAAAGGAAGCATCCAGGGAGCATTGCACCACTTAACTTTTGGAACGCCTTTATTTTTAAAAACATCTTAGGATAGGATAGGATGAGGATTTATAAAGCGCACTAATACCCGAAGGTGCCGGGCCTCCGTTTTTTCTGCATCGATCTCAAGGGAGTTATTTTGCATCCATCTGATAATACTGGCCATGCACTGATTACATTTCCCAGAAACCGACTGCAGATCACAAGAGATGGAAACAATGTTCTGCATGTCGTCAGCGTAGGAAATCATCTGAAACCCAAAAGATCTGACCAGCTTGGCCAACGGGGACACATACACATTAAAGAGGGTGGGGCTCAGGGATGAACCCTGGAGAACGCCACAGGGTAGGCTAAAAGCCTTAGTTCTGAAACAGCATTAGTTCTCTGTCAGGAAGGAGTGGAGGACCTGCAGGGCTATACCAGAGATTCCCACCTCTTTCAGACGTTGAACCATCCGAGTGGGAGAGACAGTGTCAAAAGACGCCGACAGAGCGAGCATAACCAGCACTACCGAATCTTGAAGCAAAAGTGCATAATATGATATAGGCTCTTTAAAATTAAAAAAGTATTTAATTAGCATGGAGAACCTTTTTACCTTAGTACTCAGCTTGGAAAGGCTAATGTTGCCTAAAAGCTAGCCTTAAGGACTAGCGTTTGAAATTTTTAACTGATGGGGAATTTGATTTGCTGGCGTCATTAATCCTAGAGAGCGTAGTGACTCAACTGTCCTTATATCTTTACAGCAGTGAGTCCATTTTTCCCCGAAAGAGTCAGGACCCATCGGAAGACATATCCATTAAGGATGCTTGCACATCACCAGAAACTTCAGGTGACCTTATCCATGCATGCCTTCTAAGCTCAACAGTGGTGTCAGAAGCCTGCCAGTGCAAATTTTAGTATCCTGGCCTTCCTGATTACATACTACGCTGCATCCAGCCCATTATTTATTTCGGAGTCAGAGAAGATCTGAAGTCCCCCAGAACCACTGGCAAGATCTCAGTAGCTATGTTCCAAATAACATGTGTGTAACTGCACAGTAAACAAAGTGAATTTATGGATCGAAGGGCCAAGTTTGCAGAAGAAAACTTCTTATCAAATACATCAGTCTTCTTGCATTCCATATCTGGAAGACTGTGCCGGTAGGAAGGAAGCTTGACCTTACTAGTGGAGGCCTATCCCATGAGGCTCTCAGTTGTGAAATCTATGTTGCATGGCTACTGACCGGCTAACTTGTGGTCAAGAACAAGGCCTGGACCATGTAGCCATTATAGCATCATTGAGGGCCTCGTTAAATGGTAATAAAGGCTCAAATGACATTGGCCTAGGTTGGAAAATTTCTGTGAGAATATATGTTTTTGTCTCAATGGAGGGCACATACAGATCTAGCACCTCATCTGCTTCTCTGACTACCCCTGTAAACAAGGAACTTTCTTCCACCGGCGGCCCTTGTGGTGAGTCAAGCTCTGTGTCAGGGGAAGTATCTAGCCAACTATCATTTTGTAAATGGAAGTATAGTGCATCATCAGTATAGTGTATAGGGAGATGCCCAACCCCTCCTACTCATCAGTATCCTGAGGAACTCTATATCTTTCTTTAATAGGGTTAGGGTCAGAATCAGAGCCAAAAAAGAGAAGAGAATGAAGCGTCTACTCATAGTTGTGTCACCAAAGGCATAGCACGACATTGGCTGATTGATTGACTGGCTGATGTTGATTTGCAGTCCGACATGGCATCTCCATCATGTCCTCTATTAGCTCCACTGAGGGTCAGTATTATTATCAGTGCAATGAGAACTAATGTGTATTTTCGGACCAGTGTGGAAGTTTGTACTGGAGTCGGTACGACCCTGGTAAAAGATCCCAAGGGGGTATACATGGTCATTGAAGGGCCCACCAGTGGTAGTCTTAACAGGAGGCCCCTGTGGCTTTGTGGGGCCTGAAGGCATGCCGAAGGGAGTTGAAATTGCACCAAGGATTTGCAGCACAGCCTCCTTGAAGGCAGAATTTCTGCATAGTGAACGACAGCCTAGTGAACAAGGGACGTGCCAGGACCAGCCAATAAACCAGCTTGGGAACAGACGACTTTGAAGGGGTACAATGTTCATCTTGATGCCCTCAAGCCTGCTTTTTCGAGGTGGTGTGGCAGATTGGGGCAAGTCCCACTGTGTCTCTTGTATTTGCGCTTGGACTTCAACTTAACCAAAGACTTCAAGCTGGAAGTAAATTGCTCAAGGGTATGAATGGCCTCACAACCAGGAAAGTGACCAGGACTGTAGCTTAAAGAGAGAACAAAATGTGCTTTAATACTGGCCTCGCCTTGTGTTCAGCGATCTAAAGCTTCGTCTGCAGATACTGGATGGCCTTCAGGGGCATGAGGGCACTTGGAGTCGTGATTAGATCCAAAGCATAAAAGAGAGAGTTTATGCAGGTCCATGAACATCTGCTTGCTATTACAGTCTGAAACCTGTAGTTTCCCTAGCAAACTGTCTAAAAGTTTTGGAAATCTTACGAACTCCAGATCCGGGTGGGAAGGCGCAGGAAGAAAGGAATGGACATCAGCACACAGAGGTGGCCCTTATATGAGGCTCTACTCTGTTACTTCCAGGGCTGTTCAGAACTATCCCTGGGCGAAGTACTACGCTAGACTTGCGTAGTTTGCGAAGTTTGCACTACGCGAATTGTACGTAGCACAGTGCAAACACATGTAGCGTAGCGGTCATTTTTTGCTTGCTCACGGTCCTCAACGTCAAGTTGGCGACCGCGAGCGAGCAAAATGACATGCCGGAAAGACCTTTTCCTCGTTCACGATCAGCAATATCAAGTTGCCGATCGCGAGCGTGGAAAATAAACCTCCTGGCGAGATTCTCAATGCGGGAGGTCAGGTTTCTCATTGCGAGTGGTCGCGTATGCTCGCAACCGCTCGCAATTAGAAACTACCAGTCTGCGTTGAGAAAGCTGCCGCTCGAGTAGAAATCTACTCGAGTGGCAGAAAACACCGCTTGCACTGTGCAAGATGCGGTTTGCAATGACTGCACAATGCAGACAAGCATCCGGCACTGTGCAATCAGTGCGAACAGCATTTTGCACAGTGCACTACGCAATTCGCGTAGCTCCCGTAGTGCGCAGTGCACTTCGCGTAGCGCTACTAAGCGAACTACGCCCATGGTTATTAAGAACCAATGTACAGTGGCACTACGCCACCTGCTGGTGTGCGGGTATATTGCTGTTTAAGTTTTCTAGATCGAGACTGGTGTAAGGGATAACTCAGAAGGTCAACAATCTGCAATTTGAAGTATTCATCAGAATAATAATTTTTTTTCAACACAAAGTCCGATTTTGCTGTATCAGGAAGAAAGGATAGTGACTTAGGGGTCCATTTAAATCTAGGAGGTTAGCCAACCGCTTCATCATAGAGATGGGCTGAATTACTCCATCCCCATGACAAGGGACTGCCTGCGTGAATTATAAATGACTGCCATGCAGGCATTCATTCATAAAAGTACTGGCAGGAGCTGCTGTCCTGAAACAGAATTGCTCTTCATAAAATATAAACATAATGCTCCCCTTGCCAGGGGAGTCTGCTCCCATGGCGGGGGAGCATTATTACAATTTTACTGTTCCTTACCACCAGGTTCTGCATACAAAAACATAATCACAGGTGAGAAAACCAACTAATTCACTGAAAAGATTAATGTGTCGCAACATTCCACTAGAGAGCTTTTTAAAACAGTTCTGGTGCTTTCCTGCCCATCCACTGTTAACACTGTGCTTCCCAGTTAAACTCCACGTAATAAGTTATCGGAATTTCTTAGGCAGCATATGGGGATCTAGACTTTAGTCGGACCACCAAAAACCCAGGGTTTTAGGGAATAACACCTCAGGTCATAACAACTCTGAGCTCCATAATTTTCCACTCCTCACTAATGAGCGAGTGTCAGAATTAATAGGATATACCAAATCAGGAGCCTCTTCCGACTCTTGCCCTCCGAAAGTTCTTCACGACGTAGCAGGAACAGAAGCTAACCCTCTCACCACCCTATTGAATAGCACTGTCAATGCAGGTATTTTCCCTGTGGATTGGATAGAGGCTTCCATTCTCCCTTTGCTTAAAAATATTCCCTCAATCCTAATGAACAAAAAAATTATCGCCCTATCTCGCCCCGCCCCATGCCGGCAAAAACCCTTGAAAGGCATTGGAATATTACTTTCTCAGAGTATTTAGATCAAAATGAGATTGTGAAAGGAGGCCAGTTTGGATTTAGAAAAGGCCTTAGTACTGAATAAGCATTGGAAGTGGCAACTGAAGAGATACATTATATCATGGGCAACGGAGAGAAGGGTGTGGTGGTCCTTTTGGACCTATCCGCAGCAATCAACACCATGAGTCACTCTGTCTTGAAGGAGCACTTAGTGGAGATTGGGGTCGGCGGTTTATCTTACGATCTCCTTTGTTAATTTAATTTCTTACTGACAGAGAGCAATCGGTCGCTTTTGGAGATTTTACATCCAAATCATTCTCCTTGCCTTGTGGGGTCCCGCAAGGGTCATCACTGAGCCCTACGCTCTTTAACATTTATGTGGCTTCCCTAGCCAAGATTATTTGATCTTTGTTTCTCAATCATTTCTTATGCTGATGACATTTAAACTGTAGTGGCAATCTCAAGCAGTATTGAGGAGGTATTGCATCGCTTTAACAAATATATGCAATCAGTCGTCAGCTGGATGAGAAGTCATTGCCGTTAGCTGAACTTGGAGAAAATGGAGGTTACCCTTTTTGGTAAGGACACGTCATTTTGGAATCAATCCTGGTGGCCAAAGACTTTGGGTCTTCCCCTCACACCAGTTCCTAAAGTTAGGAATCTTGGGTTAACCTCTGATTCCATACTTCCTCTTATTGATCAGATCAATAAACCTACCTCATCCTGTTTTTTCCTATTAAAAATCTTCAAGATAATCTTGCTTTTCATTCCCTATGACTAATAGAAATAGTTACCTCCCTGGTTTTGTCAAGGCTAGACTATTGTAATGCCCTTTATTTGGGAATTTAGCAAGGCTCCTTAAACAAAGTGCAGAGGTTGTAAATTGCAGCGACACATATCCTCAAAGAAAATTAAGTTCAAATCAGTCACTACTGCACCAGTGAAGCTTCACTGGCTCCCACTAAAACAAGAAAGTGGTCTTTAAGGCATAGTGCACAAAGCGCTCCACTGTACAGGTCTTGAGTATTTAAAGAAGAAACTCCAATAAAACACTCCAAGAACATGTCTGCGTTCTGCAGTTTCTAAAACTGTTACTGTCAACAAAATCCTTCAAGTATCCTGAGGTGGCAGGAGCATTGTCCACGTCATATGTCTACTTTGGAATCAGCTGCCCTGGCATCGTAGATGTCAGTCACATTTTCACAATTTTCAGGAAACATCTTAAATCCTGGTTCTTTTCTCTCCTTTTATAGTTTTCCATAAATATTGCTACTTCAGTATAGTATCTTGCAGATGCTAGTGCCAAGAAGCCCACGGACATTCATATGCTTTATAAATATGTATCAATATCAAATTCTGCAACTATGCCAGTCGAACAAGTTACTTACCTTCGGTAACACTTTATCTGGTAGAGACTATCTAGCTGCAGATTTCTTACCTTAGAATATTCACCAGCTGTCAGACTAGATCCGGAAAACCTTTAGTACCTTTGCGCATCAGTCAGTGGGGTCAGTCTGCTCCCCGTCGCTGCCTGCACCGGAAGTGGCTAACACAGTGCCTACATAGGCGCCATCCCAGTGCATGACATCATTTTTTACGTGAAATTTACAAACCATTAACCATGAAAGAATGCTGATGGACCAGTGTGCAGACACTACCAACCTAAATGTGTCATCTTGTGTAGAGAAATCCATATGTAGAGAGGGGAAGATGGGGAACGGTCAGTAAGGAACCTGCAGCTAAATAAAGTGTCTACTAGAGAAGACCAAGATGTTCTTCTGATAGAGACATTTAGCTGCCGATTTCTTACTTTAGAATAGATACCCAAGCAATACCTCCCAGGAAGTGTGTCATCTGCATACAGATTTAGACTAGGAAGTCATGGAGGACTGAACGGCAAAGTGACCATCATGACTGCCAGGCAGTAGTGCACTGTAAACATGTGCAGAGATGCCCACGCACAGCCTGACAGTTGTCTAGGACAGGAACTCTAACTTATAGGTTGCTGCCTTGGCTCTAGAGGAATGAGCACTCAGGGGGTTGCTTCTTGGCCAGTCAGTGCGTAGCAGATTTTAATGCACAATCCTTATTGAGATGGTCCTTTTCTGCACTGACTTTTCTTTCTTTGCCCTGACCAACACAATCAAGAGTTGATCGTCAATCCGGAACTCTTTTGGTACGATCGATGTAGAACGATCGCACTCTCTTAGGGTTCAAGCGGGGGAGCCTCTCCTTCTCTTTGGAAGGGTGAGCAGAGCACAGAAGGTTAGCAGTGTGATGGTATGGCCTACGTGAAAGAGTGTAACCACTTTCAGAAGAAAAGAGGCACGTCTTCTCAGAACTAGTTTACCTGGGTAATATAGTCATGCAAGGAGAGTGCACAGAAAGTACCTGCAGTTCGCTAAAGGAAGGCTGTTTTGATGGTCAAGAGATGTAGAGAGCAGCTATACACAAGCTCAAATGGTGTGCACTTCAAATAAGTCAAAATCAAGTTCAGGTTCCAATAAGGCATGATGAAGAGCTGAGAGGAAAAGGTTTTTGAGACCCTTGATAAAACGAGTCTCAACAGGTGACTTGAACAGAGAGGGATGATCTGGCAACCGCAAGAAAGCTTATATGGCCGAAAGGTACCCTCTAACTGTGCGCATAGGAAAGACTTGTTGGCTTACTAAAGGCCGAACAAAGGCACAGGAAAGGGGATCAACCTTTTTGGTCACAAACCATGCCACAAATTTGTCCCAACGGCAGGCATATAATGTCATAGTTGAGGGACACCTGGCTGGCAGAATGACATCGCAGACTACTGCAAGAAGGTCAAAAACTGTCAACTGCTGCTGCTCAATCTCCATGTATGAAGGCAGAGCATGCACAGGTTTGGGTACATGACCCTGCCCTGTAGCTGTGACTGTAGATCCTCCCAAAGGGGAAGGCTGAACTGGGAACTGATTCTCATACTCAGAAGTTTGGGATACCATACTCTCCGTGCCCAAACCGGATCCACATAAATAACTAGGTCCAGGTCATTCCTGTTTATCTTGAGAAGTACAGGAGGCAAGAGGGAAATGTGTCTCTGAGCGGGAGTCATCTTGGAAACTCTAGTGCACAAAAGTGTTGACATTATGCATTCTTGGTGGTGGCAAACAGATCTAACAAAGGTTCTCCTGAATCTCTCAAGAGAGCCTGCACCACCTCCGGATGGAGACGCCATTCATTATTTGCTAGACATTGACAGCTGAGTTCACCTGCTCTGGCTTTCAGAGAGCCCACCGCATGTTGAACCACCAGGAATATGTCCAGATATTCCAGCAATGTCCAAAGGCACACGATCTCTTGACACAGAGTCCATGACCCTAACTGGCCCTGTTTGTTGCAATGACACATGGTGGTGGTGTTGTCTGTGAACACCTGACTCAGTCTTCCCTTGAAAGAAGGAATTAAGGATTTCAATGCCAGGTGAATCGCTCTTAAGTCCAACATTCCTCTACCAGTCTCGGGGGGAAAATAACTGCTTTGTTGAATAATTCAAAGATCACACAGCATTGCAACTGCAGAGTCAAAAACACTATGTATCTGCAACAAATGGGACTTCAAGCGTTATTCAGCTGAATGTCCCATTGGCATAAACTGAGGGGGTAGTAACAAATATTTGCCCTTCCCACTTTTTTAATGACTTACTGCGCTCAATTTTGGTGAGGTAGGTTTTCTGAAGTCACACCATATGACTGCCTCTTCCTTTCAAACCGGAGAAAGTTCTACAACATTTGGAGAGGGAGGCCATGTTGTACACATGTTTTGTTATAACATATATAAATGGTGTCACCATGGGTATTGTCTAGCAGCAGGTAGATACACTACTGAGTCAATTAGAAAGACACACATTTCAGGAAATTTAACACAGTTTATTATGATCCAAGTCAGAAACAAGATCCTTCTCTTTACTCTTTTTCACCCAGGCCCAATACAGATTTCCTACATTTCGAGAGAGAATTCGGTATGAAGAGAGTTCACCTTTGTAACACACTCTAATCTGGATTTCAGATGTTGATGTGGGACACAGTCTCACTGTCTTTACAAATTAAGTAACAGGATACTTCGAATATACAATGGATGTCTAAATTCTAACAAAATCTTTTGAATAAAAAAAGGGTAGCAAAATGTATTTATCATATACAGAAAGTGCATAGAGTACACAGATATGGCACATTATATAATCAGATAAACACAGAGAATCCAACCAAGAATGGGAGGGGAGGGGAGTGATCAACGTGTGTTGAAGCACTCAGTGTTTTGAAAAATACCCCTCACACACCAAAAGGCCCCTTGGTGTCATGCTTCATCATCGGGGTCTTCGCACCCCTCTATCGGGATGCGGCGTGCTGCGACCTACGACTACGCGGGAGCACTAATAGTAAAGACTATGTGTGGTGTTGGTGTGTGGGGTGTCTTAGGTTAAGTGAGTGGTGGGATGTGGTGAAAAAATTAAAAAATACCTGGCGCATGAGTTTGAGGAAAAATGTATTCTGAACTCTGGCTGGTATTATTAAAAGAAGTGCAAAGTGAGGTCAGGGCTGTTATATTAGGGAACAGGACCTCTGGTGTGCGTTGTCGACATGTTTCGGAGCCAAGCTCCTTCTTCAGGACGGGGGCACAACCTCCCCACCTTACTCACGTTTTTCTAAAATAAAAAAGTGTATTATACAGAAAAGTGACGAAAATATAGGCTAAGTGTGCCTACAGCGGTCTGCTACAAGTACAATGACCTGCAGAAAGACAAAAAGGAGAAAACAACATTGGTTACCCTTGTAGCGGGTAGTTCAAGCAGGTGCAGTCACCTGGAACCTCACCATTATGCTTGTTTTAAAGCCTGTGGAAGGAAAAAGACTCACAACACTCACAACATAGAACACACATGTACTGGTACTTAGAGTTATTGTTGGTCATACTTTTGAAGCTTGCTTTTTTGCCTCATGAGCATAAAGAACGTCTGGGGTGTTGCTATTTTTGCAATCTGTTGGGAAGAATGATGTAAGATTTAATAACTCATTCTTACTCACTTTGGTTTTAGGAGGATGGTCTTAATTGATCAGTCTGTGGATTACTCACGATTACAGGACGCTATGGACACCGTCTACCCCCACACGCTGCTCCGCTGGTTCTGAATGGTAGACCAGTGGTCATGCTATTTATACCCTGTTTCTTAATGGGCGGAAGTATCTGTGTTTCCTAACATGGGTGTTCCGCTCCATGTTAATTGACAGATGCCCATGTTTGGAACGTCCGCTAATTTGCCAAACATCGCGCTTGTCTCACCGTCATGTAATGACATGGCATAGGCGTCTGGTGATTCTCCCCGTAGGCGTATGGTAACTGATCACTCGCGCATGCGCACGCCAGTGATAAATGGCGCATGCGCGATTGCTATTGTCATTTCTGGCAGACACTGATTATCGCGCATGCGCTTCTTGGATTCCAGCTGTCCTTTCAGTACTGTCTGCGCTTTCAATGGGGCAATATCTTTCTTATTGAAGCTGGTTTATAAAACTTCATTGTTTTGGTCTCAAAAGTATCCCGATTGAGTAACTTCAGACATATGATTGTGGTCGCGCTATATTTATCTGCTTAGTTATAATAGTCTTCAATTTCAGAGATATTTATTAATTGAAGTTCTATTTTCTGACATACTTGAAGGACCGTTTTACCGGTCATTGGTCATTGGTCAATTGGGTCCACGGTACATCGTTATTAAGCCCAATTATATGGGTTCCAAGCCTGAAAACCCATCTCTGTTCCTTCTGGAAGAGCCCAGCTTCAGAGGGTAGTTGCTCAATAATTGTCCAGTTTAGGTCATTTACGCAGTGTCCAGCAGTAAGGTAGTGAGTTGCCATTTTCGTTGTGCTCTTTTTACAGCGTACATTGCTCTTATGTTCGTTCATTCTTGTTTTTACGGCCCTCGTTGTCATACCAACATACTCAAGGTTGCAGGGACATTTGATCAGATATACTACGTTTTTAGTATTGCAATTTGTAAATTTCCTTTGCTCCCAAGTGGTTCCATTACGGAAGAAAAGTTTTTTGCTTTTCTTGGTCAGGTGGCAGCTACTGCAGTTTCCACAGGGAAAATGGCCTTGGACGTCAACAGATGGTTGCGTAACTGTTGTTGTTGATTTTGGTCTTGTGTGTACCAATATGTCTCTTAGGTTACGCCCTCTTCGGTGAGCAAACATAGGTTTTTCAAAGTTTAGGTTGCCACAGGTTAGTATCCTCCAGTGTTTATTCACAATTTTTGATACTTCGTTGGACATGGTGTTAAAAGTTGTCACACATATAGGTCTTTTATTCTCCTTTGCTTCTGTGGTTCGGTCCTCCAGTAGGGCCTCTCTGTTGTTATTCGTAGCTCTTTTTAGTCCTTTTGCAATGATTCTCTTGGGGTACTCTCGTTGCTTTAGCTTCTCACTCAGGTCTTTCGCCTGTGATTTGAAATTGGACACATTTGTACAGTTACGTCTCAGACGTAAAAATTGTCCATATGGCAAGTTTTCACGCAAGTGCCTGGGGTGAAAGCTGTCGTATCTTAGCAGACAGTTTCTCGATGTTGGCTTGAAATGGGTGGTGGTTTTTAAGCCCCCATCTTCTGCATAAATATTTAGATCAAGGAAGACTAGTAGGTTGGATGACATGGTACTGGTGAATTTGAGGAAGGCATTTTGGTTGTTCAGCCATATTTGGAATGCCTCCGCAGATTGTCGGTCACCTTCCCAGATGACTAGGACGTCATCTATGTACCTCCTCCAGCATTTTATGTTTGCTCTGTATGGATTTCGTTCATTGAGAATTTTTGTGGTCTCTAGGTGATGTACATAGAGCCCCGCCAGGCTCGGCGCAAAGGTGCTACCCATGCTGGTCCCATGGCACTGCTGGTAGATCGTGGTCTTGTATTGAAAGAAGTTTTTTTCTAGTGCCAGTGAGATGCACTCTAGAACCAGTCCTCGTGGTGTTTGGTACTTCCATTGTGTTGAGAACAAAACTTCTTCAATGATCATGAGTGTTTCGTCATGGGGAAGGCTGGTATAAAGACTTTCGACGTCCAGGCTAATTAAGAGTTGACACCAAGGGGCCTTTTGGTGTGTGAGGGGTATTTTTCAAAACACTGAGTGCTTCAACACACGTTGATCACTCCCCTCCCCTCCCATTCTTGGTTGGATTCTCTGTGTTTATCTAAGTATCCCAGTGGAGCAAGAATCCAGTCGTTTCGCTCTACCTCCCTTCTTTGTTTTTGACTCAGTACAGGCAGCGCACAGCTGCGGGAGCCTTACTCTCATACTCACACACATAGTATCACACATTAGGTACATACATCAGCGGTCTTTACAATGGAGGACGAACATGGCCTCACGTTTGGGGACGACGAGATCGACAGAATTCTCACAGCCATCAACCCGTTTGAGGGCCTCAGCAACCCAGAAACAGGTCCCAATATTAATGATTGGAACGAAATAGTTAACCTAAGACGTAACCAAATCAAAGCAGCACTACATGGTCTACTAATGACAGAGTACCTCAGGAATAAAATGGGCCCACCGGGTCTGATCGTCAAAACTGAACCGTTTATATTCCAGTCAGATGCCCAGTTTAAAAAAGAGTGGTCCCTGATCTCCTGGCACTGCACCAGGGACTGGTTAGTCCTCATTGTTAAAACAGCGGCCAGAATAACACAAGAATTAAAAATTGAAATTCAAAAAATTGAGGTACAACTGAGCACTTACATCTCACCTGCCGACCTCAAAATAAGACTAGATGAACTTAACCAACAGATGACGGAGTTCGAATACACCCTGAAACAAAGTAAGTTCAATAAACTTAAAAAGGATAAAGATAAATTCACACCGGAAGGAGCCTATCCATACACAAAAGCTGATTATGTGCACAAGAACCAAAACAGTGACATAGACAGTGATGGGTCAGACAGTTCAACCGGCTCTAACTCAGGTAATGGCCAAAGGTACCGTCCAAACCGAGGCGGGTGGAGACAAAAGAGACAACAATTCCCGAGACAACGGGGATGGAGAGGGTACCCTCAATTCCCACAATATATGGGTCCCCCACCGTTCACCCCTTTCCAGTTTGGCCCAACAGCTAATGCTCAGGGGTATCCACAATGGAACCAGGATTTCGATGGTGCTTTCTATGACCCACAGCCTTTTTTAGGCACCCGCCCGGGGCCACGGGGAAGGAACCGGAAGGGAAACAACGTCACATGGGAGGACCAGAACCAAGGAAACCCCCGACAAACCAGGAGCATGACGGGATCCTTACCCAACCAACCGTCGTCCAGCAACCAGAGAGGGACTTAGTGGTCAATCTCACTCCAAAACTACTAACGAGTCTACAAACCCAAGTGTTAAACAAAGGCTTAGGCTTTGTTCCTACACAGAGACCTGATATCTTTAAGATGAACATTGAGATGCAGGAATTCATACGCAAATTGAAACTACAAGCCTACTTCATGGAAAGACCATCACCAGTTCTGAGAACCGATACCGGCCTTAGACCCAAGTCTACCTTTACTCCACCAGATTCCTTGGTCCCCTTGGAGCTATTGGCTTATGAAAAAGCTATCATGACAGAAGTCAATAAACTGGATGTGTCGTCTACTAGAATTTTTCACAACACAACAAGGGAAGAACAACAAGCCCTAAAAACGCTATCTGAGGACACTAATATCATAATAAAGCCAGCAGACAAAGGCGGAGCCATCGTCCTACAAACTGCCGAGGCCTACGACAGTGAATGTTTAAGACTACTGTCTGATAGACGCAATTACATGATCCTACAACAGGATCCAACAGAGAACCTGAGGATTAAAATCGGAGGGATGATCGAAGAAGGCCTAGCACACGATTGGTTGAGCAAGAAAGAGGGCGAATTTTTAGAGCAGAAAAAACCACGGATTCCGTATTTTTACAGCATCCCGAAAATTCATAAAAACCTCACCAATCCCCCTGGAAGACCGATAGTATCAGGGATCGGTTCAATTCTAGAACCACTGTCAAAATTCGCGGACGCTTTCCTGCGCCCTCTAGTACAATCTACAAACACCTACCTCAAAGACACAAAAGCTGTATTACAACTCCTACAGGACATACCCTTTGACCCGGGCAGTCAACTCTTAATTAGCCTGGACGTCGAAAGTCTTTATACCAGCCTTCCCCATGACGAAACACTCATGATCATTGAAGAAGTTTTGTTCTCAACACAATGGAAGTACCAAACACCACGAGGACTGGTTCTAGAGTGCATCTCACTGGCACTAGAAAAAAACTTCTTTCAATACAAGACCACGATCTACCAGCAGTGCCATGGGACCAGCATGGGTAGCACCTTTGCGCCGAGCCTGGCGGGGCTCTATGTACATCACCTAGAGACCACAAAAATTCTCAATGAACGAAATCCATACAGAGCAAACATAAAATGCTGGAGGAGGTACATAGATGACGTCCTAGTCATCTGGGAAGGTGACAGACAATCTGCGGAGGCATTCCAAATATGGCTGAACAACCAAAATGCCTTCCTCAAATTCACCAGTACCATGTCATCCAACCTACTAGTCTTCCTTGATCTAAATATTTATGCAGAAGATGGGGGCTTAAAAACCACCACCCATTTCAAGCCAACATCGAGAAACTGTCTGCTAAGATACGACAGCTTTCACCCCAGGCACTTGCGTGAAAACTTGCCATATGGACAATTTTTACGTCTGAGACGTAACTGTACAAATGTGTCCAATTTCAAATCACAGGCGAAAGACCTGAGTGAGAAGCTAAAGCAACGAGAGTACCCCAAGAGAATCATTGCAAAAGGACTAAAAAGAGCTACGAATAACAACAGAGAGGCCCTACTGGAGGACCGAACCACAGAAGCAAAGGAGAATAAAAGACCTATATGTGTGACAACTTTTAACACCATGTCCAACGAAGTATCAAAAATTGTGAATAAACACTGGAGGATACTAACCTGTGGCAACCTAAACTTTGAAAAACCTATGTTTGCTCACCGAAGAGGGCGTAACCTAAGAGACATATTGGTACACACAAGACCAAAATCAACAACAACAGTTACGCAACCATCTGTTGACGTCCAAGGCCATTTTCCCTGTGGAAACTGCAGTAGCTGCCACCTGACCAAGAAAAGCAAAAAACTTTTCTTCCGTAATGGAACCACTTGGGAGCAAAGGAAATTTACAAATTGCAATACTAAAAACGTAGTATATCTGATCAAATGTCCCTGCAATCTTGAGTATGTTGGTATGACAACGAGGGCCGTAAAAACAAGAATGAACGAACATAAGAGCAATGTACGCTGTAAAAAGAGCACAACGAAAATGGCAACTCACTACCTTACTGCTGGACACTGCGTAAATGACCTAAACTGGACAATTATTGAGCAACTACCCTCTGAAGCTGGGCTCTTCCAGAAGGAACAGAGATGGGTTTTCAGGCTTGGAACCCATATAATTGGGCTTAATGACGATGTACCGTGGACCCAATTGACCAATGACCAATGACCGGTAAAACGGTCCTTCAAGTATGTCAGAAAATAGAACTTCAATTAATAAATATCTCTGAAATTGAAGACTATTATAACTAAGCAGATAAATATAGCGCGACCACAATCATATGTCTGAAGTTACTCAATCGGGATACTTTTGAGACCAAAACAATGAAGTTTTATAAACCAGCTTCAATAAGAAAGATATTGCCCCATTGAAAGCGCAGACAGTACTGAAAGGACAGCTGGAATCCAAGAAGCGCATGCGCGATAATCAGTGTCTGCCAGAAATGACAATAGCAATCGCGCATGCGCCATTTATCACTGGCGTGCGCATGCGCGAGTGATCAGTTACCATACGCCTACGGGGAGAATCACCAGACGCCTATGCCATGTCATTACATGACGGTGAGACAAGCGCGATGTTTGGCAAATTAGCGGACGTTCCAAACATGGGCATCTATCAATTAACATGGAGCGGAACACCCATGTTAGGAAACACAGATACTTCCGCCCATTAAGAAACAGGGTATAAATAGCATGACCACTGGTCTACCATTCAGAACCAGCGGAGCAGCGTGTGGGGGTAGACGGTGTCCATAGCGTCCTGTAATCGTGAGTAATCCACAGACTGATCAATTAAGACCATCCTCCTAAAACCAAAGTGAGTAAGAATGAGTTATTAAATCTTACATCATTCTTCCCAACAGATTGCAAAAATAGCAACACCCCAGACGTTCTTTATGCTCATGAGGCAAAAAAGCAAGCTTCAAAAGTATGACCAACAATAACTCTAAGTACCAGTACATGTGTGTTCTATGTTGTGAGTGTTGTGAGTCTTTTTCCTTCCACAGGCTTTAAAACAAGCATAATGGTGAGGTTCCAGGTGACTGCACCTGCTTGAACTACCCGCTACAAGGGTAACCAATGTTGTTTTCTCCTTTTTGTCTTTCTGCAGGTCATTGTACTTGTAGCAGACCGCTGTAGGCACACTTAGCCTATATTTTCGTCACTTTTCTGTATAATACACTTTTTTATTTTAGAAAAACGTGAGTAAGGTGGGGAGGTTGTGCCCCCGTCCTGAAGAAGGAGCTTGGCTCCGAAACATGTCGACAACGCACACCAGAGGTCCTGTTCCCTAATATAACAGCCCTGACCTCACTTTGCACTTCTTTTAATAATACCAGCCAGAGTTCAGAATACATTTTTCCTCAAACTCATGCGCCAGGTATTTTTTAATTTTTTCACCACATCCCACCACTCACTTAACCTAAGACACCCCACACACCAACACCACACATAGTCTTTACTATTAGTGCTCCCGCGTAGTCGTAGGTCGCAGCACGCCGCATCCCGATAGAGGGGTGCGAAGACCCCGATGATGAAGCATGACACCAAGGGGCCTTTTGGTGTGTGAGGGGTATTTTTCAAAACACTGAGTGCTTCAACACACGTTGATCACTCCCCTCCCCTCCCATTCTTGGTTGGATTCTCTGTGTTTATCTAAGTATCCCAGTGGAGCAAGAATCCAGTCGTTTCGCTCTACCTCCCTTCTTTGTTTTTGACACATTATATAATCAGGCTTTTCTTCAATTTCATGGGCAAATCAGGATACAGCATGCTGACTAGGCAGACGTGTAAAATTCAGTGCCTAACATATGGAATTATTAGAAAATACATGTGCTGACACTCAAGAATATCTTAAGTAAATAACAACTTACATTTTCTACATACATTCAGCACATTTGGAAATGGGTTTATAACTTCTGTAATGGGGGAAGATGAGATATTCATTCACAACCTCCACCTTAACTCTGGGTAATAAAAGGCAATGGGATCCATGCAAGTCACACCACCCTGAGCGGCTATTTTTCAGAAATGTCTGAGTACTTTAGGCTTTCTTTGGTGGAGGCCGGGTCCAAATACCACAGCTATCAGCATCGACAAAAAAATGGGCCAATTTTCAAGATAAAAACTTAATGTCTCCACAATGCACTGTGAAGCCTTTCCAGAAACACCATTAGGCTCAGCCACACAAGTGGGGTACCATATTTATTATGAGAAGCTCAGTTGTGGACTCTGGGATCCGCATGTTTTTGGACAACCACAAAACACAACGTAAGATTGTGACCAAAACCGTCTAACTGGTGTAACGGCGAATTACTTTTGGTAATCTCCCTTCAGGGCAAAAAATAATATCTGAAAATGTTGTCACCCATTTCAATTTTTCCCTCCTTACTTTCTTTCTTTTTTTATTTCAACAATTACTTTTTGGGGGGAAAATCATAAGCAATCTACACAAATGACTCCTTGCTGAATTCCGAATGTGGTCTACTTTTCAGAAATGCGTAGCTTTCTTGGATCACCCATGAATGGAACTTCTCTTTCCAGAACAAACTGCAAGATGGAAGAAACCACAAAAAAATTGTAAATCGACTACCACTTACAACAAGCATTTACAATGCAATGGTTTTGCCTTTGTTAAAGTTAGAGCTATTGGCATTGCTCTTGACACTCTGAAGCTCCACTCTGAAGCTCCACTCTGCACTCTGAAGCTCCACTCTGCACTCTGAAGCTCCACTCTGCACTCTGAAGCTGCACTCTGAAGCTCCACTCTGCACTCTGAAGCTGCACTCTGAAGCTCCACTCTGAAGCTCCACTCTGAAGCTCCACTCTGAAGCTCCACTCTGAAGCTCCACTCTGAAGCTCCACTCTGAAGCTCCACTCTGAAGCTCCACTCTGCACTCTGAAGCTCCACTCTGCACTCTGAAGCTCCACTCTGCACTCTGAAGCTGCACTCTGAAGCTCCACTCTGCACTCTGAAGCTGCACTCTGAAGCTCCACTCTGAAGCTCCACTCTGAAGCTCCACTCTGAAGCTCCACTCTGAAGCTCCACTCTGATGCTCCACTCTGATGCTCCACTCTGATGCTCCACTCTGATGCTCCACTCTGAAGCTCCACTCTGAAGCTCCACTCTGAAGCTCCACTCTGAAGCTCCACTCTGAAGCTCCACTCTGAAGCTCCACTCTGCACTCTGAAGCTCCACTCTGCACTCTGAAGCTCCACTCTGCACTCTGAAGCTCCACTCTGAAGCTCCACTCTGCACTCTGAAGCTCCACTCTGCACTCTGAAGCTCCACTCTGAAGCTCCACTCTGCACTCTGAAGCTCCACTCTGCACTCTGAAGCTCCACTCTGAAGCTCCACTCTGCACTCTGAAGCTCCACTCTGAATCTGCACTCTGAAGCTCCACTCTGCACTCTGAATCTGCACTCTGATGCTCCACTCTGAATCTGCACTCTGAAGCTCCACTCTGCACTCTGCAGCTCCACTCTGAATCTGCAGCTCCACTCTGCACTCTGAATCTGCACTCTGCAGCTCCACTCTGAATCTGCAGCTCCACTCTGCACTCTGAATCTGCACTCTGCAGCTCCACTCTGAATCTGCAGCTCCACTCTGAATCTGCAGCTCCACTCTGCACTCTGAATCTGCACTCTGCACTCTGAATCTGCACTCTGCAGCTCCACTCTGAATCTGCAGCTCCACTCTGCACTCTGAAGCTCCACTCTGAATCTGCACTCTGCAGCTCCACTCTGAATCTGCAGCTCCACTCTGCACTCTGAAGCTCCACTCTGAAGCTCCACTCTGAAGCTCCACTCTGAAGCTCCACTCTGAAGCTCCACTCTGAAGCTCCACTCTGAAGCTCCACTCTGAAGCTCCACTCTGAAGCTCCACTCTGAAGCTCCACTCTGAAGCTCCACTCTGAAGCTCCACTCTGAAGCTCCACTCTGAAGCTCCACTCTGAAGCTCCACTCTGCACTCTGAATCTGCACTCTGAAGCTCCACTCTGAAGCTCCACTCTGAAGCTCCACTCTGAAGCTCCACTCTGAAGCTCCACTCTGAAGCTCCACTCTGAAGCTCCACTCTGAAGCTCCACTCTAAAGCTCCACTCTGCACTCTGAAGCTCCACTCTGAAGCTCCACTCTGCACTCTGAATCTGCACTCTAAAGCTCCACTCTGAAGCTCCACTCTGAAGCTCCACTCTAAAGCTCCACTCTAAAGCTCCACTCTAAAGCTCCACTCTAAAGCTCCACTCTAAAGCTCCACTCTGAAGCTCCACTCTGAAGCTCCACTCTGAAGCTCCACTCTGAAGCTCCACTCTGAAGCTCCACTCTGAAGCTCCACTCTGAAGCTCCACTCTGAAGCTCCACTCTGAAGCTCCACTCTGAAGCTCCACTCTGAAGCTCCACTCTGAAGCTCCACTCTGAAGCTCCACTCTGAAGCTCCACTCTGCACTCTGAAGCTCCACTCTGCACTCTGAAGCTCCACTCTGAAGCTCCACTCTGCACTCTGAAGCTCCACTCTGAATCTGCACTCTGAAGCTCCACTCTGCACTCTGAAGCTCCACTCTGAAGCTCCACTCTGAAGCTCCACTCTGAAGCTCCACTCTGAAGCTCCACTCTGAAGCTCCACTCTGAAGCTCCACTCTGAAGCTCCACTCTGAAGCTCCACTCTGAAGCTCCACTCTGAAGCTCCACTCTGAAGCTCCACTCTGAAGCTCCACTCTGAAGCTCCACTCTGAAGCTCCACTCTGCACTCTGAAGCTCCACTCTGAAGCTCCACTCTGCACTCTGAAGCTCCACTCTGAAGCTCCACTCTGCACTCTGAAGCTCCACTCTGCACTCTGAAGCTCCACTCTGAATCTGCACTCTGAAGCTCCACTCTGCACTCTGAAGCTCCACTCTGAAGCTCCACTCTGAAGCTCCACTCTGAAGCTCCACTCTGAAGCTCCACTCTGAAGCTCCACTCTGAAGCTCCACTCTGCACTCTGAAGCTCCACTCTAAAGCTCCACTCTGCACTCTGAAGCTCCACTCTAAAGCTCCACTCTGCACTCTGAAGCTCCACTCTAAAGCTCCACTCTGCACTCTGAATCTGCACTCTAAAGCTCCACTCTGAAGCTCCACTCTGAAGCTCCACTCTGAAGCTCCACTCTGAAGCTCCACTCTGAAGCTCCACTCTGAAGCTCCACTCTGAAGCTCCACTCTGAAGCTCCACTCTGAAGCTCCACTCTGAAGCTCCACTCTGCACTCTGAAGCTCCACTCTGAAGCTCCACTCTGCACTCTGAAGCTCCACTCTGAAGCTCCACTCTGCACTCTGAAGCTCCACTCTGAAGCTCCACTCTGCACTCTGAAGCTCCACTCTGAATCTGCACTCTGAAGCTCCACTCTGCACTCTGAAGCTCCACTCTGAATCTGCACTCTGAAGCTCCACTCTGCACTCTGAAGCTCCACTCTGAAGCTCCACTCTGAAGCTCCACTCTGCACTCTGAAGCTCCACTCTGAAGCTCCACTCTGAAGCTCCACTCTGCACTCTGAAGCTCCACTCTGAAGCTCCACTCTGCACTCTGAAGCTCCACTCTGAAGCTCCACTCTGCACTCTGAAGCTCCACTCTGAAGCTCCACTCTGAAGCTCCACTCTGCACTCTGAAGCTCCACTCTGAAGCTCCACTCTGCACTCTGAAGCTCCACTCTGAAGCTCCACTCTGCACTCTGAAGCTCCACTCTGAAGCTCCACTCTGAATCTGCACTCTGAAGCTCCACTCTGAAGCTCCACTCTGAAGCTCCACTCTGAAGCTCCACTCTGAAGCTCCACTCTGAAGCTCCACTCTGAAGCTCCACTCTGAAGCTCCACTCTGAAGCTCCACTCTGAAGCTCCACTCTGAAGCTCCACTCTGAAGCTCCACTCTGAAGCTCCACTCTCCACTCTGAAGCTCCACTCTGAAGCTCCACTCTGAAGCTCCACTCTGAAGCTCCACTCTGAAGCTCCACTCTGAAGCTCCACTCTGAAGCTCCACTCTGAAGCTCCACTCTGAAGCTCCACTCTGAAGCTCCACTCTGAAGCTCCACTCTGAAGCTCCACTCTGAAGCTCCACTCTGAAGCTCCACTCTGCACTCTGAAGCTCCACTCTGAAGCTCCACTCTGCACTCTGAAGCTCCACTCTGAAGCTCCACTCTGCACTCTGAAGCTCCACTCTGCACTCTGAAGCTCCACTCTGAAGCTCCACTCTGAAGCTCCACTCTGAAGCTCCACTCTGAAGCTCCACTCTGAAGCTCCACTCTGAAGCTCCACTCTGAAGCTCCACTCTGAAGCTCCACTCTGAAGCTCCACTCTGAAGCTCCACTCTGAAGCTCCACTCTGAATCTGCACTCTGAAGCTCCACTCTGAATCTGCACTCTGAAGCTCCACTCTGAATCTGCACTCTGAAGCTCCACTCTGAATCTGCACTCTGAAGCTCCACTCTGAATCTGCACTCTGAAGCTCCACTCTGCACTCTGAAGCTCCACTCTGAATCTGCACTCTGAATCTGCACTCTGAAGCTCCACTCTGAAGCTCCACTCTGAAGCTCCACTCTGAAGCTCCACTCTGAAGCTCCACTCTGAAGCTCCACTCTGAAGCTCCACTCTGAAGCTCCACTCTGCACTCTGAAGCTCCACTCTGAATCTGCACTCTGAAGCTCCACTCTGCACTCTGAAGCTCCACTCTGAATCTGCACTCTGAAGCTCCACTCTGCACTCTGAAGCTCCACTCTGCACTCTGATGCTCCACTCTGAAGCTCCACTCTGAAGCTCCACTCTGATGCTCCACTCTGATGCTCCACTCTGATGCTCCACTCTGATGCTCCACTCTGATGCTCCACTCTGATGCTCCACTCTGATGCTCCACTCTGATGCTCCACTCTGATGCTCCACTCTGATGCTCCACTCTGATGCTCCACTCTGAAGCTCCACTCTGAAGCTCCACTCTGAAGCTCCACTCTGAAGCTCCACTCTGAAGCTCCACTCTGAAGCTCCACTCTGCACTCTGAAGCTCCACTCTGCACTCTGAAGCTCCACTCTGCACTCTGAAGCTCCACTCTGCACTCTGAAGCTCCACTCTGCACTCTGAAGCTCCACTCTGCACTCTGAAGCTCCACTCTGCACTCTGAAGCTCCACTCTGCACTCTGAAGCTCCACTCTGAATCTGCACTCTGAAGCTCCACTCTGCACTCTGAAGCTCCACTCTGAATCTGCACTCTGAAGCTCCACTCTGCACTCTGAAGCTCCACTCTGAATCTGCACTCTGAAGCTCCACTCTGCACTCTGAAGCTCCACTCTGAATCTGCACTCTGATGCTCCACTCTGAATCTGCACTCTGAAGCTCCACTCTGCACTCTGAATCTGCACTCTGAAGCTCCACTCTGCACTCTGAATCTGCACTCTGAAGCTCCACTCTGCACTCTGAATCTGCACTCTGCAGCTCCACTCTGAATCTGCAGCTCCACTCTCCACTCTGAAGCTCCACTCTGAAGCTCCACTCTGAAGCTCCACTCTGAAGCTCCACTCTGAAGCTCCACTCTGCACTCTGAAGCTCCACTCTGAAGCTCCACTCTGAAGCTCCACTCTGAAGCTCCACTCTGAAGCTCCACTCTGAAGCTCCACTCTGAAGCTCCACTCTGCACTCTGAAGCTCCACTCTGAAGCTCCACTCTGCACTCTGAAGCTCCACTCTGAAGCTCCACTCTGCACTCTGAAGCTCCACTCTGCACTCTGAAGCTCCACTCTGCACTCTGAAGCTCCACTCTGAATCTGCACTCTGAAGCTCCACTCTGAAGCTCCACTCTGAAGCTCCACTCTGAAGCTCCACTCTGAAGCTCCACTCTGAAGCTCCACTCTGAAGCTCCACTCTGAAGCTCCACTCTGAAGCTCCACTCTGAAGCTCCACTCTGCACTCTGAAGCTCCACTCTGAAGCTCCACTCTGCACTCTGAAGCTCCACTCTGAAGCTCCACTCTGAAGCTCCACTCTGCACTCTGAAGCTCCACTCTGAAGCTCCACTCTGAAGCTCCACTCTGAAGCTCCACTCTGAAGCTCCACTCTGAAGCTCCACTCTGAAGCTCCACTCTGAAGCTCCACTCTGAAGCTCCACTCTGAAGCTCCACTCTGCACTCTGAAGCTCCACTCTCCACTCTGAAGCTCCACTCTGAAGCTCCACTCTGAAGCTCCACTCTGAAGCTCCACTCTGAAGCTCCACTCTGAAGCTCCACTCTGAAGCTCCACTCTGAAGCTCCACTCTGAAGCTCCACTCTGAAGCGCCACTCTGAAGCTCCACTCTGAAGCTCCACTCTGCACTCTGAAGCTCCACTCTGAAGCTCCACTCTGCACTCTGAAGCTCCACTCTGAAGCTCCACTCTGCACTCTGAAGCTCCACTCTGAATCTGCACTCTGAAGCTCCACTCTGCACTCTGAAGCTCCACTCTGAAGCTCCACTCTGCACTCTGAAGCTCCACTCTGAATCTGCACTCTGAAGCTCCACTCTGCACTCTGAAGCTCCACTCTGAATCTGCACTCTGAAGCTCCACTCTGCACTCTGAAGCTCCACTCTGCACTCTGAAGCTCCACTCTGAAGCTCCACTCTGAAGCTCCACTCTGCAGCTCCACTCTGAAGCTCCACTCTGAAGCTCCACTCTGCAGCTCCACTCTGAAGCTCCACTCTGAAGCTCCACTCTGAAGCTCCACTCTGAAGCTCCACTCTGAAGCTCCACTCTGAAGCTCCACTCTGAAGCTCCACTCTGAAGCTCCACTCTGAAGCTCCACTCTGAAGCTCCACTCTGCACTCTGAAGCTCCACTCTGAAGCTCCACTCTGCACTCTGAAGCTCCACTCTGAAGCTCCACTCTGCACTCTGAAGCTCCACTCTGAAGCTCCACTCTGCACTCTGAAGCTCCACTCTGAAGCTCCACTCTGCACTCTGAAGCTCCACTCTGCACTCTGAAGCTCCACTCTGCACTCTGAAGCTCCACTCTGCACTCTGAAGCTCCACTCTGAAGCTCCACTCTGAAGCTCCACTCTGAAGCTCCACTCTGCACTCTGAAGCTCCACTCTGAAGCTCCACTCTGCACTCTGAAGCTCCACTCTGAAGCTCCACTCTGAAGCTCCACTCTGCACTCTGAAGCTCCACTCTGAAGCTCCACTCTGAAGCTCCACTCTGAAGCTCCACTCTGAAGCTCCACTCTGAAGCTCCACTCTGAAGCTCCACTCTGAAGCTCCACTCTGAAGCTCCACTCTGAAGCTCCACTCTGAAGCTCCACTCTGAAGCTCCACTCTGCACTCTGAAGCTCCACTCTGAATCTGCACTCTGAAGCTCCACTCTGCACTCTGAAGCTCCACTCTGAATCTGCACTCTGAAGTTCCACTCTGCACTCTGAAGCTCCACTCTGAATCTGCACTCTGAAGCTCCACTCTGCACTCTGAAGCTCCACTCTGAATCTGCACTCTGAAGCTCCACTCTGCACTCTGAAGCTCCACTCTGAATCTGCACTCTGAAGCTCCACTCTGCACTCTGAATCTGCACTCTGAAGCTCCACTCTGCACTCTGAAGCTCCACTCTGAAGCTCCACTCTGCACTCTGAAGCTCCACTCTGAAGCTCCACTCTGAAGCTCCACTCTGAAGCTCCACTCTGAAGCTCCACTCTGAAGCTCCACTCTGAAGCTCCACTCTGAAGCTCCACTCTGAAGCTCCACTCTGAAGCTCCACTCTGCACTCTGAAGCTCCACTCTGAAGCTCCACTCTGAAGCTCCACTCTGAAGCTCCACTCTGAAGCTCCACTCTGAAGCTCCACTCTGAAGCTCCACTCTGAAGCTCCACTCTGAAGCTCCACTCTGAAGCTCCACTCTGAAGCTCCACTCTGAAGCTCCACTCTGAAGCTCCACTCTGAAGCTCCACTCTGCACTCTGAAGCTCCACTCTGAAGCTCCACTCTGAAGCTCCACTCTGCACTCTGAAGCTCCACTCTGAAGCTCCACTCTGAAGCTCCACTCTGAAGCTCCACTCTGCACTCTGAAGCTCCACTCTGAAGCTCCACTCTGCACTCTGAAGCTCCACTCTGAAGCTCCACTCTGAAGCTCCACTCTGAAGCTCCACTCTGAAGCTCCACTCTGAAGCTCCACTCTGAAGCTCCACTCTGAAGCTCCACTCTGAAGCTCCACTCTGAAGCTCCACTCTGAAGCTCCACTCTGAAGCTCCACTCTGCACTCTGAAGCTCCACTCTGAAGCTCCACTCTGCACTCTGAAGCTCCACTGAAGCTACACACCGCGCAGGGCAGCTCTGGATGCTGATGCGAGAGGCCAGCTGGGAGGCGCGCTGCTCGTCTTCCTGCTCGTGCTGACTCGGAGAGAAAACTTGTTTTCATTGGGAGAGCGGCCTTCAAAGACCCGGTCACTGCGCCTCTCCGAGTGTTTAGCTTGGGATAAAATGGGCGCAGTGTTGTGGTGATGACAGTAGAGCAAGGGAGGTGCCGGCAATGCCGGACCAGACTCGGGGGCGTTCCCGGCGTCGCGTGACGTCGGCAAAAGGCAAAGAATGTCAGGAACGCCCCCGTGTCTGGTCCGGCATTGACGGACAGGCCCCTCGTCCAATGGCAAGGCTCCGTTTACGGAGCCAGCCAATCAATGACGAGGGCCGACCCAAAGCACCCTACAGTTCTCAACAGGATTTCGCCTGCGCGAAAAGCTGCGCAGAGCGCAGCTTTCGCTAGGCAAAACCTAAAAATGGGAAAAAAGTGGTAGAAATGTGTGTGTTTTAAAAAAAAAACTCTGTCTGTTCCTGATTGATAGGAAGAGGGAGAGCTTTGCACAAAACATCAGTTGCTGATGGCATTTTTAGGAACAAGATGTACAATGCCTTGCAGAGCATAATTTTGCTGTATTTTAGCTTTTTTCTTGCTTCTCTCATGGAAATTCACAAACTCTAGGTGCCTTTAGAATCTTATACATATGGGAGGAAAAAACAGGACACAAATCTGGCCTCGATGCCTTTACTGGGGGAAAAACCATGACCGCATAAGTGTGAAGTGCCCCAAGGCACGGTGAGGAATCACAGGACAAATACAGAAAATCATGCTGCACACTCGCTATAATCGATTTTTTGCTAATAAAGAGGGACCTCTACAATATTGAAAACAAACTGTGCTTTAATCTAAACAAGGACCAATATTAGATTACAATGTCAATTCCAAAATATTTTGTCTAAATTTACAGCTAAAATGCAGAACGGGTTAAGGGTCATTTACAAACGCTGCTATGCCTCAAAGCGCAAATCATCCATTTAAAAAAATAATAATAATTGTACTTTACTACAATTATTTTACTGCCAAAATTGAAAGACGATGTAGGTTTATCTTTCTTTTTTAAGTAGCAAAATGTTTAGCCTAGCATTAACCTTTCCAAAAAAAGCCAACCTGGCTGTCCTACATGTGTAACCTAATCTATAGGTCTGCTTTTGTAAAATGTCCTTCTCACCCTAAAGTACCAATAATGATAATGAGGTGTAAGTGCACATATTTTACGATTTTTCTGATGTGACGTACTTTGTAAAATTCGGCCTATACCAGAATATATTTTACTACTTTGTTTGATTTAACAATCATATTACATTTCTTCGTTATTTGTTTTGTGGTGTACGATTTTCATTTCATTATCCTAAAAAGCCTAAATACAGAATGCATAAACAGCTTACCCTGAACAGTAATCCTGCCAGGCTTTGAGAAAACATATCTTTGCTTTGGTTATCCTTTGGTTTCTGCATGACCGCTTCTGTTATTCTGAGCAGTATTTGCAACATCTGTTCCCTGTAACCAAAATCACAGCATTGGATTAGATATTGTGTAGTGACATGCACGTGTGACAGAAAACGATGACTGCACGGTTCTGTAAATGTGTCCATTTAATGCTTTCGGAACAGCTGTCGCACAAAAAAAAGGTTCGCACAGATTTAGTTTAGTCATGGCCGTTACTCAATTGCTTGTAATTGATCAACAGTTATTTAGAAACTGAAACAAAGGTTAGCAGAAAACTGCCTCATAACACGGCAAAGCACACTTCTGTGATGATTCACGTTTCGAAAAACTCAAAAGGAGTATAATACAACTATTCGTTTCTCCTAATCAGCAACATAACTGTTATATCGTGTTTTAATTAATTGTATTTTACCTCTTTATACCAAATAAAGGTATTGAATATGAATGCGTCCTTCCTTCACTTCAATATCACTTGAAGAGGTTTCTGTTAGAATACAGACTGAACTTACTCATCAAAAAGAATAGTGAATGTGCGTACACGTGTGGAAAAATCAAATGGTTGAGAACTAACAGCTCAAATGTCAAGCTACAAAGCTTTAACAAATCACTCATTGGAAAACACTGCTGACTATAATGAAAATTAACAAACAAAATCTGCCTAGTTGAAAAGCAGTATTTAAAGTTCGTTACATTCAAAACCGTTTTATTATAATACTGCACAGATTAAGTATGGCTAGTTAAAGATATATATTAATTACATTTTTCCAGTACCGCTTTCAACACAGTTGTCTAACACTGAAAAGCAACATGTTAGAAGCAGTACCTTCCATCTCTCGAGGGAGAGCTCATAACAGTCATCAATTCATCCTTTGTGCATGGAGGTACCACAGACTATTTAAAATTGGATACCATCTACACCAAAGAAGGCGTCTGTCAACCTGGAAATTCTGATCAACTACCAGTCAATCTCCAATCTACCCAACCCAGCAACATCACGAAAAAGAGAGCTACAAGTGAGTTAAAAAATAGCTGAAACTAAGCTCCATCCTTCACGACCAGTAAACTGTGCTCAGGTCAACGAAAGGCACGGGGCTAATATCAGAGGAGAATAGCACGCCATTTCATAATGTTAAAAATATTCAAGAAACTGGTTGGACTTAATGGTTCCTCCTTGGAATTAATTTGTTTTTTCTCTCTCCTACCCCAATCAGCAAGTATGAATTGAGTTTCTCCTTAGGAGGAGTCATGTCAAAGAGCCCCATGGGTCATCACTGTCATCTCTTCTCTCCAACATCTTTATATGGCTGTAGGCGCAACCCGTAATGCAGTACCAAATGAACCTCAAAATGTATGCTGAACACACCCAATTCCACGCTCAAAACGCTTTCAGACGAACATCTGTCAGGATCAATTATTTTCCTAGATGAAAGTTTACATTACCAGAACAGTAACCAGACAAAAATGTTAATGTGGCAGAACAAGAGTCCATCTCACCGCCAGGTGGCCAGGCAAATTAGTAGCATCATGGTTCACACAGTGAAAGTTAACCTGAGAGTGATATTCAACTCTGATCTCTCCATAGCCCAGATCAATGCAATGATCAACAGCATCAAACATGCAACTCTCCCTACTCCAGAGAATACTGCCATTCAAATGAAGTAACCAGCGGGTGGAGTTGCTGAGAGCATTCATGATGGCCCACTTTGACTACTTGTGACATCACTTACAATGAGCACCAATAGGAACTTCTCCACAAGTTTGAAAACTTAGGAACAAGCAGACAGAACCTCAAAATGTGCCTCAACCCGCAGCTGCCAATTGTAAGCCTCAATCAAAACCCCGACCATAACAAACAAGTCTTGAAAGCTCTCCACTGGCTCCAAGAAAATCCAAGAGTACAGTTCAAAGTCCTTTCGTGACACGCACAAGGCTTCCTGTGACAGAGGCCAAGAATATGTGTGGGGATTGCACACCCACTACATGTTCAACAGAAATATGCGACCAACAATGGCAAATCTGATCAATAAACAAAGCCTACAAACTGAGTAAACGTGGAGGCAGTCTCTTGGAGACAAGGTGTCCAATTTGTGGAACTCGTTGAACACACAACTTCGGACTGAAAGAAATCAAAACAGTTTCAGGAAAGCCCTGAAAATATATCTGTTTCACCATGCCCTCAACTAGATTCCACACTTCCATGGCAGTGACTTCAGAATTTGAGATTGAGACCATCTAATAACCTATTAGACTTAATTACTTTCTTTTTAGTATTTCGCCTAGTGCTTGGAAGTAATCAGGAGACACTTTGTGCTTTAAAAAAAAATATATATATATAAATAAAAAAAAATAAAAAATGTGTATAAAAGTTTATTACAAAATGTTGGCAAAAAAAATGTCAAACGGCTTATACAGAAACATTTTTAGGCTTTGGTTTTTCCCTATATGGCCCTATCTGGATGATTGGCTGCTCACAGCTGGTTCGCCAAAGGTGATGTTGTGCTTACAGGAGTCAACAGCATTCCTGCTGCTCGACCTGGGTTTTCAATCAACGAGCCCAAATTTCACCTGCGGCTCTCCCAACAACTTCAGTTCATAGGGTGGGTACTGAACACCACTGTAATCTGCACCATTCTTCCATAGAAGGGAATCAGTGACAACCAGGAAATGGTCCCATCTTTCCAGCGAGATACGAGAGCTCTAGTCCAGAGTCCATAGATTCCTAGGTCTGCTAGTTTCCTGTATTTTCTTGGTCGCATACACATGTTGGCACACGAGGACCCTGTAGTGGTGCCTCTGCCGGCAGTGGTTACAGTACATACAGTACGGGGAAGACCCGTCAGACTCTATAGTAATCTCCTCAATCACTGCAGCAGAAGTGACTTACTGGGGAAACAAGGTGTGCCCGAGTTGTAGGATGGCCTTTACTCCAGCTTGTTCGGTGACTACGGTGGCGACGGATGCCTCCACCAAAGGGCGGGAAGCCAACTTTAGGGGATCCGGAGAACATAGGCCTTTAATCTCCAGAAGAACAGGTTCTTTATCAACCTGTTGGAACTTTGAACATCCAATCACTCTGTCCAGATCTTGACAGACAACAGAGATGTGGTATGTTAACACATAAGGGGGAGCACGGTACCACCTCCTTTGCCTGGAAGCATCGAGACTGTGGTCTTGGGCACATGGCCAAGGGATCTGACTCTCCACCAATCTTGCAGACCACAAGTGAAGTCCCAGTGGGGTACTCTCAGGTGGACCTGTTCGCCTCCTATGAAAATTCGCAAAGCCAGTAGTTCTGCGTCCTCCAGTATTGGCCAAGTGGAGCATTGGGGGATGCATTTCAGCTGAGGTGGCACTTTCAGCTGCACTACGTGCTTCTCCCCACATCCCATCTCTTTCCACCTGCCCGCAGTCCTCGGGACGATTTGCTAAGAGGGGTCCAAGTCATTCTTATCACCCCAGATTGGCCACAAATGGTGTGGTATGCAGACTTCCTACGCTTCTCCATATGTCCCCCATTACGACCTCCATTCAGGCTGGACCTTCTCTCCCAGTCAGGGGGAAATATTCTCTAGCTCGCTCTCTGGGGTCTCCACTTACATACTTGTACATGCAAGTTCCTATTAGTTGCCACCAGAGGTGGTAAACGTAATCTTATCAGCGCGTTGCCCCTCCAACAAATCTGCTTACTCGGCAAGATAGAGCAACTTTGTTGCATGGTGTGCGGACAATATTGTGGACCCCTAGCATGCTAAGCTGTTTCAGGTTCTGTAATACACTATTTCTCTTGCTCAGAGGGGTTGCATTATAGGCACTGTCAAGAGCTATTTATCTGCCTTGTCTACATTCCTCTGTCTACCAGACCAGCCATCACTTTTCAAGTACTCCATTGGAATGCGGCTTTTGAAGAGGTTGACAAATATGTATCCCAAAACCCCCTTTGTTGTGACCTAGTAGGACCATAATTTAGTCTTGACTTTTCTTATGGGGACTCCGTTTGAGCTGGTACATAGTTGTCCCTTAAAGATGCTGATGTTCAAAACTGTGTTTTTAGTGGCTATCACCTCAGCCAGAGGAGTGAGCGAGTAACAAGCTATCAGTTCAAACTCCCTTTTACCTCATTTTATTGAGACAATTTGGTATTTCAAAACAGGGCTGCCTTCCTGCCAAAAGTGGAGACTCCTTTCAACCTGGGTCAGTCCATCACCCTCCTAACCTTCTATCACCCACCCCATCTCATGAAGGAGGAGGAATGGCTTCATCAGATGACCAGCTCTTTGTTGACTACTGAAGTGCTAAGAAGGGAAAATCAGTACAAAAAGTAACCTTCTCAAGATGGACCATTCTATGTGTTGGAAATGGCCCTTTTTGCAGCAAAACCTTTTGCTTCTTCCTCCAATTTGTCTTCCTGACCTGTTGTTGTTGGCTATAGAACTCTGGGCACTTTACCACTGCTGATCAGCGCTAAAGTGCACATGCTCCCTGTGAAAATTGATATTGTGATTGCTTCTCCCTGATTGGCATATTTGTTTTACCAGTAGGTCCCTAGTAAAGTGCACTGAGTGTGCCAGGGTTGGTAAATCAAATGCTACTAGTAGGCTTGCAGTGCTGATTGTGCCACCCACACGAGTAGCCTGGAAAAGAGGTCTCAGGCCTGCCACAGCGGTGCCTGTGCACAATTTGTTAACTGCCATGTTGACTTGGCAAGTGCACCCACTTGCCAGGTACTAACCTTCCCTTTTCTTACACATAGAACACCCTTATGGTAGGCCCAAGGTACCCCTTGGATAGGATGCAGTGTATGTGAAAGGTAAGGCATGTACTGGTGTGTTGTAAAATGTCCTGATACTGAAATACTGCCAATTTCCTTTTTCACTATTGAAAGGCTATCTTGCCCCATAGGACAGAATGGGGAATGCTTTGTAACATATTACAAGCATATCTTCCAAAGTGATAAGGTAGAAAATTTGAGTTTAGTATCCCTGAACTCAGGATTTAAAAACACATCTTTTAGGAAAGATGGTTTTTAAATTGTGTTTGAAAATACCACTTTTTAGAAAGTGGCTATTTTCTTGTTCAACCATCCTTTGTGCCTCTGACTGGTTGTGGATTGACTGTCAGCCTTTGGAGTGACAGGAGCTGGGGAGGTGCAGTGGCTCCAGGAGTCTGTATGAGTCAGCACTAGGATGAATAGGCCTGATCTGCATTTCGTGTGGTGGGAGGAGTAGCACCTGTACCTAAATAGGGCTGTGTCTGCCTTGCACAATGCGGACTATGCCCCCCTGTGATGTGTCTATAACCAAGGCTCCCACTGACAATCAATGTTGTTGTGCACTTGCAGAATGCCCCCAGAACTGGTCTGAACTGGGGTCAGAACCCCTTTTACAAAGAGAACAAAGACATTTTGGGGTATAAGTATCAGTCCCAAAATCCCAGACTTTAGATCATTCCTGGAATTCAAGAGGAACCTTTGCCAAGGAGAAGAGCTGGAGAGACTGAGGAGAAGTACTACCCTTGCTGTGTGTCTGGGGTTGGCCTAAAATTGGTGTTTATACCAAGGAAAGGAGGAGTACTTTGCTGTGTGCTGACTCCCCTGCTTGAAGGAGATCTCCAAGACCTGAAGTGAGCTGGCCGCCCCATTGATCAATGACGCATCCCGGATTTCCATGGATCGTACCTGTGTGGCACGCTTTCCCGATGCATCACCTGTGAACCAGAACAGTCACGAAGACTCGAAGCATCACTCCCCATACAGATCGGATTCGACACAACTTGTCCTCTCCAAGGGCCTGAAGTGAGCTGGCCTCCTGTTCTGAAGTCTCACGGACACAAAGACTCCACCCCCAGCTCCCCTGAACTCCGCTGCTGTGAGTTCTAGCCTGCCAAGAGGTGCCTATGCCAGTTGGGTCTCTGAAGGTTGTTGCTGCTGGTTGGGAGTTTGAAGAAAGAAGAAACGTGAAGTACTGCTAAGAACGATGTATCGTGGCTAAAATGGACTGAGCAGCGCTGCTCGCCACCGCCGCATTGAACGCCGCTGCATCCCGGATTTCCATGCATCGTGCCTGTGCGGCACGCATTCCCGATGCATCACAGGAGAACAAGAACCGTAACCAAAGAATGGGCGCATCAGACCCCATACAGACCGGATTCAAAGCAATTTGTCCTCTGCGTGTCGCAGAACTGTCGCATCGCCTCCCCAAGGTCTCAGGAGTGTCACATCTCTTTATTTTCCGACTTTGCGGCTGTTTGGCTTTTGGAACTTTGACGCATCTAAAAGTACTTTGGTGTGAAATCACGCAGCCATAGTGTTCTATAGACCATGTTGTTTGAAATCTTTTTAAAGTAATAATCTTTCTACATGTATGTTGGATTTTTGTCGTTTTGGTCTTATTTAGTTTAGATAAAGATACTTTATTTTTCTAAATTGGTGTGGTGTCCATTTGTGGTGTTTTCACGATGTTACTGTGAGTTTTGGTACAAATACTTTACGCATTGCCTTTGGGATAAGCCTGCCTGCTCGTGCCACTGCTACCGAGGGGGTGAGCAGCAGGGGTTATCTAAAGAGTGTATCCCCTTACCCTGACTAGAAGCAAGGGTCCCTATTTGTACAAAGGTACCTACCTCTGCCAACTAGATACCCCCATTTCTAACACTATGCATCAAAACTTCCTATGCCTTGGCCAAGAAAGACCCACCAGAAGGACTTAAGGCTCATTCCACCAGAGCCAAATCCACAACTTCTGACCTTGCCAGGGGAGTTTCTATCACAAAGATCTGCAGTGGGCACTGCTGTCTAGATCCTGAAGTGAATAGTGACTGGCAATTTGCCAGTGCTGCTCTGCAGGATTTCCCTGTCTCACCATCCATCAACCCTCCTGCAAGGACAGGGTAGTGCCCTGTAATCTGTTCTACAAGTTCTACAGCTCCTCCTGAACCTGGATATATTACCCTGCTGTTATTTTCCTAGTAGGCTCATTGGGCCGTTTTTGGGAGGTGCCTGGCTCCAGCTGCAGGCGCAATCTTAAGGAAGCCAGTCTTCTGTTTTAATTGTGTTTATGTTTTACCATTTCTAATTGTTCTTTTAAATACTTTTTTCTTTACCAGGATACGGCGGTCGCAGGGGAGCCTGCGAGCCCTGTAGGGGTTGCTGGACCCCAGTTAAACCTCCTTTTTTAGTTATCCTCTTTGTTTTCTTGCGCTCGGGCGCCGACTCTTGACATGCCCCTTGTCCTGGAGGGCTATTCAAATTGCACTATAGCGAGTCTGTGCGGTGGACGTGCGCAGCGGGCACGCCAAAGACAAGCCCATCGGCACCCGTGTCACGCCTAGCGCCAGGACCCTTGCTCCGTTTTCCCAAGGTAAGGTGCAGTATATGGTGGCTTATGCTGGTGAGGAACTGTGCGCTCTCAACTAACCATCTAAGGTATCCCAGAACGCTTCCTCGCGCTTTAACCCAGCGAACCTGCTCAAGCTGACCAAACCTTCCTGCCCCATTTGTAGCTTCTCACTGGAGGCCCAGGATTTGGCACTGTTAGAGGGTGTACATTCCATCACCAGTAACGTTCCCACTTACAAAAATAATGAAAGAGGCAAGGTTGAGGCTGCCCTTATTAATGCACGCTCGCTTCCTAGGCACAAATATGAAATCGAGGTGAATCAAATTACCATTTTGGGCGATTTAAATTTTAACTTAGGGACCATGAATGACAAGGACTCGAAATATTTCTTATTGCTGAGTTAGAATCGGTTAGCTGTACAACTCATATTGCCGGTCACATTTTAGATGGTCTTTTTACCAACAATGAGCATATCATTATTATTATTATTATTATTATTTATATTCTTATATAGCGCCTGAATAAACCCCCAAAGGGGTATCTCCGCGCTTTGCCAGTCAGAATATAGCTCCAGATGATCTTATTCAAGGGATAGTACATCATACAGGGAAGAAATTAGTTACCGGTAAATAAGTATGTTTTTAAGGTCTTCCGGAAAGTCAGGTGGCTAGTGAGTGATCTCAGCTCAAGAGGTAGAGAGTTCCAGAGCACTGGTCCCACATGAGCCAGCGCTCGGCCTTCTTGTCTGGACTTCTTTATTCTAGGTATCTGCAGTAGCTGTTGACTGCTAGAACGCAGAGAGCGCCCAGGTACGTGTGGCTGAAAAATTTCTGCCAAATATCTTGGGCCTTCGCCTATCACACTTTTGTGGATGGTGCATAAGGTCTTAAACTGCACTCGTTTCCTCACCAGTAACCAGTGGAGTCTAGTCAGCAGGGGGGGGGAAGGAGTCCTAGAGGGAACGTTCAGGACTGTCCTTGCCGCCGTATTTTGGACTACTTGTAACTTATTAAGTTGTCCTTCGTTGGCTCCTAAAAGAAGACCGTTACAGTAATCCACTCTGCTGATGACTAGCGCCTGCACAAGTGTTTTCCTGTGGCAATCTGGTAAATAGGGAAACACTCTTCTTAGCATCCCAATTGCCCGAAAGCAGGTACCAGCCACCTGGTTTACATGATCTTTAAACGTGAGTGTCTGATCTAGTAACACTCCCAAGTTTTTTACAGTACTCTTAGGGCTGGGAACAGAGCCTAATTCTGAGGGCCACCATTCAGGTGACCAGTGTGTTGCCGCTTGTCCAAACAGCATGACCTCTGTTTTCTCTACGTTGCATTGAAGACAGTTTCATGACATCCACTCTGATATTGCTCTCATTCCATCTGCAAATGATCTTTTTATAGCAGGGGTCAGACTTTTAAAAGGAAAGAGGAGTTGGGTGTCGTCAGCGTACGACACCGGGGTAAACCCAAATGATCTTGCTAAGTTGGCCAAGGGGGCCACATACACATTGAATAGTGTCGGGCTTAAGCATGAGCCCTGTGGCACTCCCTTGTTGAGCTCCCTATAGATGGATTTGTGGGAGCCCAGCCAAACTTCTTGGGAGCGACCGGATAGAAAACTTTCCATCCATGTCAGAGCCACTCCTTCCAAACCTACGTCCTTTAAACGATCGAGAAGCACCGTGTGAGACACCGTATCAAAAGCGGCGGAGAGATCCAACAGCACCAGAATCATAGAGCTGCCCTCATCCAGTGCCATTTTGATGTTATTGGTCACTGTTTGGAGGGCTGATTCGGTGCTGTGGTTAGGCCTGAACCCAGATTGCGAGTAGTCCAGGCCCTCCGTCGCTTCTAGATGTCCTGATAGATAAGTGTTCACGTGCTTCTCTGCTATTTTGCCGATATAAGGCAAAAGTGAAATGGGACGCAGGTTTGAGAGGTCTGTCCATGGGTAAGCCGCTTTTTTTCTGATTGGGTTTACCACCGCTCTTTTCCAGTCTGCCGGGACCTGTCCTTTCATGAGAGAGATGTTAATAACACTCTTTATGGAGGGTCCTAAGAGAGAAATCAGAGGGGCAACCATCTTGGCAGGGAGGAGATCATGTGGAGATCCAGATTTAATATGGGCGATAAAGGAAAGGAGCTCTGCATTGTCAATTGGAGGAATAGCTAGCAACGGATGTTTATTGTACTTTGGCGGGATCGGGGGTAGGGGCTTATTGGTATCACCCATGTTATTATTAGCTGCCACTATTCTTCCATAAATAGTATTTATTTTTTCCTCGAAGAATAGCGAGATTTCATCACATAAAATCTGCGAAAAATCGTCAGAGCTCACATGCTGCTGGTTTTATGAAATTCTGCAGAATTTTAAAAAGCTCTTTGGGACAGTTACCCGCTTCTGTTAATTGTTGCATTAAATGGTGTTTCCTAGCTTGCTTATAAAGGAGGTCCTCCCATTGACCTGGTCTGATCACCAAGCAGTATTATTTGAAGTTCGTCTCTTGAAACTAATTCCTTTGTATACCAGGCCATGGCCCCTAAACAATTTAGATCCTGGAGTAGTATGGATCATGCTTGTCTTTGACAACAGCTATATGTCACTCAGCCAGAACTCTCCCTAGATCCAGAGCAGGCCGCTACGAGTTATACAGACTGGCTCCAAGATTTCTTTGCTAAACTAGTCCCTTACAAAATAGTTTCTAAAAATAGGAAAACTCCATTGGCCCCCTGTTTTTTTGAGGGTATGAGGCTTGAGAAGCAACGCAGCAGGAAACAACAGAGACACTGACGTCAAAACTACGACACTCAGGAGAAATCTCTTTATAAGTTAGCACTGGCTAACTACAAATGCATCCTAATAAAAGAGAAGAGTAGCTAGTTCACACATGAAATAGAATCCTCCCAAAACTCCACCAAACAATTGTTTCAGGTTGTGTCAAAACTTGCGGCTCCTTCTGGTAGCCATGCTAACATAGCAACCCAAGCATTCTGCGACTCCTTAGCTTTCAGACTAAAGTAGATCAAATCTACTCTAACTTTAATGCCTCCTTCATTGCCTTGAGTCAGTCTGACTCGAACATCGAGTTACTAGATAGTCCTTCTCTTAAGGAATTTGCGCCAGTCTTTCGAAACAGATAGCTGATTTGGTGAGCACTGCAAAATCCTGCTCACCATTTGATCGTGTCCTCCTACGGTCCTGAAACTGATCCCGGATCTCATTAGCACCAATATGGCCAACATTTTTAACTCAATGTTTATCTTAGGCACCTATCCCTAGCAATGGAAAAGGGCCTCTATCCTTCCGCTACTAAAAAAGCCCAATCGGGACCCAGCGGATACTAATAACTATCAACCTATTATGCACCTCCTGCTGCCTGCCAAACTTGCTGAAAAAGTTATAAATGATGAATTGGCCCAATACATCTACGATAATAAGCTGCTGGATGAATCCCAATTCGGTTTCAGAAAAGGCCATAGTATGGAGACTGCGCTTATCAAAGCCACTGAAGAGAATAAGGTTTGTTTTAGACAGAGCAGCTGGCTTTGTTCTACTAGATCTACTAGATTTATCAGCAGCCTTTGATACGGTTGATAATGGGCTCTTGATCAACCATATCTCCTCTTTAAGCATTAGGAAAAAGGCCAAATCTTTGTTGACATCTTTTTTGTCTAAATGCATTCAACTAGTTAGCCTGGGCGATTTCGACTCCCCTGTCTTTTACCTCCCTTGTGGAGTCCTGCAGTGCTTTTCCTTCAGTCCCACGTTATTTAACATGTATGTTATTGATCGGGCATGGGTGATCAAATCTTTTGGCCTAGCGGTCATGTCTTATGCAGACGACACCCAAATAGTGCTCTCAGTTCACAAGTACGGGGATAACGTTAGTTAGTTTTCATGATGGCATGCTGGCCATCAGCACTTGGATGTCCAGACACTGCCACAAACTAAATTCCTCCAAGACTGAGGTTATGGTCTTTGGAAAACTATCCCCTGCCTGGTCTCCTCGCTGGTGGCCAGATAAACTGGGACCACCCCCTGTCCCAGTTACTAAGGCTAAGAATTTGGGTGTCGTCCTAGATGACAAGCTGTCCTATAAAGGTCATGTTAACTCTGTGGTTTCCTCTTACTTTTATACTCTCAGAATGGTGAAGAAACTGTTCCCTTTCAGTACGGTTGAAGCTAGGAGAATGATAATATCCACTTTAGTTATGTCCAAAGTGGACTATTGTAACAGTTTACTGATCAATGCACAGGAAATGGTTTTAAAGAAGTTACAGATGGTACAGAATGCAGCCGCTAGGATGCTTTCTGGCACACCTAAATTTAAGTCTGTCTCCAAGGTTGTCAGACTACATTGGTTGCCTGTAAGAAGTAGAATAAAATTCAAAGCATTGTGCATTGCTTACAAGGCGATTCACAATATATGGGCAGAGTTTCTGAAGAACTTATTGCAGATTTATACACCCAGCAGATCCTTGCGCTCCTTAGGGGCTACTCTGCTTGCCGCCCCCAGAACCCATTGGACTAACTGGGGCGACAGAAGCTTTGTGGTTGCCACTACTAAGTTATGGAACTCCCTTCCCCCTCAGATTAGAGCCCTTCCTACCCTATTGGCATTCAGAAAACAATTAAAAACTTGGCTATTTAATAAGTAGCCTTCTTAACAACTAGGCTTTTGTTCTGTCGCGCTTTATAAGTTGTTTTAACATAACATAACAGGTGAGGAGTCTGCAGGCAGAAGTATTCAACAAAGGGAATAGGTTACTTACCTGCATTAATGATCTTTCTGATGGATACTCTATCTACCTGCAGATTCCTCACTGACACACCGCCTCCCCATTTGATGAATGTGTTATAGGGAAAGTTAATACCATTCCACTTTAAGGTTTTGGTGCTACACTATCTATTGATGTCAGTCCATCGCTCGCTCGAAGGATGGGAATAATTGGATGGAAACGGAAGTTGGTTTGGGGCAGTCGCTATCTGGCTTCGATGACATCACCAGACGCCACTTCCGGCATGGACACAAAGCCAGCCCCATACCCGTAACATGAGAACTTTGAAGTTTCCGGATCCAGTCTGATGCCTGGGACTGTTCTTCAGGTTAAGAACATGCAGGGGACAGAATATCCACCAGAAAGATTGTTATCGCAAGTAAGTAACGTTTTCTTCTTTCCCAAACCACAACTGGAAAAAAGCCAACACTTTTGGGGAAATGGGGTAGTACATAAGAAGCTTATACCTTATAGAACATTTTCATGGACAAATAATGATTTTTGATTACTGCTTAATATGACAGCTTAAGAAAATCCTGAGAGTGGACCCTACCCTATAGCCAAATACCAGATCATAAAAATGACTACTCTGAAATTGAGTGTGGTTGGATATATTCACTAGCAGCAAATAAAAAAAAGCCTTACCTCCCGCTCAAAATACATTCAGAGCACTTCAAACAAAGTAACCACAATAAAATTGCAGACAATTGTAGTGAAGTGGCGGTCAATGAGAAAGAAGAATACAGAAGCTATTAGTCACAAGTTATTGCCAAGAACTTGGTGAATATCCTAGTGAAATCTACAAAGTATCTCTGATACCAGTAAAACCAACCCCTGACATACTCTCCCTGTTTCCAAAAATACATAAACGTTGGACCATTGGCTGTTAAATCATCTCTGAAGTCAAAATACTAACTAAACCTAAATCGCAGCATATCAAATCCATTGTAAAACCTATGATGCAACCCATGGTACCTTTGTACAGAACACAAAGTGCTTCCTCTAGAAAATTTGCAATAAAAAGAGTACTATTAATTCTTATTTGACTGCTCTGTATGCAGTTGCTCCATTCATCAATATTTCAAATGATGACGGTATCCCTGTCAAGAGTACTGCATACATCATGAGATTTAAACTAGCACTTAATTTGTTTAAGTAAAGACATGCTCTGCAACAAAAAAAACAGCCATAAGCAAACTAAGACAGCACAGTATGCAACCCACTGTTTGGTGAACTTGTAGCAAGAATTTTCACAACTCTGAAACCACTGACATTACTGTTAGCACAAATGACATTTTCATGATTGTCAGAAGAAGTCTTTTGTGTTGCAGGCCGCAATATGGAGGTTGATATGATTGGCCTACAATGATATTGCATCCAGTAAATCATCCACAACTTCATTTGGTAAGTATTTTATTACAATTTTCTCTCGCCCTGTGAAATAGTGGCTACGTTGATATAATGGATGCCACATGATACAAAGCTTGTGATAAAGTGGAGTAAACAGTGTTATGCTAAACACCATTAATCGTATTTCTCACTGCTTCAATTTCACCCAAAAATATTTATTAACAACCATTGATACATCATATCTGCTGAAAGAAAGTGTATCTTGAAAAACTATGTGCGCAAAAATTCCACAGCCAGGGGAAAAAAAGCCTGGCTATGACAAACTATCTACACTAAACAAAGCACACTATAACATTCATTCAAGGAATCATGCCTAATCGTATTGGTTCTGATGAGAAGACAAGGAGCCTGCCAAACTCTGTTTATCGAACTTGTAGCTGTATATAATCCTAGGTGATTTGATCACATATGAGCAAAGGACAGAGAAAACCTGCTATACTACAGATTGAAGAATTGCATATCTCCAGTTGGCAGTTACAAATCACCCTGCAATGGTATAGCTATAGTCAGCATGGATAAGTCAGTGAAACATTTTCACTGAACATCAATTAATTTCCAAAAAGTAACCTCAACATCTGGCACAAATTCTCACTAAAGGTAAACTTCCACTGGAACAAGACGAGAACTGGTACATATCTCAGCTATGCGGGAAGAATGAAAATCTGTATATCCTAAAGCAACTGAAAACTACTTAAAAACCCAGAGATCTTGCACTTACATATTCAAGAGGCATACAACTTTAAGTCAACCAATGCCTCATATCTCCTACAATACAATAAATGCCAAGAGGACAATACATTGTCAAGACTTGCCAGAAGGTACATAAAAGAGTAAACAAAAACAAGTTTATCATTAAGGAGAACAAAACAGAAACTTCAGTGGGCTACCATTTGAAATATGAAATGGCCTTTGGTCATGGCATTGAAGTAGAACATGAAAATGCACAATACATAATACAATGTGAACAACTTTAAGCCTGGCATTATCACTACAACTACATCAACAATAACATGAAAAAAGCCAGAATTCTGTCATGTCTTCAAACTCAAGTTGTGATGTAACCGATGTACTGATAAGTTACACCACAAAATGTCCAGTCTCACAGAATCACAGAACGTCCTGCCTAACAAATATTACTTACGAAGGTTATGTGCGACACCTCTTTGATTGACTAGGAACATAGATGGTGCCCTGCAAGGTAAAGCAGATCACTGTCCATGTGTTCACATTCCCAAAACAATTTGAATCCTTTTTTTATTATTATAGCAGCCGGTGTGCAGCTGCTGCTTTTAATAAATAATGTCCCGATTGGTAAGACACTGAGAATAGCCACTGACTACTCCCCATGAGGCAGTCAACGCAATTTCTAGAGGGTAACAATGGGAACCACTTCATGTTTTCAAATGAGTTTCCACTTCTTTTGAGTAATGGTAATTTTTCTAGAGTTTGTGACCGCATTTGAAGTCATAAATCATTGATGCATTTCATTAAAAATCACAAATAGGAGGGGGCAGATTTGGAATGAGTCGTAAAACTACTTCTGAAATTCTGGAAAGGCTCTTCTGTATCGCAAAATAGGTTTTCTACATTAAGATATGAAACGTTATGGTTGTAAACTCTCTGAATTTGCAAACAGAAGGGTTTGCATCCACACAATCCTTTCATAAAGCTGGTCCATAGTTATTCATTGGATTAAGACTGGAAACACACTTACCATGTTTTTTTATTCATATTAAGTTCCATTATCATTTGCCTGTAAATACTTAAAACGGCCTTGCATGCATCAACCTGCTCCTCTACAAGCACAGGAAGCTCAGCACATGGCTCCAGAAGAAAAACATTAGCTGAATTGGTCAGAAAAACCTTGAAAAGAAGAGACAGTATTATTAATAGAAACACATATAATAAAGAATGCAATACAAAAATGTCACCAAGCATCAACTGATAAAAGTTTTAGAAGAAAGTAAGTTCCACTAAAGGTGCACTACTGGGAAATTATTGAGTGCATTTCATCTGAGGATTTTTGGAAAAATAGAGTTTAAAAAGTCTCAGTAGAGTAGCAAATAAAGCATGTTTTGTGGTAACAAGGAACACACAAGGACAGCTTGTGAGCAATTTAAAATATCATACCAGCTTCCAATACCCTAAATTATCACATTTTACTGTTGTAATAGTTTGCTGTATACGATGGTCACTAAACACCGTTCAAAGAAGAAAGTTAGTCATGTAGTTTGTTGGAAACTCAATTCTGCACTGGACATAGTGAGTCTATAAGGCACCAATATTTTGGTCCATGTGGTGAGCAAATTGTTCCTTGCGACCAACCTCAGTCCTCTGCAAGCATGCAAAATCATACCCAACCTGGAGAACCTAACCCCAAGATGGATGGAACCAACATGGTCTTCTGCCTCAGCACTGATGTGTTCTACATTATTCTCAAACCTGAGGTTTGTTTTTAAAAATAGCTCAAACCCAATGCACACCACTACTCTATATATCAAAGACAACCTGAGATTATGAATAGATATTCGTCAATTAAGGGGACATAATTATTTATTTAGGAGCTTGTGTAGCCGTTAGGTTATTTCGGAGCATAATCACTGGCTATACAGGCTCACAGAAAACGATGCAGTAGGTGCAATGGAGTCTGATCAGATGCTGATAGCCGACTCCGAAGATCGTCTGTTGTGATTATGAAAGTAATTTAGCATTTTGCAACCTGCTTATTATGAACACACAACAACAAGATATTTTACTCCTAAAATATACACTGAAACATGCCTTTTGATCCTTTGATTGAAACAGAAACATAGCACAAGGTCCGAAATAACATAGGCTCAACAGATAAGGACTACACGTGGCAGGCCTTGAGAAAAAATGGCCCATATAACTTCAGGCATGATCAATCAACTAGCTAATAAGGAATAAAGATGGAGGATTGATTGTATATATAATAACCTGCAACAGGTTTTGGCTCGGTCTCTGGGCTACAGAGTCCTTCAAGAACTGAGAAGTAGGGTTGAATATATGGCAGGGGTCGATTAAAAAGGGCCCATGTAACTTCAGGAAGGTGAAATCAACTAAGAAGAAATAAAAACAGAGGAGTTGACATTATAAGAAATCTTGGATCATACCACTTGTTTGCTCAAAATTCGAGGTACCTCTCTAAACCTTCAAGAATAACTAGCTGACAAGATGACAATTAAAAACTTAGAACTAGAAATACTGTCATAAAAAGAGAAATAACAATGCAAGGACTAAAACTGTTGAACCAAATCTTTGAATATAGGCTCGCTGTCCTGTGGGCTCACCATTAATTTCCAATTTTTCCCTAAACTAAGCACGGAAAAACGACCATGTCTTCTCCATCTCTTGCAAATTCTGATGGAAAAGAAACAACTTTTGATACTTGGCTGCAATCCACTAACTCAAGGGCATTCAGTGCTGACAATGTTAACCATCAATAGTGTCTGAAACTGTCGGCAATGGGATATCCACACGTGGAAGTACCCCACAAAGAAACAAAATAATATCTCAGAGTATTTTCACTTTGGACTTTACTTCGCTGGGCATAGAATGTCAAGACCCTCAGCAATGATAAAAAAACAAAGGACACATTAGGATTTTTTTGACAGAATCTGAAGTAAATTAATTTTCCACCCATGGAGGATCTACCCAATTCGCCAGATTTCCCAATGAATCCCTCCTACTTATCTGAATACGAACTTTTCAACTGAAACCACTCTGCTTGAGATTACTGAGAAACTGCGCCAGCATTTAGATAAAGGGGAAAATGCGGCACTCATTCTATTAGATTTGAGTGCCGCATTCGACACTGTGTCGCATAACATCTTGCTTAAAGCCCTTAGGTCTCTTGTGCTGGACGGCATTGCCCTATCCTGGTTTGCTTCATTCCTTGAGGGTCGCACTTTTCAAGTCTTTTCTGCTAAGGCATCGTCTAAGATCTGCGTATCAGCACATGGAGACCCACAGGGATCCATTTTAAGCCCCCTGCTCTTCAACATCTATGTCAGACCTCTGGCAGAGATTGTGGAAGAGGCGGGTCTTTCCCTATATTCGTATGCGGATGATACGCAGATTGTCTTATCGCTTTCCACCACTAAAGACGCTACGACATCTGCCCTTCAGTGCGGTCTACGGCAAGTGACAGAGTGGATGCGCCTTAACTTTTTTAAGTTAAATGGGGATAAGACCGAGGTCCTTATCCTGGGCAAGCACAAGGACCTATGGGCCCCTCACCATTTACCTCAGGAAATGGGTTCCTGTCCCCTACCTGTCACCCATGTCCGTAATCTGGGCATCATTATTGATGATAATCTCTCTATGAGATAACAGGTGGCGAGTGTTGTTGCCATCTGTTTTATGATCTTGAGGTGGCTTCATAAGATCATTTGGATGCTTCCTGCCTTAACCCAACGCACGGTAGTCCAGGCACTCATCACCTCTCGCCTCGATTACGGCAATGTTCTCTATCTCGGTAGCTGCCAAACGTTACTGAGAAAGCTACAGGTAGTTCGGAACTCTGCAGTACGCCTTCTTTGTCAAGTTCTTAGACAGGCTTCCATCTCGCCGTATTTACGTGACCTTCACTGGCTTCGAATTGATCAAAGAATTACATTTAAAACTCTGTGTTACATCTTTAAAATCAAACAAGGTGTGCCACCAGCGTATCTGAAAGAGTCAACCATCCTTGCATTCCTTCTCGTCTCCTGCGCTCTACAGCCCACAGAGACTTTGTGATTCCCAGATTTAAACTTGCAAGAATGGGTGGCCGTTCCTTTTCTTGTCTTGGCCCCAAAAATCTGGAATTCTCTTCCGGTGTCCTTGAAGAATGACCCGTCCTATCTCAGCTTTCGAAGAAATCTTAAAACTTGGCTCTTTTAGTAGCAAATGGTTCTTGACTGCTCCTTTTCTAGCAATATGTGTGCTAGGCGCCTTGAAACCCTTTTTGGGTAGCTGCGCGCATTACGAAACTAATTTCATATTAATGAATAGTAATAATACGATGTTCAAGTGTCAGAAATTCATTCTGCACGTCAACATTTTCCAGAAGATACATTTTTAAAAAATATATCTGTTTCTTCTAAATCTGATCCATCTAATGATTCTGGAGATGTTCCTCTTTGCTAGCCGATGTTGTGGATTCTTTAGGAAAATTATTTTGATATATTACCGGCACAAACATTAGCAAAATACTCAATAGACAGATAGAAAATAAATGGTGTTCCTGAAATATTTAATACAGAATTGAGCACACCACAGCACATTCACTTGCTTACAGAATGCCGCTTGTTCAGTAATTATTTTGATGAAACCAGAGGACAATTTGCTAAACCTTACACAGGAAACAGCAATTAATCAAAATAGTGATAGGGACCTATCCTGGTCTTGTGTACCAGGAATGTTAATAGGAACAAATCTCAAAATGATATCCAACAGTTACCGTATTTTCTGGAGTATAAGACGACTTTTTAACCCCTTAAATTGTTCTGGAAAGTCGGATGTCGTCTTATACGCCGGGTGCAAAATTTGACTGTATGTTTTCATGCGTTTTTACATAGCGCGGACTTCACCCGAAGGTGTCAGACCGCTTCTCAATAGGAAATGGTGCATTACAGGAGGAAAAAGTGACATGTGGGTGCAAGTAGAGGTACGGTATAATATTGCAATAAATGGAGGGCACTCAAACACAAGAACTAACGTTACGTAGGCGATGGTGGCACTGTGGAAGTACCGTATCAAAAGCAAACCCACTGAAAGCGGATCTGAAAGAGGGAAATAAATTACAGTTACAGTACCGGTAATCTGCCAAAAACATAAAATTTTCCTTAATGCATCCAGCAGCATATCCACCCTATTTATTGTTCTCGAGACACAGGGGAAATCATCTGGCTCCACCACAGGCTATGCTAATGAACAGAAGTAATTTCTACCGTAATGTGGATAATGGCAAACCACCATGCATATGAGTACGGTACGTAACAATACTAATGTGGATAATGGCAATGTACAACACAGGGAAGTGGGGGGCACATCTGGTGAGGACATTCTATGCAGGACTGCGTTGGAAGTGGGGGTAGTCTTATACGGCGAGTATAGCACGAAACCTACATTTTATCAAGAAAAGTAGGGGGTCGTCTTATACGCCGGGTCGTCTTATACGCCGGAAAATACGGTAGTTTAACCAAAAATGTATTCTACTTTAATGGAACTTGGCGGAGATACAATAAGAAAAAAAAAGTTATTATTACATTTGAAAACTACTATAAGGTGCATACAAGGATCCTAGGCAATTATAAACAATTTTTAGCAGATAAATATTACAAATAAATAACACTGCAAACAATTCTATAAGGGGCCACACAAACAAGGGAAATTGCTATTCTTCCAGCTATAGATTAGAACTGGAATTATCAAATTATCCCATATTCCAGTAAAACTCTACAGTGTATAAGGATTGCCCATCCAAAGATCAAACATGTCCAGGTAAATTCATTATTTCTATTTAACAGATATATCCTGCCAGGTAAACAAAACAATCCAATATTAATCTCCATTTACGATACAATCAATAAAATAATTAAGGTAGAAAAAAACAACATAGGTATTTGTAAATATAGATTTTAAGGCTAAGGTTTCAAATACGCCTCTAAAGGCATATGTGAAGACAGATCTTGAAAAAGCCAGGAAAATCCCTGAATCTCTATTTCAAGATAATTATAAAGTCAATAAACAAAGAATATAATTAGAACAGCTGGGATCTCTGGGAGTATAATTATAAATAAAAGAGTACATCCAGATATACTGGCCAATTTGAATAGACGAGGCGTTTCAGGCACTTTCATATTTGAATATATTAGTACCACTAATGTGTCATATAGTCTGATTTCCATAGTAAATGTTATAAATACAAAACATAGTGACCACTTCATACTCCAAGCTGCACTAGAATTACTGTGACAAACTACAATAGGCTGGCCCCTGGAAACTGGTTCTGGTCAAGAGGCTATCTACTTAAATAGCAGTAGTCTTCATCAGAGACCGAATAATAACATTCTTTAATGAAATGGTATCACTATATGTAGATTTACCAGAGATTCCCAGTAGTGACTCAATTGGTGTATTTTAGTATCATATAACAAATTCTGTTAAAACAAATAAAGGGCAATGGTAAACTTCAATCAAGAACAAAGACGGCTATGAAGGATTTGATGGGCTTAAACATATCAGCTGAAATAAATAAACTTGTATGGAAACAGTTTCAACATTACACTGCAAAACAAATGGGGAAAATCAAGATGCTCAGGACAAATCAAAATAGAAATTACATTATCGAAAAGAAAAGACAATTTGATTTAAACTGGCAGGATATCCATTGAGTCGCACATGAGAAAAATTCAAGGCATTTTTGGCGGATTGTAGCAATATACTGTGGGTCTATTTAGAAAGACCTCAGTATATTCTATCCCCACAGGTTTGGGCTGGCTACATTTCTAAACTGTACAAGATTAACATTGGCAATCCTGAACCAACAGGTAGCTTTTATTTACTTTGGCAGGTGACACAGAATATCGCTCCTCCAAAATGTTGCCAAATGATTAGTTATATAAATAGAGCAAGACACTTAGCAGTGATGGGAGCTGATTAAACTTAGTAACTTTATTACAGAGAGATGCAGAATTGTGGGCTAAATTTCATGCTCCAATATTTGCACAGTAAGCATCATGAGGCCTCTATATAGAAAAGACTGTAGAAAAAGTCCTGGTAGCTAAAGGCAAATTGCCATTTTGGACACAATGGGAATTTTTTTTGCAAGGACTATTGATCATTTGCAGTTGTGGGCCTATAATAAAAATATCATGTCCTTCGAACAATCAGGTGTTGGACCTAATCGTTCAGTTAAAGATAATATCATTATGGTTCTGACTATTGTACACAAATATGTAGGAGTCATACTGAATACGGAGCTTCTATTGACTTCTTCACAGCTTTTAATAGTGTGAACAGAATAACACTGCATTAGAAATGGGTGTCTCTAGTTGCAGAGGTAGGTACCTTTATTCAAATAGGGACCCTTGCTTCTTGTCAGGGTTTAAGGGGGATATATACTTTAGATAACCCCTGCTCACCCCTGGGTAGCTTGGCACGAGCAGACAGACTTATCCCAAAGGCAATATGTAAAGTATTTGTACTCATAACACACAGTAATACAGCGATAACACCACAAATGGACACCACACCAGTTTAGAAAAATAAAGTATCTTTATCTAAACTCAACAAGACCAAAACAAACAAAATCCAACATACATGTAATAAGAATATGATATTTCAAATGTTTCAAGCAACTGGGTCCATCGAAAACGATGGATGCGTGATTCTACACAAAGTACCTGAAGATGAGTCAAAATTCACAAGGCTAAACAGCCGCAAGGGTAGTGTCGGGAAACAAAGAGATGCCTCAGTTCCTGAGTCGATGAGGAGGCGATGCAACAGTTCTGCTGCATGCAGGAGAAGTGATGTAACGAATCAGGACTGTAGGGGTAAGTGATGTGTCGACTACAAGACTATTCTGGTCTGCGGGTGATGAACAAGGGAAAACTTACTGCACAGGTCCCATGCGTGGAAATCCGGGATGCGTTGGCAATCGATGCAGCAGCGTCGAGCGGACCTGCGTTGGTTTCTTAAGCCACAATCCCTCGAAGGGTCTGTCCTTGCAACTACGACAGGCGCTGCGTCGGTTTCGGTAGCAGTGCGGCGATGCAGCGAGATTTGGCTCGCACGGTGGTGCTATGTCTGGAAAAACAGCCACAAGATGAGCGATGCGTCACTTTCTTCAGTTCTTCTCGTCTTCCAGCTCCCAACAGCAGGACCAACCTCCAGAGGCCCAAACTGGAATAGGCATCTCCTGGCAGGTCAGAACTCTCAGCAACAGAGTTCAGGGGAACTGGGTGTGAAGTCTTTATGTCCCCGAGACTTCAGAACAGGAGGCATGCACACACAGGCTCTTGGAGATTCTTTTTCAAGCAGGGTCACAGCAAAGTTCCAGTCTTTGTCCTTTCCTTAGCAGAAAAGGCAACTGCAGGCCAACCCCACACAACATACAGCAAAGGGACAGTACTCCACCTCACATATCTACAGCTCTTCATCTTGGCAAAGGTTCCGCTTGAGTCCAGAAGTGATCTAAAGTTCTGGGGTTTAAGGTCTACTACCTATATCCCATTGTGTCTTTGTTCTCTTTGTGCAAGGGTCTCTGAGCCCAGTCTAAACCAGTGCTGTCCTCACTGGTGCAGAATGACCACAGGGGGTGGAGACAGCATTGTGCAAGGGAGACAGGCACAGGTGCAAGGAAAACTAATCCCAAAATTCTAAAGAGGCACACAGAAAGTTTAACAGAGAAAATGTCTACTTTCTAAAAGTGGTATTTTCAAACACACAATTTAAAAACCATATTTACTAAAGATGTGTTATTAAATTTGGAGGTCAGAGAGACTAAACTTCATTTCTCTATCTTGTCCCAATGAGAAGTTATACTTGTAGGATGTTGCAAAGTACCTCCCATTCTAGCCTATGGGGCAGATAGCCTTTCAATAAGGAAAAGTAAAATTGGCAGTATTTCACTATCAGGACATGTCACCCACACAAGTACATGTTCTACCTATCACATACACTGCAGCCTACCTATGAGGGTACCTTGGGCCTACCATAGGGGTGCCTTACATGTAAGAAAAGGGAGGTTAAGGCTTGTCAAGTGGGTGCACTTGGAAGGTCGTCAGGGCAGTTTAAAATTATGCACAGATACTGCAGTGGCAGTGGTCTGAGATACCTTTTCAGGGCTACTAATGTGGGTGGCATAATCAGTGCTGCATGCCCACTAGTAGCATTTGATTTACAGGCCGTGGCACACTCAGTGGACTTTACTAGGGACTTACCAGTAAATCAAATATGCCAATCATGGAAACACCAATCCATAAACACAATGTACTCAGACAGCATATGCACCTTAGCACTGATCAGCAGTAGGAAAGTGCCCAAAGTCCTATAGCCAACAAAAACATGTCAGGAAAAAATAGGAGGAAGAAGCAAAAAGTTTGGGGCTAACCCTGCAAAAAAGGCCAAGTCCAACACACTGTGGTAGAAATTGTTGGCACTAGATATACCAACAAACTCAATGAGATTGACTGAGGCTTTACAACTCATTACATATTTAAACCTACGCTAAGGAAGTAGTTTTTTTTTTTTAACTATGATAATCCTTCAGCATAACTTGACCGATGAATCATTATACCCCCAAATATTTTTTTTAAAGATTCATATTTCTAAAACCAAGATCTTAACCTTTTGGAAGAAGCAAGTAATTATATAATAGAACCTTGGCATCTGGGTAGAACTTTTTCAAGTGATGCAAGTAATGAACAAAACTTTACCCAACAAGGGAGCAATAAGGTTTTGGTCCATGATGGTTTCTTGCAATATTTGTACAAGTCACTGGGGAGAAGAAGACATTTTAATCATTTTCTAAATGTTTACAGAATATAAATACCTACTACCCTAAGCTATGCATTACCATATACACCAAATTATAATTGGCATTCCGTAAATGCCTATAAGGGGAAGGTATTACAAACATTTTGCACTCTAAACCCACCAATCCGATGTCCAAATACTGCGATTAGTGCTTGGATTATCCAGCATATATGTCCAAGCACTTGTTAAAGTATTTTTTTTTATTTTAGAGTTTTATATACGATGAACTACACCAGAGACTTCGGGTATCAGAGCACTTTACATGAGCAGCAGTTTTGTTACAGAAGAACACATTCATTTTTGTTAGGCATTTGATGGAGATACTGTTTATGACAAGCCCTGGAGCATATCTGAGCACATTTTTATATGAAAATTTATTAAGGAACCCGTGTTAGCAAGGAGCCTTTGTTTTAAATTTACAATTTGTAACAGACAGGTTTGGGTGTACAATTTAATTGCTTCAAATGTGAACCCCAAGACATCTGTGATTATATCTAAAACCTCAAACTACAAAACTGAGTTAGAATGTTGATGTAGAATATTGTACAAAGCTAAAAACATTTCCAGCTTTTGTACCACCCAGTCAGGTCCATCATTACCTTTCCTTCTTGTTGAACACAGAGTGAGGCGACTAATAATGATAACAGGAATAGGGACTTTGCCTTTTAAGTCATTGATGGGCAGGACAAACTTGTGACTCACTTAATTATGATCTCTGTTAGGGAGAACCCCAACACCTGTTGCATTGTTTTGTAATTATGTTCAGCTTTATCAGACATTCAAAGACAGTATCTAGGACAGTATCTAGGTCTGTTACTTCTTAAATAAAATATAAACAAGCACAAAGAATTAATTTATACTGAATCATGCAGCAAAACAGCAAGTATGCTGAAGTTTACTTAATTCCGAATTTCTTGAAAATATTTTAAAGATAATTACACTTTGGCACTAATGGTCTGAAAAAAGGTGTTAACTATTTTTGTTTGTGCATCATCGTATTATAATGCTGACCTCAGTCAAGGTATAAATCAATTTGTTAATAAACTCAATGTGTACGTATAATATTAGTTCACAATGACAGTAGCACTATCTGTAGATTATATTTTACACAGCCACAAGGAAGGCAACTACAGTGAAGACCCCAGGACAACACCCCTCTGTCTCCACACAATGTTATTAATTAATTAGAAAAAATTAAGAGTAAGCAAATCCTATTGACACTTCAAAGACTATTATATTATGGTTCAAATGAGTGTTTCATGGAATACAGCAGCACAAAGATTTTACAGGGAATTCCCACAATTGTCATAGAAATATTGACATGCTGATCAACAAATTTAAAAAAAAGGTGTATTGCTCTTTTAAAAAGAGTGGGATAATTATATCAAATTACTACGACTATCAGACATTATTCTTAGCCACCAAGGGAATCCGAGGGCAAACTAGGTAGAAAATTGACAGAGACCTAATGAATCCACTACCACCAACACATCCAACAATAGCCTTTCTCTATAATTATACAAGATATGGAGGAAGAATTATCCAGGGCTGATAAATAAAAAAATCCAAGTCAAATTGAATATGTCATTCAGTTTCTGGAAAAATAATGACTTAAATCGATAGCCACCATCTGAATGTTAGGAGCCTGGATTAAACCTGGCATGTTTTCCAAAAAAACGCTTTCCCTCAATGAAGCCGTAGACTCTGGTATTGGTCCGATGAGGCGATCAGACCACTCCTTATTTCTTTGGTTCTACAGCTGAACTCATTCTCCAGAGAGGCCTGTGGAGACTTAGAGAGGTGATGTTGAGAGATGCCTTTTTAAGAAAGTCATTAGTGCTTACCCTACAGCAAAACATACAGGAAAATGACAATGGGGCAGTGAGTGTAGGTACCTTTTGGGACATCCTGAACACAGTGGCTCGAGTTTTTCTCACAGCAGTCTCAGAAGCTGCTGTGGTGAAGAATCGGCAACTCAGGTTAGGATGTTCTTAAGTGCATTTATGAGCAAGATGTTGCAAACATGAAGCCAATGCTGGCGTCTCCTCAGGCTAGCTCCAACTGTCACACAGTAGAACATGCCCTACATGAGCAGCAGCAGTGCAATTTCCACTTCAACATTCTACTCGCTCATACCCAAATACCCAGAACATAACAGAAGCTTACAACAAAGACTGAAGAACAGTCTATGACTCCTTGGTGTTCCATGTACAGGAACTCCAAGATCAGTCTGACCAGAACCCAGCTGACAGCCATAGACACAGACAAAGCAGAATATGCTCTGGTGTACCTTAAACAAAGATACTACCATGAGGGTGGCAGGAAGGGAAAGATCTTGACTTGTGGACTGAAAGCAGAGGCCACACATAAAAAAGTAGACCGCAAAATCGACAAATGCAATTGAGAAAATGTCAGACAAGGCCTCGTTGAAGCTCATAGCTCCTACTATGGTAAGCTTTACCAAGCTGTATAGGTATCAGACATAGGCATACAACTTCACCATCTCACCTGCGCAGTTGCAAACAGAATACTCAACAGAAGCACTAGATCAACTCAGCATACCCAAGGAAATTATCTCCTGCATATCCAAGTTGAAGGACGGAAAAGTCACTGGTCCTGAAGGATTCTCTCCTATCTTTTATAAAAACCTACTGTGCAATTCCAAACCACCATTCTGATCAAACATTTTTTTTTAACACACAACTTTTACAAAAAAACATTTTAACACCATGACTGAAACCAAAACTTTAATCATTCACAAAGGAAGGACTCAACGAGCTGAAGCTTCTACTGCTCTATCTCACTGCTGAACTGTGACGTTAAACTATTTGCAGCAATCCTGGCTGCAATACTAAACACATACTTTCCAAATTTGATCGATCCAGACAAATCAGGGTTTACCCCTAGAGGTTTTGTGGGATAACACCAACAAGATTTCACAATTAAGTGACCGTGCACAGGGCACTAAGGAGCACCTTCCTGCTATCCTTGGATGCAGAGCAGATGAGAGCCTAGCTCTACTGGTTTGATAGAGAAAAACAACTTTTTAAAAATCATATTTGTATTCGAATCTGGTTTTTCTTCACTCTTGTGCAATTTCTGTTTAAAAGACAAATATATCCCCTGGGGTTAGCCAATTAATCGCGATTGGAAAGGCACATTACCTTCCATTCCCAATAGGTCCAAATATGCCAACAAGTGAAGTCCATAAAAGTAAAAAGAAAAGAAATCTAGGGGAATACACAACACTGAAGTTTCAGAAGGAGGCTGAGTGATTCTTCAGCTGCTTAAACTGAGGTGTGTGCATTTGAAAAATATAAGAGAGACCTATACTGGGCATCACGGTTTGAATTTGCAAGACTCCATTTAGCAACACCATTATGGCAGAGTGTTCATTTTTAGGTCTCGCCTCTCAATGCGCATGCGCATTGAGCAGAGCGAGACTATAGCGACTTAAACAGACTTTACCCAACTGGGCGATTTGGTGCTGTGCCCGTGCGCTTTTAGGTCAATGCGCAAGCGCATTGACCTAAAATGCGCGTGCACATCATCAAATCGCCATCTGTTCCCTCAGCCGCACTCCTCCCACACCTTTGAAGTGAAGCTTAGCTTCACTTCAAAGACCCCTGCTGCTTCACACCCTCATCGCCGCTCTCCCCACTCCGCCCCCTCCCCTGCCCGCCGTGTCGCATTTCTCCTCCCCCCTCCCCACAGCAATGCCCTCCGTCTTGTTTTCTCACTCGTTCCCAGTCACCCTCCTTTCCCCTGCCTTCCCTCCTTTTCTCTCACCTCTTCCATCCCTTCCCTGGTTCTATATCCCACCCGCCCCCTATAATCTATGCCCTCTCCCTCCTCCCCTTCCCTCTGTCTCTTCCCTGACTCCGTTCATAGTCTCTCCCTTTCCATTCGATCTTCCTCGCTCCCTCCTCCCCTTCCACTCTTCGCCCCGCCTGCACCACTCTATTACTTCTCCTCCCACCTCCCACGGCCGTCCTTTCTGCCCGGCTTGCACAAACATCACCCAGAGCACTTCAGTTCAATCCCCAGCCCCCCTCCCAGCGCTGCCTTGTTATTAGTTTTGCTTTAGCCATGCTGCACAGTTTCGTGGCTGCTGTACAGTATTGCTAACACCCATTGGCAGAGCCTGAGGACAGCTCTATTGGCTTTGCCGATGCTTGTAATTTCCATGACGAACTTTACATAGCTCCTCTAGTTTAATAATAATAACGCAGAGTTGTAAACGGTATCGTTTCAAATGTATTCAATGCACACTTTTGTGAACAGCTCTCTTCTTCTTGCGTTTTAAAAGCTTGTTTCCCTACCCTATTACTCTTCCCCCACTGTCTCCACCTCGTCTCACACTTCACTCTTCTCACCCGTACCTTGGCCTCCCTGCCTTTGCTTTTTTTCTCACTTGTTCCCAGTCACCCTCCTTTCCCCTGCCTTCCCTCCTTTTCTCTCACCTCTTTCCATCCCTTCCCTGGTTCTATATCCCACCCTCCCCCTATAATCTATGCCCACTCCCTCCTCCCCTTCCCTCTGTCTCTTCCCTGACTCCGTTCATAGTCTCTCCCTTTCCATTCGATCTTCCTCGCTCCCTCCTCCCCTTCCACTCTTCGCCATCCCCCCCCCCCGCCTGCACCACTCTATTACTTCTCCTCCCACGGCCGTCCTTTCTGCCCGGCTTGCACAAACATCACCCAGAGCACTTCAGTTCGTGCCCAGCCCCCCTCCCAGCGCTGCCTTGTTATTAGTTTTGCTATAGCCATGCTGCACAGTTTCATGGCTGCTGTACAGTATTGCCAACACCCATTGGCAGAGCCTAAGGACAGCTCTATTGGCTTTGCCAATGCTTGTAATTTCCATGACGAACTTTACATAGCTCCTCTCACTCACCCTCACCCTCACACATCCTCACTCACCCTCACACACTAAAAAATCTCGAGCGCACTCACACTCACACATCCTAAACAACAAAAACAAATAATTTCCTCAAATCCTCACTCAAACACTCGCACTCACCTACCCTCACACCCACAAACACACACTCACACCCACAAACACACTCACACACCCTCACACCTTCACACCCTCACACCCTCAACACCTCATACACACACACCCTCAACACCTCATACACACACACCCTCACTCACCATATACACTCACCCTCACCCATCCTCACTCACCCTCATACACTAAAAAAGCTCTAGAACACTCACCCTCACACATCCTAAACAAAACAAAGACTCATTTCCTCAACTCCCCCCCAACAACCACATCCTCAAACTACAACCTCAAACACAACACACTAATGCCACAGCACCACTCAATGCCACAACACCTCTGAATGCCACAACAACACTAAATAACACTGCACCACTCAATGCCACAGCATTACTCAATGCTACAACATCACTCAATGCCACTGCATCACTTAATACAACGGCATCACTCTATGCCACAGCAACACTAAATAGCACAGCATCCCTCAATGCCACAAAAAAAACAATGCCACAGCATCACTCAGCACTAAACGCCACAGCAACAGTCAACGCAACAGAAAAAACAAATACCACAGCATCACTCAATACCACATCAACATTCAGCGCCACTGCGTCACTCATCGCCACAGCATCACACAGCGCCACAGCATCACTCAGCGTCACAGCGTCACTCAGCGCCACTGCGTCACTCAGCGCCACAGCGCCACTGCGTCACTCGACGCCACAGCATCACTCAGCGCCACAGCATCACTCAGCGCCACAGCATCACTCAGCGCCACAGCATCACTCAGCGCCACAGCATCACTCAGCGCCACAGCATCACTCAGCGCCACAGCATCACTCAGCGCCACAGCATCACTCAGCGCCACAGCATCACTCAGCGCCACAGCATCACTCAGCGCCAACATAGCATCATTAGTTCAAATATGTTTTCACAATGTTTCAAAATTAATTCCAACTGTCAAACTAAATCTTAAAATTTCACTTCTGTTCTTCAATTTTCGTCACAATAAAATACACAAAACATAATCTTCACTAAATATATTCAATAAAGTTTAAGCTATTAGCAATATAAAATAAAATGCATTTTATTTACGTATTGATTATTAATTTTTTTTTAAAACCACTGTCTTTTATTTATATCAATACATATAAGTCACGTAAATACAAAACATGTTGCATTACAAATGCTAAAGGTGTCACATTCACAAAAGTAAAAACTATTGGCTTAGTAAAAAAAAAATATATTAATTTAGCTATTTAAAAAAACACATAAATAAAAAAATATATATTTATAACACCAATAGCTCTAACTTTCCTATTGCGAGACCTATTGCATTTCCAATGCTTGTTATACTAAGACTTGAGCCCATAAGTGAGGGTAAAAGACTATAACATCAATGTCACAACAAAGAGAAATGTGACTTCGCATTACTGAAATAAGGAATATTAATGCCTGGTGTTAAATCTGTGTTCAGTAACCTCATAAAAGAACACCATGTGCACTATTTTTCTATTGCTGGTGTGCCATAACTGGGTTTCCTTTCAAGAGGAATTTCACATACTTTAGCCACCAGCTAGAGTTTAGTGGAGATGGTTTCAGCATTGCTGTCTTAGGAAGCGAACAGTGAGAGATTTTGAAGCGAACAGTGAGAGATTTTCTTTTCGCAATAGTCCTCTGTGAAGAGCCAGAGGAGAGTGTTGTGAAGGAAGGTTATCAGCATATAGATGTTCTCTAAGTGGTTCATGAAAAATTAGTCTTCGTAGGAGTCGAAGCATACTGTGGCCTTTAATGAGTTACATTTCCAAATAGTTGTCTAATTGTCCTCTGTTCAGTTTTATCCAAGTAGACTGCTTCAAAGCACTAAGGCGATCTTCCACACTGACTTCCCCACAACATCTGGGTAGGCTTAGGTTTGAAAGCTAATGTGCAACGTCTTCTACAAGAATGGACTTTCTTCTTCTAATGAAGGTCTCTAGCCCAGGTTAGATCAGAAAGCTTACTTCAAATTGAGGACAAAGTTTGTTAAACTACACCAACAATTCAGTGTTATCCAACTATGCAAACATTATTATTACGGAACTTATAGTGCACACAGCTACCCCAAAGGGTTTCCCGGCGCAAGGTGAGAGTAGGGGCGGAAGGAAGAAGCAGTAGCACAAGTTAGAAAAGCAAGGTTTGTAGGCCCTTACGGAAAGCGAGGAGGGATATTGAATCTTTCAAGGCCGCTGGCAGGGAGTTCCATAAAGTCGGCCCCAAGTAGGAAAAAATAACGACCTTTCATGCGAGCCAGTCGGGTTTTAGATACCACACACCTAGTCTGCAGAACAGGGACTGGGAGGGATGGTAAAGAAGTACTAAATCCATTACATTTGTACTAGCCATCATAGGATCTCCAGACCTACTGTCCATTAAATGGATACCGCCCCCACCCACTTTTCTTATTTTTATGTTGCAAAACTCTCCATAAAACTGAGAAATATAATATAATCCTTATAAATCAAGCCTATTCGTTTTAACTAGGCCATATGTTGAAACGTAAGTAGTGAAAAACAAAAGGTGGAAAATTAAACTGCAATAAGGCAGCAGCAGGGAAAACTAACCCGAAAATGTAGCTTCAACAGCTGAAAGGGTATTCTAAACAGGTCTGAATTCTCTCAAGAAACTAAGGCATCAACATGTCAGTCTGATGGCAGAAATAAAAGAAAAGTCCTGGTATATGCAAATATTGTGTATACTATATTTTTTTAAGTGGTGAAAAACTTCATAAGTGATAAATGAAGATTTATGCAACCACATAAGGAATCCAATATATATGAATATGTGCAAATAAAAGATTGATTATGTGCGAGTCCCAGTGCCATCGAAACAAAATCTACCATAGCGATATGTGGCTAGCTACACCTACCTTGGAATTAATATATTTATTTCAAGAACGAGATTTTACGTTTGCTGTGTCATTCGCTTTTCCCCCCGATATGAAAAACTTTACAGGCAAAAGAACTAAGGGAAAACACTTGAGGACAGAGATACGCCTCTGGGGGAATAAATACAATCTTTTAATATACTAAATATCACTGGCATACAAAATGTTAAGATCAGCAAAATGGAAAATTATACTGTACATTAAATAAATCTGCTTGGGATGCAATATTGTCATATTTTAGAAGAAGGATATGTCTACGTTTTACAATAATTCTATACCTGTAATGCAGCCTGATCACCTGCTTTAACATCCTTGTTTTCCTCTTCAAAAACACACCCTCTGTTAACAGCATTGGTGAAGGAATTAGTTCTTCCCCAGCTAGAGGATCGCTTGTGCCCAGAATGTTCAGAGAAGACCTTTAAAGAAAAATGGGTTGATAATAGTTAGCACAAGATTGCCATGCATAGGTAGGTGAAGTACATACTTGGCATTTCTGTAATAGCAATGCTAAGCATATCCAAAATTAATATAAAGAAACTAGACATAAAAGTCAATCACAATTATGGTATGAATCATTTGGTTACCGTCAAAAGAAATATTTAAAGAAAAGACCAACCCATTGCAGCATTTCTTGCCTACATCTATGTTTCTGATTTAAGTGACAAGAAAAGGCTATAAAACAAAGCAAACAAGACCTCCATAAATAAAGACCCTTTTTCAAGAACAATAATTTACTTATTTTCGGTAACTATGTTTATACATAATCTCGTTGCCGATGCTTCTCCCTCTGAATACTCTTTCCAGAGGTCCATAAAACTTTTTTAGGTCTCGGCCTGATCCAGCGCATGCGCTGGGCTGGCCGAGACATTTAGTAGCTGCTTGGAAAAGTGCTCCTTTCCCAGCGACCAGCTTAATATCACGCGCACAAGTGCGTGCGTGACGTGCACAGCTGCCATCTGGCTTGCTGTGCACGTCGCGTGCGCTTGTGCGCCTAATAGCAAGCTGGTGCGCGCGCACCCCTGCTTTCACTTTTGCAGTCTTGCTTTTTTTTATTTTTACACCTTCGCCGGCTTCGCAAGTGGTGCGCACGCACCCCTGCTTTCACTTTTGCCGGCTTCGCGAGTGGTGCCGTCTTGTTACATCAGTCTCTTACACAGCTATGTTGTTTTTTGCTCTTTTACGTTCTCTATCTCCGTTTGTCTCACCACGAGTCTCCCAGTTAAATAGTTCTGCCAATAACTCGGTGTATCTTGAAAACGTGTGTTCTTGCTTTCTCACTTCCTCTCAATGTCCTCTCTCACCCTTTCAGTATTCTTTTTTAGTTCCGCCTCCCATGCTTTCCCTCCCTTGCCTTTTTGCTTCATCTTGTCTACTTTTCTTTCTTCCCTTATTCTCGTTTCACTACCTCTTAAAAGCTATTTCCATTATATTTTCTTTAGCTTTCCTTTCTTGCTATTTCTACTCATTTTTATTTTACCACCCTACCTTCCTCTCATCACTGCTCTATTTCAACCTCTCAATATTTTTTTCTCCGTCTCTCTCCCTCCTTTGCTCTATCTTCTATTATTTCTCTCCCGTCTTCGTCTCTTCTTCCTTTCATGCCCCTCTGCTCCTTATTTTTCTTTCCCAATCCAAAGTGCTCCACGTCACACGAAAAAAGCCCACCTCCCCCATTTTGAAGTTCTCTTTGTGTGGCAGCCCTTGTACTCTTCCGCGTTCCATCTAAAAGCATTGCCTGCCTTGCATGTACCGCTCGGCCCTTTGAAGTCGGTACTGATGCATCCCTGATTCTTACCTATAGCTGGGACCTGTCGAGAACTTGTCTTGCAGACGTCACTTTCCCCAAGTAGTGGCTTCCCCCCTGCTCAGCTTCTTTGCAGTAAGCCTTCGGACATATTTTATTTCTCTTCTTTCGACAATCTTCTTTTGAAGATCTTCCCCCTGCTCCTGCTGTTGCAGCTGACAAACTAATACACCAAAGACCCCCTGTTAACGGGGGGCTTTCCCGCCACTAATCCCCTCACCACCCAGCTAAGCCTGCTGCAGGGAGCTGTTAGCACCTAAACCTTTCTGCTTCCAGAAACGCAGCAGGGGATGCTAACCATTACACCACCCTGACCGGTTGGAGTGTTTACCCAGGACACTATTCAGCTCAGCTGTTCACAGAGGTTTGTGTAAAAATCATAAGTTTCTCGATTTACTAGGTGGTTTTTCTGTCGCTCTGACGTATGTTGCCAAAATACTCAATAGCATGAAGAAATACACATATGGGAAATTAATGACTTTTACAAGTTATGGGGGAAGCAATAACATGCATGAATTTGGGCACGACGATAATAGATTCTCATTTACATCACGAGGCTGTGGTGTTGTAGTCTCAAACCTGGTCTCACGTGGTTCTTCACGGTTGGGTCCTGTTGCCCCACTCAGAGCGTGGAGGATTGCAGGCTCCATCAGTCTTGCCCAGGCCCTGGAGGGGGGAGTTTGTTGTCGTGGCATATGGAGCCTTTAAAATGTCTTCATCCTAAGTTACTGTCTGGTGTCCATCGCATGAGTGTTTTGGGGATGTAGGGTTGTCGGCTCTGGGCATTGAGACCCTACTGCAGACAGGGGCACTCAACACTACACGCACAGGAATTTTGCACAGATTGAGTCACAGTTACAACTTGATGATAGGTTACTATAGTTTCAAAAGTGTTCTTGTGTACATCATGCTTGCTTGAATGTTGTAGCCAGTTATGGAGTCCTAAGCACCAGGATTCAAATTGCACTTGCTGGTCCTCGCAGTGATGAGCGCTTTACCCACTGCGCTAGAATCACAACTTTTCATTGTCACCCACTAGAAAAGAACACATTTAGAGAAGTTTGCTCATGTGGAAGGCTTGCCAGGCTGCTTGCTGGTGAAGCTTGTCTGAAGTCAGTGGCCATTTGAGGAATACCTGCGTAATATACCCCATACACTCAAAATGCAGCGAGAATACCCCTTTCACTATGCTCAGAAGTATGCAGTTGGATTCCTCTCTGCTGAATTCACCTGTTTTCAACAAATTAACTATTTTATTGCCATTGCCTTCGTTGTTAGTATGAAGGAATCCCTCAAAACATTTGCATTTATCTTCCTTTAAAAAAAAAAATAATCCAGGAAGGCTTAAAAAAAAGTGCAATCAAGGAGTCGCAAATAGTAGGTGAAAGGTCAATGAATGCCTTTTAACAGGGGGCAACATATAGTTTTAACTGAGCTAGATTTATTTAAATTTTTACAAAGAATAAAAATGATGCATTTTTAAAGATAGATCTTACTGAACTGGAGAAACCATCATTGGCTGGCCCTATTTCCAGTACTCTTCAACTTAAAAGCTCTGGCAATCAAGACAACTAAATCCATCAATATGTTGACAACGCCCAAATCTACTAATATGTACAGTAAGGGGCTGATTACGATGGGGGTCGGACAAGCCATCCTTTCAGGACCTCCCGACAGGTAGGCGGCAGACAACAACCTCCGAAATAAGATCTGACCACTGTGTGTAGGTGGTCGGAAACATACCTTTTTGGATTGAAGCTTGTGCTGCATTCCTTTTCCTGGCCGCAGTAAAAATGTAAATAAAATGTAAATCCAGTACTTGTATAGCGCACGAATCACCCCCGAAGAGGTCTCAAGGCGCTGGGGGCCGTTGGGAAGATTAAGCGAGCTATTGCCCAGAGTCACATGGTGCTGGGCAGACTCCTGCCGCCAGAGCCAGGGATCGAACGTGATCCCCAGTGTCCAGCGTCAGTCGCCCTGGCCGTGGTGCCACACCTCTCGCCAATCCTCAATGCAAAAACGCAAGTTTTGGAACATCCCTGCATCATGTGCCAGGCACCCTGTGGTGCCTGTCACAGGGTCCATGTATGTTTCACTGCCCCCTACGCCCCATAGAAAAGACCTAGGAACTCTGCTAGGGGCCCCCAACTCACTCTGTCTGTGTTTTCATGGCTGAAGGACCACCATGAAAAGGCAGAGGAAAAAGGACATCGTAATGCCAACGGTGGTGCCTGCACAGGCACCGCCACCATTCAGAGATTATCTGTCATCAATCCTGTCGGAGGCAGAGGTCTTTCCCCCGCCGGCAGCGCTCCAGCCGCCGGCATTGTAATCTAGTGGTTGGACCATGGTCCTGGATGTCATACGGACCGCCACTGATGGCCTGTCTGTGCTAATCGATACGACATCGTAATCGGTACTGAAGTGATGATATCACCCACTCAAAAATTGCCCGAAAACCATTAAGACTAACATTCTAAGTCATACTTGCAGATGAAACTCCTTGAAGACATAGTTTGAGCTGTTCACTAGCAGCAGCAAACTGGTATGTGGCCAGGAGTGGCTCTCATTTTGTTTTTAAAAATGTGAGCAAAACACTGACAAATGTATGCTTTATTTTTCCACTATGAATTGCTTTCCAGCTAGAGAACTTTTAAGTTGACCACCTAACAACAGATGTGCCAAAGACACTGTAAGAACAAGCATTGGCATAGCCAATAGGTCTCGCCTTTGAGACCTTATAAATATTTAGTTATTTAGCACAATATCCTTACTCCAATATTAACAGTTGCATGGCTAAACACTTATAAGGTCCCAAAGGCGAGACCTATTGGCTATGCCAATTCATATTTGCATCAATGGGTTAAATTAGGCACACTTTGACATCAGTTCCTGAAATCCTTTTCCACTCCTCATGAAGGTATGCAGAGAGGAATTAAGAGAGTCACCATCACCACGACAAATACAGCACACAACAAGTTTGCACACCATGGGATCATTTTAAAAGCAGCACTAGCTCATCAGAAAGGACGGAGAACTGAGTAATCGGTGGGAAAATATGGATCCACTACAAACATGATTACCGATGGCAGGCAACTTTTTCCTGTGATGGATTTATCTTCCAGCAGATTACTCACCTTAAGAACGAGTTCCAAAGCAGTACATATGTGGCAGTTGGGATAGAGCAGTACTGGATAACCAAGGGTATTATGCAATACAGCTTCAGCAAAGTACTCATTATTACCTGCATAAAATGTGAGACACAATTGCTTTGTAAAAGCATGCAAAGATGACCACATAGCTGCCCGGCAAATGTTTCCAACTGGGACACCTCTTGAAAGAGCTGCGGAAGCAGTCATGGCACTGGAGGAATGAGTACAAATGCTTTACAAGTATATTACTTAGCCATGGCATAGCAGGTTTGGATACAGAGGGTGATCCAACACAATCACAACCTTGCACTTCTCTCATCCAATGAAAACCACAAAGAGATTAGTATCCACTCTCTCTCTTGTCAAATGTAGTTGTAGGATATTGCACACCAGCTCTAGTCTAGCCATTTGTTTCTCCTCTTTAATTGACTGCAGAGGAGGAACGAAAGTTGGAATGGTGAAAGACCAGACTACATGAACGGGCAAAATCACCGCTCCCGCTGTCGGTGCCGGGTCGGGTGGTACTCACGAAAATGGTGATTCTCCCACAATTTCTATATTATTTCACAAACCTGCCCTTATATATCCCTCCACCCCTCTGTCGCACACTTGAAAGGATAATCAGAGACTGTATTTGGGGTGGCTCCTGGCATAGGGTAGCTATAAAGAAGCTCTACCTGCCTACGAATCAAGGAGGCCTAGCAGCACTAAACATGGAACAGTACTACCTGGCAGCGCAGCTGCAATAGGTAGCTAGGTGGTTGGCCGATTGCCAACTGTACGTGACCCCTTAAGCTGCTCTGACCAAGCTGTTTCACCCCTGTGTGAAGAAGAAACCACCGGAGCTGTTGTTACTCAACGTGAAATACAGATGTTATCGCTGGAGCCTGTATATCACCAAAAATGTGACACCATACGCACCTGCCTTACCACTAGAGGGCGCACCCAGGGGGCGCACCATAACAAGGCACCCGAATTACGCAGCTGGTGGGAAGCAGGGATTCGAGATATCGGAGATTTATACAGGTAGGGTGCCCTAATAACCTATGCTATGCTAATTGAAGAAGACGGGTTACACCCAGGCCAGTTCTTGCAGCACCGCTCACTCCTGACCACCCTAGCCACTACATGAGGGGATATGACCAGCGAGCCCCCAACACATCTTACAATCCAGCACCTGCACGTGATGGGGTGCGGCAGACACCTAATTTGGTTGTTTCCCGCTTCCCTCAGGCAACATAAGCAATCACGCTGACACCATTGCGGCTCCACTGGGAAGGGGACCTGAACTGCACACTTACAGATCCTGAATGGTCCTTGGTATTAGAGAGTCCAACGCATATCCCCAGGAATATGCTCTTCCATCAGATACAATTCTATATCACACAGATTACATACATCACCCCGGCTAAACTTAATAGATATTTTGTTCGCGATGACGCTGCCTGCCCCCGCTGCCACTTCACAAAAGCAGACCTGTTACACATGCTATGGGTATGCCTTAGCCTGCTGGAATACTGGACGGAGGTAGTGGATGCCCTTTCTCAATGCACAGAGCACACCCTCCCCTTTGAGTGGGAGACCTATATCCTACACCTTTACCGTAGAAGCAAGAAACATAAGGTGACATCCACCTTCTTAGACCTAGGACTTGCAGTAGCTAAGAGGCTGATAACCAGAAGGTGGAAGGCCTCTGCACCCCCTCACATATTGGCGTGGAGGCGCTCCATGCTGATACGGGCTAAAGCAGAAAGCGTTGCGTCGGGAGGACACACTGAGTACCCATAAGACTTCATTCGCTACAAGCTGAGATGGGATACTGATCGGACTGCAAAACATGTACAGTGCTGAGATAAGCACGCCGCCCCCAGCTGAAAGCATATCCCCGGACCACGCACTAGGGGTGGAAAGCGGGTTCAGTCAACAATGTATTTGAGGGTTCCATGCTGGCACACATGATCGCGCACTGCTCGCTGTGAGTCCTAGGGCATATGCAAGACTCTACTTACAATAGAGAAAAATGGAGACACACTGATGTGGGGGACCAGGAAGAGCTCCAGTTTTACACACAACTACCTGTTATGTTTTATGTTGTCCCGTTTACTTAATACCCGCCTCTCTGTTAACAGAACATTACAGTCAGTAATTACCGGGTTAACACACACGGTGTACACAGGCACGAAGTGTCTGCAGAAGGTTTTACGGCTCAATATGCACAGCGTATATATGTATAGTGGAAGCAAATTCTGGCTACAGCTAGAAGCACACACATGTCCCAATTACATCTGAACTAATGCTTGTTGTCAACTAAGATACTAGCCTAATGGACAACATAAAATGTGTTGAATACTGTGTATTTCTGTACTGTTAACTGAAAATTCAATAAAACCAATTCAAACAAAAATGAAGGGACAAAATCACCTTGGAAAAGGATGGGCAAGAGAAGTTCACCAGGAAGGCACATAAAAGGAGAGAGAGCTGCTAGGTAGCCCCTAATCACAGCCACCACCAGACCTTGCTTTTCAAGTGGTTGGAGAGCCGAGAAGTAAACGGATCAATGCCTTCCACTGCTCATATCTGTCCCAGATGCCTGAATAAATGGATTTGTGGCAGGCCTCTGGGCCAACAAGATAACGTCTGTGACCTCATTAGGAAACCAAAAGGATTTTAGGTGGCACCACTAAATTTCCACATGTGCAACAGCATCCTCTGGGAATTGGGGTGGAGGGCCCGACCATCCTGCCATATGAGCAGGTCTGCTTTCTGCAGGAGGGGAAGAGGTGGACAAATGCAGAGCGCCAAGAGGTTGGTGTAAGAAAGCCTCCTAGCAAAAGTCTGGACTAATCAGAATCTGTCAAGCCACATCCTTCTGTACTATGGATGTGAGCAGATTCAGTGAAAACATACACGTGCGCAGATGCGAACTGAACTATAAAGCAATTTTTGATACACAAATGGAAACCGCAATCTCAAGAAGATCACATCCGACACTTCAGGATGTAGCTAACACTAATGATCCAACAGTAAAAGTCAACTGAGAGCATATATCCTCACAATGAGAAAGCCTGCCCACTGAGCTGCCCTAGGAAGAAACCTTGTTGGTGCACCCACTTCTACAAGGAATTTGTATACCAAACATAGGGTCCACTACCACCTCCTCCCGGACTGTTGATTTAATGGATAGAGATGCTGTTGTACGAAAAAATGAATTGCACCCTAAGATTGAAGGAAAGAAGGCCGTCAGACAGACTGCCTGGAGGTATAGCATATTTATGTGCAGGCACTGCTTCGACACAGACCAGAGGCCCATGCAGTTCTGTTGCTTAACCCCTTCAGTGCTAATGACAAGGGTAACTCGTCATGGAGTTTCCATTGATTTCAATGGAAATTACATGAAGAAGAGCAAATACCCTTAGCATCCAAGTGGTTAATTAAGCAGTCCAGTGCAGCAAAGAGGCAGAGGTTCGGTGACCACAGTAGCCTGAACCTCCTTGGGGCTGAAATGGTGACCCTACTCAGGAGGTTTTAGATACCCATTTACCTGTGCAGATCTTGGTGCAATAAGTGGAAGACCTGTACCTGAGACAAAGGGCTCCCTTGATGTTGCAACCATGGTCTCCTCACACATCACTTGAGGGCCCTCATCTGCCATCTGACTGAGGCACCAACATGAAGCCATGGGACCTGCAGGACCAGGATCCAAGTTTGAGAGAGACACATTAGAATCATTGTCCAAATATTGACGATCTCATGATGAGGTGGGAAGGTCTTCACAAGGATACTGTTAAGCACTGTTCAATAAAGGCCTCTGCGTGGAAGTAATGTGTGAATTTTCAACGCTGATTGTAAAGCTTAGGTAGAGAACAGTCATCATGTTCAGGATATGTTCCTGAACCAGCATCTGGGACTCCATCTACACCAGTCAGTCATTCAAGTACAGAAATACTTCTGACATCTGCAGCAAATCTGTCACAACGGCCAGTACCTTTTGTAAAGATGCAGGACGCCATCATTAGCCCGAATGGTAGGACCACAAAATGAAAATGTTGTAACCTCATCCTACACCTCAAGTAGCTCCAGTGGATAGGAGGAGGAAAACAGGCATTCTGTCATCCAGGGGCTCCAACTAATCTCCAGAGCTCAAGGTCAACAGGAAGTGTCTCAGGGATAGCATTTCAAACCTATCTTGCGAATGAAGAATGAAGAAGGTGGAGGCAAGGAAGCAGAGGAGATAAAACCATGTGCCCTCTCTTCTGAGGGCACAACTTCAATGGCTTTTTCCAGTAAGGCAAGGACTTTTGACTCCAAGATCGAGGTGTGAGCCAGAGACATGCTCAAACGGGGAGTTGGGTGTGATCTGGCAGGACAGGAACTATAGATAGGGAATTGCATAGACTTGGCCCCCTCAGCTGGATGACTTGGTGTTTCTGGATCATTTCCAAGTGCTGATATAAAGATTTGGAGGCGCGCACCAGATGATGGTGGCGGTGGGGGAGAGTCCGAGTTTTAGAGACTGCAGAGCCTGAAGAGAATGGTGGAGAGACAGTATGCAATTGCTCATGTTTTGAGATCCATCCCTGCCTTCAAAGGAAGGATACATCTGCTGAGGTGTCTGGACAGGTTTAGTTGCTTATCCACAGAACTTACAAAACTGTTGACTGAACTGCCATGCAGAGAAGGTCAGGCCCAGAGTCCCAGTCACTGCCTTGCAATTCTTGAAGCTTTCCAAGGAAGAAAACGTTTTCTCTACAAGTAGTCATTCTCCATCAAAGGGTATATCCATAAGACTGCGTGGACATCCAAGCATAGCCCAATATTTAAGAGTGTCTCCGTAGTGAGACAGCTGTACCCACAAACTGGGCATCAGGGTCCACAGAGTCAAGCCACATTTCAATAGATGTAACGGTGCATCCAGTCATTCACTTATGAGGTATGAGAATGGCTTCTTTATGTTCTCTGGCAGGTTGATGACAAGAGTTTTGCCAGTTAACATAACACAAGGACATACCAGCCAAAATGAAAGGTAGATTTAATGTACAAACTCAAGCTACAGTGAGTATTATCTTTGTGATCCAAAGCCTCACGTTTTAGACTCTGTCCAGAGAGGACATAGGCCAGGCATTTCGGTTCTGCTGAGAGCAAGACATCTGGACCACCAGAATCTCCACAGATTTTTGTGAGGAAAATAAATGTGGATCACTCAAAGGACTTCTATGGTGCCTAACTATCAGACGATGGAGTGCTGAGCCCGAAAAGGGTTTCTCCCATTCAACCATTATATGCTTTAATTCATGTGAAAATGAAGCAAAGGCTCTTCAGAAAGTATTGAGGGTTGCCACAACTTGGTCAGAATATTCCACTGCACTTCCACAGAAGGTAAAGTCCCTTCCAAGTCCTCCACTTTCCAAACAGGTGTTGTGGAAGACAAAACCTTCTTCGAGGTAGGGCCAGAGGAGTAGGAAATGTAGCTTTCTGGTGAAGTATCTAGGAATCTGGCGTTGGACCATTGGCTTTCTGGATATCCAAATAACAGCTGGCATCAGTATTAAAACGAGGCAGGAGGACATCAGTTTCTGACTCATCCTACTTGTCTATTGTCGTTATTCTCCAAAGACAAGGCGAACATGTGAACCTTTGGGACCAAAGGAAAGGCTCACTGCGACGTTTTCCCTGGCCACAGTGATAACACTTTCTCCTGCGTGGCTAGTGGCATAAGGTTGCAGGGTCACCCAGAAAAGATCCAGCACAGCTATCCAGGAAAAAGGATGGGGGTCAGCCGAAGGACTGGGGAATTTCATCCATAGCTTTTTAGGAGCCAGGAGATCTTACAACTTTGAGAAAGAGTCTGGTATTATCGATAGCACCATGATACTAATAGTCCTTGCAGTGGTATCTCTTCCTTGAGCAAGAAAAGGATTTCCCCTCCCTATGCTGCTTTTGGATTTCTTTTGTGGGAAGGTCACCTGCACCTTACATCTTACATGTGCAACACCATTTTCAGACCTGGAGGCTGATTTTGTATACTGAAAAAATTATTCATGCCAGAAAGTGGTACATTATACAACTAAAAGAAAAGCATTGGCGCAGGGCTGTAACTGGAACAAGGCACTTCAGATATGATTATTTAATATATGTAGAGTGTTATGGTGTATGTTGCTTTACGGTCCATGTGTTAGCAAAAGTAATGGTGTTTGAGTATGTATGAATGCTTGTGTGTGGGAGACATGTTCATGGGAGGTGTTCATGAATGCAGTAGCTATAACCACAAAATAGGAGTGGGGCAGAACGGATTGAAGACAAGTAAAGGGGAAAAGAGTAGGATGCCAAAAACAGGCATTAAAATACAAGGCAGCAATAGGAGGCGATGGCACTGGGGAGTGGTATGGAGCAATACATCTGCTGAAACAGGATGTGTGGGCATCCCCAAGCAGTTAAATGTGGTTGCAAAGTGGAATGGGCCCTCAAGCCCTCTGCAGGCTGCTTTTTAGCCAATGTATAGCAGATCTTGATGCAGAGTACAATCCATTGAGAGATGGTCTCTTTCTGCACTACATTGCCCTTTTTCATTGCAGTGAACCCAGTGAATAGCTGATCATCTATCCGATTTTTTGGTTCAGTCGATGTAGAAAGGAAGAGCTCTCTTTGGGTCCAGGCTGTGGAGTCTCTCCTCTTTAGAAGGATGAGGTGGGGCTAACAATCTGGGCAGTGTGAAGTTCTGGCCAAAATGGAAAGGGGTGACCACCTTTGGCAGAAAAGCTGCACATATCCTAAGAACTAGTTTGTCTTGGTAAAAGCTTGTGTACGGAGGGTTAACTGAAAGATGTTAAAGCTCGCTGACCCTCATGGCCGATGTAATGACCACGAGAAGGCCATCTTGAAACTTAGGAGTCTGAGAAGACAACTATGTAGGTGCTCAAATAGTTAACCCATGAAGAACTTTGGGACTAAATTAAGGTACCATTGGGGCATGATAAAAGGAGTACGAGGGAACAAAGGTTTCAAGCCCATAAGAAAGTGTCACAACAGACAACTTGAACAGTGAAGGCTGATCCGGCAACCACCAAAAAAGCTGATATGGCCTAAAGATAACCTTTAACTGTGTCCAGGGCCAGGCCTTGCCAGGCTAAAGACAGCGCAAACAGTAGAACCTCTGACAAGGGGGCTGAAAGCAGGTGAACATGACATGGGGAGCACCATGAAACAAAAATGTCCCAACGGCAAGACTATAAAGTCTTTGTTGAGGCTACTAAGGTGGCATCACAGATCTCTAGAGGCTGAACACAGGCATTTAACTGTCGCTATGGAGGGTGCGTAGGTTTGGATGTAGAACCTCGCCCTGCTGCTGCTAAAGAGTGTCTTCCAGAAGAGGCAGCTTGATCGAAGGCAAGATGCTCATTCTCAGGAGCTCGGGATACTAGACTCTGGATGGCCAGTCCTGAACCACTAGGATGACTTGGCCCGGTTGGTTCTAATCTTCTTGAGAATTCGGGGCAAGAGCGATATCAGCATAAAGGCGTACAGAAGTCCCAGGTTCCAGTCTAAACAGAACGCATCTCTAAGCTGCTTTGGAAACTTCAAAAAGCAGAAGAGCGGACATTGCACGTCCCTGGCAGTGTCAAATCGCACAAGTCAAGGATCTCCGCATTCTCAGACAAGACTTTGCACCACCTCAGGGTGTAGATGTCATTCGTGATCGACAAGTCATCAGCGACTGAGTTTGTCTGCCCTGGCATGCAGAGATCCTGCCAGATGTTGCACGACCAGGAAGATGTCCTGTGGCTCCAGCCAGGTGCAGAGGAGCAGGGCCTCCTGGCACAGAGTCTATAATCCCACTCTACCCTGTTTGCTGCAATACCACGGTGCTATCTGTGAACAACTGAACCAGCCTCCTTTGATTGATCTCTGATCTCCACCTCTCTCAGCTGGCCATCCCAACGGAGAAGTGATGCGTTAGCCACCACTGTCATTTCCAGGTGGGGAAGGGAAAGGGCTCTGCCGCTGGTCCAATTGCAATACATTAACCGCCACTGCAGAACTTTTGCAGTCTTCTTCAAGATCTGGACCAGGTCAGAAAGATTCAGTACCCACTGGGACTTCAGGACCTACTACAGAACCCACATGTGCCATCGGGTGTGCTTCCCCAGTAGGATACAGGTCATCCGACCCAGCAGCCTCAGAGTCAGTCCCACCAAAATCCAGGACAGAGGTTAAAACATCGGGATCAAAACCCAAATGTCCTGGAGTCTCCAATCTGGAGGGTAGGTGCAGAACTGCATTGTACCCAGAGGAGCTCTGATTATAGGGAGCATCTGAGCCGTCAAGGTGTGACTCTGAGAAGTTGATAGTGAACCCCAGCGAATGTAGGAGGATCCTCGTATTCTTGAGGTGGTTGGCGACTGCCGGGGTGAGCCCGCTGTCAACAGTCAGTTGTCATGGAAGAGAAGACTGAGGCCTCTGACCTCCGAGGGTGAGCTGCAACCACGCCAACACTTTCATGAACACCCTGGGCACTGATGAGGCAAAGTGGAGGACAGTAAAAATGAAATGCTTGTGAGCTACTGTCATTCGCAAATAACACCTGTGTGTTTGCAGAATGTGGAAGTGAAAATAGTTGTCCTGCAAGTCCAACACCTAGACTCCAAGGCCGAGTGCAGACGGCTCTCCTCACCAATATAGCTAAGTGGCAGGCTGGAGATGAGACCAAGCCAGCATTTGTGGACCTGTCCAGTTCACTGGCATCTCCCTGCCCCTCATACAAATTGTTATCTTGGTATAGATGGGCCATTCCGTCAGAGCGGTCAAAAAACAGATCGAAATGGCCCAAGTGGCTTCGAGAGCAGGCTTGCTGGCTGTACACAGCTGGGGGATCTCTTGGCTCAGTGGAGCCGGAAAGCGTAGCAGAGGGAGTCAGGGGCCCAAAAAAGGAGTGCATGGCCACATAAAACTGAGTTGGGAAGGGGTAGCTCCGGGGAAGTGCAGAGCGGACTCGGCCTCTGGTTCTACAGGAGGAGTGTGGAGCAGGGCCTAGAAGCACGAGATTACCATTCCAGTTTATGGACCACAATCTATTCACGCTGCATGCTTACTTCACGATGCTCCCATATTGTTGCTTGGGTGGGCAGCCTTGTTTAATGTAACCTCTCTTTCCAAATTCCTGTAATTTTTGCAACTACTTTTTATTCAGTTCCTGCAGCCTACTTCGATCAGCTGGTTAATAAACTCTGGAGTCTGCTGTGACTGGAAGATATCCTGGATTGCACTACTGTCCTATGTAGGTATGTCTGAGAGGGTGGTACTTCTTTGCCCAAATGAAAGATCTATTATGCTTCTCAGCCAGAGGTCTCTAATGACGCGTTTTGGCTGAGCTTTCTTTTGGGATTGAAATCATAGATTTGGGCAAAAGGACCTACTTGCCCATATACAATGGCAAGAGTGTAGAAGGTGGCAAGACTGTGATTGTGTAGCTGTGCAGTCTTAGGGTAGGGTTTGAAAGGTAGCTACTTCTTGCTGGGCTCGAGGATAGGTTGAAGAAAGGGAATCCTTTGTGAGTTGGGAGTGTATAGGAGGAGGTCACTGGATTGCCAAGTTTTCAGGTTTTGTGACCTTACTGGTATCTTCAATTTAGGAAACAGAGTGCAGGAAAGTGCCCCTTTTTGGCATGATCACCGCCACTTTTTGCCTGGTAAGTGATGTGATTTCGACTGTTAGTGCACTGAGTTCCTGCTAACCAGGTCCACTGTGCCAGAGCTCTTTCCCAAAACTGTACAATTGTTTCCCCAACTGAAAAACCTTTAGCGCTCTCTAAGTCCCTAATAAATGGTACCCCTGGCACCTAGAGCCTGGGGTACTAAAGAGGGTCCCTAAGGGCAGCAGCACAAATTGTGCCACCCTAAGGGACCCCTCACCAAGCACATGCAGGGCTGCCACATTAGGCTGCACGTCTTGGTGCAGACATAGGTGAAACTACGACATATCACACATCCCTGTGTGCTATGTCCATTAACACTGCATGTGATATTTGTAAGTCTTCCCAACAGCAGGCCTGACAGCCCTAAGGCAAGGTGCTGAATATTACATGGGAGGCAATACCTACATGAGCAGACATGCCCCTGTGCTGGTTAGTCCTATTACTGCCATTGTAAGTGGACAGGGAAGCCATTTCAAAACATGTGCTAGACACTGATGAAAACAAGTTAAACAGCTACATGATGGTTTAGCTGAAAATAGGGATGTTTGGTATCAAACATTCCGTATTAACAAACCCACACTGACTGCAGTGATGGATTTACCACGCATGCACCCAGAGGGCACCTCAGAGGTGGCCCCTGAAAACCTACCAGACTCTGGTGTGCTTGCTGACTGGTTTCTGCCTGCCTGCCACGAGACACTATTCGGACCTCCTAGGGTGAGACCCTCTGCTCTCAGGAGACCCTGGACAAAAGCCTGTGCGGGAAGAGGGTCCAACACCCCCTCCCACAAAATGACCTGCTGATTAGCATTCCATGGGCTGCAAGCCTCAAAGGACTGCTGCCTTTGAAATGCGAATCGGTCTTTCTCTCATAGGAGAGGAAGCCAACTCCATTGTCTAGGGCTCCCTTGGCACCTGGGCAGGCGGGCAAATTAGCTAGTCAAGTAGGCATGCCACCTCCAGGCTAGTACCAATCTCTAAGGTGGGCTACTGTGAGGTAGATACGATTTTTTATAAGTAGCGATCTTTATGATGGCATACTTAGGAATTCTGAGACAGGGTTATGCCCACTTCCCACAGGAATTGGTCATATATGGGGGGTGAAGTGATCCCAAAGGTCAGTAGCCCATTGGCTACTACCCTACACTCCCTTACCATCCCTAAATTGGGTATTTAGGGGTGCCCCTGGCACCAGAAAATCAGATGCTGGTGACCTAAGAAGAGAAAGGACACCAAAGAGCTGCAAAAGCAGAGAGGAGAAAAGTAGTTGCTTACCTGGATCCAACCCTGTCGACCGGTCTGCATCCCTCATCGAAAATTGCACTAAAGTCGAATCGTCCTGCAGCGGATGACTCCAGAACATTGGGAGGACTGCCTGTCTTCGATAAAGACTCAAGACCTCCAGTGAACAGCGGTTCAGACACTCCACAGCAAAGACTCTGAGGCCTCTGGAACTGCCTGAACCAGACACCCGAACCAACCACAGCACCTGTTGCCCCCAGCCCAAGTTGAAGTTGGCCAAAGGTGTCAACAAGGTCCACTGGCCCTCTGGAGCTCAGGTTCATCGTGGTTTCACACCTCGTGGATTCCCTGATGTGGCCTGCAGCCTCTGCCCCACCCCTCCCCCCCACCGCGACTGCTCCTGGTAAGAAAACCCAAAGCCACCTCTGCATTGTCGCCCCCGGGCCGCAAAGAAGGTGACCCCAGATGTCTCTACATCCCAGAGCATCGCAAGAGTTTAGCCTCCTTGTTGGTTCTACCCAACTGGCCCTCCAGTCAAAGCCTGCAGCCTCTTTTTGCAGTGACCAATCTTCATAGAAACCTATTGGGCTCCCGACTAGGTTTTGCACTTTGCACCCGACTACCTCCGTGCCGCTGGTGGTGTACTGCTGTTGCTTTCTTGGACCTTGCCCACCCCCCACCTTAACTACTGGAGATTGGTCTCGTAAGTCGCCTTAGTGTACCTGATTGCAGAACTCAAAAATTGCACAGTATCCACTTCTTTGAAGTGAAAAGGTAAAAAGAATTAATATTTAAAAACGTACTTACGTGAACAATTTTTCTTTGTAGCCTAAACATATATAAAGATACTTGATATTTTTATAAATTGGTGTGGATCTCCTGCTTGAGTCGTATTGTCATTTATTTATCATTGTATGTATTTGCAAACGTCCTGCACTCCTCTGTGTTAAGCTGTAGTGAAAGAGGCACTCTTGTGGTTTGGCACCCTAGGATGACCTTCGACTAACATCATTTTAATTGACTTTAGTGTGTTATTTTACCCTAACCTAGATATATGAGACGGTTGTCTCCTGCATATGCCTGCTTCTCTTCTCTCCTGTAATCTTGTTGTCTTTCAGTGGGAGATGTCACGGAGTAGAACAGTCTTGCCAAGAATAGAAGGTGTGGGATGTGCATTTGAAAGTGTGAGAGAGAGGTGTGGAATGTGCTTTTTAGTTTCGTAGTGCAGTGTTGTGAGCGGTGATGCACACATGTGCTCGGTGTTGTACATTGAGCGTTAAAGTATGTGATGCTATAGAAGATTGAGAGATAAAGTATGCGATGCTATAAGCAGTTGTGCAGAAATGTGCATTGTGTTGTAGATTGGTGAGAACTATGAAGGTCTTACTATTGGCTTTGACATGGCCTCATGTCACCGTGTTTTCTGACTTTGCCTTGCTTCAGCTTTTGTGCGTGCAAGGCAGTGCTTGCAAGTTGTTTGGGTTATGAAGTGCTTACTATTGGCTTTGACATGGCCTCATGTCACCATTTTTACTGACTACATTTTCTGAACTGATGCTATTTTCTGTGCTCGCACGTAGCTGCAAAGTGGAGAGGACATGTTTCTGCTCCTCATTTGTTTTTCGCTCCTCACTGACCAGAGTGAACTGGATATTATCTGTGGAATGTACAACTCTGCCTCGGAGTCAAAATACGAGACCTTGGCCAGTCTCCGTCTTGGCCTTGTCGCAGACTAGTACAGCCAGCTCAGTCTTTTCTAATGAGAAGGGGGCAAGGTTTTCTAGAAGCTTCACCTCAAGTTTAGTAATGGTATTTAAGATGGGAACGTTCGAGGGCCAGGTGGAAGCTTGCCACAGAATAGATGTATTGCTGTGGAGGTGACAGAATCTGAGTCCAAATTGAGCTCCTTCCTGGGCTGGAAAAGGGCTCCCCAGCTTGAGCTGGCAAGGATGTTGCTTAATTGATCGGTGAGGTGTTCCTAACCATTTTGTAAATATTTTCTACTCTTTGCTACATGTACATACTGCATTTTATTCTAATTGTTCCTGTTAGTCACTTGATACTTGGAAATCTGCATTTACTGATATATTTGGCCTACTGTTCTAAAATGTTGCATTAATAAACTTGTGTGGGTGTTATTTTAAATGCACCTGGATTTGTCTTATTGCCTCGCCTAAAGGGAGTGCTGCGTCTTTTCCTCGTCTTTAGGGAGTGCTGCTCAAAGTGTATTATTTAAATGTGGAGTGGTATTTTAAATGCACCTGGATTTGTTTTCTTGCCTCGCCTGAAGGGAGTGGTGCGTCTTTTCCTCGTCTTTAGGGAATGCTGCTTAAACTATATTATTTAAAGGTGCAGTGGTATATCTGCCTCCAAAGTGGGAGCGCAGGGTTTGGGTGTGGCTTATTGGTGAAAAGTCACATTCATTACATAAACCTAAGACCGCTTAACCACACTACCCTCTAACAGAGCACTTTGGGATTGCAAAGCAAGCCCCTGTCCACTCATAAGGGAACCCCTAGACTCTTTACACTGTATATCAGATTTTTGATATAACAAAGAGCCAGCTTCCTACACAGAGCATCATAAAGGCCTGAAGTCATTTGACCAATTACCGATTTACTTTGATTTATGGGGCAGTGAATGTTTATATTCCTGCAAGTTCAAGAAGCATTGCAGTGTTATGGGATTGACTAAGAGGTCTTGTCTAACTGTACACAGCCTGAGGCCAGGTCATAGTGCGAGGAACTTTTCTGTGGTGCAAATGTCCATGAGCTAATTGTATTGATATATAAGGTGACAAATGGTCTTGGATACATGAAGGACACATGGAAGTTTTGTAGCAACTACCGAAAGACTCAGGCTCGGAGGGGAGTACGTTAATCAGGCCAGACTCAGCCTGATTCACCCAAGCTCTTGCACAGGGCTTACTATTTTAGACCAGACCTTTATTTAATAGTTCAAGTGCCTAACCACCACTGCCAGAAGTGTGAGACAGATGAGGTTACCTTCTTTCACAAAACATGGGCAATTGAAATCGTTCAGACGTTCTGGAAACAACTAGTGGGTCTAACAGTCCTCCCAGGAGGGCAAACCCATAAATGTAGTGGGGTAGTACTAGGGCTCAAAGGCTCGAAACATGGCATGGATTGGTATATGGCCAGAGGGAAAATGATGCATGAGGGGAGTAGGTGTCCCCAGACGTTTGTAATGTTTTGGAGACAGTGGCACTACCATTACAGTTTAGAGTGCAATGGGGGATCTCCAGCACTCCTACGGTTCACTGCGAGTACGTAAAATTTCTTATGCCATTCGGTTTGTATTAACAACTCTGATGACGTTTCTTATACCAGCTTAAAGCACACTAAAGTCTTACCATCAGTGTACATTTACATATATTTTAAATGCACTGTCATTTTGATTTTCTGTGATTGACATTCAGCAAAAAAAGCAAGAACTGCAGAAAATAGTTGTCAGCAGTTTTACTCGAGTGTACTGTATTCAGTTTTAAAAGTCTTCTCCCATTCTTCCCACGAGAAGAGCCCAGCACCAGTTCATTAGTGGATATCTGTAGTTTTTACTTATAACACGTTTTTTCCTCTATTGGTGTGCATTGAGAAAAAAAGTTTTATGTGTAGTACCGAAATGTATGGATTTTACCATTACATGCCCCACCGAACAAGGGGGCCAACATCTGGTCCGTTGAAATGGCAATTAGCCCCAAGCTTATATTTTATGCTTGCTGACTATTTTACATTAAACATGCGTTTGATTTCTATGAGTTATCCAGAGTGTCAGTTTTCTTTTACAAGTGCATTGAGTCACCATGAATGACTTGCCATTGGTGCAATCGCCTCCTCTGTTGATACATCATCTAATTATCTTAATTGATGATGCTCAATCTATATTTTGATATGTTCACTGCTCCATCAAAAGTCACAGAAGATTTTTTGTTTGTATAATTTGCTGTCTGTTAAATTATATGCCTGTGTGTGTGCTCCATACACCACTCTCTGACTTGATATGTTTCATCTGGCAACTGGTACGAAACTATGGGAGTTGTCCGCTGTTTTTCTACATGGATACTGTAGCTCAGGATAATGTCCTGCTCCTAGAACTTATACATATAACAAAGCTCCACTGAATACGTAGGAACATACATAATGTATGACACAGCATGCTCTGAATTGAGTTGAGTTTGTTATTTGTTCTGACACTATGAATGTAATCACATTAAATAAAAAAAGACAGTTTGTTTTGACCATGGCAAACCCATCAATAGCTAGGATTTGTCATTGAACACAGAAAAAGGGATGACCACTTTGTTGCTTCAGCAACACAAACCTTAATCAATAGTTTCAGAAGTGTGCTCAAGTGCCTCTTGTCACTATCCCGTAGCACATAGATAAAGAATAAGCGTGGCTAGGACACATAACTACCCTTGAAAGCTGGAGTCTCAAAATGATGACACAAAGAAGAAAAACGCAAGGCTTTTTGAGATCTTTCCTCTACTCTTATTTTAGGTTCATGCTACACATTAATAGCTAAAACAAGAACACTTTTAGAAATAGACCATGTAGTAGAAAGAGTGAGTAAAGTGAAACATAGTGCATATTGTTAGAAAAACCGAGTTCACGGCCTGAAAACATCTACTTTGTTGTTTTTTGTACTCTGAAAAGCTCTGTGGTATAAGCCTCCCTTAGTAATGGTCAGCCCAGCTGAAATTGGACTGAATAAACATAACCTTTTAACATAAGGTCAACAACCCAAGAACATTGTGGGCAATGGGCACTTGGTAGGTTCCAGAGGACATGTACAGAGGGGGCATGTGAACTGTGCTTGTTACGTAGCATGGAGTGTGTCTGCTGTGCTTTACTGTAAGAGGACACAATTCCAAAATGTGGATGTCCTGTGAGTGGATATTCACAAGCTAGATGGTACAGAAAGTCAGCCAGACCGGAACCTACAATGTAGGAACATTCCTGAGGTCCATTGACACAGTCCAGGGCTCCTTTGAAGGGAAGGAAAGAGACAAGTGCCCCTTTGAGGAACAGGGACAGCTACTTCTTCCTTCTGCTTAACTTTCTGTTGTATTTTGGTAGTTTTATGTAAAGCTGGAGTAGGAAGGTAGGATCTGCTTTTATGGTTACCCCCACTTTTGCCTGGTGCTAAGCTGTTGTTGACTATTCTGACTGTGATCCTGCTAATCAGGACCCCAGTTTCTTCTTTCACCCTTAAATTGTTGTGGGCAGTACTTGGGTACATCCCAGACTGGATACTGGGGTACCCTCATCAGTCCCTAGTATACAGTACTAGGGTACCCAGGGCATAGGTACCCTAGAGGTCCCCCAGGGGCTGAAGCATGCATTATGCCACCCATTGGAGACCATTCAAAATGCAACTACAGGCCAGCCATTGCAGCCTGTGCAAGCTTGTGCTAGTACCACTTACGAAAGATCATAGGTTTCCTATACCTAGGGCACTTAAAACCTATAAGTCATCCCTATAGCAGGCCTTATCAATCCTGAGGCAGGGTGTTAGGTTCTAAGTGTGAGGGTGCCCCTGCATGAGCAGTGCAAATGGTAAAAGGAGCCTGCAAGGGATTTGATTTGCAACAATCTTTTTGTTATTCACAAATGAATCAGGGGGTTAGTCCTACCGGATGAGCAGGACACCTCTACAACCAACGGAGTCCATTCTCCCGGGTAGTAAGTGAAGCAGCCATATACCATATAGAGGGGCACTGCGTAATTACGTGATGACCATCTCAAAATCGGCTGCAATGAATCCTATCATGTTTGGTATCAAACATGTTAGAATCATACCACCACACCGTAAACAGTGTGAGAGGTATGATTCCAAGCACTGGTAGAGCCCTCCGTTTGGCTCTCAGTGCTCCAGGAACCAGTCTTCTAGACCTGGACAGCACAACATTGCTGCTGCCGACCAGAGACACAATTCTGCCCTCCTGCTGCTGAGCCAAGCTCGAGCAGGGGAAGGTAGAACAATAGGTATCCTCTCACAGGGAGGTGCGACCACCTCCCATACAGGATTTAGCGTATTGGGTATGGGTGGGCGTGCTTGCCAGGGCCACTCAGTCTGCATGACGGGCACGTTTAGTGCCTCCTTGCATAGTCCAGTTCAAATCTGCTTGTGAGAGCCGCAGGAACCGAACCCCTGTGCACCACATCCACTTGCCATTGCATAGGCTTGTTGGCTTACTTCCATCAAGATCTTCATGCTCCAAGAAGCCCTAACCTCAAGTATCTCCACTGACCAGAATCTTCGTCCACACCACATCGTTTGCACCGTGGCCTGCATCTTTTGTTGAGCTGCTCGAGGTACTATTGCAACTCCAGTGCCTCCGGCCTGTGCATCCTGTTGAGTGTCAACTTTGTTTCTTTTGGGCTCCCATGATTGCTCGGGGCCTGCCCTGACTCCCCTGCTAGTGGTGAGTCCCCTGGACCTTGCTGATCTTGACATTGCACCTTCTTCTACTTCAACGTTGTTTGCAGTTGCCAAGGCTTGTTGGTGCTTCTGACAGACACCGACCCCATAACTCTCGACATCCGACGTGGGACAGCTTGTGCATGACTCCTGGTCTTCCTCAGCCCCGCTGTAGTGTAGTTCCTATTATCCCAATAGGCTCTGCGCATTGGAATAATACCTTCAATAGTATAGGCCTAGACCAGACGTTAACTAGGTCTACTACTGTCGATATTAGACTTAAAGTTTTGGGTTTGCCAGCTAGCTCAGAGTTCACTAGAAACTTTCTCGAATGTTCAGGAAGGAATTAACTTCCCTGATTAGACAAGAAGGGATTTAGTTTCTGACAACCATAGAACATGACAACTTTGCTCTCCCCTAATCAAGAGTGTATCTCGAGAGTCGTGTGAACAAAAGGCAATTTATTTTACTCAGTCAGTACGTGCATTCTTAGTCTCATCAGATTGTAGAGAAAAGGAAGAGACGGGTGTGTTCAAATAAAGATGTTATTTATTGATCAGTCTCTTTTCTCGTACAAGAGAAATGGATCAATATTATTGCAATACTTATCGTTAAGTAAAGTGCATACATTAAAAGCAGAAGTATAAAATAATACTGTATAAACATTGATATGGTTTCTAAGCCATATGAAGGTTTAAAATGAATAAAATATATTACATACACATATACATTTGACTAAACGTACTCAACTGGTGTTTCTAGATACGCCTACCCCGTGTACCTGACCTAAGCCTAATACGTGGGCGGGAATAGAAAGTTACAGTTTAAGTTAAGTTTGTTTTTGCCAAGTGACTGACTAAAGAATTCTCTGCGAGGGGTTATTCAGTTCTGTACCTGGAAGTTAGGATGAATGAGGGATGGTATCTCTCTTCTCTGCTCTCGATATTCCAGGCTGCCTGCGAGGGCTACCCGGAAACGCCGGTGCTGGATTTCTCGGCAGGAGAAAGCAGCGCGTCTCGTTCTCAGCGCGTCAGGAAGGCGGGGCTGCGCCAGCGGGGTCTGCTCTGCTCTGGGCTTCGGCAAGTATGGCTGCTCCGTCTCGTCACCACCGCGTGTGTTTGCATAGGGCAATATCGGTAATATTTATACCTTTAAGGTGCCGAGATTGACGTAAGGATGGACATAGATACGTCAATAAGGATGTCATACGACCAGGTCGTTAGCACATTCTTTTGCTGAAGTTCTTGGTGAAATCAAAACAATGGCCGCAGGGTTTTTCCCAGGTTGTCATCATGGGGGTTTGCTGCCTCATGGGCTGACTGCTAGTTAACTTGTTGGTTTGTTAACCAGAATAGGGTCAGGAATAGGGGGATCGATTCAGAACCTATAGGAATACATCACACCCACTCCACGCTAACTATGGTCATATTTACTAATCTATGCATAGTAAAACATAGTACAATATATTATAGAGTATTGTGTATACCTTACCACCCCAAAATACATAAATGCATTTTGAAATTTTCAAATATACGGAAGAAAAGCAGTCATATGTATATTATGCGCTCAAGCTGTAGAATAATGCTAAAGTAATAACGCATTTGTATACATTATTGCTATTTGGTATATGAGATTTACACATGAAATGGCTCTTAATACAGAAAAAAAGTTCGAGACCACTTCATCACAGAATATAATAACAATGAACATACCAGCGGGCAGCTAATGTCTATAAGCAGTCTAAAAATAGAAATCTTAGTTCTCTAGGAATAGTTTCTTACTTTAAGCAGAAGATAAGTGTCCCGAAAAATTGTAAAAAATAATTTGGGGCTGCTGAAAAAATTGCTGTCCGTGAACTGGAGGGAAAATTGTTCATGTGACTTTATTATTAAAGTTGAAGGCCAAATTCAGGGAACGCCGTGTACGAGTTTGTTCAAAAGTCCCTATTTCTGTTCTGGTGAGAACATCATATCATTTAGGCTTTCGAAAAAGTTGTCAACAGCTTCCTGGGAGAGTTCCACTAACTCGGAAATAGGTGTAACCATGCATTCATGCGCATGATTGTCTCCATTGACATTCTGATTTGGATTGCTGACAGAAGGTCGTACCTGATCGATGCTGCTTTCATCTTGTACTCCACTACCCCTTAATCGTAGTGGTGAAGCTTCCACGAATGCCGTCATCAGGATTGGTAGCCTTTGAGGGCAGCACAAAGCATGAGCCTTGATCGGACTCAACAATGTTTCTGCATCCATTGGCGCATCCGATTGTAGCGTCAGACAGGTGTCTAACACGCATTCTTCTCCGCATAGCAGGCACCTTAATACAGGTAAAACACATCGTTGCCACATAGGTCGAAAGGATAGAAACCAAGTCATGTTCAGGTCTCTAAGCCGGGATAGTCCCAGGATTCTTGATATCCGGTCCCGGTATCCAATGGCTAGGATTGTTTCTTCCCTTGTCGCAGGTGTTTTGTCTGTGACATGGTTTGCCATAACGAAAAATAAGGACTAGGAATAGGATTCCTGCAATCAGTCCTAAAATGAGGGGAAGTCCGCCAAAAATCGAATGGACGAAGTCTGGAAAAATACCCAGTATGGCTTTGAATGGTGTTAATGCCATCGAAAATACTGTCTTAAATACTTGTGAGACCCCACTGGTATCAGAAATATTTAAGATTTCATTCAGGATTTCTGCGAAATGTATGGGGGAATTAGTTGATAACAATGAATGTATCTCTGCAGTCGTCCTTGCGACTTGTAGATCATATGTTTCTTTTGATGACGTGAGCCTGGTCGGCGTCTGAAGAAGCACTGTTTTCATTCTGCTTAAAGTATCTATTCGAATAGAAGTAATTTTCAAGTTGGGCCATGCCCTTGCCTCCCTGTCTGGAAAGGAGCTGGGGAACAATAAGCGTCCACAGCACTTGACCTTCGCAGTCGTAGTTACGAGATAAGGAGTCCCGGGCATAAGACTACAGCATCTGCGGTCCACAATTAGAATGTAACTCCCATTATAGAGTCTTTGAAAGAATGGTTCTATCTCTGTAGCAGGTGTGCCTAGCTGGTGACATGAAAGGTTATTTGAGTTCCCTTCACAGGCTCCATGCAAACTAATTCCGTTACACAGAAGTGTACCGCTTAGTGACATCGCACAATTATCGCCACTAAGAAACACTTTCTGTCCTTTATTACTGACACATGCATGTGAATAGGGCAGGTCCCATGTTGTTTTAATGTACCCCTTTCCCAATTTCTCGTACATGCCAGCCTGTATATATTTTTGGCAGTATTGAAACCTGAAGGTTGAAATTGGAATATTTATTATCCCATGTATTATCCATTCACTGACAGGTCGTTCTGACATTGTCACTGGTAATCTCTCAAGTTTCTCAATGCTCAGGATTGTATAATCAGCTCCCTTTTGGGCCATACTGATTTGTCTATCAGTAAGGTTAAAGATATAGAATAGTGACGTTGTGTTGATTAAACGCCAAGGCACATAGCCTGAACGCAGATTTTGTAACGTCCAGCCAAGCTGTACAATAGAACGCAATTGGGACTGACCGTGTTGTAATAACAGTAAGTCTTGCGATAATATGTCGATTGCTGAAGACACAATGCTGTCCAAAGAAAAAATTCTGGAGGACAGAGTCATTAACCCATTGTCCACTACAGAAAGTGATTTTTCCAAATTAATACGGTCAATTTCCCGTATTCTCTCTGCTGTTTCAATTTGAGTAACCTTCCAGGCCTCATTGTATGCTGCATATACTGAGGCTGCTATGAAACGCTTTTGACGCTGTTTGCGTGGTCCCATAGTGAAATCACGCAAGTCAGCACCATCAGTAAGTAAAGTTAGGTGTTGCTTAATTTCTGCCAGTGTAGAAGTTTGTAGCCATTGAAGGCATAATTTGCCCACACTGTAGGTGGTTATTATCCCTGGGTGATGTCTTTGAGGATATCTAGGGTCTGGCCTGGTCATTTTGAACCCCTGTGTTTTGTTCAGGAATCGGTCTTGACAGTTATTAGTATCTGTGGGCCAGATCAACCATTGTTTCCAATCTGGATGTGTTCTGTTTTGGTTTAATACATAATTTACGTCTATCTCTTCTTCTGTAGAACTATTGCTGTTCATTGTTGGTTTTGGAATAGACGGTTTATTTAAGTCTTTGATTTTGGCTAGGCCAAGACAGGTGGTTTGTTGAACAGTGTCATTTAAAAATATAATTTGTTCTGGGATCATGCAGGCTCTAAACAAAGATTCTATACCCTGTACTTGCCATTCTTTTGTACCCCAAACACTTTTCAATTCAACATTTTTGTCCCAATAATCAAAACCAAAAGTATTCATTTGTTCAAAGAATGAGTCTGAATATATCAATTTCGTGTTGGTTATCATGGTCTTCATCCCTGTCTTATTTGACAATTTGAAATAAAATGTTTCAGCATTACTTATGTTAAAACCTGAAAAATATGAATATTTGTCGTAAACGGTTCTTGAGCTTCCTTTTGGAGGGGTTGCACAATGTTCCCATTGATTATAATTTAAAACATTTCTAGGTTGTGCAGATCTATGTAGAAAATGGTTACCATAGTGGTTATAACAGTACATACTATCATAATTTGTAGAACCCTGCAAATAATCATGTTTGGTAAATTTAGCAGACATTACTAAGTCAGACATCATATTATTAATGCTTTCGAAGTCCCAATCATCAGCAAATGAGCTTGGTTTTACAAAGTCACTCAATGAGATCTTAATTTGGTGTGGATATTTCAGGATTTCGACCGGACCATAAATTTCATAGTCAGTGTTATCCCATGCTACCCCACCCGGTATAGGATTGGCTGTGAAGTTGGCTGAAGAAAGTTCTCTTTTCTCGACGTGTGAAGATGTGTGTGGTTTGAGGATCAAGTTGATTTTCTGACTTGCTGTGTCCATTTTAGCATATTTTCCCTCAATGAAGCGTCCCAAAGTTAGTACCATGATGAGCCAAAGTATGAGGATAAATGCACCAAAACCCACCCAAAATTCAAGCCATGGAGAAACCAGATATGTTTCTTTCAGTTGTTTCAAAAGTTCTTTAGCTTTATCTTTAAAGGTTTTTGATGATGGCTGTGTCTTTGATTCACTGAAGCCTTCAGAGGAATCATCGAAGTTTATGAAGTAGCCGGATGCAGTTCTGTCAATTGTTCCAATTGGTTCAGGATTACTGTTTCTTGCATTTGCACTTGGTACTTCATTATAGATTGGTGTGTCTCTGCTAAATGTTTTTATTTGGGCTTTCAGAGGTCTAAGTTCCATTGCATTGTTGCATAGTCCTTGTTGTTCTTCTCTAGGCGTTTCGAATGTAATGAGCCTCTTAGTTAGGACCTCTGTACTGGTAGCAAACCTTGGTGTTCTGCTACTTATTGGGAGTCCACTTGGCCTACTATTTGTTATCGGCCACATGATTGTGGTTTTACCAGGTCGATTGATACAACTCGATTCTCCTTTTTACCAGCAAGCGGTGGTAGTACAACTGATCTTGTCCCGTTGACAGACAAGACAGGAACTGCTTTTCTGTAAGAAGGCCCAAATTCCTTCTTTACCGCGATCTTTTCTCTGACCAGATCCCCGACTTTTGGAATCCAGACAGGTCTTGCTGGGACAGGTGGTGGTTCTTCAGTGGTTGTTGGCTGTTGTTTCAACTTTATGTTGCTCAGGTCTTTTCTTGTTTTGTTTAAGTCCTGCAAAATAGCCAAACGGTCTTTGATATCAAAGCTTTTTTCTTTCACCACTGAAGTCTGACTATCAAGGTCAGAGATCAACATCCTAGTTCCAAATAATAATTCGTACGGACTGAATCCCTTCAGAGAATTTCTTGGCAAGTTATTTAGACTACGTTGGACACTTATTAGATGTTTGACCCACCCAGCTCCCGAACCTAATACCTTTCCGTTATAGATTGCTTTATGCCTTGGTTTTTTCTTTACACCATCCCGTATCCCTCAGGAAGGAAGTGAGAAGATTCCCGCTGTGCTATGCTCATTTGGCCATGTGTCCCCTCAGGCTGGAGGGCTAGAGTGGAAACAATGGTCAAACGTAGCATGCTCTTAGCGTATATGCCATTTAGACTCGCAAATCTTTGTATAACAGTCCAGACGTCAGCCGAGTGCTGGTGGTCTACATTATAAGTGGAAACTAGCCTGTATATGTTAATCGCAAGCCTTGCTTTTTACTCTTGATTTTTTCTGGAGTAAAACGACGAGGTATGAAGCTGTTTCTCTCCCCACTGCGATCTCTGTTGCAGTTTGGGCAGTTTTTTACAAACATGGTGTGATGCAGGCTCATGCCTGGCCACCAGTACCGTGATTGTAATTCTTTCAGAGAATCTTTTAGTTTGAGGTGTCCGAGACCCTCGCCCATATGTGCGTCTGCGATTAACAAGTTTCTCCTGTCCATGTTTGGAATCACTCTATCCCCCACTCCAGGGATTCAAGCAAAAGGGACGGAGTTTGCATCGATTATGTATGTATAATTGAGTGGATAGTTGATCGGTAGTGCTGAGCAGTCGCCTTTTAATGACGTTTTCACCGCCAGCACTGTTTCACCGTCAATGTATTTTAATGTACGCTTTTTTCGAACTACGGGAGCCGATTTAGTTGCTACCGCTGTGGCTGTGTCAGCCAATGAATTCCCTGCAACGTGAACGCCATCACGCTGATGACTCAGTGAGTGTGTCACGTGAGTCTTTGGTAGTTCTTTTTGTAAAAGAGCTATTTGTTCCCAGAGCAGTTTCTGCTTTATTGTTGCATCTGTGTCATCTTTGTAACCGTTTTGAATCTATGTCTGCAAATCATTGTTATATGATTTGACGCAGTAATATGAATCTGACACTATAAGTGTCGGGAATTCGCCATTTTCAATGCTAATATTTCAGTTTGTTGTTCTGAATTAGTTTCTACTGAGTGTGTTTTTGTTAATAGAGGTCTTAGTTTACCTCCGCGCCACACTTCTTTTGTAATCCCACATGTGGGGTTGTATGCTTGTTCTCCCCAAACGGGGGGTTGAGCATGTCCGTCTGTATAAATTACACAGGCGTAATGTCGTAAAGGCAGAATATCGATTGGCAGAGGGAATGTTCTTTCATATTCTAGATTTTTTAATTCCTCTAGTTCTGGATCAAAGTAGTAGTATACTTTGTCCGTTGTGATTGAATTCACCCATTGTATCCATTCCGGATTCAATGTTGTTGTTGGTAAATTACACGGCGTTGTTAATGCCTCAAAGGCTGATTCAGCTGTTCTGACAGTGATTTGTCTACCGTCCGCTTGATCTTTTTCTCTAGCTATTGTGGTTTGAACTGCATGAACAATTTTTTCTTTAATGCTGAATTTCTGTTCAGCTTCTGTGTACAAGTGTGATTTGAATGCAATTGGTACCTTTTCTCCCTCATTAGAGGTCAGGTATGTGAATCCGCATCTCCCTGGGATGACTCGGATCACAAGATTGCGTGTGTTATCACGTGTTTCTAATTTTGTTTTAATTAGCATGTCTGTTTGTAAGGATCTCAATATTTCTGTGTGTATTTGAGTCCAATTAGATCTTTTAAAATCTGGTTTTATTAGATCATAAAGGGGTTTGACCCTTTCTGCGTAATTTGCAATATATGTTCTTCCGAAATTTAGGAAGCCTAGAATTGACTGTAGGTTTTTTAGTGTTCTAGGTGCTTGGAGTACGGCACATTTTTCTAGAAAATTGTCAGCCAGGCTTTTGCCTTCACTTGATAATTCATATCCTAAGAACAGGACTGTCAGATGGGCAATTCTGGATTTTTTAAAGTTGAATTTGTAACCCTCTGCTGCGAACCCAAGTATTATGGTGTTCACTCTCTTCAAGTGAGTCTCCAAGTCATCATCTGTTAAGTATATGTCGTCGACATATGATAATGCTTCGTCGTCATATATTTGTAGTAATTCTGTTACTCTCGCTGAGAATACTCCCGGGCTGTTCTTGTACCCCTGGGCTAACCGACAGAATTGTTTTTGAGTGCCATTTATTGAGAACGCAGACAAATATCTGCTCTCTGGTGTTATGTTTTGACAAAAGAATCCATTAGAGATGTCTAAGGTTGTTTTGTATTTTTTGCGCACTATGTTATTCATTAGTGCAGCACTATGTGAGTTTTGCACTGCAAAAGTTTTGCAACATGAGTTAAGGTGTCGGTAATCCAAAACTAGACGGTATGAATTGTCTGGTTTGGAGACCGGAAACAAAGGGTTGTTCATTTGTGAGGTGCAAGTTTCAATCACCCCCTGGTATTCTAGCTGATCTAGAATTTCTTTTACCTGTTTTTTAGCTTCTTGCTTAATTGGGTACTGCCTTTGTGCAGTAGGTTGTGATTTTAACTGGATTTTGTGAGGAGGAGAGTCCTCATCCCATCCTACGTGATTTTTATATAAAGCAGGAGCTAGAGCTACTGCCCACTTTCTAGCAAGTGTGTATTTTTTATGAATTGGGATGTGATTTGAGAAGGCAGGCATAATTACTTCTTCGCCATGAGGGCACTCCCTGACAAATTCTGGTGGCCAGTCTTTTTCAGCTAGAAGGATGTCATAGCCCTTGGAGAGATTATCCCAAAATAGTCCCCTTATTTTTCTAGTCTTATCTCCCTCTATACGTAATGTTATTTCGTATATTTTGTGAGGTTTGCTAACTCTGGTGTCTGCAGTTTCCACTTGAAGATATTCATTTGTGTCCACTGTCTCCAGATGATTCATAAGGACTTTGCGAGCTATGCTCACTTCTGCTGCGCTGTCTAGCATTGTCTGAGCCCATTCTCCGTTTTTCAGTTGTGTCCTCAGTATTCTCGGCATTGTTAACTACCTTGATACTGGCTACCTTCTTTTTTGAAATTGTAATTTCTTTTTTAGCTGAGCAGGTTCCTTGTCTTTGGACTTGGCGTGCTCTTCTCTTTGTTCTGATCGTCCTCTTCTTTCCGATTTCTGCGAGGAAGTCTGAAAAGATTGAGAGGGACGTGTATCAATGTCTTGATATCTATCAGGCTTTTTTATATTATCCCTATTTCTAAGGTTATATCTTTTCCCAGAGGGGTCACTCTGGGGTGACCTGTGTCTTTGGGTCGGAGATTTTTCTCTTCGCCTTGGAGACCTGCCTCTGGACTGGAATTTCTTTTCTTTAGGATTGGATTGTTTGTTTCCATCCCAGCTCTTTTTCTGTGATGTTGAATTATTATTAAAAAATATTTTTTCAGGACTTTCAATCAGTTGTGGTTTTACTGGTATTCCACCTAGACTATCTCTACCTAGTTCCTCATAGGATTTTTCTATGATTCTGGCAATTTCAGCTGGTTGGTCTGCTATATCTGTCTCCTTTAACCTCTGGCGGATCGCCACGTTTGCTGCTTCTCCCTTTATGTTGGCTAATAATATAGCTGAGACCTGCTTGAAGTCTTTTAGTAATTTCATACCAAGAGTTAAAGCGGGTTCTGGACCATATTCGTCTTGAATTTGTTTTAGCACATCTGGTATTACCGAAATGGATGGAACACCGTGCGTTTTTGTGTAAATGGAAGCAAAGACTGTACCCCAAGTGTCACAGTCCTCAATGTGTGGTGCGATTCCCATTGGAAGACAGATAGTCAGAATCCTGTGTTTTTCTAACGGGGTGGTGTCAGGAAACACCGCCTCTATTTGGGTTATTTTCTGTGCCAACCAGAATGGTATTTGTTCCCGTTTAGCTGGTACTTTACCTAGGCAGGACTGTATGTTCTGTGGTGTAATTTTATTTGTGTTCCCCTGGTGAGGGGTCAGCTGTGGAATTTTAATTGCTGGCTGAATTGTAGAAGTCCGCATCACATACTGGACTAATTGTCTATGTATTTTTATTAATTGTTTTAGCTGTGTTAAAAGGTTTGCTGCAGACATCCCGTCGATGTCTGGATGTGGTGTGTATCCGGCTAGGACCGGCCACGTTGCTCCTGGTCTACCTAAGGGACCGAGCCTGGTGATGTGATTATTATGTTTTAGGGCGTCATCAAATAAGAGCAGGTGCTCTTGAAATTTGAGTGGTACTTCCACCTCCTCGAAAGGAGTGTACGTTTCAGGAGGTTCCTCTATTTTGTAATAGTGGAAGTACTTTGTTACAGCATTTGCTGCTGGAAAATGTATCCATGAATAGTATACCTCTGTCTGCCGATATTCGTGTGCCTCAATTACGAATATGACTGTACCACCTCTAGGTGTCAGTCCATTTTCTATAAGTTTTAAGGTTATAGATTTCCTTTTGATGACCGGGATGAGTATTATGTCCTGGTCTGCATCTTGTATAGCAGCATCAGCGGCTGCGGGTTCAGTTGCTAATCTAACTGTCTCTCTTTCTTCATCACTGTCTACCATTTTACTGACAGGATGGTTACTTTGTTTGTTTGCAGATCAGGTTTCTTATGGAAACAAAGATTAGATGCACAATATTCTGGAACAGTGTATCCTTCAACGTTGACTATACCAAGAACCATACATAGGAGTTCCCTCCTGCGAGGTCTGGTGGATATTACCTTTCACCCACTCCAGACGTCTTTGGAGTATTATGGGAAAAGGGGTCTGAGTGAGAAAGCACGACTGAGTTACTTTAAATGTCTTACGTTAGTTTTATCGCCCTTTCCAAACGCGTTGGGCGCCATGTAGTGTAGTTCCTATTATCCCAATAGGCTCTGCGCATTGGAATAATACCTTCAATAGTATAGGCCTAGACCAGACGTTAACTAGGTCTACTACTGTCGATATTAGACTTAAAGTTTTGGGTTTGCCAGCTAGCTCAGAGTTCACTAGAAACTTTCTCGAATGTTCAGGAAGGAATTAACTTCCCTGATTAGACAAGAAGGGATTTAGTTTCTGACAACTATAGAACATGACAACTTTGCTCTCCCCTAATCAAGAGTGTATCTCGAGAGTCGTGTGAACAAAAGGCAATTTATTTTACTCAGTCAGTACGTGCATTCTTAGTCTCATCAGATTGTAGAGAAAAGGAAGAGACGGGCGTGTTCAATAAAAGATGTTATTTATTGATCAGTCTCTTTTCTCGTACAAGAGAAATGGATCGATATTATTGCAATACTTATAGTTAAGTAAAGTGCATACATTAAAAGCAGAAGTATAAAATAATACTGTAAAAACATTGATATGGTTTCTAAGCCATATGAAGGTTTAAAATGAATAAAATATATTACATACACATATACATTTGACTAAACGTACTCAACTGGTGTTTCTAGATACGCCTACCCCGTGTACCTGACCTAAGCCTAATACGTGGGCGGGAATAGAAAGTTACAGTTTAAGTTAAGTTTGTTTTTGCCAAGTGACTGACTAAAGAATTCTCTGCGAGGGGTTATTCAGTTCTGTACCTGGAAGTTAGGATGAATGAGGGATGGTATCTCTCTTCTCTGCTCTCGATATTCCAGGCTGCCTGCGAGGGCTACCCGGAAACGCCGGTGCTGGATTTCTCGGCAGGAGAAAGCAGCGCGTCTTGTTCTCAGCGCGTCAGGAAGGCGGGGCTGCGCCAGCGGGGTCTGCTCTGCTCTGGGCTTCGGCAAGTATGGCTGCTCCGTCTCGTCACCACCGCGTGTGTTTGCATAGGGCAATATCGGTAATATTTATACCTTTAAGGTGCCGAGATTGACGTAAGGATGGACATAGATACGTCAATAAGGATGTCATACGACCAGGTCGTTAGCACATTCTTTTGCTGAAGTTCTTGGTGAAATCAAAACAATGGCCGCAGGGTTTTTCCCAGGTTGTCATAGGTTTGATTTGTTATGAGAACTCCGTATGCCTTATCAGGGGCTGGAGGAATATCGCTTGTCTAATTAGATCGCAAGCGTTATGACCTAATCAGATAACACGTTCCTGTGCCGTAGTGTGGCTTCGTCAGATAACGGTATCTGCATCATGGGGGTTTGCTGCCTCATGGGCTGACTGCTAGTTAACTTGTTGGTTTGTTAACCAGAATAGGGTCAGGAATAGGGGGATCGATTCAGAACCTATAGGAATACATCACACCGCCTGGTCCTCACAGTTGCAGAGACAAGTTCACTGTCAACTCTCCTGCAACTCTTGACATTGGTGGGCATTCGTCTTTCAGTTCTCTGGGTCACTCCGGAGTGACAGACTCTGTCCTCTCTGCTATCAGATACTTCTCATCCTAAAACCACATTCAGATTCCACCGGACACTTTCTCCTTCTCCAGCAGCAACACTTTCCTGAAGTCCCCCATTGGGTTCGACACCACTTCACACCTATGCACCCGGCTTCCCTGGTGTAGCGTGGGTACTAGGGTATCCACGGGTGGGATGGCTCTCCAACCTTCTGTCTTCCATTGGGTTTCTTCAGGGTCCACTGGGAAGGATCCTTAATCTTTAAAATTGCAACCACAACTTACACATCGATTTGTACGGAGAACACAGTTGTGTTCCCACACTGCACACTATCTCCATGGGGCTCCTAGTCTCTCACCTTGGGTCCCCAGCACTTCTACGTCCTCTGGATATTGTCTTGCCATACCATTTTCTCAGGGTATGGTATGGTTCCCCCCCGGGGTCCACTGTGTACTTGAATTCTATGCAAAGTATTGTGTGCATTGTGTATATCTCCGGGAAGGAGAGATTTGTACGGATTAGTGAGTGTTATATAATAAATGCATATTTTTATAACTACATTGTGTGGTTCTTTTTCACTTAATCTATACATAGAAGATAGCATTCTGGTAAAACAAGCTACTTTACACTCCTTCTGGACTAAGCCTGAAGGGTGCTCTCCACAGCTACCACTTAGAGAGCTTTCTATTTATTTATTTATTTAGTGTTTTGTAGAGCGCACAGCTACCTCCAACGGAGGTGTCCCGGCGCTGATGACACTGACTCAGGAGGGTCAGGGGAGAGTGAAAGGAAGGGTAGGAATTAGATCTGGGAGAATAGCCATGTCTTTAGCTTTTTCCGGAACTGGGGTTCAGATGTCAGAAACCTTATCTCAGTGGGAAGCTGATTCCATAGTTTGGAAGTGGCCACTGCCAGGGACCTTCCACCCGTGCGGGTGAGACGAAAACGGGGGCAGTACATGAGGCGGAGGTGGTTGGATCTGAGGTTTCGGGGAGCTTGTGAAAATTTCAATCTGCGGCGTAGGTAGGAGGGGCCTCGGTCATTGAGAGCTCTAAAGGCCAGGGTTAAGGTTTTGAAGTGAATGCGCATTTTTATAGGGAGCCAGTGAAGTTTGGTCAAGTGAGGTGAAATGGAATGATGGTAGGGGATATTGCAGATAAGTCTAGCGGCCGCATTCTGAACTTTTTGTAGTTGGTAAATGAGGTACGTGGGGGCACCTACGTACACGTTCTAAGGTTGTCTAAAACTTCTTAAATCAGCATAAGGGTTATCTGGACTGGTGCAGGGTGCCCACTTACATTAGTGGACATCATATACCAGGCCAGCCTCTCGCATCTGGGTAGGAAGATTTCCCTTTCTTCTGAGCATTTGCTTCAGATTCAAGATTCACCTTCTTTTCTGCTGAGTTTGACTGTCAAAGACATTAACTTGACCTGTCAAGGCCTAATGAGCAAAATGCACATGAAACCAGCTCCTGAGATGGGTCTCGGAAATCCGAAACTACATCTACAAAACGTAGATAAAAACACTAGTGCAGTGTGCTGTGATTGTCGTTAAATGCCAGGACCCTTACAGAAGCATAGGTGAGAATGCCTTGAGTTCTAGAGCCAGAATTGATGATTGCTGGCTTCCTTTCCATTTGGGGAAAACCTAGATAAGAACTCTGCAAAGAGTGGAGACTGCCAGGAGAGGTGAGAAATAATTACAGGGAAAAGGAAACTGCTGGGCTACAACAGTAAAAGGAGAGTTTGCAGTTACCAGACTAGCTGCTCGGTGAGCAAGAAACTATGCAAAGCACTTGATGGTGGGAACCACATCTGCCTTGAAGAAGAGGTCAACTTGCTGTTAGTGGAGAGCTAGCAGGGTATCCCTGTCAAATGATGCCAGTCTAGAAAAGGTAATCACAGCTTAAGAGGAAGGACAGAGTAACATAAACCATCTAGAGTGGCCTCTAAGAAAGGGGCTGCTCTCCTGAACCAAGAGCTCCAGACCATGTGAAAACCATGGTGCGCTTCTGGAGAAAAATGTACATGTCAGCATAAGTGACCCCAAAGGAGTTGGTCACCAGTTCCTCAGGGAAGCACAAGGAGAGCAGCCGTAAACCCAATATGGCCCCCAGGTGTAGGGAGGCAGTATCTCAGGACCAAAAAAAGGCAGGTGCCTAAGATTAGAATGGCACTTGTATGAGCTGCATGCCAGGCGCTAACGTTTGTCAAGGCAGATGGGAAGAGAAATCCTGCAATGGTCACCAAGAATGAGTAGACTACCTGGTATGCTGCTTAGACAATTCTGCATTCTGTACACATATCTAATTTTACACATGTGTGTGCACACATTAAACTGCTTTTCCTTTTTACAAGGAACTGACTAGACAATGATTTATTAAGTGTTGTGTTAAATAACAGACTTTTCGACCTTCACAGCCTTCCCGATGGAGCTTTCGACTGTTTTGTCATCGCTAACTGCAGAGTAAAGTGCTCAAGGGATGTGCTTGGTTTTAGATGTGGAATAATAATAGAACGGACACTGTAGGATACAGTGGTTAATGACGTCACTTGAAACAACTGATATCCTGAAACCTCTTGATGCGTTTGAACACGTGCGGACACTTGTATCAAAAAGTGCTTCAAAGTGGGTCATTAAGTTTGCCATTTGCCAAATAATTCGGTTGATTCTGTGAAGACAAAAAGAACAAGCATTTGCAATGCAATAGGTCTCGCACTTGTGAGAGTTTGAGCTATTGGCGTTGTAAATGACAATGCCTTTTATTTATGTTTTAAAAACCAAAACATAAATAAAAGGTATTGTTATTTAGAATGTCAGTAGCTTAAAGTTGCGTAAATGCGAGACCAATTGCATTGCAAATGCTGGTTATTGTTCCAGCATTTTCTGAACCCCGAACCTTATTTTTGAGGTGCTGCAGCCCCCCCTACTTCCTTTGCCCATACCTAGTGTACGTAGCTTAAGCCTGCTCTGGAGGTGCCCCCTTCTCCACAGTAACACGCAGCAGGCACCTCTCTTTGCTGTCACATTAGAGTGTTACAAGGGTCCTCCGCTCTCTCTCTTCCTTGAGGCTACTTCACGCTGTCGTCCCGCTCCGATACATACTGACTTTGCTTTCCTGCCTCAGTGCCGTGATGGTCACTGTCTCAAAACCGTTGAGCGAGCGGCACGCTCTACTCTGTGTTCTTCAGCACTCACAGGCACGCACACTGCTCTCGGCTCGTTGGTGCAGCACTCACATTCCATTCCACGAGCCTCACTTTCCTGGCCCTTGGCTGTCTCGTCAGGTTTCCTCTGTGACTCGGACCCCGCTGGGAGCATCTGCTGATGCGTTAATCGCGTGCCGCAAAGATGCTGCTTGAAACGTTCCAACCATTGAAAAGTAAAGAGTGGTAGAATGAAGAGTCAATAGCGTGGGCCTAATATCTGCAAAATAGAAAGGCGGTCAATATATCAAATTGCAAAATTCAAAGCAAAGTAATGAGGAATAACTGTTTAGTTTGAACCTCCACCCTATTTTCTTCTTCCTGTCACCTCTCCTTCCCCTCCCCCCAAACCATGGCCTGCGCACCCGTGCCTGCACTGCAAACTTCTCTTTTGCAAGCTCAGCTTTTTATTTTATAGATCATATCGTGCCACTTTCCCCATAGCTGCATCACTAGCGATTGCTACTGAAACAACCTAAGTAAACGTCATTTTTCGCGACCAAAACACTTTTCACATTGTGGGCCGAGCCCAGTTCCAGGCTAAAAATCTGAGTGCACTTATGAGGCATAATCGCCGAGGACGGATTGGCCCTTTATATCAGCTGGCATTTCCCGGCAGGCGGGGTGGAGTCTGGGTCACTGGAGGCCAGTTTTTGAAGGTTGACGACCGGTGCATCTGTCCACAGTTCCCCGGGGTATATGGCAGCCGGCAAAAAGAGAAAGCGCGGAAAAAAAATAGGAAGAGAGAACAAGAAAGGCGAAAGTAAATGCCGTGCCGCAAAGCGGGTGCAGCCTGGCAGAGTCGGATTCCGACTCGCGCCTCTTGCCTGTTTATCAGCGCCGCGCGCTGGTATGCAGACTCCCCTGCATTCCAGAGAGGCGCGCGACGCGATCCGGACTGCAATGCCGTGGAGACAAGACCTGGCCGCGCGCACAACGTTATCCTATGGAAAAACGCTGCGCGCGGCCAGGTCTTGTCTCACTTAGTCAGTCTCAGACTGCTGAGACGACGGCTATAGTTCTCGCATGCGAGAACGCGCTTTCAGCGCGTTCGTCGTAGCCGAGACCTAAAAAGGTTTCTTTGTGGCTTCAATGCTGGATAGTATAGTTGTCAAATTTCCATTCTCCAAAGGACATCTATGTCTAGCGCCATAATGCCAAACGTGTAGTATTTATCAGGTTTTTGTTCAAGACATATTCTAGTAATGAGCAGCAATTAACTGGACATTTGGCTTCATTTTACCTTTAAAAAATGCTTAGCAATTTTATGAAATACTTTTTTTAATTTGGGGTGACCTGCAAATCAAATCTAATCAAAACTTCCCTATTTTTTTTTGTTTGAGGAAATGCACTAAATGCACCGATTTAAAAAATTGTTTTATGTTGTAATTCACAGCATTGCAAAAGATATGCACGTTTTTTAGAATCTAAATTAGAAAATCATATTGGAGGGAATAACGAAGGTGCAGCCATCTCAGAATCCCATCACCCCTTTTGCCTATCCATATAATTGGCCATCTTTGGCAGTCTTAAAACCCACAGAGAAGACAGCGATTAATCTAGCAAATTAGCGTTCATCCGGCCTCTTGAGCCACGCATGTTCCCATGCAACACTGGAGGGATAATAACGGATTCTGATCTCAGTCCTCATCAATGCCCATTCGACCCCCAATAGCAAATGCTTCCCTTTTTAAGTGGGCAGCGCCTACTCACTGATGTGAAAACATGCACTTATTGCCCGTCCACATGAGCAATCCGCTTGAGCCCTGCATTCTAGCCAAGAGGCGGCATTTTTGAAGGCTCCCACAATGACCAGCCAAGTGTCAGCCACAAGAGGGAAAGACACTCCACTCGCATCAGACGGTCCCTTCTCATCTTCTTTGACGAATTCCACGATATATCAGTGAAACTGATCGATCTCTACAAACTGACGCAGCAGACCCTCACGTTTTGGTAAAAGGATGAAAGTGAAATCGATCTGGCATGGATCTTATCAGAACTCTAAAACCACAACCATATATGGCAATTTGGTGAGTGAAATCTGCCATGTTTCAAAGTCTATTGTGTCATGCTCCTATGATGTTTGGTATTAAACATGTGCATACTGGCCAAGCTAATCAAACAGCAGCTTCTGCCATTCCAGATCCAGATCTGTGACAATTAAATAATACGTTTGGACATCATCACAAAGTGACTGACCCAGGTTTATGTCTTGAAGTAGGATAACTACCTCCGTCTTAACATAACCAAAACAGACGTTTGGGGCGAGACAGCAAGGAAAAAGTGATCCCACAGTGAAATGCTAAAAGAGCATTATATTTTTACTTTTAGGCAAAATACATGCAAATCACCCATTAGGAATGCCAATCATAAGCAGTCATGCACACACCTGTTTACTGTCAGTCTCAGTATCTGGAAGTGCAATGACTGGTCCAGGTTCTTCAATGATTTTTGGTTCTGGTTCTTCCATGAACACAGGCTTGTCTTGCAGTATCCATTTTCTGTAGACCCTTACAACCTTTCTTGTGGCAGAAATATCAGAAGATGGCAACAAAAATGCCTAAAAAGTAAGAGAAAATACACAATGAAACCAAACCCATTAGGAACTGGACAAGTAGTTGTGCTCAGAGTACACATTAACGGCATCAATCACCACTCTGATGAATTAAATAACTAGACAGCTACATATAGAGACAGAACTACCTACGGTTTACTTCCATACCACAGCATCTTTGCCATGCGGAGCCTATATAGGGCAGAGAAGGATTGCAATTCTCATCTACCAAGTCATGTCCATGCAGGCTGCCAGGATATGCCTCCATTATACACTGTACGGGTATTACCGAACTATCGATAGGCACTCCTCTTTCTAGAATACCGATATATGCAGTTTCATACCTTGTAATATTATTTAAGTATCTCCTCTCTGCATATTCTCTGCCATTTAGTTTTTAATACTTTAGCACAGAGTATCAACAGTGTTTACACACCCAACTTATATCAAAGTTACACAGTGTATCTTGTACAATTTCAATCCTTTACAGTTCTTGAATATCGTGTTCCTATATAACAAACCAGCGGTAACTGTTTCAACCTAATATAATTTGCAGTACTGGTCGCAAGTCTGTCATACCCCTACCCCCTCGAGAGGGCATCTCTGAAGGAGCTCCATCTATCCATGCTCTCCAAGGACAAGAAACTGAAGCAAAGGGGCGGCTGTAACGTACTATTCAGACAGAGGAATCATCGTCTGAGTCGTCTGAGTATTGAGACCTGCAGTACTTCTTATGCATTTCCACAGCAAGTCTTGTGCTTCTGCCTAATATCCTGAGGACTCTCCTCCGCTGGCTCATTCCTATGCCATTAATTCTCTCAGACCCTCCAGTCCCATCCTCTCCTCTAAAAGGTGTCCCCAAGTACTGCGTGTCTTGACTCGAGCAATCACGGTGACCTGGTATCCAAGTGTGGGGGCATGGGGGGCGTAAGAACGGACCTGAGAGTGAATGATGGACACTCATTAGGAGGGAGAAGGGAAATTCTTGCTAAGCATAAAGAGATTGTTAATGTATTGTAAATATTTATCAGCAAAACAAAACAAATATTAAAATAAATAAAATAAAAAATTCACATTCATCATACTCTAAATCAATTATGACTAATATGAAAGCAGACAACCATTTGAAACACTTTGTCAGCAATATTTTAATAAGACAACTGCAAACTGAAAACTGAAAGGTAGACTAAGAGCGGAGTGGAATGAGGCAATCCGTTTTCTGAAGTGCTACATCCCCGGTCAGAGCTCTCTTCGAGGAAGCGATCTGCTGTGCAACTTTCTCCAAGATTTCCAGGCAGCCCACAGACTGCAGCAAAATAAGGACATGAACTGCCCCCTTAGAGACACTGTCACAAATGGAAGTGCCATACAAGTTGTTGCTGCCTGGCCAAGCCTTAGTGACTGCAGCCAAGTGCAGAACATCCGACCTGAATTGCAAATGCAGTGTTCTTAATTCAGGAGTTTGGCTTACATAATACTCATAATGTTCACAGGAATTATTCATACTATACTAACCAGTTGCTGATTTATTAATGCTGCTGCCAGAATCCTATCAAGGACGAGCTCCTTGTGTTTCTTTTGTGCAGTGCCAATGACTGCATTAGAAAATGTTTCCCGACATCTCTTCACTGCTCAGTGGACTTCACATATGGGTCAAGAGACAAGGAGATGTCCTGGGTAGGACATTACATCTACTACAGATTGTTTTAAAGTCTCACAGTATCTGTTAATTTACACTTCTGTACAAAATAATATTGTGCTCAGTTGCAACCTGTTATCCGCATAAAGTTTCCGAATGCTACTACTGGTTGTTAAAAGAGGAATTACTGATATTTACATTTCGAGAATTAAACACTTGACAGAATTTTTACAACAGTGTTACCCCACAATTCAGGCTTGTGTACAGCAGACCACAGTCTTGGCGTCATGCATTTTAAAGAGGCCATGCAGTGAATGAGATCATACTATATCTCAAAATCCCAACTGACATTAAGCAAAACAACGTTCTGCAATGCAAATTCTGGGTGATTATTAGACAAGTGGGACTGAGCAACGACAACTGTTTATTTTCTACCGTGGATGGCCCCTACATCTTGTAGTTGCATGGATCTATTCTGGAGGCCATGCTTAGATGTGGAGTAGTTTTGAAAGGGGTTTCTCTTGTGCACCATTGAGAGTGTCTGCAATGTGCTCCCTTGAAGAGTATTTCCCCCACCTTGGCGGCCCAGATGCGGTTGTTAGACAGTTAGGCCTGAAAATGAAGACCAGACTATACAGTAGAAGCAGATGCAGGAAGCAGAGCATTAATAGTGATTTGATGGAGTACAGCTCATAGACCCTGGTCCCCTGATCCTCCTCTTGATGGTGATCTTGACATTTGTACAAGAGGTAGCCCCTTGCACTGCATTACAATGCTGCACTAAGATCAGATGCGAAAAGAACAATTGATGGACAGAATGTTGAACAATGTCAAACATTCACCCTAGTACAGAGATCTGGGACTAAATCCATTGTTATTTTAGTACCTGTGCCATTCCAGTTTAAAACCAGCAATATTCAAATCAGTCTTGGCCCTACTCCCCATGGGAACAGCCCAGCCTCAAATGCCAGGCCAGGTCCTCCCTGGACCGGAAACAAGCATTCTGGCACCGGTTTCAGAGTTTCACCCCTCCCCTCATCAGTCAGGCTAGCTTGACTCCGGTGGCATGGAGAGCACAGGACCCACATCTGGGCATAACAGTCCCACTCGGGATGACAAATGCAAAACGAACAATTGATGGACAGAATGTTGAACCCAATACAGAGGTCAGGGCCTAAATCCATCTTTTTTTTTTGCTCCCCATGCCATTCCAGTTTAAACCAGCCTTTACTGGGGGTGAATGTTTGATTTGCTCTGCATTCCGGCCATCATTCGTGTGCCTTTTGCTTTCTCGCCCAAAACGCGCCGGGTATGCCCAGATTTGGGTCCCGGGCTCACGTGCCACTGGATTCAAGCCAGCCTGCCTGATGAGGGGGTGGTACCCGGAAACCGGTCCCAGGATACTTGTTTCTGGTCGGCAGTTTGGGCTGGACTATTCCCATGAGGAGGAGGGTCAAGACTGATTTGCATATGGCTGGGTCCAAACTGGGGGGTTGTAGTGAGCAAAATAACAATGGATTTCACACAGATCTCTTGACTAGGGGAGAATGTTTGATTTATTCAGCATTCCGTCAGTCATTTGTTGCCGCAGCACTTTTTGCCCCTAAGTAGGACGGATATGCCCATACGTGGGTCCCTTACTCGCTGTGCCACTGGATTCAAGCTAGCTTGGCTGATGAGGGATGATACACCCCGAAACCGGTCCCAGGATGTTTTTTTCCTGTCAGGCAGTTTGGGCTGGACTGTTTCCACAAGGAGCAGGGTCAAGACCGATTTGCATATGGCTGGGTACATACTGGAGTGGCGTAGTGAGCACAAGAACAATTGATTTAACCCAGGGCTGGACTGTTTTCACAAGGATCAGGGTCAAGACCGATTTGCATATGGCTGGGTACATACTGGGGTGAAGTAGTGAGCACAAGAACGATGGATTTAACCCAGATCTCTTGACAGGGGAGATTATTTGAATTATTTAGCATTCCGTCCATCATTTGTTGCCGCCGCACTAAGATCAGAAGCAAATAACAGTAAGAGCGAAGAGTGATATTCTTATCTGAGATCACTACCGTCAGTAATGCCAGAGATCGTTTGGAGGAAGAGGAGGCTTCAATGGAGCAGGGTGAGGCTCGGATTATGCAGATGTCCAAAGCAATGCAAATCACAAGAAAGCACATTCAAGCTAAAGTTTCTTCTCTAGAAGATACTCTTAGGGCACTTAGAAGCAGTAACACTAAAACCCATCAAGATGTGGGTCATCTGGACTGCCAGATATCTGACATGGAAAATGCACGGAAAGAAGGTGATGTACAGAAGCAACATTTCTAAAAATGAGAGCACAGAGCAGTAGCCATCTCTATTTTGGAAGCAAACTTGAGAGCATTTAGAAAATAATGCAGGCACCTTCCAACTATAGCTGCTAAGGAGCAGCTAAAGATGTAGCTCTTCTTTAACACTTTCCATGCTCATGACGAGCTCAGCTCATGAGGCACGGTTGAGCTGTGCTCATGACGAGCTCAGCTCGTCATGAACGTTGGAACGTTGGAACGTTGACACGCGGGGGTAATTTCCCCGCTGTGCTGAACGTTCCAAAACGGGTGTGGTCATGAGTGCAGCTCCACTGTGCCTCATGACGAGCCGAGCTCGTCACAAGCACAGCGGCGCCGCGCACGGACCCCCTCCCCCCTGCACAGCAGGTGAAAACGCCCGCAGCGAAGGGGTTAATAAACTGGTCTCCGAGAGGATGGGGTTAGATTCAATGAATGGGGAGAGAAGAACAATTGTTACTTACATGTAAACGGTGGTTCTCCAGTATTGGTGTCTTTCATATATTCACATGCTTGAATATTCCCTGTCGTCGAAGTGGGAGCCCCACGGTAAATAAAATAGCAATAAACCAATAATTTATGTATATAAAAACATAAATACATACATTCCAAAACCATAAATAGACGCGCTCAAACTAATCCTTCTGGCCATGGTGACATCTCGCCTAGACTATGGCAATGTCCTTTACCATGGCATGCCCGACTACCTTATGAGGCGCCTCCAGCTGGTTCAAAATCAGGCCGCTCGGCTGGTTTTCAACCTCTCTAGATCACACCATGTAACTCCTCTCCTCTTTTCCCTCCACTGGCTCCCTGTCCGGCAGCGCGTCTCATTCAAGCTCGGCTGCAGCATCTTTAAAGCCAGGACAGGCTCTGCCCCTTCTTTCATTAATTCGGCAATTCAAACCTATACTCCCTCACGAGACCTCCGATCCTCCGCCCACCACCTTCTTGTGGTTCCCCGCTTCAAACGGAAGAAGTGGGGTGGCTCCAAATTCGCAACCACGGGCCCAGCTTTTTGGAACTCTCTCCCATTGTCCCTCAGAACCTGCACCCAATACCCCCTCTTCCGCAGAGATCTTAAGACCTTTCTTTTCACCCAAGCCTTCCCATCCTAAATCTTCACTTCTCCCCCTTTCCGACCCGCCGAGTAGCTGTTGCCAGTGAGCGCCAAGAAACCGCCAGGTGTACGAGCGCTATATAAATCCCTTCAAATTCAAATTCAAATTCATAAATGCTTATAAGTACTAAGGTTAGCATTAACACGTAGGAATACATAGAAGACAAGAAAACCTTTATAGCATATCCGTGTCATTATGTTAGTCCAAACTACAGCCATTCAGGTGCCAGCACCCCTCTAGAACCTTCTCATCAGAGGCTCAGGCCCTCAGATTTTCGTAGCACAAGAGTGACCAAAGAGTCTAGGAGGAGAAGCGAGCCTCTGAGGGGAGGTGGGTGGGTCGCATGTGAATCTATGAAAGACACCAATACTGGAGAACCACCGTTTACAGGTAAGTAACAATTGTTCTTCTCCAGTATTGGGGTGTCTTTCATAGATTCACATGCTTGAATAGAATAGTGAGCAGTAATAGCTGGCCGCAAGACAAAATAGCAGTGCATTAGCATGAAAATGCAATGAAATAACAAAAGCTGCCAGACCGATAATAGTAAAAAGACTGTACAGGCGGAGGGAAGGAAAGAGGCTCACCTTATTTAAGAAGAATACGAAGCACCGCTTGGCCCACTGCTGTATCAGCTTCGTTGATCGTCTCAAGGCAGTAGTGCTTCGAAAAAGTGTGCCTGCTGGACCACGTGGCTGCTCAACATATTTGATGAATCGGCACACCAGCTAGCAGAACAGTAGAGGATGACATCGCCTTGGTGGAATGAGCCCTCACTGTAGACTGAAGAGGCTTGCCAGCCTTCTGATGACAGAAGGAAATAGTGGAGGAAATCCAACGTTCAATAGATGGCTTGGTAACAGCATGCCCCTTGCGCATGCCTCCATAAGCAACAAACAGTTGATCAGACCTACGAAATGGCGCTGTCCTGTCGATGTAGAATTTAAGGCATCTTTTAACGTCCAAAGAATGCAAACGCTGCTCCGCTGGGGTTTGGCAAAGAAAGTAATTAAGAACACTGGTTCATTGAGGTGAAAATCAGTTGGCACCTTAGGCATGAATGCCGGGTTGGTGCGAAGTACAACACAGTCCGATTTGAATTGAAGGAAAGGAGGCTGAATGGTAAAGGTGTGGATATCACTCACGCAACGTGAGGAGGTCAAGGCAAGAAGAAGGGCCACCTTCCAGGTCAAAAATTTCAAATCCACTTTGTGGATTGGCTCAAAAGGCACCTTCATTAATCGCGCAAAAACAATATTGAGATGCCGGGTAGGAGGAGGACGCCGGATGGGCGGGAGCATCCTGAACAGCCCCTTGAAAAACTGCTGAATAACTCTGGAAGAGCAGAGAGAGGAAGATCCATCCTGCCAGAAACGAGATATAGCCGCTAGGAAGACCTTCAAAGTGGAGTGGGAAAGTCCTGATTGAGCCAACTGGAGAAAGAACGGCAGAAGCTGAGCAGGAGAGGAGTGCACGGGATGGATGTTGGCAGATGCACACCAGTGACAGAACCTTTTCCACTTTAGCTTGTAAGTCTTTACTGTGGACGGAGCTCTCGCAATGGCCAGAAACTCTCTACATGCTGGCGAAATGTTCAAGTGGGCAAATTCAAGATGTTAAGGTTCCAGGCCGATAATTTGAGAGAGGAGGGGTCCGGATGACAGACCTGACCCTTGTCTATTGTGAGGAGATCTGCTCGAGGACGAAGGAGAATGGGTTAGCACTGTGAGAGAAGCAGCAGTTCCAAGAACCACGCTTGTCGAGGCCATCTGGGAGCGATCAGGAGAATGTGGCACAGCTGTCTCCGCATCTTCCACAGCACTCGAGGAATCAGCGGAATCGGCAGAAAAGCGTAGGCGAATAGATTGCACCAGTCCATCAAAAGAGCATTCCCGTACGACTTGATGGGGAAGCCAACTTGCATTAGACTGGCATTTCCGGTTCACAGGGTTCGCAAAAAGATCCATGTCCGGGCGACCCCACAGCCGAAAGATGAAGTCCAGAGTCGGCTGATGCAACTCCCACTCGTGGGTCGAGGACGCGGACTGCTGAGGGAGTCCGCTAGGATGTTGGCGATGCCTGGTAGGTGAACCGCTTTCAGAGTGATTTGGCGACAGAGTGCCCAGTCCCAGATGCTCTGTGCCAGCTGAGAAAGGAGCGGTGACTTGGTGCCGCCCTGCTTGTTTACATAATGCATACTGATAATATTGTCGGTTTAAATGAGCACTGATTCTCCCTGGAGGAGAAGATGGAAAGACTTGAGCGCCTGGAAAATGGCCATTAGTTTGTCCAGTTCCTCCTGAATTGGGCGACTCTTGAGCCTGCAATTTGGGATCAGGGAGATGCAGGAGGACGCCATCCCAAGAAAAGACTTCATCACACAAACTGAAACGGACCCTTTTGAACGGATGAGAGCCACTAGGCGTAGAATCCGCAGCTGACGCTCGTGAGACACAAATGCCTTTGCCAGTGAAGTATTCAGAGATTGGCCCCTAGAAAGGTCCTGCATGGAGGTGGATCGACGGGAGACTTCACAGTGTTGATGGAGAGACCTAGGGAGTGGAATACAGTCTGACAGAATCGAGTGTCCAGAGATGCCTGATGACGAGATTGCGCCTTGATGAGACAGTCGTCCTTTTAGGGAAAAATGTGAACTCCCTCCAAACGTAGATATGCCACCACCGGAGCCAGGACTTGGGGCGGAGCGAAGGCTGAATGGCAGAACCTTGAATTGAAAGTCTCTGCGCCCTACCCGGAAGCGCAAGTTCTTCCAGTGTTTTGGAAGTATCGGCACATGGAAATAAGCATCCTGGAGATCGATGGTGGTCATTAAACCGTCCTTTGAGAGAAAACTGAGAACTTCCGCAAGTATGAGCATGCGGAAGGATTGGCACTTCAGGTACTTGTTCAGGGCTCTTAAGTCGAGGATCGGACGCCATTCGCTAGACTTCTTGAGGATGAGGAAAAACCGGGAATAGAATCCCATCCCCTTCTGAGACTTGGGAACCACTTAGATGGCGCCTTTCTGAAACATGAGTCGAATTTGACGAAAGAGCTCCCTGAGGTGAGCCGGAGGTGGACCAGTTGGTGGTGTGGTTGGAGGGAACTTGACAAACTCCAAAGCATGGCCTTTTGATACAATGTCCAGCACCCAACGGTCCGAGGTGGTTGAAGACCAATTGGAAATGAAAAGGGAGATTCGACCTCCAACTTTGAGCGGGGAAGGCAAGTCATTGCTTCTTAGAAGCGGAGCCTCTGTAGAAGACTTTCCTCTGTAAGACTTGGTAGACTGCTGCCGATAGGACTGCTGTGACAGGGAGGAATATCTTTGATTTCCTTGGCCGTAGGAGCGGTACTGGTTGGATCCGCCGCAAAAAAGAAGAGGAGGTGCCGCGTCCGCGCACTACAAAAAGGCTGTTTGCGAAACTGCAAAGTGCCTAATGCACGAGCCGTTTCGGTGTCCTTTTTTATTGTTTGAAGTGAGTCGTCCACATGCTGGCCAAAAAGCGATTTGCCGTCATAGGGCATGTCGAGGATTTTCGCCTGAACCTCCTGGCGAAAAGAGGTGGAACAAAGCCAGCCCTGATGATGTAAAACAGCTGCCCCCGCAAGCTGACGAAAACCAGTGCACGCAATGTCCACAGAGCAGTCGATAATCTCGGATGACGCTCTCTCTCCCTCCTGAAGAATCTTGAGAGCCTCTGCTCTGGAGGGCTCAGGGATGAGGTCGATAAAAGAAGACATATCCGACCACATCTGGCGGTTGTAGCGCCACAGAATGGCCAGAGAATTCGCAGCCCTCACGGTGGTAGAAGCCATATTGGAAATTTGTTTGCCAGTGGCATCAAGACGACGTCTCTCACGGTCAGGAGGAGCGGTTATTGGAGAAGACGGGTTCCTGGAACGGCGCTGTGCGGCCTGGGCGATCACGGAATCGGGTTTAGGCTGCGCTACCAAGCAAGCTGGAGAACCCTGAGGCGCCCCATATTTCTTCTCCAAACGAGGAAGAAGTGCCGGAATAGAGTTTGGCGTCTGCATCAGTTTGACACCCTTGTTCCAAATGAAGTCAATTATGGGCACTGTCCGGACCTGTTTAAAAGGTTGACTCTTGAAATCATAAAGAAAACAGTGCTCATCCTTTAGAACCATAGGAAGTTCAAAACGCTGCGCCGCTTGTTCCATAAGTTGGTGAAAAACAGCTATATCCAAGGGAGGGGAATCACCTGGACCCGAAGAGGCGGAGACGGTGTCTGGCTCTGATAGTTGTCCCATCATCATCATCTACTTCGTCGTTTTCCCGATCTGGGCGAACGTATTCATACTCATAAACCGTTGCATGGACCTGAATAGAGGTTGTTTGTGCTGCAGATGGTGCAACTGACTCTGGCAGTGGAGCAGAAGGAGGAGCTGCGGTAGCTGCAGGCACCGTAGGTGGAGGAGACCCCTGGTGAGACGGTGGAAATCGTCTATTATAATCTTCTAGCATGTATTGGAGATTAGAAATGAGGAAGAGTGGTATTTGAGCGGTGGGAACCTGAACTTAAGGTTCCTCCTCATGAAAATAAGGATCTAGTCCTCATAGTCTTGACATTTAATGACGAGGTCCGAAGGGCTTCGAGCTGCCCGGAACCTATCATCTTCCTCCTCATCAGAACCAGAGTCCTGGTCTGAACCCATGGCAAAAAGAGGTGACGGAGGCTGAGAATGACGTGGAAGTGGATCCAAAGGCACTTGTCGCCGTTGGTGCAGAGGGTCAACAGAAGAAACCCCAGATCCGGATGAAGAAAGTGGCACCAGAGGCAATGATGTGAAGGTAGACGTCAACAACATTATCATCGTCAACGGGACAACCATCGCCGACAAAGCCGTCGATTAAGCCATCGACGACAAGACCACAGCCGTCGACGAAGCCGCCGTCGACGAAGTCGCCACCGACGAAACAGCCGCCGACGAAACAGCCGCCGACGAAACAGCCGCCGACAGAGCCGTCGCCGACAGAGCACCCGCCGACGAAGAGGCTCTCTTCACAGTAAGCATCGATGAAGATTTAGATGTCGACGAGATTGTCTTCTTAGACGTCGACGTTGAGATTGGGATCGTCGACGAGACAGATTTGTAGCTCACACACACCATCGTCGACACTGACGACGTTGACGCAGCCACTGGCATAAGTCGTCGTCACCGTCGTCAGAGAGCTAGAGACGGCAGATTTCGTCGTCGGAACGACCGTCAACGCTCCCATCGACGATTTTGCACTTTTTTTTGTGGAAACATGCGTAGAAGGAGCCGTGGATGCCTGAGAGTCAGATCTCGGGGACGTAGGAGTAGCAGGAGGAGGTGGAGACACAGCATGAGCCTTCTGAAGTTTAAGTTTCTTCTTTTTCAGGAAAGGAGATGGCAAATCCTGCACACTGCTACCTTCAGAAGCAGCTCTAGACACACTTGTTGCAAGGCTTTCTGCATCAGAAAGAGGTGAATCCTTATCCTTCAACCTCTGCAACCACAGGAGGAGACGCCATTCCCTGTCCTTAAGGGTCTTGGTGGAGAAAGTCCTGCAAATTTTACATTTTCCTACCTCATGCTCTGGATAGAGGCAGTAAATACACTTCTGGTGAGGGTCCTCTGAGAAGAGCCACAATTTCCCACAAGAAGCACATGGTCGAAACAAAGACTTCTTACTTGAAGAAATCCCATAAAAAACTGTAGAATTCTTGAAAGAAGTAAAAAACTGAGCAGAGCTCAGGGAGACTCCCTTCACACGATGTGCGGTAGAAAATCTGAGAGCCTGAGCCTCTGAGGAGAAGGTTCTAGAGGGGTGCTGGCGCCTGATTGGCTGTAGTTTGGACTAACATAATGACATGGATATGCTATAAAGGTTTTCTTGTCTTCTATGTATTCCTATGTGTTAATGCTAACCTTAGTACTTATAAGCATTTATGGTTTTGGAATGTATGTAATTATGTTTTCATATACATATATTATTGGTTTATTGTTATTTTATTTACTGTGGGGCTCCCACTTCGACGACGGGGAATATTCAAGCATGTGAATCTATGAAAGACACCCCAATACTGGAGAAATGCATTTTCTGACCATAAGGCTCTATGTAGTACTACATGACAGTGACTAATTGTGTAGATTTGAATGCTGGTCTTGGTGTCCCACAATAAAATTATTTAATCCATAACATTTGCCTCCTAATTCCCTTTTTAATACGGGCACTATGATCACAGACTTCCAGTCAGGAGAATCACAGTATGTAGTACTTATTACAGCATTCATAAAGAACAACAAAAATGGAGCCTAAATGTTAGGGTTACATTGATATGCATTATCCAACACCAAGCCTGAACCAAGTGGCTTGCTCATTTTTTACTCCTTCAAAGTAGCTTCAATTTTGTGGAACTCAACTACTGTATCCACAACTGCTAGCCTGCATTCCGACTGACAATGGACAGCAAAAGCAAACTAGGCAATACTGGAGAAGAACTACATGCTTGGATGAGGATAGGAATATCACCATGATCTTTACCAATCTGTTTGCAGCCTTTAATACTGTTGAACACACAATACGTCTGGAAAGGCACGAACTGTGAACAGGTACAGTGTATAATTATACAGGTGGGCATGTGGCAGAATAACAAAATGTGGATGGATATCATGCATCAATTGTTGAGTTTCTACAAAAAATAGAAACAGCGTTTAAACAACTGGGATTGGCAAGTTCAGAGTAGAATAGCAATGTGCAGGTGACACATTGCTATTCTACTCTCCTCATTGAAAAGGGGACAGTGGACACAATAAGAAGGAAACGGTTGAATGTGGAATGAGGAAACTGCAACAAAAAACATTAAACATAATATTTGGCCTATTAGGCCATGAGCCAAGACCCCACATTTAGGTCACTGGTATCACTTGGGTACTGGGTTCTAACATGATTTTTTCCAAGGTATGGATCAAATATTTCAATCTGAACATTACAATAAACACAGATGACAATGCATATGAAGGGTTGTGACATGGGTGAAACGATGCAATAAAAACAGCATCTACCCAATTCCACCTTTTTCAAAAAATACAGTTTGTAACAAATAATAGCATCCTCATATGAAGTATTAAAACGTAGGTGAAAAAAACATGAAACATTAGAACAGTATCTGCATGACATCAAATCTTGTACTATTTGCAGTTTGCAATAAATAGCAGCACCATAACATCATATGTACATTACACCAACTAAACAAAAGATGACAGAAAAAAATGATTGCTTTGTCACAAATCTCTTAGCCTGCTCCTATTGCATGCTATCCTGTAACCAGGCGAAGCGCTGCGCGGTACACAGTACTAAGTGAGAGTGAGAGTCTGCCAATATCGGCTCCGGGACAAAAATAATAGTAATAGATACTGAAAAAAGGGATAACTTGAGAACGACAGGCCCCTCTTGGCTACACGCAAGTAACCTAGTTTCCCAGGTCCAAATATTTTTCCCTAATTGTTCGAATCGCACCCTGCATCACACCCAGCAGCCAAGCGTACCATCTGTGTCCCCTCCAGCGGTTGAAATCACCAACAACTCTCACTCCTTTCAGATACCAATGGTGTTAAGAAACCATTAGCACTTAGAAAACCTAATAGGCTAAAAAATATGAGATTGAGGTGCCAACTCCACCCACGATACAGAAAAGGGGGTGGTGATGAACACTCCACCCAGTCAGGATAGCTCTATCACAAGAATAGCGTCCTGGGTGCCATAAATGGCTATACAATAAATATTCAATTTTCTTAGCGAGCGGAGTATCAAAAAAAGCGCCTTCGGTGGGATCACCTCCGAGGCCGGCTTCAGCTAGCTAATATGCCAGATTCGGTCAGTGGCAGGACGCTCAGTTTATCTTTTTACGCTTGGGAATCCATCTGGGCGAGGTCTCCTTCCTTCGGCTGCAGTCGGGTTCGAGGTACCAATCAGCGCGCATACTCCTCCGGCAGGTGTGCTTTATTGGGGCCAATCTTCCTGGACCATTGCAGTGTCGCTGAGCCCATCTGTGGGATTGATCTAAGGTTTCCCGTTTGTGTGTTTGTCTGCCGGCTACATGCCACCCCACCTGTGACCTATCAGTGGCCGCGGGCTTAGCTCTCAGAGTCTGCCTGACCACATATTTGCAAGTAAGGGTTGATGTGGAGTTCACAACGGATGAATTAGTTAATAAAGACACAATTTCCTTCTCATAAATGAAGGTATAGTTTTTCATATTAGCATCGACTTTTTCCAGATTAACATTCTGATAGTGATGCTTCAATGATTGTTTTGGCTGACACGTGAATTGCCCTTACTTTGGGACTTTTTCAAGCTCACATCCCCCCAAAAAATCATAATATTTGGAATTGAGAAGTGGTGAGCACAGGTCTAGAAGTCTTCTTATACGTCGACAGAATCACCAAAATCTCTGCTCCGTCAATGGGTATGTATGCTGCTCCTTCACCAAAAACGTATAGATCACTGTGTTGTGTCTTTCGTAATTTTATGCACATGAAGTCCAGTCCCAAATAAACAGAGCCGCCATTCATGTTTCATTTATTAGACCCCATTTGTGGTATGAAGCCATGTGAATAAGAGCCTTTTTAGTACAAAGAGATCAAAAGAGATGTTCAATCCAATCCATCTCAAACCTAAGAAAAAAAACTATTCTTGCTTGACAGCAATAAAATACAAATAAGAAAAAACACATCACAACAAATAAAAATACAGATTCCAAAACAGGCCACAAAGAAAAAAGCCCTCAACTCCTTCATCCCATCCAGTGCATCCTCAACCCAAACTACCTATGGGCCAATGAAACTCTACATCATGGGCGGTCAATTTGCCACCCAAGCACCTCAAATCAAACAAACTCCTGCAGGCTACCACATGTCAACTCCTCCACTCGCAAAGGGATTCAGGAAAAGTCACTCATATTACTAAGCAATCTTCTACAGCGCAGAAACAATGCTAATGTATAACAGGGGGGGGCCTGCAACACAGGGCAGGCTCAGACTTAATGGTCCGAAACATACCTGAATCCAAAGAGAAACATCTGAAAGATGTGCATTCAAACAGCAAACCCAATCAGTAGTACATACCAATCACAGAAGACAATGGAACTTTAACCAAACGAAACACACATGCAACATCAACAACCAGCATTTTATTAGGGCAGCTGGACGTCAACTGCAGGAATCTGCAGCATGCCCATATGATTGTGCTTCCACAGAACCAATGCTCCCATCAATTGTGTCAGCTGCAGTATGGCAAAACGCCACCTGCCAAGCTTCTTTCCAATCTCAGGATTCTGTAGGGTCTGTAGAACGCATGATTTTTTACCATCTTTAACACCCTTCCTGTGAGCTGGCGTTTCACCCTCTAAAACTATTTTTCACCATATTGCGTTACATGGTGTAACCAGTAAAACAATATTCCTACCTATCATTAAACAGGTGTGGTATGATAACACACAGAGGGACAGGAAGCTGGAGATCACAGCGGTATATGCTAGCTCCAGAGAGAACTTTGAGAAGCATTCTATAGTCAGCTTGTGAAGGCAGTCAATGTTCCAGGAACAAGGAAAATCCCAGAGTAGTCTTTGAACCCCTCAGATAGACTGGCCACACAAAAGTTCCTCCAAGAACATTATTCAGAGACCCCAAAACGATCTTATGGCATTTCTTTTGTGCGTGAATGTAGTTCCCAATTGCAATTGCCATTCCTGCACTTTTATTTCCAGGTACCGCACCACTGTGACCATTGCTGTCACATTCTATGCAGTTGTCTTCTGGTTGCTGCACAGTAGGTTGATCTAAGTAATAACCATAGAATTGTTTACCACGGATAGCTGCAAGTCTTGCATCTCTTTCAATAAACCACCAGTATTAACCAGGGTATTTGTGGTGGCTGCAAACCTTTACTCTTGTAATGTTATGTCAGGTGTGTTTCTAGAGTGTATTGTCACGGCGAGGAAATAATGGCATTGAGCAGGTCTGTGTCTAGAACTGCTTTTGGTTGGTTAATTGAAAAGCTAGTTTTCAGCTTCTTACAGAATTCAAGAAGAGAGGAAAAGGCTCTGAAGTGGAGTGGGAGGCCATTAAGCACTTTAGGAGCAATGTAAAAGCACGAGCAGAATTAGCAGTGTCATGGATGGGCCATTAACGTTCAACAAGTATACAGCTCAGCAGCACCACATGATGCAGAGCCAGACAACCCTGTGTCAAGGGCAGATGATGCCCTGTGATGAGATCCCAGCTTTCCGACGACCATGCGCTGCCATCCAATCTGTACACGGCGTAGGAGCACTACACACATGCATACACACACAATAGATCCACTTCTTGAACTGCCTAAAAGTTGATAACACTTTACCCTCCAGGTACTCTCAGCACATTCCTGCTGCATGTGGGCCAAAAAGCCACGCTTGCATGCATGGGCTGCCACAGCATAGCATATCCGTCTAACACTCTGCTATTCCCACCCAGGGTTGCAAACGCTCCAGTGCAGCACTAGAACAGAAAGACCTCCAGGTCGCTATCAGCAACTCCAAGGACACTCAAACAAACAGAGTGAGGATCTGGATCTCTCATCATCACAGATGCCAGGATACTAATTGCCACGCCACAGCAAAAGAAAGTGGGGGGAACGATGTGAGCTAAGTCTTCAGTGAGTCAAGATCAGAATCAAAGACACACCTTAACCTTCTCAGTACCCCCGTAGCCTCTTGTGGTGATCTAATATATGGTTTGAGGCAGGCGTGGAACACCATGAGTTCTGGGTTCCATGTTCTGTCCTAGAATATAGTTTTACCAGGACGGTAGTTGTCGCCCGATGTGGAGCATGTAACATTTTTTTCACCTAAGCCTCTTCCACTGTGCTAATCAGTTTCAGTCACGCTGCTTAGCTCTCAATGACAAATTCTTGCAAATTCAGAATCCTTCACAAGTGGCTCTTGGTGCTGTGGTGGTGAAAAAAGCAGCAACTCTAAAACAGCGAATTTCAGTTAGAAACGCCATTGTCATCCCTAGTTTCATTAAGTTCACATGCCAGAATCAACACTAGTTTCATTTAGTTAATTTATCTCACAAATCAGTCACCCCTAGCTAGCTTCACGTAGTTCATTTGATTCCCAAGTTAGAGATGTTCCTTTCATTTAGTACATCATTATAAAAGATTCAAATAACTGCAGCATCGACAAGAGTGGAATTTCAGAGCGTCAGTATAATGTAGGATGACTTGCCTTTCCCTAGGAGGGAAAAAGGGAAACAGTAGTTCATGCCATGAACAACTGAAATGATTGCAACTTTAATGTTAACGAAACCTTGAATTCATTCATTTATTTAGGGTTTTATAATCATGCTGCAAACTTTTCAAACGATTGTACATCCGTGTGTGAATGTGTCAGAATCTGCACACACAAAGATGCTACCGGTTGTCAGAATATTTTACAACATAGTCTGCAACACTAACTTAAACAGACAGAATATATATATATATATATTCTCCAAACCAATCCCTCCCAGGTTAAAAGGCGCTTTATTGGATTTCAGACGGCATAATGTATTTCGGCCGCACCAGGCCTTCTTCGGATGCCAACGTTTTCAGGTGGCCCTTCACACTTCATTTTTTGTTTGTTTCTTTTTCACGTTCTTCTTTTACGCTTTTCTTTCATGTTTTTCTCTTCTTTTCCAAAAAACCACAGGAGATCCCTTGTTTTTAATCACCTTTTTATTTTATTTTTCTTCTGTGCACGATTACCAATGCAAAGGGATATGGGACTTTTTGATATAAGCACATCATTTGAAAGCTTGAAGTATAACGATCTACGATTTTATAAGAAAATCTGTCACTTTTCTCCATCTGATTGTAACACAAATGTATGATCTTGTCAAAAGCCTTAAAAAAGTCACGAACGGCGACGAAACACGAGTCGGCTGTAGCTGTATCAATATTGCATTTATGGAACAACTGCTATGAAGATTGTATGCTGAACAGAACTTAATATTGAATTTTGTATTAAATCAACCTCGCTGGTTGGGATCAATCAGCTGTCTATTTATCTTGTGCTGTGCTCTGTCTATGTTTGCAAATGTATTAATATGTACAGAGGATTCTGTAATATATTAGGTGATACTGTGGGAGGCACGGTATGAAGACATAGAGCACGCCTTAAAAGAGAGGGTCACTAACTGACTTTAATGCAAACATAGTGGAGGTGCTGGCGGTTTCTTGAATTCCACTGCCACCATTTCTTTCTTTTGCGTATATATATATATATATATATATATATATATATATATATATATATATATATATATATATATATATAAATAATCTCATCGCACTGCCACTGCGGCCCAAACTTCACTACAATTCCCATAAGGCATTGTTCGCAGCAGGATGTTGCATGGGGAAGGAATTATTCAGGGCAAAGGCGCGGTAAATTCAAATGAAAAAATCCTGGTGAAAATTGAAGTCCTCAGGTTCCCTTGAGTCCCCTTTAACGTTCTAACCCCTTGTGCAAATGTATATATATTCTGTCTGTTTAAGTTAGTGTTGCAGACTATGTCATCAATACATAATATAGAAGCAACAAGGCACATGTAACTCACTTTGCTACCGGGGTGGGCTAATTAAGAGACACAATAATGCAGACCTAGCGAGTTAAACTATGTAGGTCGCTTCATGAGTACATTTACTTATTTTCCTAATTCACTGGACACCGTAAATAGCTCTTACCCAGGTTGACGCACTGCATAATATTACCAATGAGCAGCTGTGGTGGGGCGAGAAGCCTTGTGTGATTGTCCATTTGGTACAGGAGCTTTCATCTCTTTTTCCTTACAAATATATTTATAGTTGCACTCATTTTACATCCCTGCATTTCATCGCTATGTAGTGCTGACCTAGCAAGAGAGGGGCCATTCTCACACTTCTGTACTAAGAGCCTGTGCCTCTACACTGCAGAGGAAATACATATAGGTTACGTTTGCACAAATAGAATCATCATGAAATGCACCTGCCTTTTTTTGTCGCCACATGTATTCTTGTGGGATATACACTGCATTGAGAAATTAATGGAAAGCAGCAAAGCATGTATGCTGGTGTTGCTCACTGCAGTGATTGAGAAAAACAAGGACCCCCTGGACACGGATGACAGTGAACTCCTAGGGCAGGGACAATAATGTGTGAACAGAAACCCTAGACAGTCAACACAAATGGCAAACAAGTAATATAAAATGACAGCAAAAACTTCAAGTAAGAAAATTAAAATTAAAAATGATCATATTTTTAATGAAAACAGATTAAAAAATCATACATGTAGATGGCATGACCATCATAACACGATATAAACAAAGAGACTTAAACATGCATATCATACATTAATATTCAAAATACACGATTACAAATTCATATCACTAATTTTTACAAAAATGCACACTGTGGCGAATGAAACTCAACGGAGTGAGACTCAACGCGCGTTTCGGCGTAAAGACGCCTTCTTCAGGAGTAACAAGGAGTAGTGATATCTGGAACGCACATATGGAAAAGGAAAAACAGTCTGTTACATTTCATGTTACTCTATCAATACATTTCGTAAAAGACACACTAAAACGTGTATTCATAGTCAAAAATAAAAGAAGGCCTAAGTAATCACTCTTAAATTACCAAATCCAATATCTTGTTGCCATAACCAATTTGATAATCACTTAAACATAGAGATTGTGCCATACTCAAAAAGCTAAGGAGGGGAATGGTGAATTCAGAGTTACATGAATTAATTAAAAAGATAAACAGGCATATTTAAACACAAATTGATAAAATAAGCCAAGGCTGATACACAGTATAATACAAAAATATAATGTGTGGCGTTGAAATAATTAAACTCGATATTCAAAAACATAATATTGATAACTATAATAAATTGACATTCATTCCTTTTTACATAACTAATTATTAGAGCTATACATGTGTAATCACGATCAAGTTACTCACTATTCTTAGAGGTTTGACTGAAACTGTATGCAGGATGCAAACGATCAGTTCTTGGGCATTTCAAAAATACCTAAATGGCCACAACAGTTGTTTTCCTAGGATATATAAAATTACAAAAAATAGAACCTCAGATCCTATAGTGTGCAAATTCTGGGATCAATGAGCAGAGAACTAATGTTTTAGTAAGGTAGACATACCCCTGATAAACACAGACACCTGGAACGTTAAACAAAGGGGCATAGGAAAAATGAGGGGGGGGGGCGCCGCTATAAGCACCTCTATAAGCACAATATAGTGGTGGTCCAAGGTATCATAATACTTGACGAAGAACACTTATTCTACCTTTGGCCAGCAATGACAAAACTAATAAACTCCCAAACAATCAGTCCTTATTTGTTGATCCCTGATATACAAAAATGGGGAAGCCGATACCCCAATGTATGTTAGCCCCCAATATTGATGTTCGTCACTATATTGTTAACGAGTCCGGTTATTAACGAAATAAAGAATTGAGGAAACAGGTAAGATTTATTTTTTAAAATGGGGGGGGGAAGGGGGAGGGGGGGCATTACAAAGTTCCGGATATACGAACCTGTTGTATATGTCGCCCAAATGCTGCAATGAACTGTATACTGTAAAATATCAATAATGACGGACATACATTTTCAAACGTGGGGTTCTGAAAGCAAAAATGAAAACGGAACAACTATTTTAAAAGATGAATTCATATGGGGATCGAAAGAGATTGTATAGCCAGAGCTACGGAATTCTAGTATACGAGAAGACTACCTTTAGGCGCTGTAGCCGTTAGATCAATCCGACTCGATGGTGACGGTATGTAGGTTACTCCGAAGTTGATTAGTAATGTCTTATCAGCGGAGCCTCCTCATGTTAAGGAACTAGAAACGACCATATTTCCGTTACATCGACTGTGCGGCGGACTCGTACGCTGCAACATTGGACGCCTGAGGGCATTATCCTGCCTTCATGTGGTGTTTTAAGGTAAGCTTTGTTCGGAAATAATATCGCCTATTCTTAGGTTCTCTGACCATACCCCTCTTTTTCCGTTACATACTGTTCGAACAAACATTGACACCACACTATGTGTGTTTTGTCATTCTAGTTCCTTATCATAAGGAGGCTCGGCTGATAAGACATTACTAATCAACTTCGGAGTAACCTACATACCGTCACCATTGAGTCGGATTGATCTAACGGCTACAGCGCCTAAAGGTAGTCTTCTCGTATACTAGAATTCCATAGCTCTGGCTATACAATCTCTTTCGATCCCCATATGAATTCATCTTTTAAAATAGTTGTTCCGTTTTCATTTTTGCTTTCAGAACCCCACGTTTGAAAATTTATGTCCGTCATTATTGATATTTAACAGTATTCAGTTCATTGCAGCATTTGGGCGACATATACAACAGGTTCGTATATCCGGAACTTTGTAATGCCCCCCCCCCCTCCCTTCCCCCCCCCATTTTTTAATATAAATTTTACCTGTTTCCTCAATTCTTTATTTCGTTAATAACCGGACTCGTTAACAATATAGTGACGAACATCAATATTGGGGGCTAACATACATTGGGGTATCGGCTTCCCCATTTTTGTATATTAGGGATCACCAAATAAGGACTGATTGTTTGGGAGTTTATTAGTTTTGTCATTGCTGGCCAAAGGTAGAATAAGTGTTCTTCGTCAAGTATTATGATACCTTGGACCACCACTATATTGTGCTTATAGAGGTGCTCATAGCGCCCCCCCCCCTCATTTTTCCTATACCCCTTTGTTTTACGTTCCAGGTGTCTGTGTTTATCAGGGGTATGTCTACCTTACTAAAACATTCGTTCTCTGCTCATTGACCCCAGAATGTGCACACTATAGGATCTGAGTTTCTATTTTTTGTAATTTTATATATCCTAGGAAAACAACTGTTGTGGCCATTTAGGTATTTTTGAAATGCCCAAGAACTGATCGTTTGCATCCTGCATACAGTTTCAGTCAAACCTCTAAGAATAGTGAGTAACTTGATCGTGATTACACATGTATAGCTCTAATAATTAGTTATGTAAAAAGGAATGAATGTCAATTTATTATAGTTATCAATATTATGTTTTTGAATATCGAGTTTAATTATTTCAACACCACACATTATATTTTTGTATTATACTGTGTATCAGCCTTGGCTTATTTTATCAATTTGTGCTTAAATATGCCTGTTTATGTTTTTAATTAATTCATGTAACTCTGAATTCACCATTCCCCTCCTTAGCTTTTTGAGTATGGCAAAATCTCTATGTTTTAGTGATTATCAAATTGGTTATGGCAACAAGATATTGGATTTGGTAATTTGACAGTGATTACTTAGGCCTTCTTTTATTTTTGACTATGAATACACGTTTTAGTGTGTCTTTTATGAAATGTATTGATAGAGTAACATGAAATGTAACAGACTGTTTTTCTTTTCCATATGTGCGTTCCACATATCACTACTCCTTGTGACTCCTGAAGAAGGCGTCTTTACGCCGAAACGCGCGTTGAGTCTCACTCTGTTGAGTTTCATTCGCCACAGTGTGCATTTTTGTAAAAATTAGTGATATGAATTTGTAATCGTGTATTTTGAATATTAATGTATGATATGCATGTTTTTTAAGTCTCTTTGTTTATATCGTGTTATAATGGTCATGCCATCTACATGTATGATTTTTTAATCTGTTTTCATTAAAAATATGATCATTTTTAATTTTAATTTTCTTACTTGAAGTTTTTGCTGTAATATTATATTACTTGTTTGCCATTTGTGTTGACTGCCTAGGGTTTCTGTTCACACATCGTTGCTCACTGCAGTGTCACTCATTGTGCCAATTTGTAGGTGTATTTGTGTTTCAATAAATAAAATACACAGCCTAAGGTTTTCTTCAATGCAAGTAGTTCACCAAGAAACTCAATGGTGCTGAGTAAAACGACACTACCATCACAAAATAAAGAAACAGTAACTCACCTGGCGAAATATCTCATTAACAAAATTCACGTAGCCACGAGTTGACAACAGAATTCTTTGCACCATTTCATATTCTGCCTTTTTTTCTTCTTCGATGCTACATAGACTGGAATTGCTTAGACGTCGGTCAGACAAGGTGCTGCTGTTGGAATGGTTCTTTTCCTGCTCCAGTTGTGTACTGGTCTCGGTCTCAGTGTTTTTCTCTTGCATAGTGTTACCAACAGTCACATTCTATAAATGGAGAAAAAGAAAAGACCCTTATTGCTCACAAATCATACAGATTAAAAGAAAACACGGCCCTAACTACAAGGATAAAGCGGCCATGCCACAAAGGCAGAGGAAGAGGACACATTAACTTGAAAAAGCATGACGAATGCCAAGAACCACTCAATATCAGACGTGAACTGTTGGAAATAGTCCTCAGAGAGACTTTTGTTACGGTTTGTTACACTATTTAGTTTCACTCCGTTTTGTTTTCCCAATAAATTGAATATTATACACAGGTACCGAGATTGAGTTCTAGACCCTCATTGAGCCGCGGCTTATGTTAGAGGCAGAAAGAGGTGCGAAGAGGCTGAAGTTGTGCTTTTAAAGGGCAAGGTTTCCCTACTGGAATAGAAGATCCATAACTTGGGCCTGCACTGCCTCATTCTAAAGGTAAAGTTGGCAAGCACCCACTACACATATTGTGGGTCATCAGGAAATTGGGTCGAGTGGGGGTTGTTCCAGCGATCGCTTTACCACTTCCAATGCAGGGTCACCTATTTCAGGACTGGGCCTGGTGTATTTATTAATTTTAACATGGGAGAGCTGTTGCCATTTCCATCCCTGGAGAAGCTGCCGGACTTTCCCCCAGCACTGAAAAGGGCCTGTCCCGCATCTGTAGGCCCACCTCAGCTGGCCAGGCCCCTCATACAGGAGAGGGGTCGTGCGGCCTCAGGTTCCCTCAGTGTCAAGGAAGTCCAGGCACTTTTGTCTAACTCTATATCAGGCACTTTTCTCCAAAACACAACTGTGCTCCACAGAGACCAAAATGTCTGTGTCCCATTACCAGTACACTCCACTCATGACCATAGTCTCTCACTGGCCTCAGCATTTGGAGACCACCACTCAAGTCTCAGGCCTACTACAGATCAAGATGACTTACAGCCCCCTGGGTGAAGTCCGCTTCAAAACAAGGCAACTATGTCCGAGGGCACGTCCACCCAGGTCAGACACCACCTGGGCTCACTCAAGTCTCTCTACGGACAACAGTGTATCGTGACGACTACTCAACAAGCTCTGTTCTCTATGGGGTGCACTGCCAACACCAGGACTCCCCAGGGCCTCCGGGGGCGATGCAAGCTCACCTCCATCTCTCACAACTGAGCAGTCCTAAGTCATGGCACTGCTGCCTCCCTATTCACCAGTCTATATCTCCCAGAGCTGCCTCACGCAGAGAACCAGTCTAGCGGGTGCAGCTGACCTCTAGCTGCGCACCACCTTCCCCTTTGTGGTATAAGGCAGGCATCCCAGTGGGTCTCCACAGTGCCTCCCTTACTCCCTCCAGAGCTTCACTTGGCCAGCTACTCCAATGTGAGCCAGCTGCAAGGAACAGGAAAAACTGCACTACCTCGCCAATGCACCCCGCTCACTAAAAGCTGTACCCAGTCGTGCTGGAGTTTGTTTATAATCTTCCCACAGCATAATAGCGACCTTGTTCTGCCATGCCATGGATTTGCTGGATGACAGGAGATGAGCATGGAGCTTAGTGAAGAGCGTCCACCATCTTCGGCGAAGCCACACCCCAGCAGAATGATTATGTTGACTATATTCATCTCCTTTCCTAATTTCTTCATAAAGTCTCATTGTGACTTCAAAATGAATGTGTTGATTTTAAGAGTGTATACTGTAACTGTATTGCATGTGATTACTTCAAGAGTTTTGTGAGTAAAATAGTCTAGAGACTGAGAATGAATAAAAAGTATCAAAGATAGAAGCCAAAATCCGGATAAAACCTTTTTTTAATGACACTTGAGTGGAGTTTGTTTATTGTGAATGAACATACCCAGACACAAGTACACATTTACTACATTAATCTAAAGCAACAATTAAGAAATTGATGCAATATCAGTGCAATCAGCACGCAGTGCACTGACGTTATTCGGATAAACTGCCTAATCTAAAAGCGACTGCGATGAAGTAGATAACATATACCAATTGGAGTACACAATATTCCCGCTAACGAGTTCAACGTCATTAGAAGTAGAAGGACCTTCCACGGGGAAAAAACCTAGTTTTTGAAAATAACAGAAGCGTCCCATACTTGAAGAGTGGACATACAGTTACCCGATCAACACTGACTGACAACTGTGGCAGTTGTGTATTGGCATGAGAAAAGACACTACTGCCGCATGGTGAAACACCGCACCAGCAGTAAAGTGAGAATGGCTCCTGCTGGAGCTGCAGTAGCATAGCTTGTTTGGGCAGGGAGCCGTTCAAAGCCAGCAGCTCCAAAAAGAACCTAGGAAAACGCCACTTAAGCCATAGTCAAACAAACGGCTGGGGTGGTGATACCCTTTGTTGGGGCCAGGGCTAATAGAACCAAAATCTCAGTGACCATCCATGAGAAGGTGAAAAGGCAAGGCTGTTAGTGAAAAGCACTACCCCCTTACAAATGCAGAATAGAGCTCAAAGACAGATAAATGTGACTTAAGTTGGCTCGGAGCATGAAGAGCAGGGGAAAAAATTAGTCCGTGGAGAATCACTGGAACAGGAATACGTACCCGCTCTCTTTTTACGGAAGGCAGGTACATCCCTGAGAGAGAATGGGTAAACCCTTAATTTGGGACAAGTAAGGATAAAGAGAACTTTGAAAATTCAGGAAGGTAATAACTACTGGAAAGGCAAGACCTACCCTGACTGAAGCTCTCGCTCTTCTAAAGCGTAAATATTATTATATATTTTTTTAACTAGAGTGACTTGCACCGCACTGACATCATATCGATTGGGACTGGAAATAATGCTCCCTGACAAAATAGAACAGGTGGCGATCATGATCACTGCTTGAGACAAAATACAGGAGTAATAAAACAACCAAGTGCAACGATACCGACAGTATTACAAAGATTTATGTAGTGTATAATCCAGGAAGAATTTTGCAAGGAGCATAGCCAGCCGGAGCCTGTGCCAGCCATAATGTTCCTGAGCTGCTGAAGAATGCTCAACTTGAATACAGGAGTATGGGGCTGATAGAGCACACAAATGTATAGCATAATATACAACGAGATGCAGAACTGAGAACATGAATTTGGAAATGACATTTTGCACACATTAGATAGGGACACGTGAACGAGACAAGAGTAGCAGAAGCACTATAAAAAAGTGTTTTTCAACATAATATAGAGATACATATGCAAATATACACTAATATATATATATATATATATATATATATATATATATATATATATATATATATATATATATATACAACGGTGAGATTTAATGCCACGTGCGAAGTAGCCTAGTGCTATTGAAATGGTTATGTGGAAAATCCATTGCTTAGAAACATAGGTGGTATGGTTTGTACAGAATAAGATTTGAGCCTGAAACTTTGCAGACTAATAATAGAGATGATACAGTTTATAAAAATGCTGCAACGATTTTTATAGCATTAATTTAGGAAAATGTGAAAGTAATACATTTCTCTATTACGAAGGTGATCCCAATGATAATTAGGGTCTTTCAATAACAATTTGTGACTATTAAATGTAATTTCTATGGTTATTATGCATTCATTTCATTTAACAATGTTTTAAAATGAATAACACGAAGAAAATGTGAAGTAAACCTAAGATCTTCCTGTAGAGAGACATGTTTCTAGTACTGACCGTTCCCCTAAATTTTACCAATGGCTCAGAGATTTAGTATATTTTTGCATTCCATGTACCGTAATTGTACATTTTTTAATTTTTTGTAAACTATTCGCATGGGAATAGTAAGACTGAGAACCGTGATTTCTACTGTTCTGTTGTTGTTTCTTTTCCCTATCAATAACTGGAGTGGACTTGCGAATCTGTTGGTTCTTATGATAAGCATGGGAACCATGCCAATGTTGTGACTATCTAGGTGGCTTAATGGACATCTTGAACACATGGTCTTTCGATATTGGTTGTGATGCCAGCATGATCTTATAAAAGAAGAAACCCAAAAAGAGGGGCAACACAATCAGTTTATTTATCCTTTGATCGCATTCAATTCTTCTGCTGTGTGACGCACTCAAATTACTTTATCTTTTGACCGTACTCAATTTATTTTTCCTTTCGTTCTGACTGATTTTGGAGGTATCAACCCATCTTTTAGTTTTGGACTATCTGTCAATGCTAGATTCGCTAGCAGATGGACTGAGATCTTTCTTGCCGAGTCAGAACTTTCCTCTTTGCTTAAGCTTTGTGCTAAGTGGACTCGCCCTTAGAGACTTATACATTTTACTTTTCCCTCGCCTTATAGGGTAAATTCTGTTCGTTTAGACAACCATCCTTCTGCCTTATGGGTAGCAGGACTTTGTAACTCTAAGTGGATTTAGAACCATTCCTGCCCAAATGCTGGGTGCTTTAATTAAAGCTGCGATGTTGTTAATTGAATTACTAAAGAGATTACTTTACATAATTAATTTTGAATCTTTAATACAAAACTAACAGACGTTAACTTGCTTGACACTCTTATTGTGCCCTATTTGGTCTCTCTTGAAACTGTGCAATTAGAGAAAGATTTAATGAGCTACAGTTTGGTAAGTTGGCTGTCAACTAAAGGTCCTCATTGAGCAGATGACTGATGTGTCTGGGAAAGCCTAGTTTTTCACCTTTCCCCACAGCGGAACAAGATTAATCAGAAGACCGCCACTTCGGGGTTAGATAGACTGATAATACATTAAAACAGAAGAATGAAAAGAGAGTTCAATCGTAGGAGGGCCCAGCGTGGTTAGAGTAAACTGAGAGCACATCCTTCTGTGAGCAAACAGGACTCTGGGAAGCTCATGAACATGACCCTAACTAAACTACACTTGAGTCCTATTAAGCCAACATAGGTTGGGGTTGATTGTATTCAGAGGGTACCTACACTTGTACTTTGGGTTGGGCTGTTCTTACTGGACCACAGCCAAGGCTGTCTTGCATATGGGTGGTTCCTGTCCGAGGTCACATGGTAGGCAAAAATACAAAAATGGAAAGTGGTTCAAGAAATTACCATGGGCTAAGATTATTTCAAGCATCCAAATATTGCCTTTGTTTTCTTAAGTCTCAACGGCATAGGTTTCTACAGGATGTCCAATTATGTTCCGTTCCTTTTTCACCGGCTATTCAAGTGTGTGGGGCAGTGAATGGATCAAGCATGTACCAGCCCATGTACCAATCTGGCCATCAGGGATGGCACAGCAGCACCAGGTATCGAGTAGAGAATCAGGAGGGAGCGATGAGGAGTACACTAAGCACCAACCCTTTCTATGTCGGGAACATCAACGAAGGCTCATGCATTGGTGCTGGGGCAGGAGGCGTGCAATGGCCAAGATGGTGGCCATGGAGTCACAGACTGCAGTGCCACTGCCAACAGGAAAAGACATGCACCTCTACCCCGTGTGGGCCTTTCTGCCCTCTGGCAGACTCCAATGTTAACCTTCACATCCATTCTAATGGTTGAGATGTAAATGTGTCTTTCCACACTCACTCATCCATTATGGAGGTATCAGCCTGGCTGGAGCAGAGCGATATTGAGCTCTAGCGCTGCTCTACTATACGTTCCTTAATGGCAGAAAGGAAGAACGAGAAGATGTCCTTTAACCCCTTCGACGCTCATGACGAGCTCACCTCGTCATGAGGTACACCTCTCATACGCTCATGACGAGCTGAGCTCGTCATGAACCGCTGGTTTTTGCAAACTTCAGCGCACCGCGGAAATCTGCACCGCACGCATGGTGTTAAACTAAACACCACCAGAAGCAGGAAGGTACAGAAAGAAGTGGTTTAGGAATCTCTGCAATAGTCCTAAAATGACTAAGGGACAAGGGTGTTGCTTCGCTCAATCGTGGCACTGCATTCAGATCTCAAGCTAAAAAATTACCATCAAGACCGCCATCCATGATGTGGAGAGAAAAATTGAGTGGGAAGCTAACAGGTTTCAATGATGGAGCAGAAATTGGTCATTTAAGCCGAAAGAACACACTCTCTGGATGGCCCGGGAGTAATATCAAGATAGAGGCATAACCAGGGGAGCGAGTTCAAGAATCCCTAGAGTAAGCACATACTTTTAGGACGCACCTCATCAATAGCACTGGGCCACTGGACATCATTAGCTTTTGAAGAAGAGTGTTATCTCGAAACACGTCGGCGAAAATGTTGTCAGGACTGTGAAAGGGGATCGACTGGAAGGCGTTCCTGTACCGTTTATGGGGGCTATGCTTGAAGCCCTGTGCCGGTGTGTGAGTGCTCCTCAACTGACCGAACCAAGCAGGAGCTTTGATATATATATATAGATATATATATATATATATATATATATATCTATATATATATATCTTAAACGTTTTATCACTTAAAAAGGGATTAGGGTTCAGGGATGGGTAGTTTTATGGGGTACTAAAGGGGCATTACGTGTTTTAGCATGGGGAGTGTTAAGGAGTACTTCGAGGTTTCAAGGGTTCAGTTATGGGTAGTAAGCAGTTTTAAGGAATGAGGAATAGGTAGTTTTAAGGTTCAGGAATTGGTTTTATGTGTTTAGGGATAGGTCATGTTAAGGGGCAGTAACGGTTTTTCGGGTTCTGAGATGGGTAGAGTGAAGGGGGGAGTAAGATTTCTCAGGTTAATGGATGGGTAGTATAAAGGGGAAGTAAGCAGTCTTTAGAGTTCAGAGATGTGTAGTGTAAAGGAGTAGAAAAGAGGATATTTAGAGTTATGGGATGGGTGGAAGAATGATGTAAAAAGGAGGGTTTAAGGATGGGTAGATCTAAAGGGTAGTAAGGGGGTCTTTAGGGTTCCAGGTGAGAAGTGTTTCGAGGTAGTAATGGGTTAATAAGGTTCCGGGATGGGTAGTGACAAGTCATAGTTTGGGGTGTTCAGGGATGGGTTAAAGGGTAGTTAGGGTTTTTGGGGAGTAATGAAAGGTAAGAGAGGCTTACATTTTAGGAAAAAGGGGGTTAAAACACACACACACACACACAAACATATATAAAAAAGGGGGTATGTAGTTTACACCAATAAAAAACATACATATATGCGTTAACAAAGAGGGGTATGAAGGGTTTACCCCTTCAACCCACCACAGTATACATTAAAAAAAGACAAAGCCACATTTCATCTTAACGCGGTAAGCATTATTTGAAACCCAAATATAAGTGTATGTAAAAAGGGATTATAAATACTACTTACCCTGCAAGATGTGTTGCACTGGTAATTGCACTGAATTTACCTGTGTGGTAACCTACTGCAAAGTTACCACCCCCAATGTAAACTATGAAAGACACAGTTTCTCTTTGAGCTGACTATAACTTTCGGAAAAATGTGTATTACTGTGCAGATCCTTGTTCAGCTGTGGAATTGACACATGGACCTGCATACAGAAGCCACTTGTTTGTTGTAGTTAGTTGCTTTCTCCGCTGCCTGTACCCCCATATGCAGAGCCGAACAGCAAATTGAGTTTGACCACTGTGCAGATCACTATGCTTGGGATCTCTTTAGAGGGGAAAGGTTCACAATATGGGGATGAAAGGGGGGGACCAGCGAGAAATCTGTTGTTACATCAAGTATCAACCAGAATGGGCGTTACTGAAGGTAACTAACTTGTACATTTGACAGATGCCTCTAACTGTAGGTTCAGCATCTTTTGAATAGATACCAAAGCAGTACTCCACAAGGTGGAAGGTCTGTGAAGAAGCTCAAATCAAAAAGCCCTGAAGGGCTGGGATGGCAAGAGCCCCCTCTAGACAGACCTGGCTTGTCAGACAATAATTGCTTTGTGAACGTATGGAGAGATGGCTATGTAGCGGCCTGGCAAATATCCAAAATAGGGACTTCACGTGCCAAGGCAGTAGTAGCAGCTTTGACTCTGGTGGAATAAACCCGCAAGCTGAGTGGTGACTGCTTCCCGGCCAATGCGTAGCAGATTTTAGTGCAGCTTGTGATCCACCAAGACCTGGTCCTCTACTGCACTGCATTGTCTTTCCTCACTCCAGTAACAGCAGAATGTCCAACCGGTGTTCCTGGTAATATTGATATAAAAGCTAACAGCATTTTTAGGATCCAGCCAAAGGAGTCTCTCCTCCTCCTCAGACGGGTGAGGTGGTTCGAAGAACGTGGTAGGTTGATGTTCTGCCTGACCATGAAAAGGAGTCGCCACTTAATTTTAGAATTTTAGAAGAAGAAGAAAGGAAGCTCAGATTCAGAGGACCACCTTGTCTGGGAAGAAATAAGTGTGTGCTGGGGTGACAGAGGGCCTGCGGCTCACTCACCCACTGTGCCAAACTTAGGAGCACTGTTATGAGGGGGAGAGAGACCTTGGTGGCCAGCTGTGCAGCAGTTCAAAAGATGTATACATCAGGAAGGTGAGAACTATGTTAAGGTCCCACTGAGAATTGATAAAGGGAGAGAGTGTAAAGAAATGTTACAAACTCTTCAAAAATGGTATCACAACTGGTGATTTAAACAAGCTGATTTGGCAACCTCATAAAAACTGGAAGAGCCATAAGATACCCTTTAACTGTGCCCAAACTTTGCTGGGCTAGGAAAAACACTAAAAAAGATTTACTTTTGATAACTTGGTTTGAAGTGAATCAATCTGCAGAGTACCACACCAAATCACAAACCTGTCCCAATGGCAGGAATATACCGATTTCGTTTTTAGGGAGATCTAGCTGTCAAGATGACACCTACAAACTTGGGAGGGAGATTCAAGGCAGTCACCCGTCACTATTCAATCTCCAAGCATGGAGGTGAAGATTGCGCAGACTTGATGAGGGACCCTGCCCTGCTGCTGCAACAGAAAATCCTCCCAAAATGACAGCCTGATCGGAGGACAAATTCTGGATACCACACTTACCGTGCTCAATCTAGTGTCACTAAGAGACTTGGGCCTGGTCGTTCCTGGTCTTTTTAAGATTTTGGAGCAGGATTGGCATCAATGGGCAAGGCGCACAGGAGTCCCAAGTTCTATTCTAGGGGAAACGCTTCCCCAAGGGAGCGACGTGTTCGAATTTCCAACACTCAAAAGATAATAATAATAATAATAATCCACATTTGTAAAGCACACAATCACCCGTAAGGGTCTCTAGGCGCTTGGGGCCGTCGGGAAGATTAAGTAAGCTATTGCCCAGAGTCACATGGTGCTGGGCTAACCTGCCGCCGGAGCCGGGGATCGAACCCTGATCCCCAGATTCCAGCGTCAGTTGCCCTGGCCGCGGCGCCACACCTCTCCCACATCTGACAGTGCGTACTCTTGGTGGTGGTGCCAAACCGATTGAGTCAAGGTTCTCCTTATTTGCAGAAGAGACTTTGCACCACCTCCAGATGAAACTGCCATTTGTGATCTGCCAGGTGTCGGCAGAGGAGTTTGTCTGACCTGGTGTTCAAAGATCCAACCAGGTGGTGACCATGAGGAAATTCCCCTTATGTTCCAGCCACTTCCAGAGACATAGTACCCTTTGCCACAGGGTGCACAACCCCCAATCTGTCTGAAAACCACATTGTGGTTAAAGTGTCTATGAGAACTTGCACCAGCCTCACTTTCATGAATGGTAGAAAGGCCTTCAACACAAAGTGAGGCAGCTTCAGAAGATTGATATGGAGGGTAGACTTCACCGGAGACCAGATGGCTCTGATCTCCAACCTCTCCCAAGTGTGGCAGTCCCAACCCAGAAGAGATGCATCGGTCATCACTGTGAGCTCTAGGTGGGGAAGAGCGAGGGGTCTGCAGCTGACCCAATACAGACCAGCTTTCCAGGTCTTCATCAGTTCCTTCCGTAATCTGGACCAGATCAGAAAGATCCCCTCTGGTGCTGTGCCCATGGGGTCTTAAGATCCCACTGCAGAGCCCACGTGTGCCACCTGGTGTGCTTGACCAGCAGGATGCAGGAGGCCATCAGTCCCAGGAGCCTCAGAGTCAACCTAATGGAGATCCTGTACTGAGGTTGAAACATCAGGATCATAGCCCAAACGACCTGGACTCTCCAGAGAAGGCACAAAGCTGCACTGTGTAGAGAATGGCTCTGCTGAAAGGGAATGTCTGCAAAGGAGATACGAGTCACAGGCATGTTGATAGTGAATCCAAACAATGTAAATGCTGGCCGTAGTATGGAGGTGGGTAACAACTACCTGGTAAATCTACCTATATCAGTCAGTCATCAAGGTAGGGGAAGATTTGAAGTCCTGACTTTTGAAGATGAACTGCAACCACCACCATCACTTTCGCAAACACCCGAGGGACACTGGTTAGGCCAAAAGGGAGCAGAATTAACAGAAAATGCTCTTTCTCTCCTGTGAATTGCAGTTAGTGCCTGTAGGCCTGCAGAGCGGGCATGTGGAAATAAGCATCCTGCAGGGACAACGGTACCATACAGTCTCCTGGGTCAAGGGCAGACTAGAAATGGGCCAAGACGAGCATCTTACATTTGGGTCTAAAATAGGACAAAGTCCTCCTTCCTTCTTTGGCACCAGAAAATAGTGGGAGTAACAACAGCCTACTTCGTTCTATGGCTCCTTTGGCCAAAACAGCCTGAACTTTCTGGTGCAAGAGGGACAAGTAGTTCTTTGTCAGCCATTCTGAAGAGCGGAAGCTGCGGTAGGGTGTCAAGAAAACCCATTGAATGATCTATAAGACCCTCTTGTCCAAAGTCACAGCATACCACCCTGGTCGAAAATGTTGTATCCTGCATCTGTGAAGGGCGGATGGAAGCATCAAAGGACATGTTAAAGAGATTTTGAGGCTGTAGCAGCGGCGCAAGATCGTGCCTCTCGCAGCTCCTGTGGTCCACAAGTTTCAGAGCCTCGGCCACGTTAAAGCTGTTTGGTTGGCCTTGCAGGCTGGATTAGGTGGCAATATTGGAAGCCCCTACCATAACCATGAAAGCGACAAAACTGATGGTGCAGCTGACATGGCGGTGCAGACAGGCCTAAGGAGTGAGTCATGGCCATACTATCTTTAAAGCGCCAAAGGGTCGAAAGTGCTTTCTTACCAAAACCACAAGAGCCATCAAAGGATATGTCCATGAGGGTGGACTGAACGTTGCCAAAGAAACCCATGGAACTCATCCATGCACGCCTCCTGATATTCACACTGGTGGCAAATGCCCTGCCAGGGCAATCTGTGGTGTTCAATCCATAGCGGATGGTAAATTGAGCGGTGCTGCAGCCATCCTTGATAGCCTGTGTGAGTACAGGATGCAAGTCATAAGGGATACAGAATAAGACCTGTGAGACAGAATCGCAAAGGGTGGTATTATAATGCCCTAAGAGGCAGCTGGCATTAACATTCAGGGTGTTGGCCGCAAAATTGTGGAATTCTGTTCCGCTCCATATCCGTGAAATGGATGAGCTCCTGAAGTTTAGGAGGGCCATTAAAACGCGTCTTTTCCCTCATTCAGCTTAGCCTTTTTTCTGTGCACTTTTATCCGTAGCTGCTGTGTTGTGTTTGTTATTCTCCATGAAGCGCCGGGACGCCCCTTGGCTGGGGCAGCTGTGCGCTATAAAAGTGCTTGTAACATAACATAACAGAGGTAGCGCCAGACTTGTTGAAGAAAACATGCATTTCCTGAAGGTTGCAATGAGCTTTGAATCACTGTCCAGTGGAGTAGTAGGGAATTGACTTGGGTTGACCTTGTATGTTGAGGGCTGCAAGGCTCTCAGGAATGGGGTGCGGAGTCAAAAAGTCTGGATCATCCAGGTCTCAAGGATGGAGTCATTCTAGCTGTCACTTCACAGGGGTCCAGAACAGGATTTTGCACATGTTCCAAGCAGAGTAAATGTAAAGGCTTAATTAAACAGAAGCAGGGTCTCAGTATAAGTTTGCCCAGGCTGAAACATATCCGTAAGAACATTAGTCTTCACCCATATAGTTGGTAACTGGAGGTTGAGAACTTCGGCCTCACTTTACATGACCACTGCAAAAGAAACACTTTATTCCGTGTCTGGCCCTGGGGGCAAAACTAACCCAGTGTCCGGTGAAGTGATTGAGCTACTGATGTGTTAAGGTCCTCATTCCAATGGTCTTCTGTATATGGATGGGCAAATTTGTCTTTAGCCTCATAAGCATCATTGTCAGAATCCATTCCAAATAAAGTATGCACAGTTTGAGCCCTCTCCTTGGGGCAAGGGCAAAGTATCAGAGTTTGATGGGTTTTCCCACAGCTGAGGACAAAAGAAACCGGGAGTGGCCTCGATCGAGGGTGATGCAGAGCTGATTCGGAAAGCATGATAGGGTGCATTTCATCACTTGGCCTCCGTGCTTTATGGTCCGGCATGGGTTGCGGTGCTGGGATCAGGGTTAGCCATGAAGCCAATGCCCTTAAGTAATCATTGGTCCTAACCGAAGTAGTAGTCAAAGTAGCATTCTAGTTAACCCTCGCTGAGGGAAATGCACAGACAGCGTACTGTAAGCAGCTACGGTTGATGGTGAAAAAGACAATGTCGCTAGTGTTATTTTACCAAAAATTATACAAATATAGCTGGCCCTGCCAATTCAAGTTGCTCGAGTGATAAACATGCTTTTGACGTTACACACAGCATAACAACAACAAGAAAATACAATTTAAATGTAATGTAATGAAGTAGTCTGAAAAATATGCTACCCAAAAACACATTAAGACGAATGTTTTCCGCCAAATTGTAAAATTTGTATTCTCCATTATATAGATCTAGAAACGTTTGCATACACATTTACTCCATGAAATACAATTTGGTATTGTAGCATACCTGAATTAATTTCGGTAACACATCTCCTCCATTCTTAGTGCTATGAGATGTAGATACATACTTCTTTTCCAGAAAAAAGGTGACAAGCCATTTAATGAACGCCACTCGAGCTGCCATAAATGGGATTTTTGTGCTGTAAGTGCTTTCATTGTTACGAGTAGCTGTAGTATAAGATGGCTTTGGTCTCAAGTCAGGAATATCTGTAAGGTAGACAGAAAAAAATCCACATTAATTTTTTTAAAAAATGCTCCTTAAACTTGTCTTTCAGGTTTCTTTCTTAAGAGCTATTCAAAGTATCTAGAGTCTAAATATAACATTGAAGGTAGTCAAAACTCCTCATGAAAATGAAGAAGTTCACTGTAAATTGCTGCTGTAAATCTGAAAAATCATAATAATGTATGTGCTTTAAAAGAAAGCACCTCCCACCATGTGCACACACACACACACACACACACACACGCACACACACACACAGATATACCCTGTCAGGCTTAGAGTGCTATTTACATTATGCAAAAATGAAGCAAAGAACTCTGGGTAGTTCCCAAGTTTAGTTGGAGAGCAGCTCCTGTATAGAGCTTCCTACAACACAAACGACACTAGGAATTTGCTCACCTCTCCTTTCGTAGCAACTGTGTTTTTATGGTTCAGCTGCCCTTTCCCTTGGAAAGGCAATTTTTGATTAGCCTATCACATTTGACCTGGATCAACAGAGCTGCACCAAATTTGGCAATCACTTTCCATAGACAGCTAACATTCAGCATGCCAATTTTCGTCAAGATCAGTGCAGGAGAAAAATGTTAAAGTAGGTCAAGTGGGGTTAAGAAACATGTATTTTGCCATTTCAGGTCTGACAGGAACGTTTGCCACGCCTACAGTCAAATTCGCTGGACGAATTTACACCAAACTTAGCATGAAAGTAGAACTGTAGTCAGAAAGCATGTTTTTGTGGGTGTGGTATGAATCAGTTGGGTAGATTTTGAGATATAAGTGTTTTAAAAAGTTACTGAGCTGGCTTTAAAGGGTTAATACTGTTGTATATCTCTGTGTTTTAATTGTGGAGGCTTCTTAGATCTATCTGATCCAATTGGAGGAAGCCTTTTTTCTGTTGTCCTTTTCAGATCCATGGTCCCAAAGCTGGTCCCATGGATCCAAGTGCTCCAATTGGTTGGCCACACAGAAAAACGTCTCTTGTAGTGCCATTTAAGGTTGTGGTACTCTGACATGAAGTACTGTGTCCTGAAAAAAAACCAAATTACAAAGGCAATATAAGGGGCAGGGTGAGCACAACCTGACGACCAAGCAATAGTGGAGGGACCATGAATAGACATAAGCACAATCCCTGCATGCTGTCTTTCTTGCCTCTTTTGGCATCTGACACGAAGAGTGAAACCAGTGCGCCAATTCCTAACTCGGGACCTTATCAGATGTTAAAAAGAAGCCACTGCAATGAATGGAAAGGTGGGAGGACAGTGCGGAATCTGCGGGTAAAGGATCGCCCAGAAATAGCATTACCAAAGTCAGAAACTTGATTTTCTGATGGATGCTTCTAGCCAGTGCTTCATTAGTAAAAAATAATTAAGTGCCAGGGCCCTCGTGAGGAGATCACTGCAGATTACACCACCCATTGCCCCTGCCAGCGCTGCCAATGACAGTACCACCACAACATCCATCATGCTCCTACAAGTTTGACAATTCTGGACATTCCAGGCCCCCAAAGCTATAACAATTGTACGAGTGGCATATTTTAGATATTTTTAATGTATATTGAATTAATAAATAGATGTTGTTCTGCTCATTTCTAAATTGCACCATCAGCATCACCATGTGGTAGGCTGTCATAAGTGAAAGTATCCATAATTAAGTGCCGGTGCCAAGCAGCGGAAATCACTGGCTCGAATTAAGCACAGCTTCTAACCGCTGATACCTCACCTTAGAATCAATGCAAAGCAGTACCTTCCCATGGTGGAGGGTCTGTGGAATGTACTCAGACAAAAAAGTCCTGCAGGACTGAAGGGGTGAAGATCTTATTGCAAAGGACTATGCACCTTGATATACTGCTTTTCTGGACCAGCTTCCCATTTTTCGATCTGAAGAACCAAGCCATGTCTTCCCTGGACTAGAAACAAGCATCCTGGACCGGTTTCAGGCTAATCATCATTCTTTAACTCACTCCGCCACCCCAGTTCAGACATGGCCATATGCAAATCAGTCTGACCCTGTGCCTCATGGGAACAGTCTAGCCCGAACTGCCAAGCCAGGTCTTCCCTGGACCGGAAACAAGCATCCTGGGACTGGTTTCTGGCTTATCAGCCAGGCTAGCTTGAATCCAGTGGCAAAGTGAGCAAGGGACCCAAAACTGGGCATACCCTGCCAACTTAGGGCGAACAAAGCAAAACCAAAGGGGATGATGGACTGAGTGTTGAACATTGCAAGCAAGTACGAAAAATTCTCCCTTTCATCCCGAAAAACAAGAGGAAAATTGTTTATCCTCTTTGGTTCTACCTAGGTTGGACTGTAATTTGTTATATATATACCTAGCGCTGAACCAACTCAGAAGACTACAAGCGGTACAGAACGCTGCTGCTACATTGGTGCTGAACGTCCATAAATATCAATCTATTAGGGACGGGATTCGAGAACTGCACTTGCTGCCAGGTGCCCAACGTGTTAAATTTAAGGCTCTTTGTATAGCACATAAAGCACTCCATGTACAAGGTCCACTTTTTCTATGGCACTGTTTCAGCTGGTACTCCCCTACCAGACTTCTACGTTCAATCAATGCCTTTCTGATGCCCACCTCTAGAGTCAGGACGATGAACTGGGGTGAGAGGAGTTTCAGACACAGCACCACTAGGCTGTGGAACTCACTTCCGCTTGCTCTTCGGACGACTCCCTCTTTACTTGAGTTCAGGAAACATCTCAAGACATGGCTTTTTAGAAACTAGTCTTCCTCTACAGTAAGCTGTCCGTAGTGCCTAGACACCTACGGGTATTAGTGCGCAGTAAAAATTGTTATAACATAACATAACCCCCAGTCAACTGACTGCTTTGTTCGCCCTAAGTTGACAAGGTATGCCCCGACGTGGGTCCCTTGCTCACTTTGCCACTGGATTCAAGCTAGCCTTGCTGATGGCGGCTGATTAGCCGGAAACCGGTCCCAGGATGCTTGTTTCCAGTCCAGGGAAGACCTGGCTTGGAAGTTCGGGCTGGACTGTTCCCATGAGGCACGGGGTCACACTGATTTGCATATGGCCATGTCTGAACTGGGGTGGCGGAGTGAGCTAAAGAATGATTATGGATTAAACCCAGATCAGTTGACTGGGGTGAGAGCTTGCAATGTTCAATACTGCGTCCATCATCCTCTTTGGTTTTGCTTTGATACCAATAATAAGCATAACGGGCATGGGCTATGTAGAAATAAAGTTGGTGACTCCAAGGTCACCGCGCTCATAGGGGAGAGTGAGGACATCCCAACGGATGCAGGGTCGGGAACTGGCCCATAATAGTCATATAAGTAGTTCACACAATGAGGTGAACTTCACTTTCACTGCACTACACATTTTCCATAACTTAGAGCTCCTACATAGTTCCGCAAGTAGCAGCCTGCCTCAATCCGCAGCAGATTGAGAGGACCCCAATGATGAAGTATGCCACCTAGGGGAAACCCTGGTCGGTGAGGGGACTTTTCTTTCTGGAAAGAGGATTTTCATACATGTTCAGTGAAAACCCTGTTGTTCCCCATGGTTTGTTTTTTATTCTGATATTCCAGGATTTTGTGATACTTCATTCAGTTAGGAGGGTGAACCTAACCTCAACCTCTATCGCCCCCCATCTTTTGATCAGATTGGTAATCTTGCATAGATTGGTCACTAATGTAATCATGTCTGATGTGGTCACTATTACAACAATTATACTATTAGTAGCTCGAGATGATTTTTATTCAGCACAGTGAAGAAAAGAATGGAGAACCCAGCTGTATACGCTCTTGCAGATAATCACCAATACCGTCTTCAAGTTTAAGGCCTCCAAAAAGGAAGCTCTTCTGTTGGGCCCGAATTTTCCTTGGTCTTCTGTATTTTGGACTGATTTTATAGGCTATCCGTCTACTTTATATGATGAGATGAAAATCATTGGGATTTGGCTGGACAAAGAGAATGAGAAGATGTAGCTTAACAGCCAAAGCGGCTGACTTTGTAACTGGCGATCCAGGTACGAGTCCAGGCCACTGCTCAACGCTCTGTGATTCTCGGCAAAATAACTTGATCTCCCTGTAATAACAATACTAAACAATTTAATCTGGTGCTCGTGTAAGAAGCTTTAATACATTTGGGCCTAGTCAGTGCTCCATAAAACTGCAACAACAAAAAAAATCAACCTCAACATCTCTACTCAGAACAATGAAGTAGTTTCCTCTTGGTACTTTCAGAGAAGGAGCTTAACAGAAACCCTTCCATTTATTCTTTCATATCTCAAGACTGTGCAGTTAATGGAGGTATTTTCTCAGACAGTATAAGTTAATGCCCGCTACCTAGGTCTTACCGTTTCCTCTATTTTCGTGTGCAAGGAGAACAGAATATGATAGTCTGGCTTGTTAATAACTTTAGAAAAGTTGACATGGTCTCAGGCTCACAGACACCTACATAGGCTGCTGGTTTCTATGAGGATCCTATTCAAGGTACCATGGTTTAGCTCTACAATCTTTTGGAATAGGTTTCCCTTAAGTATTTTGGTACAGGCCTTATATTACCACGCAACAGAGACCTTTCATTTTTGTGTTTCACAAAAAACTAAGTCCTGGGTTGTTTTGTGAAACATGTATTTCCATAGTGTTTGATCAGGGGATTCATAACATCTAGGCACAGAATCTGATGGAATAGGGTCACACAATCTGGTGGAATAGGGTCTATAATATAATGGAAAACCATAACAGACTTCTTTCTGGAGTGGTGATGTTTTTTTTCAGGTGCTCTGCCTTGGACTCATCTTAAAGCAATGCTGTGGAAAAGCCCCTACCAAACTCATTACAAGATGGGGCCCACTGTGCAGCTGCAAGTGGGTTGCCCAATAAGGATTATGCTTCTACATGTAGCAAAATTCAAGTTCTGCAGGTACAGTAACTTAATGGAACACAGATTTTAAGATTTTAATCACTGAATGTATTTGTTCTAGCTCAGAAAATTGGAATGAGGAGTCCAGATCAGGGCTGCTCAGCACCATCAAACTTTATTCAGAATAATTATCACACCAGCCTTTTCCAATTAGAAGCATTTGATTAATACCATTTTATTTTACTTTGTAAAGTAAATGGTCTATGGCATATAGAGGCATGTTAGGGTAAAGCACACAATTACAGTGTTAATCTGATGCTCAGACTGGCAAATGCAGGGATAGTAGAGAGAGGCTTTCGTACATACCATGTTAGTTTTAAGGCCAGGTTCTGGTCAATCTAAAATTGACTGATCAGTTTTTCTAGGTAAACGCATAGATCATTACAATATTCGCATATAGTTCTAGTGATCATTCCAATTTATTGTAGCCATGGCTATCAGAAGAACACAATGAAAAAGTTACTTACCTGTGGTCATATCTCAAATAATCAATTTCTGGACCTCTTTGTCTTTCTTGAAAATGCAGTACACAACGAAGAGCTGGTCATCGAGTCGTATGTCCCTGGTGTAATCTAGGTAGACTGACCACCTGCCTAGAATCCAACCTATGCAACTTCTCCTCCTCCTTCGTGGGGTGAAAGAAACAAGGTTGGTAGGGTGATAAACAGGCCTAGGTGAAAGGGAGTCACCACTTTAGGAAGGAAATCAGCCCTGGTTCGAAACACCGACTTGTCAAGGAAAAATTAGGTGAATGGCAGCTAGGAACTTAGTACCTGCAATATGCTAACTAGTCTTGTCGAGGTAATTGCCACCAAAACCACTTTCTTTTGGGTTAACGTCTGCAGTTGCGAAGGGGCTCAGATGGAGATGCCATCAAAAAAGTCAAAATACGATTAAGGGACCTTTGAGCCACAACAAAATTAGTTGGCGAACACAGATGAGTAAACCCAGTCAAAAAACGCACTTCTGGTACAGCAGAAAAGAGTTTAGATGTGCCTGCTCAATCTCTCGGCATTAAGGTGGAGGCCTTCGAAAGTGGGGTGCAGTACCATTTCCCAAATTCCCAACCCCCTGTGCTCAGTCTGAATGGCAGCTTGAGCAGGGGGCAGAGGGAGAATTATCAAAGGTCTGCATACCACACCCTCGTTGACCAGTCCAGGGCGATTAGAATGACTTGGGCCCAGTCTTTGCAACTCTTCCTCAGAACTCAAGGAATCAAGGGTATCGGAGGAGCTGGTGGGACACACACACTGCAGCTTAAAGTTCTACTTCAACTGAAATGCATGCCCCAAAGCTTTTCTCAATTGATTGAAGCTAGAGGGCACAGAATTGCTAGCATTAAGCATTTTCCAAGCAGGTAAACAAGTCCACTTGAGGATTGCATCCCTAGGTGATGAAGTCCTGGGCTACCTCCAGCATAAGATGCTACCCGTGATTGACAAGATAACACCAGCTCAGGCCATCAACTCTGACATTTAGGGACCGCATTAGGCAACTGACTGTTCACCTGATACGTTTAAAGTGTGCCCAAAACAGCCTCAACACCTCTACGGAAGGAAGATGAGACCCCCATTTCCCCTTGCTTGCTCACATAGCACGTCTTTGTTGTATTGTCCGTTAATATCTGGGCAGACTGATGGATGGAACGTTAGAAGGCTGAATAACCTGCAGTTCCAGCAGGTTCATGGGAAGAACCTGCTCCTCCGGAAATCAAAGGCCTCTAATCTCCAGATCCTCTCCAGATCCTCCAGATGAGCCCCCTCCACCCTAAGTTGGAGGCATCCATTCTATACCATGGCCACACTTTGAGGGGAACTGAAGACCATCCCAAAGTGTAAGTCTACCTCAATTCCCCACGAAATCCCATCTGCTGCAGTGCTCGGGGAGATGATGGATTGCAACAGATCTCCCCTGAGTGGAACCATTTCCTGTAAAGGCACCACAGTACAGCCCTCATATGCCATGTATGATTAGGAAAACGCAGCAAATCAGCAGAACCAAGACCTTCAGGACTGGAAATTGTACACCATCTCCTGGATGTTGACAATACTCTTAAAAGGAGGGAAGAGGCAGAGAAGGGCAGTGTCCAGAACTAATCCTAATGACTGGAGGGGCTGGAAGGGCTACAGGTGAGATTTGGACCAGTTCATTAGAAAGCCCAGATCAAACAGTAGTGAGACTTTCGACTGCTCATAATGTGCCCCATCTCCAGTGATCGGGCTATTATAAGCTTATTGTCCTGGTACATGATGAATGGGATGCCCTACCTTCTGAGATGGGCTGCAACCACCACCATCACCTTGCTGAAGACTCAAGGTGTCATTGTAAAATTAAGCTGCAGTACTGCAAATTGGTAGTGCGGGGAACCCACCATAAAGCACATGCACTTCAGATGGAACCACAAGAACAGAATGTGAAAATATGCATCCTGCAGGTCGAGTGATGCCATCAAATCTCTCACTTACAAAACCAGCAAGACCTAAGCTAGGGTCAGCATCTTGAACTTCTCCTTTCTGAGGAAAAATATCAAGCCCCCAAAAGTCCAGGACCAGAAGGAGACGCCGTCCTTGGGAACAAAGAAATATCTGGAGTATCATCCTTGCCCCATTTCCTGCTCTGGCACTAACTCCACAGCTCCTTTCAAGAGGAGGGCTGGCACCTCTTGTTGCAGGTTGGAAAGGTGGTCTGCTAGAAGGAAGGAGGGCAGGAAAGAGATAAAATGGAGACTAAATTTAGGGTAGAGTATAACCTCTTTCTATGATCTGAAGGACCAACTGGTCTGAAGTAATAGCCCTCCAGGTCAGAGGCGAGTAGAAAGGAGGACACCTGCTGCAAACTCCCCTCCCTCCCAGAGGCGGGTTGTGAGAAACCCACTAGACCTGCTTTCCTGGTGGACTGGAGAGGAAGAGGTGGAGGAGGAGGGTTACTGTAGGGATCAGTGGCCCTTTCCTCTGGCCCTGCCCCTGTATTGCTTCATCAGTAAATTCTGGGGCTGCTGTGACTCGGGCCGAAAGGACTAGTGCTGGCAGAAGGAGAATCCTGTTGAGAACCATTGAAAGTGCAGAGTTTGGCAATAGTCCCTGGTAAGCCGAGGTTGTGGCAGTCCCAAATACTGTGCGATGGCCTTCTTGGTCTTGAAGCGTGCCAAAGCAGAGTCAGCTTTGTCTCCAAAGAGGTGAGGTCCATCGAAGGGGAGGTCCATCAAGTTGGCCTGTATGACAGAGGCGGACATCCGAAGCCTGGCATACTGCTGTAGAAAGATGTAGGTACCCATGGCATGCACCACAGTAGTCTGCGGTGTCCAGACTGGATGATATCACGAGATGCATTTGGTCTGCCTCACAACGTTCTGGAAGTGGGATCTCTTGTACTCCGGAACATGAGGTGTGACCGGCTGGCTCATGTCCCATAAAGCATGTGTACATTGTACTAGAAGACAGGTGGCATTATGTGATCAGAGTGTCCTGCTGTCTCCTTAAAATGCTTCTAATGTTTCTAGAAACTCTGACTCTGTCTTAAAGGAACAGAAGGGAAGGTCCCCGCAAGGCGTACAGAGAAGCAGGATGCTTGGATGACCAGGCTTTCGGCTAAGAAGTGTGCAGAGCGGCACAGTATATCCACTGGAGCAGGGCAGCATTTACCTGTTCCTACAGGACCTCGATGAAGGGCAAGCGTGGTTCTGATGTGGGTGCAGCTTGGAGGTACACTTCAGATACCAGGTTTGTCTTAACATCCAATACAGAGAGCTACAACAATTCAGAAGCTTTCTTGAACACAGAGTGAAAAGACATCACTTCCAGGGTAGGCGTCCTGAAGGGAGTCCCATCTTCATCTCTGGGAAAGTGCCCAGTTTACTGGCCAATGAGAAACCTGCAAGTGAAGATGTTTGCTATGCTACCTCATCACATACACATAGATCCAGAGGGTCTGAGTCTGATCCAAAGAGGTTGCGGATCCTCTACCTATTTTCTTCTTCTTCTAAAATCTCTGGGCCTCCCTTCTACACCTGTTCTGAGGTACAAGCTCCATAAAAGGCTGTGGTAGTGCTGATGAATCTATGTACAGATCCATAGGAGGCAGTTGTGGCTGCACTGGAAGCTTATGCGGCTAGACGGGCCATGGGGTGGATGACTGCGGTGTCATTTAGCAGAGTACTGGAGAAAACACTGGAGGAGTTGGCAGTGATTACAAAGGTCCCGAGCCAAACAGCACCAGAGCGAACGGCCCAGTGCACAAACACAGGAAAGCCATAAGGCCAACAGTGCGCCCAGTTATGCTGTGGCTCTAGCAAAAATGTTACACATGGCATTGGGGACCCAGCCTGTCTGGGGGATTTATGGATAGGATGATGTAGGCACTGGCGAAGCCAGACACATCGGTGGCAGTGTTGAAGGAGATCAAGGTGGCTCTGGGGCCAAGTCCTGTGGAGTGACAGGCATGAGCCGCTTAGAGAAGGATCTGCTAGCTCCACAATGACAGAGTCTGACTCAGAGGATGAAGACCCTGTGGCTAAGTGACTTACCTTTACTATGCATCAGTACACTAACACAGGCGGTAGCTTACCACCACTAGGCTACAAAAACATTTAAAATAATTCAGTGTCAACAAAGGAGAGAGATAGATGGAACTGCTGTATTCATTGCAGAACATTAAAATACATTAATTGTGTTCTGGCAACCTAAAATCAATAGCAAACAAATCACCTAACACCTGCTGTTCTTAACCTACTCCATTCCTCAATCATGCAGTTTAAGTTGTTCATTCCGTGCCTTCCTGACTGATTGTTCAATTAATGGGAGCAAATTGCAGAAAGAGCCTCAAGATTTCTTTTTTAACAGAGCCACACACAGACAAGCTCATCTTGAACGTTTGGAAATTCAAAAACAAGATAGCTGCGGTTTACTTCAGTTTGTTGGGATCTAAGCTAAATCTGTAGACACTTCATGTTAAGATTTTAAATTGTATAAAGACCTCTTTTTTATTTTTTTTAATAACATCAGATTTTGGTTACAATTAGTTTATTCTCGTTGCCCTCTGTGGACAACAACAAACATATGTCAATGGATATGCCAATGAAATCTTGGCTAAGTTTTACGAAGTGTGGAATGCAGACATCAGTAAGAAATGAGTAACCTCAATTTCAGCAACACCGTTCTGTCTACTTATTTCCGAAATTTAAATTAAAGTTGCATCTGATATACAAATTCCCAGCTTTTCACAGAAACAAGGTTTTAACTGGTTTCAGGAACACTTGTTTCTGTAGGAAAAATAAGATTCTATCTCTCACATACCACCTCATGCAAAAACCTACAGTTATATACTTGCAGCAAAAGGATGGGAGCAGACCTCCGAACTTCACACGGCCCCAATACATACAATTCATAAGCTATTCCGTAAACAATACTCTTTCAACAATGTGTGAATATCTACTTAATCGACAATCCTGAACACAGTTGAAGACCTTATTAAGGATACGAAAGGGCTCTACAAACGGACTACAACACAATCCATTGCTTGCAATGATCAGACCTCGTAACACATAGGAGTTCATACTCTGATACCTGTTGTTTTCTACAGAAATTAACTAGAAGTGTTTTTAACATTTCTACTTCCCCTTCGTCAACCAACTACAAAATCTGTCTAAGTGCTTTTTAACTCAACAGATAAATTACACCAAAAAGGGATTAGTGTATGTTCTTGCCTTCCACTATCTAGGGCCAACAACATGATGCTGAAAGTAAATAACATTACATGTGTTTACTTACCAAGCACAGGCTTGTAGAGGTTGGTTAACTTTGTAAAAGAAGGGAATAGGTGAGGCAGGTAATATTTTTGAAACAGAGAGAAGAGAAATTTAAAACCCGTGTCCAGATTCTCCTTATTCCTCCATTCCAAGCTTGCAGCCTTAAACACAAAGAGGACACAGTCATGCAATAATCAATAAATAAATAAATGCACAAGAGAAATGAACAAGTTACTAACCTTCAGTAACGCATTATCTGGTAGAGACAATATCTAGCCACAGGCTTCTTACCTTTGAATTTCCCAGGCGTCAGACTGGATCCAGAAGATTTTTGCGTGCGCAGTATTGCTGTAATGCATTAGGGGGTGTCCATCGGCTGGATCAGGTTCCCAGCAGGAAATATGTTAGTGCTTCATTAAAATGGAGCACTTCTGTCAAGATGTTAGACTTGACTACCATCGAGGGCAATTCGAGATCCAGGACCTCAGCTGCCCTCTTCATCAAAATGGAATATGTTGCTCCCTCCATGTAGCCGCAGCAGGGGAAGAAAGCATACCAGTATCTGGAGATGTGTTGCGACCTCTGACATCCCCCAGTTCCTCACACTAATCCATACCTTCCTGGCCTTCTAACTGGCATTCTAAAGGGTCCAGTGACCCCTCCCATTCTTCCCTGAGGCCTAGCCCTTCAGATTAGGGCTCAGTTGTCGACTTAGGATACCTGGGTCCGGTAGGCACCTGAATCGGCAGTGTTCAACTCCGTTCCGGCTCTGTCAGATAAGTGGATATAAATGGGTTGGCGGTGAGGTATCAGCATTGGGGCTGGCGTCGGGGGAGGTCGCTATGGCACGACCGATGCCGGTCCGGATCTGTGATAGGATCGACAGAGGCCCATTGGAGCCGAAGCCACTGGCGTGGAACCAGATGAGTGCTATCTGACTTGGAGGCGCTTCAGAGAGTCGGTCAGCTCAAATACGTAGCGCATGGCCTCGTAAAATTCTTTCACCTGAGCGGGGTTCGCCCGGGCTCTCAGAAAAGCTGGGAGGCTCTGAGTTGGCCCTGGCAACAACTCAGAAGAACCGTGCCTCGAATGCCTAGGTTACTTCATCGTGTCACGCTTTGACTTCTTATGCTTTTTGTGCCTCTTTCATGAATGTCCTGATGACTTGGAGTGGGAGGAAGAGGCCTTGGGGCTCCTAGAGTGGTTCCACGCCCTTCCTCTCGATCGGGACCGAGGTCTCCAAGGAGTTGCGTGACACAGCAGCCCCTGCCTGGCCGCTTGCAACTTCATTGAACTCTCCCTCAAAGCCTTTGGTGCCATGGACTGGCAGCCCAAGCACAACTTGGAGTCATGGTCACGCTCGAGCTGTGGGTCTGTTACCGACACAGCACAATGACAGGCACCACACAGTTTAAACCCGGTCTTTCTTTAAGACATCCTCGACACAACCAGGAGGAAAAATCCTCAAAAAAGAATTTGACAAAACATTAAAAAAATTCACTCGAAAAACCGACAGAGGGATAGTTCTTTCTCCGAATCAGTGCTAACTGGCGTGGAAAGAAAAGAACTGAGGTCAGTGTGCCAAGGCGGCGCCTATATAGGTGACATGGACGTCACTTCAGGCCTTGATGCCGCTATGCGGAGCCGATCAACACCACGTAACAGCACGCAGGGGTACTGCTCAAGCAAAAATCTTTTAGATTCAGTCTGACACCTGGGAAATTCAAAGGTAAGAAATCTGCGACTAGATGTCTCTATCAGATAATATTTGTAGTTAAGTGTATTCCATAGTTGGACACTTTAACAATAAGGACAGTGGTCTACCTAGCAAGTGAGCAGAAGCTCTTGTTTTCTAGTTACCCCTTCCTCAGAGCACATACACATCAATATTGCACATAAAATGTTTTCCAGCAACAAGGCCAGCAATACCCTTCTAGCAACTACGATAATATTTGGTTTAAATCTTTTTATTGATGTATTTAGTTTATGCCATAAAACAGTGCTATCAGTCATAAGCCAAGTATATCCTACATATTCAACAAGGCACATAGTGAGAACAAAAGATAAACCCAACCCCCCCACTCCCATATCTCCCCACAGGCACCCCCACCGAGCCCCCCTCCCGATACCTCCCTGAACCTGCTTGATGTAAGGTAGATAGGATAAAGTCAGGGCTCCGGAGATGTGTTGCCTGATAGTGTAGATTAAGTCGTGTCTTGTGGGGTGTTGTGAGGCGCAAGAGGTGCAAGTTTTGGGACAGGTAAGCACCCGCATTTCTGAGGTCAGCAGAGAAAGGAATAGATGCCACAAGTCTGCGAAGGAGGTACAGTCCCCTTGGAGCGAAAGAGATATTCACTCTATTCCTAGGACATGCCATAGTCTATTAAACCAACCCTGAAAGGTGGGGATTCGATCCATGCCCCAGTGAGATAATATATTTTGCAGAGCCACACCTAGAGCTATCCCCATTTGTCTGCCTTTGCGTGATCTGAGGGGAAATGTAAGCGCATTGGGTAGGCCTAGGACAACAGTGCGGTATCTGTGTATCAAAGTATTTGTGTATGTCGTCTAGGATCTGTTCCCAGTATGGAGGTGAGCATGGGGCAGTCAAATAGCAAGTGCATCACCGTACCTTCTGACCCGCAATTTCTCCAGCAATCTGATTTGCGAGTGGGATTACATATATGTAGTCTAGGAGGTGTGAGATATCAGTACGTAGTGATTTTAGGCAGGGTTTCTATGCTAGAAACGGTTCGCGCTGTGTGGCATACTCGGTAGAAGATGTGGCCCCATTCCTTCTGCAATAGTGTGCGCCCCAGTTCTGTCTCCCAGCGCCTCTGTCCTGCGGATTGAACCACCTGTTCTGGAGGGTGCAGGAGGTGATAGAGCTCTGTGATAAGGCGTCTGCTCATTAATTTGATGTGTAACCACTTTCCTACGGGGTAAGGGGTCTTTGAGCCCCTGGGCGGATCAAGGGGTTCATGACCCAATGGCGTACCTGTTGGAAATGATAACGCGCAGTCTCTGGCAATGCAAGGAGGCCTTCGAAAGTCAGAGGACCCTCCTCATCAAAAAGATAGCCAATCGATCTACACCCCTCCTTGACACAATGTTTCAAGGCCACTAGATCTAGGCCCGGCATAAAGTCTGAGTTGTTGACTATGGGTGTAACGGGCGATGGGAAGGAAGTGAGGTTGCATCGTACAACTGTTGCATCCCAGGCCTTTAATGTTACGTGTGTGGCAGGCGATTTGTAGAGTCCTTGGGTCTTGTGAAGAAAAGGAACCTTCCACAATGACTGGCCAGCAATGGCTCTCTCCATGAAAAACCAATGCTATTTCAATTCGCTACGAGACCATTCTGCAAGACTCGAAGCTGGGTAGCCTGGTAGTAGCTGCTTAAATTAGGGATTCCCAGTCTGCCCTCCCCGGGGGCCTGCAGCTCAGTTCTCTATTCATTCTAGGTTTCTTGTCTGCCCAGACAAAGGAGAGGAATTCCTGTTGAAGCATTTTCAGGACACCAGTGGGAGGCTCCGCAGGCAGCGTCTGGAAGAGGTACAGAATTTTCGGGAGTATGTTCATTTTAAGTGCCGCTACCCGACCCAGCCATGAGAGGCCAAATGGCCTCCAGCGGCGCAAATCTCATTACGTTTGGGAGATGAGGTGGGTCTAGTTTACGGCGACAGTGGCTTGATTGAATGTTGCTAGACTAATTCAGAGGTATGGGATCGATTCCGTCTCCCAATGAATTGGGCATAGTTGGCAACGCCTCTACGGTGGGAGACCAGAGAGAGATCCCAATGGCCTGCGACTTGGAGATGTTGACCTGAAAGCCTAAGGCTTCTGGGAATCTCTCAAGCTCAGCTAAGAACGCCGGGATGGAGATCCGGGGGTCCTCCAGCATAGCAATTACGTCATACCCATACAGGCTTATAGTGTGGCGCTCCACCCGCACCGAACCCAGGATATCTGTGGGTTCTCCCGCACTCTCTGATCCATGGGCCCCATATAAAGATCAAATAGCAGCAGCGAGAGAGGGCACCCCTGCCTTGTACCGCGAGCGATCGTGAAAGGGTCCGAAGTATGCCCATTCAGCCGCACCGTGGCAGTAGGGTGACTGTAACTGCTAAATATCCATTTGCGAAAGCGAGTTATGTAAAATTGCGCAAGTGTTGCTTCCAAGGACGCGTACTGCACTCGGTCAAAAGGTTTTTCTGCGTCGACCAACAGTGCCACCCGCTCCTCCCCCGATGCTCAGCCTTGTCAATGAGGTGGAGTAGTCTTCGCGTGTTGTCCCTGCATTGCCTAGTGGCCACAATCCCAGACTGGTCCGGGTCCACCAGACCCGGCCTCATTGGCCCAAGTCTGGAAGCTAGAATCCCCGTAAACAGCTTTAGATCGGTATTCAGGAGGGATATTGGTCTATAGGAACCGCAGCGAAGGCCGTCTTTGCCTGGTTTGGGGAGAACGACAACTGATGCCAGGAGCACTGTAGGGGGAATGTGAGAGGTGTCGCCTATTGCATTGAAAAGTCTGGTTTAGATGGGTGCTAGAATAGTGCAAAAGGATTGTATAAAGTGGCCTTAAGTTGTGCAATGGCCGAGATCACTTCCTCAATGCGGATTGGGCTATCCAGGCTGGAAGCCTGGTCCGAAGTCTGTTTGGAGTAGGTTATCCCTTGCAAGTAGTTTAGTACAGAACTATCCAGTGCAAAGTGCCTTGCGCTGACAACCAGAACGAACACTTGTCAATAAAGATCATTTGAATACCATGACTTACTAGTTCGAAAATACACAGAAACACACCCATTCAATCAAAGCAAAATAAGTTTGTCAGCAACTAAAAATGCATTCAGTCATCAAGTAATGTGAGTGGGTGGTCTTCACGCGGGAGTGGTGGGAGCGTTTAACGTTTAAAAGAAAAAGAAAACCAACGTACCTGATAGCAGGGTCCGCACCGCCTCTGCGACTGCTCCCGGGCCGGGGTCCAGCATGGCGATTACAGGAACAGCCACGTCACAACCCTTCTCAGCCAATACGGATGCTGCTCCAGCATCGCCAGGATTGGCTTAGCAGGGATACACACCACACACCTGCCCACTAAGAAACCAAGGGTTGCAGCGTTGATCGACCCTCGCTCTCCTAATGCGCAGCCGCCAGCCAGACTCAACACTAGGGCGCATGACTGGGCTGGTCAGAACAATTCTCCGACCTAAACCCAGCATGCGCACTTGTGCTGCGACCTGCCGTGCGCTCTGCGCCACACCCTGGCCTGACAATGCATTTTAGTCAGCATGACGCTGGACCGCCCACCCCCTTCAAACTCTGAAGGAGGTGGGTGGTCCATCGTCATGCTGACTAAAATGCATTGTCAGTTTACATTAGTCAGAGCCGCCGAGGGAGCTGCGGACGTGGGCAGCTTGTGGGTCAACGCTCCAGCGCCCTAATGAACGCACCGCCACTGCTAAGAACAGTCAGGCTGAGCACGACTCCTTGGGATTGTGGATTTCCTCTTGAATGGTGTGACGATTCTGTCAAGTATCTAGGGATTCACGTACACTTAGACGCTGCTAGTAGTATTAATTTTAATTATGGTCGAGCAATGCACAGATTAGAGGCACAGGTGGAACGCTGGCTCCGCTTCCCGTTGTCAATGGCGGGCAAGGTCGCTATACTTAAAATGATAATTCACCCCAAATGTTTGCATTTATTTAATAACATCCCCATCCCTCTCACTAAGACTTTTTTTCCCCAATTATGTGCACATCTTATAAGACTGGTATGGGGGGGAAGAGGCCCCGTGTACGTTGGCAGGTACTTACTCTTCTGAGTGACAGAGGGGATTACGGAGTACCTGATCTTCATTTATATTATTTAGTGGCTCAGTGTAGCTACGCATTTGCGTGGTATCACCCTGATGCCTGTATTCCATTTTTGAGACCTGAGGCGGATTTTGTACTTCCGCAGAAGCTGTCCTCGGTGTTACCAAAGGGTGTCCCGGGAGACCCGTGCGACATACAAACCGTATCCACTACTAGTTGGACATGGGACAGGTTGCGGAGACTTCTAGGACTTAACACAATATACTCTCCGGCTCTACCTCTTCCAAATTCTCTTTGACTCCCCATCACAGATGAAACGCTTGTACAGGGCACATTTTCTAAATTTAACATCACAAAGATAGGGGATCTATATCCAGACAATCATATCTTCTCAGTGTCCGAAGAGGCCTGATTCCAAGACAGATCTTTCATGGATACCTTTGTTCTGCAATGCATTTGTTCAGCATTGAAAGCAACGCTACCTACTTATCCGATTGCACTGAACCTATGATTCCATTGACATTGATAATTGAAAGCGACACGGCCGGTGACACATATTAAAATACGCACTGCATGGGAACAAGACTTGGGCCGTCCCATCACGGACGATCAATGGGAGAAATGCTGCATGACAACAAAGGAAGTCTCCCGAAACAGCAGACACAAGCTTAAATTTATATTTAAATTTACACTTTAAATTTCTCCGCCGCTTATATCACAGGCCAGCCCTGTCAAACAGAATTGATCCCTCCATACCTCACCACTGTTTGGAATGTTCTGATCGACATGCCGATTTCGCTCACCTTACATGGACTTGCCCCAAACTACAGACATATTGGGAACCAATTCATGACACATTGGGAGCCATGATAGCACTGACACTTATTCCCACATCGGAAATTGCACTTATTGGATATACAGTTAATTTACCAAAAAAGGTTAGGAGATTTGCTGCACTTGGGCTATTGTTGGCTAAACGGGAAATAGCGCTGCTATGGGGTCAACCTACTGTGCCTACCCTGCAGAGATGGTTACGTAGGCTGGCCCATTGCAACGTGAACTGTGAACTATATGCCTCCCTCATGCCAAGTTTGTCACGCGACAAGGACATCTGCGGCCCATACAAGACATACATTGAATGTGAATGCCATAAAGCTGCCTCTCAAATTGAAAAAAGGAATAGTACCGGAAGGGGTGGGATAAGCCTGCTGATATCTCACTGTTTGAAATGCTTTTAGATAAAGGCTGGGTATGGAAGGTCATCTGCGGTTCGGGTAGAGGGGACGACCGGGCTGATGGGCCTGACACAAACTAAATTTGTTATTATGAACGTTCAAATTGCCGTTGTGCCTGAGCTTCTTTTTACAAGATACTATGTATGCGACGTTTGCAACATGATGTGATACCTGAAATTGTACCAATTATAATCCTATTTGTTGAATTGATGTACAAGAAAATCTGAAAATAAAGATTTTTTAAAAAGAACAGTCAGGCATGTGAGGGTCCACATTACAGTAATTTCAGCCCCCGTGTAGCTCTAGAGGTTTTCTTGAAGGATGCGGAGTACGCAGCCAAGGCAAAAAGCTTTGCACAGTGTCATGCTCACTGTTTGTTTAGCCATCAGCATAGGTGCAACTTCACTGTGGACATTCCTTTTCTAAAACCTGTCTGAGATTACAGGTCTAATGATTCCCCTCTCACCCAGCTCAATAGTCTATTTAAAAATAATTTGTCATGCAAAAATACACTTAATCCGATTGTTACATTTTACTTTTGTGGTCTTGTGATCGTCTGTTGGAGTTTCAGTCTCAGATTGAACACTAAATGTCAAACTGGAGAAGCATCAATGATAATATCTCTACACTCATGGCACTCCCTGATTTTTCTGACATTAATGCTTGGAGAATGGGGTTCACTAGAACTGGCAGTGGCCAAATTGTTTAAATTGAAGTTGTAGGTCCCTGAACGCATTTGGGGAGCCAGAGGCCAGGCAGGAGCTAGTGGAGGGGCCTTTCCTGCTTAGGGGCATGGGGGTGTTGAATCCCTACAGAAGCTCCCACACCTGAAATTGACTCATTGTTTTCCGCTAAATACTTCCCCTGTATTGCTGTTCATTTTTTCCCCATCAGCGGCGGCGCTATAGTGTATTCTCTCGCTCTCTGATAGATTGTGACGGCCAGGAGTACCTGAGGCAGTGCTAACTGAACTGTGCATGTCAGATTGCCCGGTGTTTTGCAGAGGCCAGTCTAACATGCATAGTTCAGGCTTCTAGAAGTAATATATCAGGGAGTATGAACATCAGAGATCGGTTTCCGAAGGAGCATTGTGTTTGGCAGGCCCAGCCAATCCTGGCACTGAGTTTATGCTGATTACTATTATAAGCAGCATGAAAGCATAGCTTGGATTGGCTGGAATGCTTGGGGCTTATATTCTGTGGGGCCAGCAGGCACCGTCACGTAAGAATTGAACTTTTACAGTTGCAAGCTGAAAGTGTGGTGAATCAATATGCTTCAGGGAAGAAGACAGTTTATTTTTAACAGTATAACGGGTGGTAAATGCTTTATTAAATAGAATGTGCCCTCATCACTTCTGTACTGCGGAATGGAATTTATAATGCAGAGGTGATTGGGGCACGTTCTATTTATAAAACCTTTACTGTCCGTTATATTCATTTTTAACTTTTACCTGCCTCACCACTTTCAAAAGCCACCATGTGCCACAGAGCTAGTGGGCCACAACTGTGGTGGATGGGGCCATTTTCCATCTGGTGTCCTAGGGTCTATTCTATTATGGCTCAGCAAACTGGGCCAAGTATAACCTTTTTGCACTTGAATCTCAGGGGAGCAAGCAGTCAATGGTTTCTCAGAAGGATAGTGTGGGGATAGGCACTCTGAACTGAAAATAATCAAACAATAGGCACAATCATTTATTTGCCAGCCGACAGCTTTTTTTGATGGATGAGAGGCTATCACACCAGAGCGAGACACTAAAAATTTTGAGGTTGGAAGAGGAGGGGGGTGATATTTTGCTAAACTCTCACATATGGCTTGAGCATATCATCTGCAACAGCCAGTTATCTGTTTTTTATTTCCTTTTTTCTGACAATATTTAAAATTCGGCCACCTTTTGGGCCCCACAAGGTACAAGTGACAGCCACTTCAGAGGAGTCATTTTGAATGAATGTGAGACTTTTAGAGCACAGACTTAGCCCAAGGGCGTCAAGGCGCTAAAACAGATCAACATTCACGCAAAACCGATTCCTACTCAAACCTGTCTCTCAGGGAACAACCATGTCATCAGACCTTTACGAAAGATTGAGTGTACTCGTTGTCCCGAGAGAAAATGTTCACATTGTTACTTTCTGGCTTTAAAACAAAATCACACTGCACGCTCACTAATAATTGCACAGTTGCCAATTTATTTTCACAATCAGGGAGTCACTGACAGTAACGCTGTCAACAGAATAGCCACGAACTGTGTGACAAACAAAGATGGCATTATTTACGATTTCGACATCAACAACGATGCAAATGTCTCAAGTGGCCTGAGCTCACCCTTGAAGTTATTGGGTGTAAAATCGCCTCAAGGTGATAAATATTCTCGGCTGCGATAATGGCTAGTCATCAGTGAATATAATTGTTGGTGCACATAGCAGGGGCAACCAGCACAACACCCTGCTGAGGATTGTAGAAAACTTCCAGCTTTCATGACATCAGGGGAAGGTCACCAAAACTGTACAATTTCTATTGAATGTGCAGGTCTGTGTCGGCTTTAATGCTTTGGAAGGCTTCCTTCACTGGATTGTTGAACAATATCTGAAGTGACACAGTGAAGATATATATATATATATATATGCTATTCCTCTCTCATCAGGAAAGCGAAACCAGGAACGGACCACCACACAGCAGGTATTATTTTCAGTGCTTTATTCCAATTTCAGCAGACATGACGCGTTTCGACCGGGAACCCCGGTCTTGAGCACATGACATGCCCCGACCACCCATGTGATTAAATACTGTTTCATTGAACAATGGCTCCTCCCAACCAAGTCATTGAGGTGAACAACAGACTATAAATACTTTAAAGTGTTGTAAAGTTAAAACCATTGCAGACAAAAATCAGATCTTGAAAAATCATTTCAATAAATAAATATTGTTAATACAATCCATGTTTGTCCAATATTAGGTTCCTTTTTGTATCACATGTGCGAGTTAATTTATAAATGCATATAGGAAAAGTTGGGCAAGTGCCCCTAGTATAAATATCCAACCATTAGACCCGCAAGTTCAGATCAAACAAACAACAACTTATGCTGAATAATCTGTTGTTCAGGCAAAGTGCTATGTGCTTATAACAGTATTATAATAAATTAAATTAAATTTCAAAAACAGTGCGTGTTAAAAAACAGTAACAAAAATGCAACTCCATCATTAAATGCATGAATAGCTTGCCGTTTTTTGAAAAATTTTTAAAATCATGAGGCATATGTCAAGGACCGCAATATTTCCAATATTCCTTGCAAAAATAAAGTGCTAAGTGCAAATCTAGTGCAATGCCAGAGAACATAGATTAACTAAAGTGTCAATGCAATAATTAATTAAATACTGTCAATTGTATTGAATACATATCAATAGATTTTTCTCGTGTACTTTTGCGAATTCAGGACATGTTTCAAGTACAATTGTATAGAAACCAACATAATTAAGATAACAATTCATAAACAAAAAGTTAAAATCCTGTGCAAACAGCAATCAACGGAACCTCCCACTCCACAGACACCAAAACAGTAAAACCAGAAAACTAGTAAAACCAGTAAAAATCCAGTAAAAGTAAAGCTAAAAGTCCACTTAAAAAACCATCTACACAAAACTAAAACTTCAGTCCATAAAATCATCATCATAATATCAAGAGCAAAGTAGCATATACAGAGATTCCATATTCATAAAAAGTTATATAGATCTTCCCCAGTGTTTAAACCGTTCCGCATTTTGGTGTCAAGCTGTACAATGTATTGACTTTCCAGTTGTCGCAATTTCTTCTCCCTGTTACCACCTCTAATGGACTTTGGAACGGCATCTATTACAAAATAACTCAGCTCATTGAGATTGTTTTGATGTACTAATTTAACCACTTGGTCGCAGCCGCGATTCTGCGCCTGTGCGGCGTTTTTCGAAGTGGGCGGGATCATGACGGCCACCAGCCGTTATCAGCACACGAGCCCCGTGATGCATGACGGCTGGGGGCCGTCATCAGCATCGATGGGGTTAAAATGCCGCGCCACCTGGTAACTGGAGTCCCAATTGACAATCGCACATAGGTGCTGTAAGATGCGATTGAACACTTGGAGTTTCGTACTGCCTATATATTTTAACTGGCATGTGCACTTTAGAACATAGACAGCATAATCAGTTTTGCATGTGCACTGTCCATTGATTTTACACAAATTAGGGGAAAAAGCATCCAGAAATTCTGATTTGTTCACACCAAATTTACACGGCCTGCAGGAGTTACATTTGAAGAACCCAGTTCTATTGGACAGCCAAATTCCCTTGTCCTGCACCTCTGGACTGGATTTTACCAGGGCATCCCTCATAGAGGGAGCCCGTCTAAATGTAATGGCTGGTGAGTCTTCTAATTCTGGTGCTATTGTAATGTCAGATTTTAGAATAGGCCAGTTCTTGTTGATAATCCGTCTGACCATTCTATGATGACAACTATAAGTAGTTATTAATCTGACTGGTGGTTTCTCAATATTGGGCTCACTGCATTTTGCTGGTTATGTATTTTGGATAAAGCGGTCTTTAAATCATCCATATTGTAACCTCTTGCTAGTAATCTCTGTAAAGATTCATTCAAGCATGTAGTTAAATCATTCTCACTGCTGCAAATCCTTTTTATTCTTAAAAATTCCCCATAGGGGATGCTCTTGATAAAGTGCCCGGGGTGTGTGCTACTGGCATGAAGAGTTGAATTCCCAGCAGTTGCCTTCCTATGCAGTTCAGTATGTATGGTATTATCCTGGATATATACCTCAACGTCTAGGAATTAGACCCTTTTTCTGCTGATGTTGGCTGTAAATTCCAGGTTTAAATTGTTATCATTGATGACATCGACAAACCTCTGTGCAGATTCAGCAGATCCCTGCCAAACTACACGGACATAGTCGATGAAACGCCACCACTCAACAATGTTGTCCATAAACATACCTCCTTGGGATGGATGGATGGATGGATGGATGGATGGATATATATATATATATATATATATATATATATATATATATATATATATATATATATATATATCTGACAGATCGCTATCGAAGGTGACTAACTTATTCTTCAGATGGATACTTCCAACCACAGATTCCTCATTTTAGAATAAATACCAACGTAGTACCTCCCCAGTTGGAGGGTCTGTGGAATGGACTCAGACCAAAAAGTCCTGCAGGACCGAGAAGGCAAAGTGTCCTTCCTACCTGGAGGTCCAGGCAGTAGTACTTTGTGAACGTATTCACTGACGCCTACATCGCTGCCTGGCAGATGTCAAGGACGGGCAGTCCAAGGGCCAAGGCAGTGGGAGTAGTTTTAGCTCTGGCAGAGGGGCTCTCAAGCCAATTCTTAGCCAGTGTATAGGAGACATTGAAGTACAGGACTATATATCTGGACAGTTCCCTCTTCTGTACAGCCTTCCCTTTCTTTGCCCTGGAGAACCCCCCAAAAGCTGATCATCCACATAGTGTTCCTTGATATGAGCAATGTAAAAGCTTAAAGCCCTTTTGGGATCCAGTCAATGGAAGTTCTTCTCCTCTTTTGAGGGGGGAGGGGGAAAAAGAATACAGACAGGATAATGTCTTGCCTTGCATGAAAGGGAGTCATGACTTATGGCAGGAATGCCGCCTGAGTCCTAAGCACCAACTGAAAGTGTTCAGAGTTCATGCATGCAACAAGCTGACTTAATCGCAATGAGGAAGACGGTCTTCAAGGTCAGGGTACGTAGCAAGCAACTATACATCAGACTGAATATCGTACACATTAGAAACTTCAAAACCAACTTAAGGGCCCACTGAGGCATCAAAAACGACTTGGGATGGAAAATGAGTGTCTAACCTTTGATAAAGCTCATCACAACAAGTGATTCAAACAAGCACAGTTGGTCTGGTAAACGCAGAAAAAAGGAAAGGCCCAACAAATAACATTTAAATATGCACCTTGCAAGGCACTGCTGGGCTAAAGATAAAACAAAGGATGTCCGACAGCTTTGCTTACAAGGGATCAATATTTCAATTGCCACAACAAGCCACAAATTAGCCTAAGCACCTGGCATAAATGGTTTTCTTGGAATGGCGCCTGGCAGCAAGGATGGCATTCACCACCTCAGGCATCAGTTGCCCCACTCAATCTCCACACATGTATGTGTAGATTCAGGTGGAGAACTCTGCCATGTTGCTGCAACAGAAGATTCTCTTAAAGTAGTAGCTTGGTTAGAGAACAGATGCTCATGCCCAGAGGTTTCAAGTACCTCACTCTCCTGGCCCAATCTGGAACCACTAGGCTGACTTAGGCCTAACCGCTCTTGATCTTTTTCAAAACTCAGTGCAGGACAGGCAGGGTCCAGAAGGCGTACAAAAGTCCCGTGTTCTATTCCAGCTTGATTGCATGCCCCAACAAGAGTTGTTTTGGACACTCCAATGAGCAAAACTTTCAACACTGTGTGTGCTTGCCAATGGCAAAAAGATCTAGCAAAGATTCTTCCTACAGTGGAAGATGCCCTATGGCACGTTGCGATGTAGACCCCACTCATGATCTGCCACACGCAGCCTGCTCAACTGGTCTGCTCTGACATTTAGGACCCTGCCAACTTGTTCATGATCAGGGAAATGTCCTGGCATTCCAACCAAGTCAAGGAGCAGAACTTCCTGTCACAGGAGTCCACTCTGTCTCATGGTAGTTGTATTGTTCCTGGGAACCTGCACCAGCCTTCCCTTGATGGATGGAAGGTAGCACTTAAAAGACAGACAAAAGACCCGGAACTCCAGCAGAATGATGTGGAGCCAAGCTTCTGTTGGAGGCCAAATTATTTTGATCGCCACCTCCCCAGATGGCCTTTCCAGTACTATTCATCTGATAATTGAAAAAAAGGCATTGAAATAACAGGTTTAGCATTGTTACATCAATGTAGTTAATTTATAGGCAATATGTTTTGCTAAAGTGCATGAATAGCTTTGAGCAGAACATTGTTATGTGATCTAGAAAACTGACTGAAAGTTTTGGCATTTACCACTTCTCCAGCCCTCTTGCTGGATAGATTAAAAAAGACCAAGGCAGGAGATGGGAACTTGCAAAGGCCCTTCAGATCCAAACATAGAAAATACGGAAGTCACCCTTTACCTCAGATTTCCATAACTATAGGATGCCAAGGTGATGGGAGGGCCAGAATGTGGTGCTTAAGCAAGAGACCAGTGTACTTGACGCACACATGCCATCTCAAACAGGAATGGAATGCAGTTTAGTGTCTCAAGCTCACTTGATCACAGTAGTCAATCCTTTGCCATGCCTCGAGGCTACTTGAGTGGGGTGGGACAAGTCTGGAAGGCACATAGGAAGGAAAAGAGAAGTACCAGGGGTGATCCATGACGCATGGGAAGGGAGGGAAACACACATATATGGGTGACAATACTGGGGGCTCCTTGAATAATGTAAGAGAGACAGGGGATACATTAGTAGTAGTTGCAGAAGAGCCTGCAAGAAAGGAAGCAGGGAGGAAAGGAGAAGGGCAGGTCAAACAGGAAACGAGGAAGAAAGTGGTATACAAGGGGACAACCTCAGCAGTGAGGGGGAACAACAGGGAAACCAGTAGGAATGCAGAAACATATGGGAATCGGGCACAGTATATAGAGTCTGGTGAGTCAATAAAATAAATAAACAAGGGAGATGCCTGAACCAGTAGGCCCCAGGTCACTGGGGAGAATAGCCAGAAGTGACAAAAATGCTAGCTCACTGTCTACTAATCCAGCGAGGACGCCCTAATTGGATGGGAAGGGTGTCTCAGGAAAGGTACCTGAGGCAGAGATTTTGATAGGGTACAACACAAAAAAGCATGAGTAGGAAAGATCTCAAAGGAGGGAGAGTGGGGGAAAAAAGAGACCTCGTAGAGATTCAGATGGTAAGTGACCCTGGGAGAACACTGGAAGCATGATCAAGAGGGAGGGCACCATGATGGAGTACAGCGGAGTTCCGTACTCTGTAGCTATTAATGGTCAAAAGGACTTCAGGATTCTAGCCCTGCTATATACCACAGGATTTCATATTTTCATATCTGAGCTGCACTTTGGAATACTCGTGATTTACCCAGTGTGGTGATTCAGTGGATAAATACATCCACTCCAGTGCCCTGTTTTGATCACTTGGTTACCGCTTCAAATCCTGGGAGGTCTACTGAGCCTTTAACCCTTCTGAGGTTGATAAAATGGTAACTCCGGAGTTGGGTAACAATAAACATCCATTACCGGTCAATAGCACCAAGAGACACCACAGGGGTGAATGTGCACTCTACACATACGTTATGATATGTTTTAGGGAGTCATGAAAAAAGGGTCTTCACGTTTAAAAACATTTCACATTAGTTCCATTAGTGGTCTTTCATTATTGGAACGAGAGTTACCTATACATCTTCACCAAACTGTCATTGGGGGACATTGGTTATTTGCTAATAACGTGGACGCACAGAAAGAAATTTCTAACTGACTATTCACTAATAAGCGATAAACCATTTTGATACTAAAGGATCTAGGGTTGACGTCTGCAATAGATAAACACACAATAATGCATTGTTTAAATCCACGATTGTCGAGTATAATCAAACAGTGCAGATACATGATTTGTAAATGAGAGAAAAACAAACTAATCAAAATGGAGGCTTTTTGAGCAAATTATGCCCAACTATCTTCACATTTAAGCTAGAGGGTAGGAGAATCATCACAGAAAAGGATTTTGTTTTAATGTAGGACTTTAATATAAGAATTTGTGCAGGGAAAGAAGTCCTCTAGTCAAGAGAAATCAAAAAAATGAATTTTTCCAAATGTTGGGGAATTTCTCACCTGAATGACCATATACTTCAGAAGTATCTGGAAGTAATAGCAGTTCTGGTCCTCAATAATCTTTTCACCCGATACGGCTGGAACAAGAGGTGTTATTTCCTCTGGAAATATCTTACCTAGATATAAAAAGGAAACGTTGTAACCAGCCAAACAAAACAACTTAAACTGGAACACATTAGAATGCACCTGTGGATTTCTGACACTTACAGCTGAAAAGTAAAGTATGTACATTATTTCCAGTGGGATCACCAGTTTGCACACACGTAGAACAATGGTGGGCAGAATTATTTCAGATTAGAAGAAATCAAGAGTGCAAAGGTTCCTCAGTCACAGAGAAGGGACAACATGGTAGAAATTCATACTAGCTTTTCAGCCAGATTAATAAACACTTGTACATCAGTTTGCTATAATGCAGTCCTTGTATCGTTCTGTGTCAATGAACACAATTGAAGGGTAATGGAAGGAGATGCAAATGTAAGGTAACTGAAGACAACACAATCACTGCATCCTCTTATTTGTGAACATTTTGTATCCATCACTATTCTAGCAGCCAATGAAAACGAACAAACCATGACACCAAAAAGCATTTTTATACATGTTAACAATAGGCACGGTATTCTTTATATAGAAGTTTACAATACTAAAATATTTCTGGGACACAAATTGCATTATCCCAGTGCCCGGCTTCCCCAGAGAGGTAAAAAAAGCGCAACACTCATATGAATGGCATAGGCTCGTAACTTTGGGAAAGTGCTCCCAAAATCTATTAATTTCGAGCAATCAATTTTTAAAACAATCAAGAAGAAGTTTATTCTTTCACTAATTTTGCAATATAATCCATTTATGTGTATAACTTATGCCCATCGGAATATAAGGCTAAACACCTTACCTAAGGAGATGGGCTCCAATGGAAACCTTTATAGAGAACAGTGGTTTTAAACCCCAGGTATTAATTGCTCTAAAAGCTAAGCAGGGAAAATTCGTGCTCTGAAGCAAGTACTGTGATGAACATCGATTTGCAGCCTCCCTTGGGGTTCCAGGTACCCAGAGCAAAGAGGGGGAGCAGAGGATCGGTGGGTGGTGGACCGCCATCTCGCAAGACTTCTGCCTATGTGGCTACAGAGATGAAAATAGCAGGGCAACGCATGCGGCACTCTTGTGACGCAAAACGTGATCTCCCCTGTCAACCAGTAGACAGAAGATTGTTAGTTCTGCCTGCAACATTTCCAAACTCAGCACGCAGCCAGCTCTCCAGACTATTGCCAGCCGTGAGTGTGTTCTTAAGAAAGAAAGAGGATGAGGGAAAGCCCAATACTTAGTGGGAGACAGTAGCAGCATTTTAATTCTACTATGGGTAAGGGGGCAATGCTGGCTAAGGTGGACTGGGAGGGACACCAGGTATTTTTATTTTAACATGGGACTACATTTGTATGGAATGGGAGGACCGCCTGGTATGTTTATTTTAACATAAAAGTAAGTTCCACTGATAGTTCTGGGGAGGGAGGCAGGATATCATTCATTTGGAGGTTCATGATCTAAATGGTGCAGCAGGTGCACCCACTGAACACCAATTATTGCTATATTTTACTACTAAACAAGAAGTCACAAGTGCAGTTACCTTGCAGGCACTAGGATCATGATCTGAATGGTGCAGCAGGTGCAGTGGCACATGGGCCAAAAGGTCTAGGAAACCCACTGAACAACGATTATTGCTATATTTTACTATTAAACAAGCAGTCGCAAGTGCAGTTTCCTTGTAGGGACTAAGGTCATGATCTGAAGGGTGCAGCAGGTGCAATGGGACAAGGGCATAAAGATCTAGAAACCCCACAGAACACCGATAATTGCTGCATTTCACTACTAAACAAGCAGTCGCAAGTGCAGTCTTATGGGATTGTCCTATAGGAATGTTGGGCTGAACTCTCATCTTTATTAGAAGTGCAGTTGCACTCTATGGTCATAATCTACTCTTTCAGATCAATTTATTGCTTGTAGCTCTTCCTACGTACAGATTTTGCTTGATGGGAAGACTGTGTTGTAATGTATGGCTTGTTAGGGGGAGCTGTTTTTTGCAGACTATGATGAAAGTGGTTATTTGATGTATACAAACCAAGTGCAATAGTAATTAATCTATGATTTTTGTTTAGTGTGTGTGAATTAAGAGGATATTAGAAGGCTTCGAGGGCGGGTGTTTAAATGCCGGTGATTTATCTGAAATGTAGCCTATTTGTTATAAAGAATGAAGCAAACGAGGTATATCTTTGCAGCCCTTCAGGGGCTAATTTGATAAGCGCATTACTTTTTTGTGTGATCTGAATGAATTCTCTTTTTTTAATCTATGTAATATGCTCCCTTTTGACAATAACAAAATTAAAAAGAAATATCCTAGCCTTCCGCTCCTTTCCAATCTGAAACCCATAGATACAAATGTCCTTCAATCTCCCGTGGCTGGGTTTCTGGTGCATAATTCCAACCCTCTTCCTCCCAGTAACACTTCAGCTAAAGAGCGCCTTCTTCCTCCTAGCCCCATTTGCTCTAGATGGTACACATGGCTCGCCTTTCTGCATAGATAAACCATCACTATTAGTGCAGTTTCTTCCCTCAGTCTAATTCTGTTTACCACCAGATATTGCACAGCCCACCAATCATTCCCCTTTTGCAGTTCTGTCAAGCAGTAGCAATCTCCTAAAGGCTAGAATCTCAGCTCTCAAGTTTTCCAATACTGAGTACACACTAGCCCCAAGATTCATCAAAGCCACATTCTGCGAATTCTAAATTGCGAGAATTACCGAATCGCAATTCAGAATTCGCAGAATGGGATTCATGAAGAAATGCAATTAAAAAAAGCGAATCGCAATCGGCCGCAATAGCCGTTTGCGATTTTGCTATAACTGCAAATAAAATCGCAGAATCGGCCCTTTTCCGTGTAGAAATAGCGACCCCGCAATTACCGAAATCACAAATTGAGATCTCGCTAATTGCGAGATCGCAAAAACGGGAAATCGCATTTCCAGCACAGTGATGACATCACAACCAGGAAGCAGGCAGTTCCCTCCCTCATTCAGCACACTGATCCTGAAAGTGGAAGCATCAGTGGCCAGAGCTCCACTACAGACCACCTTCAGCTGCAAATCAGGAGACAAACCACCCCAGAAAATGTCCCAGGAAGGAGCAGGGAGCAGTGCCTCAGGGAGGAAACGAAAAATCGAATTTTCCGAGCAGGAATTGGAATATTTATTAGAGGGAGTAACCAAAGATCATGACCGGCTCTTTGGGAAGGATTCAAGGAGGGTGCCTGAGGCGGAGAAGAGGCGCGTTTGGCTGCGCATCCGCGCTAAAGTAAACGCAGTGGGTGTGACCCAGCGCTCCATAGAGGAGCGGAAAAAGAGGTGGTATGACCTCAGGGGGGAGTGCCAAGGAGAGAATTGCTGAGAGGCTGGGGGAGCGACTGGGAACCTGAGGAGGCGAGCCCACTGTACCACCCAACACCCCACTGGAGGACCTTGTGGAGAACACCCTGAATCCTGAGGCATGCGTGGGGGTAACCAGGCTGGACTCCTCCCGACCCACCCAAAAATCCCAAGGTAAGTGCCACACGCCTGCGACCCTGTCCCCTAACAATGGCCATGACTCCCAAGCTACCCATTAGAAACCCCAGTCATGCTGGCCATGCACACCAGAAAAGCCCAATTGCATTGTGGGACTTGTAGTGTGACCACATTTTCCACATAGCCCCATACAGCCAGACCTGTCCAGTGAGAGTCATTCCTAAAGCCAGGCAGGGAATGCTAGCCTGCATGCATGTAGCAACCTCCCATGTGCAAGAAACATGTCATTAATCACCGTCCCATTTACATCACAGGTGGCGCAGAACAAGCCAGCACCGATAGTGAAGCCCTTCACATTGAGGACAATCCCGAGGACACCGAGGCAGAGGGCCATCCTAACCCCTCAACCAGGACCATCACAGCCAGCACCAGCAGCAGTGGTACCACCACCTGCTCCTGTGGACAGGGCCACCCCTGCAACAACAGGCGCGCCACAACCACCCCCAGTGACACCCATGCCAGTGGCACTGGCAACTACAGCTGCAGCACGGAAGCAGACAAGGCGCACAGCCACTGTGCGTACACAGTCCAGCGGACTGGTGAGGGAGCCGCGCAACAACACCACGCGTCGGCAGGGGGGTGAATGTCCGGGTAACAGGCCTGTCTATTGAGCGTCGGATGCTCCGTGTGCATCAACAGCAGGCACGTCACTTGGCAGCCATCCACCTGCAGCTTGCCAAGACTGCACGTAATGTGGGACAGCTCAGTGACAACATGGAAAGCATGACCGCTGCTGTTCGGGAAAACAGCCAGGTCCTGGTATCCCAGCAGGATGTCAACCGCCACCGCCAGCTGCTGACCCGCCTGTCAGGGTACACACGCTCCAACCATATCATTGGGAATGCCACCTCCCAGCTATCGCGTCGATCATTAGCGATGCAAATTCAAATTGTGCAATGCTGCCAGGATGTCGCTAGGGCACTGGAGCAAGTCACCACTGCAGTGCAGAGTCTGCAGGCGAGTGGACATGGCCAGGCAGGTGGTGGGGATGATGCTAGTGAGGGCAATTCCAGCCACAGCAGCATGTCGGTGCCGCTGGTGACGGTACCCCGCCGCAGCACCAGGCCAAATGCAGCCTCACGGGCTAATGCTGATGTGGAGGAGGTCGAAAGGCGACTGGGAGCGTCCACCCGGTGGCGCCACTGACTATTTATTATTTAACATGCAGGGCCATGCTGATGAAACAAGCATGCCCTCCTCACATACATGGGGATGTATGAATCAATACAGCTCTCATGCAATTTATAGTAAAAATATTACATTATTTTGAAGAAAACAATAAGATTTATTATGCACTAGTTAATCTGACTCATGTCATTATTTCAATTGTCATGCATGAGTGAAGTGTTGGATGAGGGGAGTGGGTGCACTAGAAACAGTTCATTGTGATTTGGTTGCAGCGCCTGTGTCCTTCAGCAGGATTCTCCCAGCGTGCATGACGCACATGTGAAGGTGTGTTTTCACAAAGACAAGGGAACCCGAAAGGTATGCCATAGGGACCTTGGGCAGTATCAAGTTACAAAAAACAGTGGTCCCTATATGTGGACAAGATAACATACAAAAATCATTAATCATACACCTGATAAGTAGTATGTCTTTTGTCCAGCCGGACAAGAACATTTATTTTAAATGTTCTGGTTGATAAAGTGAATTTTAAGAACCAAAAAAGATAACAAGTGGGCACAGCCGTGACGCACAACAATCAAGACAAAACAACAAAGAAATGGCCAAAAGGGCAAAGCGAAAATGTGTCTGTATACTTGTGGTCAGTGCTACAGACTCAATCTCTTAAACATAACCATACCATTGCATCAAATAATATAGCATTATCATATTGCATATGGGGTTTTTTAGTCGACGACGTTTCGATGCCTTTTTACATTTGTGACATCATCATCAGGACAAGAATTATCAACATTATTGTTTTGTACAACAGTTATTAACACAATGCCTATTATCGCATTAATGTCGGTTTCCTCGTAGGCTCAGGAATACTGATGAGTAAACGCTGATAGATGTGCTTTCTTTCACATCAAGTCCAGGGCTTCCATCAGGTTTGTATGGATTTGCCAGGAAAGGAGCGTGATGGCTCAATTTGTGATGGCCGTAGCGCTATGGCGAATACGGCAGTCCGATGGGATCGATGTGAAGGTGGGCGGTTGTCCCCTTCCGGCTCACTGCCAGAGATTTCTACAGGTATCCTCCGCTTGGTAGCAATGTTGTGGAGTATTGCACACACGGCCACGATGTGGCAGCAGACCTCAGGCTGGTATTTGAGGGCCCCACCAGTCTTGTGAAGTATGCGGAGTCGGCTCTTCAAAAGCCTGAATGTCCGCTCAATGCAATTTCTTGTGCGGATGTGTGCTGCATTGTAACGCCGTTGCTGTGGTGTGACAGGGTTGAGGTATGGGGTGAGGAGGTACTCACGGAGACCGTAGGCCTGTGGTTCCCAAAGTGTGCGCCGCGGCACCCCGGTGCGCCGTGATTAGAAGCCAGGGGCGCCGCGCCGCAGGATGTGAGTCGTGGAAATTGCAGCCGCAATTCCTCCCCCTCCTTTGTGCTGCCAGGTCAGGACACGTGATCCTCGCACTCTGCATCTCAATGAGTGATTGATGGAGAAAGCCTTTAATTCTCACACGTGGCAGACATTGCCCCAGGGCACGCATCTCCTGGTGTTTTCTTCTCGCTCCTATCTGGACTGTTTCTCTGAGCCCGATGCAGCAGCCTGTCCTGTTTCTCTGAGCCCCTATGTAGCTGACTGTTCTGCTTCTGGGACCCTGTGGAGCAGCCTGTTCTTTTCTGGGACCCCGGTGGAGCAGCCTGTCCTTTTCTGTGAGCCTGATTGCGTTGCCTGTCCTGTTTCTCTGCGCCTAGTGCAGCAGTATCCTGTCCTGTTTCTCGAAGACTGGTGCAGTAGCCTGTCCTGTTTCTCTGACCCTGGTGGAGCATTCTGTACTGCTTCTGTGAGTCTAGAGAAGCTGTGTGTCCCGTTTCTCTGAGTCCAGGGGAGCTGCCTATTTCTGTGATCCCATTGGCGTTGACTGTCCTGCGTCTGTGAGCCTGGTGGAGCAGTCTGTCCTGTTTCTGTGAGCCCAGTGGATTGGACTGTTCCACTTCTGGGAGCCCGGTTGACTTGTCTGTACTGTTTCTGTGAGTCCAGTGAAGCGGCCTGTCCTGTTTCTGTGAGCCCGGTAAAGCTGACTGTCTGGATTCTCTGTGAATGAGTCCACTGGATGTCTTCCTGTCTTGTCACTCCGTGTGTCTCTGAGGCTGCTATTGCCATATTTTTCTGCAAGGAGAGCCTGTCCTGTCTGAATGTGCCGTGTCCACAGTAGGCAGAATGTCCCACTGCCATGTACCCACTTGCACTCTACCTATGGCTGAGGTGCAGCGCCATGCCCCCTGGCACGGACAGTCTTCAATCTGTGAGCTGTCGGCTCTGCCCTGTCTCCTCTGGGTCGCCCAGTTTCCTACATGAACAAGTGGCAGTCTGTCCCAGACTGTCCACAGCTCAGGGCCTGTCCCCTGTGCGGCCAAGCCCAGTCGCCACGCTGAGAGAGGGCGTCCTAATGCTCCATGCCCCTTCCTGAGCTGCCTGCTGCACCCATGGGCCTCTATTGCCATCTGCTGGTCATGTAGCTGTATTATACAGCTGCCATTTGCACCCTGCATACTGTGCTTGGGGAGAGAGGAAAGTTGGGGGCACTGTGAGGTCCCTGGTGTGACTGAGTGGCTGAAGGTTGTGTGCATGTGAGAGGGGCACAGACGTGTGAGCAATGCATGAACAGTGACGTTTTGAGTTTTCGCTGAAGTTCCTACAGGGGAGCTTTTCATAGATAAGTTTCAGTGGTACAAAAACACAGGAGTAGCCAACGTGCCCCCTTTATTAAGCTGCTTGTGCAAGACAATAAACAAGGCAGGAACTAATGTCACACTATTTGTACGCAGTTTCTATATTAAGGCGGGGTGGGGTGAAACACATTTCCCTACTTTTCACATCTGAAAGATGGGGGGACATGAATCAAAGTAAGCGTGTTCCATTTTAATCAAAAATAACGTTAGACGGGCTGGTGTCACCCCATGTGGTGGTGTCCCCCGGTGCGGTCCTCACCCCTCGCACCCCCCTAGTGACGTCACTGTATCTGGTGATTGCTTATTGCGCTCATTAACCCCAGCGCCTTACCTGCTCCTGCTGCTCCAGTGGCGAGCTGCTCATTACTGGACTAGGGGACTCTGTAATTACTGCTAATGGGCCCAGATAAGTGGTCACTCCAAAGGCTTAGGGGTCATTTAGCCTTCCTTACAGGAGGCGACTCTGAACTATTGCAGGATCAGCTGACCTTTGACCCTTGGTAGGTGACCTCAAACAGATTCTCGAAGTGCTTCTTTTAAAGTCCTCTAGAGCTCGGCCCAGGACTAGGCCTATGCCCTGATGCAGCCGCACTCTGCCAGCTTCTGTCTTTGCCTCACTCCTCGTTGAGGGGTCGTCACTCGTGACTGCTGCATGTTGGAGAGCATTGGGTGGGTGCAGGGTCAGGGGCCTGGTGGAGAGCATTGGGTGGGTGGGTGCAGGGTCAGGGGCCTGGTGGAGAGCGTTGGGTGGGTGGGTGCAGGGTCAAGAGCCTGGTGGAAAGTGTTGGGTGGGTGCAGGGTCAGGGGCCTGGTGGAGAGTGTTGGGTGGGTGGGTACAGGGTCTGGGGCCTGGTGGAGACCGTTGCGTGGATGCAGGGTCAGGGGCCTGGTGGAGAGCGTTGTGTGGGTGGCTGCAGGGTCAGGGGCCTGGTGGAGACCGTTGGGGCGGTGGGTGCAGGGTCAGGGGCCTGGTGGAGACTGTTGAGTGGGTGGGTGCAAGGTCAGGGGCCTGGTGGAGAGCGTTGGGTGGGTGGGTGCAGGGTCAGAGGCCTGGTGGAGAATGTTGGGTGGGGACAGGATCAGAGGCCTGGTGGAGAGCGTTGGGTGGGTGGCTGCAGGGCCAGGGGCCCGGTGGAGACCGTTGGGTGGGAGGAGGGTCAGGGGCCTGGTAGAGAGCGTTGTGTGGGTGGCTGCAGGGTCAGGGGCCTGGTGGACACCGTTGGGTAGGTGGGTGCAGGGTCAGTGGCCTGGTGGAGACTGTTGAGTAGGTGGGTGCAAGGTCAGGGGCCTGGTGGAGAGCGTTGGGTGGGTGGGTGCAGGGTCAGAGGCCTGGTGGAGAATGTTGGGTGGGTGGGTGCGGGGTCAGGGGCCTGGTGGAGAGAGTTGGTTGGGTGCAGGGTGAGGGGCCTGGTGAGAAGCGCTGGGTGGGTGCAGGGTCAGGGGCCTGGTGGAGAGCGTTGGGTGGGTGCAGGGTCAGGGGCCTGGTGGAGAGCGTTGGGTGGGTGGGTACAGAGGGGAGAAGGGTGAAAGGCAGAGGGGAGAAGGGTGCAAGGCAGAGGGGAGAAGGGTGCAAGGCAGAGGGGAGAAGGGTGCAGGGAAGGGTGCAAGGCAGAGGGGAGAAGGGTGCAAGGAAGAGGGGAGAAGGGTGCAAGGCAGAGGGGAGAAGGGTGCAAGGGAGAGGGGAGAAGGGTGCAAGGGAGAGGGGAGAATGGTGCAAGGCAGAGGGGAGAAGGTTGCAAGGCAGAGGGTAGAATGGTGCAAGGCAGAGGGGAGAAGGGTGCAAGGCAGAGGGGAGAAGGGTGCAAGGCAGAGGGGAGAAGGGTGCAAGGCAGAGGGGAGAAGGGTGCAAGGCAGAGGGGAGAAGGGTGCAAGGCAGAGGGAGAAGGGTGCAAGGCAGAGGGGAGAAGGGTGCAAGGCAGAGGGGAGAAGGGTGCAAGGCAGAGGGGAGAAGGCTGCAAGGCAGAGGGGAGAAGGCTGCAAGGCAGAGGGGAGAATGGTGCAAGGCAGAGGGGAGAATGGTGCAAGGTAGAAAAGGGTGCCAGGCGAAGGTGGAGTAGGGTATAAGGGGGAGGGGGAGAATGGTGCAAGTGTTAGGGGGAGAAGGGTGCCAGGGGGAGGGCGATAAGGGTGTAAGGCAGAGGGGAGAAGGGTGCAAGGGGGATGGTGATGAAGTTAACAATTCCCCCCCCCCCCCCCGGAAACATTTCTGCGGACGCCCATGATCAGAGCTCACCCCACGTAAACTTCTTGTAATGCCACAGAGCTCCTTGAGCCTTTCTCTAGCCTGGTTACTTTTAGTGGGAGTGCTTTATACTACTCTATGATGGTGTTGTATGCATTGAGATGTACTTTATAAGATCTTTGTGATTGCAAATAAAGTTTTATGATAGTGATGGCTACTCTCTGAATCCTTCATCACGTCTTGGCTTGATTCTTCATGTAGACCAGTGGTCCCCAAAGGGTGCGCCGCGGCACCCCGGTGCGCAGGTAAAAAAATGGTGGGGAGCCACGGCCAACTGCCAATTAGGTCAAGGGAGCCACGAGTCAAAAAAGTTTGGGAACCACTGCTGTAGGCGCTGTCACCTGAATGAAAGGAGCAGAGGGTGAGTGCCTGTTATGCATGTGTACTTACCTAGTAGGTGTCCTTCCCCAAAGTCTCCCCTGGCCAGTCGTGTGTGCAAGCCGCTGTGCCGGAATATGAAGGAGTCATGTGTGCTCTCCGGGTATTGTGCCACTATGTCCGTGATGATTGTCTTAGCGTTGCACACCATCTGGATATTCAGGGAGTGGTAGCACTTGCAGTTCCGGTACATGTATTCGGATTGTGCAGGTGGGCATATGTGGATGTGGGTACAGTCAATGCATCCAATTACATGGGGGAATTGCGCAATGTTGTAATAATCAAGCTTGGTTTGATCCAAGTCGTGTTGGGTGGTCGGGAATGTGATGTAATGGTGTAGCCGGGTCAGCATTGCCTCCAGGAAACTCCTTGGGCAGCGGGACATGGTGCTCTGGGAGATCCCCCCTGCAACGGCAACTATCCCCTGGAAGCATCCGGAGGCCAGGAGGTGCAGGCTGCACAAGACCTGGACATGGGTGGGCACGGCATTGGTCCTCCTTGTTGGGTGCTGCATCAGGGGGTCTAGGTCACGGATCAGCTTTGTAATCATTGCCCAATTCAGGCGGTACTTAGAGTAGATTTGCTCAGCAGTTTGACCCAGAAGGGTGATCCGCAGGTGGAAGATTCGCTCCTGGATCCTGCGTCTGTTCCTTGCTGCAGCCTGGAGCCTTCGCCGCCTGACGACCATGTAGAGTCCTGGCATTGTGAAAGTCCTCATGCTCCTACTGTGTCTCCTTAAGTGTGTTTGGTCAGGCCCGCACCTGTGGCTATTTTTTTATTTATTTATTTATTTTTTTTAATTGACTTCATGGTTACCACCTGGTTTGGGTTCTCCTTATTTTGCGCCTCGCAAATAGCGATTTTTCGCTATCTGCGATTTTTCATGAATTGGGTTTGCGAGTATTTAGCGAAATAGCAAAATATTTCGCAGAATCCTTGGAATTTCGCTAATTCCGATTCGCTAAGGGGGTTCCACCTAGATTCTGCGATTTAGTTTGCGAATTTGCATTATAGATTTTGCGAAATCGCTATTTATTCAATTTTTACATCATGAATGGTATTTCATTTAATTGCGATCGCAATAGCTAATTCGCAGCTATTGCGATCTCAATTTTGTTTGATGAATCTGGCTGTTAGGCACTAACGGAAGGAGGCAGTTAAAGGGTGCGGCTCGATGAATCTCTGCAGGGTAAAAGCATCAGACATTTGAACTAGGAGTTGTCAAACTGTCATTGTGCCGCTAGGTTTACACTGTGGGAAAATAGTGAGCATACATGTGTTTCTATTCTGATGTCAAGAGTCTTTCACTGACAGAACGACAGCCTGGCTTGAGCCAAGCATACACTTGACAATTACACTTAGCCTTGCACCACAATATGTGCCTTTCCATGGCAGATTTATGTAATGGAACATTCGGCCTTCAAACAGTTGTGTGATTGCGATCAACAGCAAGAACCAGGAACCATATTTCCATATTCTTGCAGAACAGAAAGCCACGGACACATCTTTAATGAATGGCCTGCTCTTTCGAGTGGATGACCACACGAAACAATGCTACACTCCTAAAGCGGAAGTCATGTTTATGTCTGCGGCACTTACCATCTGTAAAATTACAAGGGGGGCTAATAAGGTTATCCAGTGTACAGGGTCCTTTTAATGTTACTGGCGTAACAGCAGGAAATCCAGGCACGAGACAGGCATATATGAACACTTGTTCTTCTCCGCAGTTCGTTTGAAGTGCTTGAAGCCAAAGAAGAAACAGCCGCATTCCTTCACATCTTATCTGAAAAAACACAAATAACGTATCAAGCAATGTTCTTCCGACAGATACAGGACCACAATAATATCATACATTTGAATCAAAGCGAGGGAACAGAAAAGCCCTCACAGGCTCGAAATATGCGGTAGGTCAGTAATAATGAAGGTACACGTTAGATGAGGGATGAGTCAAAGGTCCATTGTACACAGGTACATGAAGTTGTGGACACAACAATACCCTCTGTGGAGCGTGATACATGCAGCTAGGACTGAGGACTCGCACTGTGTTCAGTCTCTCCAATGGCCACACAGATCACCGGACCTGCTCATCATGTGGCCCTTAATCACAGAAGCACAGGCACTGTTCCCCTGCAACATCAAACAGAGACGGGGAGCTACTGGAGGAATGCACCACCAGAACTTCCGGGTATGACCGAGATCTAAAGGAGCCCTCTGTGCTCTTTCTGCTGACCTCACCTTCGTTATTATCCTTGCATGCTCTCTGCTAGCTTATGCCTGCCCACAACCCAAGAACACCCTTCACACCATTTGAGAACAACGAGACTCCTCTCACACCATTTTACAGTAAAATGATTAGGTTTATAATATCTGATGACTTCACTTTGCGTTCTCCCTACATTTTCTCCTGAATACTAATTCTCCAACCTGTGCATCTCCATACACATTTTACCAAGGACATCACTCACATGAAAGATAGGCCCACCACACATTGTCTTAGTAAAATCTCCTTGCTGTGGGGTGGACTAGAGAATGTGCTGGCTGACTTATTCCTGCATGACATTACATGCACAGCCACTGATTATGGCTCTCATGCCCGGCAGTGATGAGAGTCCAATTTCAAAACAGCTAGGAAGGTTAGAGATCATCCGCCTCCAGTCCCAGGCCAAGGGTCAGACAGCAGGTCACAGACACATCCCTGTTTCAGACTTGAACTCGGGATGAAAACATCCACCGCTGGTGGTGGTGATCTGTTGTGTTCCATGGAGAATACAACTCGCTGAGACAAAGAATATCCTTAACAATGGTTTTTAATAGTAGAGTCCTAAACATCTGATACATTCTAAATGCACTGCAGCGCAAGGAGCCTTTTCTTGACGGAGGTTAGGCTTCCTAGGCACTAAGAGCCAATATTGGTCGAAACTAGAAAAAAAAAAAAAGAAATCCTCAATGCCCACCTCAGCTTTCTTTCCAAACAGGAACAGCTGAGCAAGTATGTATTTCTTTGATGGTTCTCTGATGGGCAATTACTTTAGAAGGGAGGAGAAGCCAGGTTATCGAGGATTATGCCTGTTTGAAAGAGGAGGGCTGGAGATGGGCCATGCTTTCAGGAAGAATCAAGAAAGTCATACAGGGAGCTTTGAAGATTAGGGCAGGGGCTCTCCAGGAAGAGTGAGTAGAAGGAAATGGATTAGAGCTTTAACAGTTGTCTGTCATGCAACATGGGGCAGGGATCTTGTAACCAGGTACATACCCCGAAATGTATATTCTTATCTTCCTAACAACTTCCACACATGGGGGTGGGTATATTGTGTGAGAGCGTTAATAAGACAGGTTAGCTAATTTTATGATGAATGAGAGTAAAAAGATGCTCTCCAAAATGTTTGCGTTGAAGTTCAGGTTGTGCCATTCTGACGCAGAGGACTATCACTGTAGCTACCGCAACATATGTGAGAGCATGTACTGATCGGACAGACATGCTTACATTGGGTCGATTCTTCATGTGACCATTTTGAAGCGACCTCTTTTTACTTTCATCCATTGAAACATGAGCTAAGCTGTATTATCAAATACCCTCATAAATATACTGACACCCCCACGGTTGGAAGTCATTAGGAGGAGAAGAATATATATTTTGCGGTACTATATACCTGGTTACAAGATCCTTCTTAGCCACTTTGTGATATTAAAAGTGGCCTGTTTAATCCTTTTGTCCTGCCATATTCTCACATTCTTCATTTTACATGTTCTTCCTGTTTACATCAATTTCTATGGTACCTAAAATATCGGTATGTTTTGTTTCTGGCTTTTCTGATGAAGGCGCTTGGTTCGTACACTAGATTCCAAGAAGATTCATCAATAATCAAAGCCACCACACTTCCTCTCAGATTGTGTATATTTACTGCGATATCCTATCATTTATTGTATTAACATATGGAAAAAATAATTCCTGTTAAATATTAGATGTGATTCCATTAGAATGGTGTTTCAATTATTGTAAGATTTGGATCTTAGTTATCAAGCACCATCATACAGTATTTCTACATTCAGGTCACCGTTTTAGCTTTGACCATGGTTCGTCTGTCTAGACGAGAGGAATGCTTGTTATGATTCATTTTGTTTTTAACTTGTCATGTAATCTTACAGACATTGTATGCCACTGTGTTGAGAGATGTTTAGTCATAAGAAAGAGTAATTTAGTTTTTCCTTCATGTGTACGCTCGGACTTCATAATAATGAATTATAAATGTGCAGTATATTGTTTAGTAAAAAATTAGTTGCCTACGGAGTGTACGTACAATTGTGTTTTCACTGCCCAGGGAACTGATAGCAGCATCAGGGTGTCCTTAATAATACATTAAAAGACAGTTATAGTGCAATTTCTATTGTCTCTCTGATCAGATTTCTTGCATCAAAAGTGACAGAGGGCCCCTCTGCCTTAACATGATGGAACGGGTGTCTACAAAGTACTGAGAGAGTGGACTCTTAAGAGGATTGTCCTTTGACAGTTCTGCATCTAAAGTCCACCAAAAAAGAAATTAAAAGTGATCTGAAAGGATCATAATGTCTTTCTCCTGTAAATCTGCGGCCTAGGTTCACTAAAAGAGACAAGGGGCCTCATTAGGATGTTGGTCGGAATCGCGGAAACGTTTCTGACCGAATCAGATTCGGGAGCCTGTGTTCCTATTGAAGAAAAGGGTGGGTGGGGAAAATTGTGCACCCTATGGCAGGCACCCCATGGTGCCTGCCACACTGTGCATGGTATTAAAGAGGGGTCCCATGGTTACCATCACGGGCCCCATTCAGAAGGCTCCGGGTGAAAGGGGGCCTGCTACAGGTCCCCAAAGTCAGATGCCGACTACCAATCCGTGTCAGAACAACCGATTCGGAAAGGCTGTCTGAATCAGACATCGAAATGCGTCAATCAGAAACGCAGTCCGAAGACCTGTACAAGTCGGCTCCAAACGACTCTGTTCCTCCAAATGCTATTTGGGACCGAGTCGGAACAGAGTTGGAAAGTCCGAAGGTTTTCTGAAATTCGTAAGCAGTCCGAAGGATTTCCAAATCGGTTGGAAAGACGTGTACCGAATCAGATTCGGACGAACCGAATGCCATTTGAAGCCTTTCCGACAGACATCGTAACTGGCCCTTAGATCTCAACTCTCTTAATATGTTAATATGGCATGAAGGACCAAGCATAATTAATAAGAACTATCTCCGAGGATACAAATTAGGAATTCTTTGCTTAGAGGATGTTACTTATCTCTTGAGTGTATGGGAATGGCATTGCCAGTTTAACTGAAAGACGGGTGGCAGAGGCTTTTGTTCTCCATTTTCAATATACCATGTGCTTGCAACCTTAAATATGTAAGCTGGTTATTGCAGTGGCCAATATTTTGCTGAGCTCCTTTGCAACGCGATCAGAGCAAATTGTACCTTCTTATGTACAAGTAATGGTTTTCTGACTACTGCGCACCACACAATGAATCTAGGACCATTGGAATATCTGGGGCAACAATACCAACACCTTAGTTTGGGTTATGCTGAAAATGAGGAATGGAATAGAAAGCAACTCTCTGGATGGAGTTCAAGTATGTAACCGCTCGAGTTTGAATCTTACCGCTTCATTGTTGCCCTGACAAGCGAAGACTGTGGGAAGGACCCTGCCCTTCTGGGACCTTGTTTGTGGAGCTGAAGCACGTCCGTGGCCGCATAGGAGGTGAGAGGCGCGGTGACCGGGACTGCGAGGACCAGCATTCCTGAGACATCGACAGCTGGTTCCTCTTCCCGGCCGAGCCGCGCCCCCTCCCAGTGCCACGCCCCCTCATACGTTATAAGCAGACCCGCAAACGCGCATCGCGGGACGCGCGCGGGTCGAAGCCCGGGCAAAGGGCGGGCCCTCTACGGCCCTCCAAGGCCAAACAAGGCTTGGCTTGGCATACTCACTAACGTCTACTAATTTATTCCTGGTTGTACAGAACCTTACCGTATCTCAGTCACTAGCAGCAGAAATGTCGACTTCTGTAGTTGATGACTTTCCATCTAGGGTGGGTGTATCCATTTTGGGTCCATTAGATAAATATTTTACCAGAGCAATTACAGACGTCGATAGAGACATTGCACTAGCTGAGCGGCGTGCTGCTCGCCTTCTTTCCATCGAGCTATTAAAAAATACTGCAATTGACTCTCTTACTCAGGATACCATTGTCCCACATATAGACCATGTCTCTATGGAAAATATAGACGCTGATCTGTTTAACACGGAGGGTATTCCTTTAATATTTCAAGTAAGCTCGTCCCCAAAAAATGCCACTTTGTCAACATCCGTTGCCGCTCAGCTAGGTCTACCTCCCCCTAGTAATTTAACTATTGATCTTATTGACCTTAATACCCCCACAATTCCAAAGGTGCTTGTACACCCTAGTCTAAGTCTTATTGGGTCGCAAACAGGCTTCGGTGTTGATCAGCAAGTGCAAGTATGCACTGCTCCTCCTGTGGATCCTAAATCATTAATTGTAAATAATCCTTCTAAAAAGAAACAGGTAGTTATCCGCTCAACCCCCAAAAAACGAAGGAGAAGAGGCTCGGGAAAAATACCCAGCCCCGCCCGTAATCTATTGCCTTCCAAAGACTCCCTTAGCAAAGAACTACTTAAAATTGCAGAAGGGGTCTTGATTACTTCCGTTAATAAAAATCCTTCCCCTGTTCCACCATCCTTGATAGATTTTGTGGATGCGATGGAACACCTCCTGAAAGCTTTACTGCTACCTATAGCAGAGAGAGTCAAGAGAATAGGTGCCCAATTGGATATACTTACTGAAGGCCCTAAATTACAAACTCCATTAAGTAAGGATGCAGCAAAATCAACTACCATAAAGGAGGCAGAAAAAATATCAAATAAGGCTAAAATAACACCCGCAGTAAATACTACTACTGCGCAAACCCCTCTTGTTAAAAAGAAATCAGTAAACATTAAGGTTCCCACCGTCTCAATGAAGAAGCCCCAAAATCCACAGCCACAGTCTTCACAAATAACCTCACTTATTGAATCAGCTAGAATGGGGAATAAAAAGACACTTCCCGTGATGAACAAGGATGGACCTAAATCAACAAGAGTCCCACACGAAAGAAATGTGGATTTACCCCCAGCTGCTTCTAATAATGTCATCATTTTAACAGGGGTCCCATCCTTACCAACAGGATCCCTTGAAAATCATACTAGTCTAAAGAACAAAGTCATTTATTGGCTATGTAAAAACAGGCCACTGCCACCCCATATCAATGGTGACATTATCACTGTGCGACAAACAAACTGGATTGGAGTGCGCCCAAAGGACATTGAGGGCGATATTGTAATTATTACCTTTAAAGACTCTAGAGTTATTCCACACATCAGGGACTGGTTCTCTGACTACAATAGGGGGACGATTACACCTAAAGATGTGAGTTACTTCTATCCTGAAGCCTTAATGCCCCGTAAAATATATCGCCCTAAACAGTGCTATGATAACTACTTTTTCCCCCAGCATCAAGGACCATCTTACAACCCCTATCCCTTTAGGCCAAAACCAATGGAAAACAGATTTCTTCCTTTTTTTCCACATGGCTTTCCCGGACATGGTCATTGTTCACCACCTACAACATCTCAGTGGAACATTCCTTGTTACAACCAATATGCACCACTTTCTGGCCTGGACGATATTGAATGACTTTTTGCTCCTGATGATAGCCACGAGAAGGGGAATGTAGTTGGCACCACCTTTAATGTAGTACCCTCAGGTTGTATCGTCCCGTGTACCAAGTTAGATGATAAAGGGTCAGAAAACCGAGTTGCTTCTTCGGACTCCTTAATTATATTACCATGTGTAAATCAGCCAAATAACACAGTGTCATTTTATAACCATCCCGAGAATCGAGCCACATCCCCTGAAATCCAGATTCTTAGTTGGAATGTGGCTGGTATTACCACTAAAATAGCTTTACCACCTTGGCTTGATGTGGTTAGCTCTTTCTCAGTTTTATGCTTTCAGGAGACGTGGGTGCAAACCCCGGTACATCTTTTGGGTTTTCAAAACTTCCATTCACCGGCGTTAGAAAGTAAGCAAGGAAGAAATAGGGGGGGGGCTGTGTATATATATTAATGTAGTTGGGGGTTTGAGGGTTCGGAAATATTTCCTCAGGGAGTATTATCAAATAATTGCCATTCAAATGGGCATATCACTGAACCTGTTAATAATTAACATCTACAACAACATGTCATTACAGGGTTTGGAGAAAGCATTAAATGAATTGTCCAACACGGTTGTGTCTATTAAAGAGCAGTACGGAGGCGAATGGGTCATTGCTTTTATGGGCGATTTAAATTGTTATTCCTGTCAACATGCCTCAATGGGACTATGTGAGTTTTCTTCCACCCCTGATAATGAAAGTGATGATACCCCAAATCACTTTATGCACTCTAAAACAGGGGAGGTATTAAATAATTTCTTAGCACATTTTAATTTAGCCTTTGCAAATGATTTATGTTTCCCACCGAAACCCTTCAAACCTTCCTTTCATGGAAGAGGTACAAATTCTACCATTGATTTTGTACTTTTTTCTAAAATATACGCTTCCCTGATATCCTCTTGGGATACACTCGACCATTTATATGGTGACCATTATCCCTTGGCTCTTTCTATCCTCTTACCATCTTCTACTACTCGCCATTATTCTTATCCTCCCACTGCATATCAAAACTGCCCCAACCCTCATCAAATTCCGAAAGAGCCTTAAGACATGGCTTTTCTCCTCTGCCTAACTACCCTCAAAGAGTATGGAGTCCTCTGATCACTAGCGCCGAGACACCCTTAGGGGTATTTGTGCGCTTTAAAAATAGCAAAAATAAATAAATAAATAAATTCTCACCCCATAACTTATGAGCAACCAATCACACTAGGGGCGACAAATGGCTATATCCTAAAATGGGAAAAAATTGATCCCGCAAGTCTCCTTAAGAACCTCTTGCAGTTGAGGTGGGATGAGGTGCACATTTGTCTATCCCCGATTGAACACCCCCAAAAAATCCTTCAAGCCTTTTTAAAAATTCAAGAAAGTCTAAAAAAGCTACTTACTCGTCAGTTCAAGCCAGGTCAATTTACCCCAAAAGGATGGTTTGATAAAGATTGCACGTGAGCTTTAAAAATTCTGAAGAAAGCCTTACAATCTATACCAAAGTCACCATCAGAGATTCGTCAGGCTAGATCTCGGTATCGCCTTGCCATAAAGAGTAGGAAAAAATCTTTGAAAGCGGAAGCTTGGCAGACACTGTTGTCAACCAGTGAAAGCCGTGATTCCTCAGCTTTTTGGAAATTTGTTAAAGCCCCACTTCCGTGGGTGAAAATGCCCGAGAGGAGGTTAGATCTGGCAATTGATGGAGATACTTGGGCTGCATATTTCCAACAGCTGTATAGCAAACCTAGTCTTTCTGACACATCTCCAGTGGATCCCACTCCTTCTTCCAATAGTACCATAATGGGCCTGAGAAAGGGATCTCCTAATATTGTTTTCCTATGTGAGGAGGTTACACTTGCCATCAGAGAGAGCCCTTCTGACAAGGCCCCCGGCCCGGACGCCATTCCAGTGGATGTCTTCAAGGCCGAAATAGACTTCTGGGCCCCGTTACTAACTTCTGCCTTGAACTGCGCAAATGCTTATGGTCAAATTCCAACTTGGGCAGAGGCCATTGTGGTACCCATATATAAAAAAGGAGATAGGCATGTACCCTCCTGTTACCGTCCTATCTCCTTGCTTGATGCGCTAATGAAAGTTGCGGGACGTATCATCTTAAAGCGTATCCAAAGTTGGACAGAGGAGGCGGATCTACTTTCTAGATTTCAATATGGCTTTCGAACTGGTAGGGGCACAGTCGAACAGAGTTTGAATTTATACTTTCTAATGTCAAAATACGTGGAGGCTAAAAATGGTAACCTCTTTGTAACATTCATAGATTTGAGCTCTGCGTTCGACTGTGTCGACCATGACCAGTTGTGGAGTGTCCTTAACAAAATGGGGTTGAACTCATCTATTCTTAACTTTATCATGGACTTGTATAGAGATGCGGGGGCAAGGGTGCGCTATGGACAGAGAGGGGAATGTTCCCCTAGATTCACCATTGCTAGAGGTGTGAGGCAGGGGTGCATATTAGCGCCCCTGCTCTTCTCTCTTTACATAAACGCTGTTGGTGACCATATGCGGAGGGTTGAATGTGACTACCCTAAGGTGGAGGGTCATGCCGTTCCAATCTTGTTATATGCCGATGATGCGGCTATATTGTCCCAAACAAGGTTGGGGCTGCAAAGGGCTGTTACGAAATTTACTCACTTCATGCAAGAAAAGGGTCTGAAAGTAAATATCGGCAAGACCTTTTCCCTGGCTTGCAGTAAGGGTACCAAGAAAATCCGATGTCCGATATTTATTGAAGGACAAAAAATAGATACCGTAGAACAATTTCCTTATTTGGGTATCTATTTTCATAGAAAGGTGACCTGGCAGTCTGCTGTAAAAGCCAGGACGCTTGCCTTCACTAGAGCGACTGGGGCTTTGCGAGACTTTGCTAGCAAAATAGGGGGGAGACCTGTCAAGCAGCTTATTACCATCTATAAAGCAAAATGTGTAGCAACGGCTATCTACGGAGCTGGACTCTGGGGAATTGACACTATAACATCTATCCAGAAAGTTGAAAACCAGTTCCTAAGGTACTTGCTAGGGATCCCGAAGTCAACATCTATTTATATGATCCATATAGAGCTGGGGCTACCGTTTATTTCTGACGTAATTAAGACTGAGCCCTTTCTCTTATGGCACAAGATTTGGACCACCACAGAGACAGCTTTTAACCGAGAAATAATTGTTGACACTCAAAAACTAGATGGGGCTAAACACATAAAATGGTTGTCATACGTTAAAAGGTTTTGCTTTGAAATTGGTCGCCCAGAGTATTTCACTGACCCTCTGAGCTTGGAGCATATTACTCGGAAAGCTTTGAGAAAGCTATTAATGGATCATCTAGAGGCAAAAAGGTGGACCATTCAAAAATCTCATAAAACTGTCTTGGATTTTCAAAGGATTACCTTGTCCCAGGGTCTACAATTATACCTTTTTTCTGACATCTCTTGCTTCTCAAGAATGCTCCTCTCTAGACTCAGATTGGGCTCTTTCTTTCGGCTTATTACTTTCCCCTCCTGCAATGACTGGTCCCGAAATTTGCCCCCTTGCCCATGCGATGACATTTCCCCCCAATCCAATATTCATTTTATATTGTTTTGTAAATATTACCTAGTCCCCAGAAAATCCTTATTGAGACCATTATTGAAGACCTGGGGTCTGCGGTCCTTTAAAGATGCTTTTGACCGATTACAACAACTGGAGAACAGGGACGTGATATTTACTATGGGAAATTTTTTGAAATTGCTGCTAAAATTCAGAAATTCGTTAATTTAGGAATCTGTTACGATGGGACATATGGATTTGCATAAATATTTATTGTACTTGTATTGTTTTTATGGAAAATGTAACCCCTCTGTTCCTTGAAATTCATGCTTCTTTTCTGGATTTACATTTGCTTTTTAACTTTTAATTATAAATTGATTAATGTAATGTACGCTTTTATGATATCCTTGTGATAATCGAATAAAGCTTATTTTGATTTGATTTGATTTAAACCTTCTAGTCAATAGCGAGGTAAGCATTCTTACTTGCCGTGAAGGCAGTGGTCATCTCGGCAACAGAACACCTTCACCTCCACACATAACAGATTGTCTATCTGAAGGAGTTTTGGATAGCCGTGTTTGGTACAAGACTAGGCAGATATTTTATTAACCTCACTTCCACCGGCCATCCGACGTTATTACATTTTTTACTATGTTGATGAGAGAAAATGATCCTAAGCTATTACATTTTTTACTATGTTGATGAGCGAAAATGAACAATCTTTTTTTCTGGGGCAGCAAGAACAGGGTATATGGAAAAAGAGGCAGCAAGTATATATTTTACAAAAACAGGCTCCCAAATACAGACTGAAGAAATCTCGAACTAATGTTCGCTGTACAAAAGTTAATTAACCATAACAAAAGATGCCTCTTTACAAACAAGCATTGGCATTGCCAATAGGTCTCGCTTTTGGGCCCTTATAAGTAGTTATGCAGCATAATTGCCTCGTTGCAACAACATAAAATGTCGCATGCATAAACACTTAGATGGTCCCAAAAGCGAGCCCTATTGGCTATTTGCAATGCAATAAGTCTTGCATTTAGGCAACTCTAAGCTGTTGGCATAGTAAATGACAATGCCTTTTCAATTTATTGTAAAAGTAAAATTTTTTGAAAGTTATTGTCATTTACAATGCCATTATGTTCAATTTAAGTAAATGGGAGACCTATAGCATTGCAAATGATTGTTATTTATGATGTGTGAGTGGCGTTGCGTGTGTGAGTGGCGTTGCGTGTGTGAGTGGCGTTGCGTGTGTGAGTGGCGTTGCGTGTGTGAGTGGCGTTGCGTGTGTGAGTGGCGTTGCGTGTGTGAGTGGCGTTGCGTGTGTGAGTGGCGTTGCGTGTGTGAGTGGGGTTGCGTGGGTGAGTGGCGTTGCGTGGGTGAGTGGCGTTGCGTGTGTGAGTGGCGTTGCGTGTGTGAGTGGCGTTGCGTGTGTGAGTGGCGTTGCGTGGATGAGTGGGGTTGCGTGGATGAGTGGGGTTGCGTGGATGAGTGGGGTTGCGTGGATGAGTTGCGTTGCGTGTGTGAGTGGTGTTGCGTGGGTGAGTGTGGTGTTGCGTGGATGATAGTGGGCTTGCGTGGGTGTGAGTGGCGTTGCGTGTCTGTAAGTGTTGCTGTGTGGGTGAAAGTGGCACAGAGCCTTTGATGTGGCCTGGCGCAGGAGAAATGCTGCTGCTGCTAATTAAATACAAGAGCAGCCGGGAAGCGGCCGGGAAACACAAGTACGGCCGGCCACATAATTAGGGGAGGAGAAGCCGCACAGCACACGCTGGGAGAAGCCCTTTGATGTGCTGTGCGGCCACGATGCGCGCTCTGTGCTGGGGGAGGGCCATTAGCCTGAACTTGCGGCAAGATCAAACGAAGGGTGGGAGAGACATTGAGGAACAGATGGCCATGAAAGTGTATGGGCCAAAAGCGCGTGCCTGTGGCCACGTGCACTCGAAGAAAACGCCACGAAAAAATGCGGTGGTTTGACAATCAGTTCGAGCACTTGAATTCTCGCCATTTCCCATTCCTTCGGAATGGTAAAGGAGGAGACCTAAAAATACTATTCCGACTCCAATTCCAGAATATAGGGTTTCAAGAGAGGGTTTTGGTGTAGGCTGGATGCTAGTAAGCAGATATTTATAAAAGGCCCAGATTTTCCAAGGTTTTGGGTATACAGTATTTGAGGCTTCATAGATGCTGTAAGAACGAATGTCTTGCATTAACATTCCTGCCATCGTTACACATAGCACGAAGACGTCTAGAATCTACAGTTTAGTAGCTAGTTTCCTTAATTTATATAGTGATGAACACGGATGTTTCCAGGATGGCAACGCAGAGCTTCAATTTGAAAAATGCTACCACTTCAACAAAGGAAAGTGTGAGCATTATTTTACATTAATACCACAAGTAAACACCCTATTATACACAAAGGGTACCCGTATGTAGGTTTAGGAAAGAAGTACAGAATTATACAAAAATCACAAATCATCCAGCTCAACCTGTATTACTTCTAAATCGTGAAATCATCGAACAATGACCCATACCATCCAGATTCCAGAAAAACATTCATTTATTTGGCTATTATAGAGAATACAATGATTTCTTTGCACAGTTCATTGCACTGCATAATTCATTACATAGCTCATAACATCTGCATATTTCTCAACATTTTTATACAATTAATTCATTATTGATATTCATATTAAACATACATAACATTCACACCTCACATACATACAAAAATTCACACATGAGCCAAGAATAGTATATTTGATATGATATGATGGAGTGTCAGAGTATTTAGTCTCTTTATATAATATTGGATGAGACTGTTGTGCTACTCAAAGAAGTTCAGGAATTTAACAATAACAGGAAATTAGAGAAAAGTGCTTACAGCCCTAATGGACTCAGAAATAGGCCCTTATACACAAACTAAATCATAGAGGAGCATTAACAAGCTAGGAGGATTCCAATGTTCTATCTTTAGCAGCAGGAAAAACAGAAACGAGGGCGTGGTGCACCGTGCTGCATGATTTGCCACCGCTAAGGGAGTGTGTGCAAACATCTTTTATCGCTTTTTCCTGGCCCAGTTATGGGAAAGGAGACTGAAGAACCTGGCCCATGGAGAATGTATAGGGAAAGTTGAGCATATTTATATCATTGAAAGTAAAATGTTTTGGTGTCAAACGAGCAAGTACAGGAACGATCTGCGGGGAAGTATTACATTGATTACACTTCATAGAAAAAACAAAAAGATACCTTAACAGAGTTTCCAGTGTGCAAAAGCTTCTTTAAAATTGATCCTGCAAAAAAATACAAAACCTCGTGTTACCACTGCATAATCATTTTTTACACTCCCAAAATCACAATGCACCATGACTTGGTAGAAGAGCGAGACGTTCTATATTGTAGAAAACAATACTGACACATGAGCGGTGAAAGTCAGGCAGTTCTGAATAGGATTTATGTTTGTACCATAAACAGCTTTAAAAGAGGAAGTTAAAGTATCTCCAGCAATGCAACCTCTAACTTCATTCCATGCTTCATAATGCTCTCCACAGCCTGCCATTCTCTCAGCGTCTTCTTATTATCAGACTCTTTATCTCTTCCCCTCTTTTCTATTGCTGCCCACGAACTTTAAGCCCTTCTGGATCTTCCTTATTCTTTCAACTCCACTCTCGCTGGCCTTCCATTACTTCTTTTCCTTTTTCACTTTTTCCTTTGTCAGTGCTATTGGTTTTCCCCAGTTTATGCTCGTTGCATTCAGGAGGAATCAATTATTCATGTTATGCATGTACTGCAGTCATGGTCTCCATCACGGTTGTTGCTACGATTACTCGTACAATGTAAGCAAGATTTCTTTCAACTTCTTAATAATGTGTGAATTGCGCGGACACCACTTTGCTTATGGTGCTCCATATAAAAATGTTAAATAAACCTGAAACGTGTGACTTAAACCAAATAAAAAGCATAGCTGTGTGTGGTCTTGTTTCTTTCGAACTGTTGCAGTGCCTAAGCAGTGTCACTCACTTCTGCCAGTGTACTTACACAGCACACCACTGAGTTCTCCACCAAACCAAGGAAGGTATACAAATGTTGGTTGCTATGAAGCTAACTCCACTGTCTTCTCCAAAACTACACAGACCTTACATAAGGAGTGCAATCTTTGCAGGTCATCACAGATAGGTTGAGAGGTGAATGGACAGTTTGTGTTCGCGAATGGCTTGGAGATCAGAGTTGTGTGTAGATTTCCATACCCATATTTCCTAGTTGCGATAAAGTCTGCATCCTTTGTTAAATTTTGGCAGGTCAAACGGGCTAGTGTTGGAATTGTCCCTTTTTGCGGGGTCATCCCAGAACTTTTTGCCTTCCTCCTGTATTTTTTTTTACCTGTTGGTGGTGGTTTTATGACTCTGGGCTCTTTACCACTGCTGATCAGTGCTAAAGTTCATATGCTCTCTTTTGTAAATTGTGTTATGGATTAGTGTATCCATGATTGGCTATTTGATTTGCTTGTCAGACCCTAGCACAGTGCACTATGTGTGCCCAGGGCCTGTAAAACAAATGCTGCTGGTGGGCTTGCAGCACTGATTGTGCTACCCACAAAAGCAGCTTGTAAAATGTGACTCAGGCCTGCCATTGCAGAGCCTGTGTGCAGTCTGGGACTGCCATGTCGACTTGGCAAGTGCACACACTTGCCAGTCCCTAAACCTTCCTTTTTCTACATATTAGTCAGCCCAAAGGTAGGCCCAAGTTACCTCTGTGGGCAGGGCAAATTGTATGTGAAAGGTAGGACATGCCCTGATGTGTGTGGCATGTCCTGATAGTGAAATACTGTCAATTTCGTTTTTCACTGTTGCAAGGCTATGGGGAGTTTGTTTATAACATCTTATAAACATAACTAGCCCTGGGAACAAGGCAGAAAAATAACATTTAGTATGCCTGAACTCAGAATGTTAAAGTGCATCTTTTATTGAGGGTGACTTTTTTATTCTGTGTTTGAAAATACCACTTTTAGAAAGTAGGTATTTTCTTGCCTAACCATCCAGTGTGCCTCTGCTAGGTTTGTGCATTGCACGTCTAGCTTTTGGATAACAGGGGCTGGAGAGGGACTGTGGCTCCAGAAGTTGGATGAGTCAGGGTTGGGCTGAATAGGCTTGGTCTGCATTTGGAGTGGTGGGAGGAGTAGCACCTTCACCTGAATAGGGCTGTGCCGGCCTTCCACAATGACGGCTCCGCCCCCCTGTGATGTGTCTGGAGCCAGGGCTCACACGGACAATGAAGGTTGTTGAGCACTTGGAAAGTGCCCCACAGAACTGGTTTTGACTGGGTACAGACACTCTCTGCCTTCAGAGAACAAGGGATTTTTGGGTATAAAAAGAGGGGCCCAGACCCCAGTCTTTTAGATCACTTCTGGGAATCAAGAGAAATCTTTGCCAAGGAGAAGAGCCGGATAAGCGGAGGAGGAATACTGCCCCTGTGCTGTTTGCTGTCTGGAGTTGGCCTGCCGTGGCTGCATAATCCCAAGAAGAGGAGAAAAGCAATTTGCGGTTTGCTTTGTCATCTTGAGGAAGATCTCCAAGGGCTTGAAACTAACTGAGCACTGAGCTTGCCTCCTGTTCTGAAGTCTCAGGGACACAAAGACTTCACCACCAGCTCCCCTGAATTTCCTTGGTGGGAGTTCCAAACTGCAAAGAGGTGCCTGCTGCTGTTTAGGACCTCTGGAGACTGTTTGCCGCTGGGAAATCAACGCAACATCGCATTGAGGCGCCAAGACTGTCGCATCGCTGAGGGCCGCAGTAAGAAACAGACGCATCAACTTCCCATGCAGTAAGGAATTGACGCATCACCTCCCCTGCAGTAAGGAACCGCCGCATCACCTTCCCTGTGGTCATTTTGTTTGTTTTGCATGATGCATTAAAGGTACCTTTGAGAAAAGTGTTGCATTTACAACTTGCATTGAACTGAACTATTTTTACCAGTTGAAAGCCTTATTTTTAATACTGGCATATGGATTTTTGTCGTTTGGTCTTGTTTTGGTTTAGATAAAGATTACTTATTTTTCTAAACTGGTGCGGTGTCCATTTGTAGTGTCTTTACTGTATTACTGTATGTGTGCACAAATGCTTTAAACACTGCCTCTGAGATAAGCCAGTCTGCTCGTGCCAAGCTACCAAGGGGGTGAGCAGGGCTTATTTTAGAAGTGTATCCCCCTTACCCACACTAGTAGCAAGGGTCCCTATTTGGACAAAGGTACTTACCTCTGCCAACCAGAGACCCCCATTTCTAACTCAGTGACATTTGGATTTTGTTGTGATAAAGACCAAAATCTGCATTTAATTCCCCCCGCCCCCTAAAAAAATCAGTGTAGGTGGTATTTACTGCACCATATAAATTCTGAACCCATAGGAGTTGGATTTTATAGGGTGCGATAAATAGCAGCTACCATTATGGTGGAACTTATAATCAGGGCCTTAAATTCAATGAAAAGCAAATTTACAGATATCAAATTTTACAGCTATCATCAAGTGCAGATTGTCGACCGATTGTCGGTTAACTATTGTTTATCAAATGGATGTATAGTTGTTTAAGTTAGTCAAATAATGTACATCTGGCAGATTTATAAAAGTACCATTTAGCCACAAAGCAGCTGATACAGCTGTCTTTCCCACTGCCACAAAAAAAATCAATTTTTATCCCGTTGTTTATACTTTTAACTTCTGTTTTTTTTTTTTTTAAAGCGCATCTCCTTGAAGAAATCACACCACCAGCACTGAGGCCTTGAGGCCTTCAAAGACAAGGAGACTGCGTGCGGCGTTCAGGCTAAAATGGCCATTTGGAACCAGTGTTTGCATAAATTTTTCATGAAGCCATTATATTTAAAGAGGAAAACAAAGAAAACTGAAAACAAGTCCCAGAATCAATCCACACTGTTTTACCGCTGACCTAAGTTTACAAAAATGACGTGAAGAATCATCAGTGGTGCATATTTAAACAATCTACAAGAGGTGTAGATCTGTTTGGTAATACTACTTAGGCGGGCAGCCGTATGATTTCTTATTGCTTTAAAATATAAAATACAAGAGGTTCTATGCAGAAAAAATATAAATCCAGCTTTTTTAAAGGATTAAATGATAATTTTTTGTTATAAACCTGACTGTGATTTATGTTAATGCAGTTTGTTTGAGATTCAAGCTCATTTTCTTTATCTGTCCAGTTCAAACCTAATCTTCACTGGACTGTTTTATTTATTGCTTTCAGTGTTTTAGATAATGTGCTGGAACCAAAGGCAGTTGGAGTGGCCTCTTCGTTCCACATCTTCAAGTAATAATGAAACTGTTTCCTGTACAAGGAACGTTTCTCTTAAACCCTCGATACTCCTTCACTTGCTTTCTTGGATCCGGCTCTCAGATGAAAAGGTCTTTGTTAACCACATTCTCGCCAAGTTATACCCTTCGTCTTACCATTAAATTCTTTTCATAAGTTCCTGAAATACATGATTTATTTTAAGCCGATATTACTTCTGTGTGGTGATCAGACGCCCCTCATAAGTCAGGGTTGTGCTATGGAAGATGTCCTGCTTCACCTGGGCCTATGGTCGATGCAGAGTAACTGTGGCCTTGTGTTCCAGAGTGGACCTTGCTAGCATTTGCCACTGCAGACTGACTGTCTCGACGTAGGTGGACTCAATTGTGGAGCACCGGTGAGCACCGCCTTCTCCTCCAAGGATGGCAGTCTTAATATCACTACACAGGTCAGGGTCACCTTCACCCATTGATCCTGTACTGAACCCTGGGTCTGATCTCAGAGGACTGTACAGGCCGCCCAACATCTCAAGAAGTAACATGGGACTTACTGATTACAACACGGATCACTGTAACAAAATCTGAATCAACAATATCATGTAACAGAAGTATTGTGTCAAAAATATCGTTTACAAAAATATTATTTCCCTATCTTTATAATGGTAAGTACAAAAATATCAAAAAAAATATTGTTTCACGTTAATAGTTACAAAACCTACAATATTGTTTCTCAATTTATATATAGTTTAAAGTAGTAAATCTTAAAAATGTTAATATATTCCTGTTAGACCTGTCTGCCCTTTGGGTAGTCCCACCCATTAATTTATTTATTTTGTCCCCTTTTTGCTCCTCAACCTTTTTATCTGTTATGTCTACTGGATTTTTTTTAAGGTGTTGACCAAGGGGTTGGATGCTCTTTGCCTTCGTAGTCCTTCTCCGGGGACCTAGGTGCCTTTCTGACTGAAACCTAGGTTAAACAAAATGGTGGCTATAACTGCCACCTGTTTAGCTACCTCAGGATAAAGACCCATAGGAAAGCATAAGGGCTTCCAGAACTTTCTGGATTCCTCTGGACAACCTGAGGTTAGCCTATAAAAGGCGGAATGTTGGGCAGCCATTTTGTGTAGTGGTGTGAGGTGAAGTGGAGAGAGTTCAGTTGGAGTACAGGCTGGGAGAAGAGGAGGTTGGCGCAGTGTGGAGGAATTGACGGCCTCGTGGGGCTGCTTTCTGCTTGCTGACGCTACCCCTCCCTTGTTGACCTGACCCAACAGGAGTATCTTTTCTTCAGGACCCTCAGCAAGGGAGGGATTGTTGCCCTTAGCCGAAGACTGAGCTATTAACTGAGGTCGGTGAGGAAAGGGCCTTTGGAACTGTATTTTCCCTACAAGAAAACGAACCCCTTTCACCTGTGGGAACGAGCAGTAATGGAACTTTGACCCCATTGTCGACATCCGGTTACCTGAAGCCTCGTGGACTGCCTGGAGCGGTTTCTTTTCCCCTCTTGAGCCAGGAACCCATCTGTGTGGCGTGGCGATCTGCCGATCGAAATTTTCCCATGTTTGGGCGACTCTCTGCGGCAGGCGAGTGAGGAGGGATCCGCTGCGCTTGATCAACGACTGGCAGCACCTGGGTCAGAGTTTGCGGAGGCGTGTCGGAAGCGCCGGAGGAGGAGCGCGAAGCCGACACCCAGGAAGAGCAGCGCGACGTTTCCCTGAAGGGGAGGAGCTGGAAGCGTGGTCGAGCGGACGCGATCTCTCCCCGTAGGAACCAGGAAGGAGAGTAGGAACTCGGAGGCGCCGGAGGAGTAAGTCGGAGCGGTCTCTGTCAAGAAAACAGACGGAACGCTTTCAACGCTCATCGGAGAGTCACATCAGCTGGAGGGCCTGGGACATCTTCAGAGAAAAGGAAGTAAGCGGGGGCTATAGCCAGGAGGGGAGGGAAAGCTGTCCGGAATCCCTACTCCTGGCGTAGCCATATCCAACTCCGGTTGGGGGTAAGTACTTCAACCCAGGGGTGACAAAGAGTTACTGAATTAAGCCCCCGACAGGGTTCCCGTCTCCTGAACTGGTGGCCGAGACAAATCCCCCGCTGGGGAAGTGACTTCCTGAGGTGAAGGATACATCAGGGAATAACGGAGGGAGCTTCCCACAGATTGGGTTGAGGGAAGAGCAAGGCTGATCTGGGTAAATGCGCAGATTTAGAAAGGGGAATACCTTTGTGCAGGCTATCCACGATCAGGGAGAACTATTGTGTTTTATTGAAAGTTAAGGCAGTCATAGTATGAGCCAACCACTGGTATGAGATAGGTTTAGCCTGCCTGTCTTCAGTTAGCCATTAAGCTGCTTGAAGTTTCATAACCAAAAGGATAAACTGTGGAATTTTCTGCTGTCTCCTTAATTCTGTATGTTTAAAAAAGAGCCTATGATTTATTGAGGAAACTGTATAGGTTGATCTCTTCAAATTACTGATCACTCCTCATTAACTGTGAAGTAACTGCTAGAAAACTGGTGGGTCAAATTTAGTGCTGAACTCTTATGTTATTGGAAAAAGGAAGTATAATATTTATTTGCAATGTATTGTTGAAGCTCTAAAAGTGAAGAGGGGCGTAGGTAGAAATAATTGTGTGAAAAGTAAAAGTGAAACAATCTATTTTTTATAAACCAGTCCATATTTTTCCACAAACTTGGTGTAGTGTCGTTTTTGTATGGATGAGCACCGAGTTATTGCTGGGTGGAGCGCAAACTTTACACTTTTGCTTCTAGGATCTGACTGTCTTACCCTAGGCCAGGCTACCCTATGTGACTTGGCAACTCTAGGTCCAACATAATTGGTGTCTATCGGTGGGATGAGAACTGTGTTTGCGTCCACTCTACAGTAACCTAGTGAACTCCATAGGCCTACACCTGGAGTTTTCTCCTTGCGGACTCCCTAATTATTTCTTTTGATTTTCCAAATTTAATCCTGGTGGTGGGTGGAGGTAGCTTCGAATTGCCCCTGTTAAACCAATTATTCCCGAGTGGTTGTCCCTATTTCTCTCATAGGCAAAATGGAGTTTGCTCTGGAGGAACTGGAGACCTATACTACAGCCCAGCTTAGAGACTTTTGCCAGAAGATGGGAGTGTTTTTTAAGCGTGGTGCCAAGAAGGGGGAACTCCAGACCAGTTTGAGGGCATGGGTGCCAGCGCACCCAGAGGGGAAGGAGGAGGAAGAGGGGGAGCGGGACGCGGTCATCGGGATAGATGAGTTGTATCAATCTGAGAGGGGAAACTTGTTGACAGGTCCCAGAACACTCTCAAGAGAGGGCAGCAGTGTATCCGCGAGAAGCTTGACTGAAGCCGAACTAGCAGATAGGAGGGAGGAGAGACAGTTGAGATGGGAGTTGGCGAAATTGGAGAAGGCAAGAGAGGAGAGTAGGTTAGCTCACGAGTTGAGCCTCAGAGAATTAGACTTTAGGGCCCTGCAAGTAGGGACTTCCAATTCTCAGAATGGTGGCAGCGAAACAAGAGAACTGACCAGGGAATCCAGACCCTACCTACCTAAAGATATAGTTGCCAGTTACAGCTCAGGGGATGACATCGCCAAGTGGCTGGCTGCCTATGAGGTCTCCTTAAGAGCCCATGGGATCCAGGAAAAACACTGGGGGGGGTGGTTTATACAAATACATGCCTCCTACTGGACGGGATACACTATTGGCCCTAGAGCAGGATGAGCAGACCCACTACCCCACCATGAAAGTGGCGCTGATCAAAAAGTTTGGACTGACCCCAGAGAAGTACAGGCAAAAGTTCAGGGGAAGTCACAAATTAGGCACACAAAATTGGGTGGATTTCCTGGACTATGCAAGGAAGGCCCTAGAGGGTTGGATACAAGGCAGCGAGGTGAGGGACTATGAGGGGTTGTACGACCTATTTCTCAAAGAGCACCTACTCGAGAAATGTTTTCCCGAGCTGCGTCAACACCTGGTGGACAGCAAGCTGACCAACCCCAGAAAGCTTGCAGAGGAGGCGGACATCTGGGCAAGTACCCGAGTGTCCTCAAAGGGGACTGGAGGGGATTCCCAAAGAGCCGGACAGGGCACCCCCCAGAAGAAGGAGGGGGGAGATAAAATGCGGGAGTTTCTAAAGGTCCCCAAAATAGTTTCCAGAGTAAGGGAACAGGATTCACCCCTAAGGCTAACCCGCCCAGAAACCCTCATCCTGGCCAAAGTCAGCAGCCAAGGGTTGTCCACTGCTTTGAGTGTGGTGGTGTTGGACATTATAAGGGAGATGTCAAGTGCCCAAAGAGACCACCCCCTCCCACTGGAGGAAAAGCCCCAGGAGTAGCTAGTGTAGTGCTCGGAGAGGAGTTGCCCTTAAATAAGGGGGGTGAGTGGGCGGGTGTCACCTTAGTGTCCCTGGGAGATCGGGAGATGGTTCCTAAGATCCAGGTGCCCTCAAATACTGTAAAGTATGGGCAATGGGTCACCATCAATGGTCAAAGAGGGGAGGCTCTGAGAGACACAGGAGGCAGTATGACTATGGTAAGGAGGCAACTGGTGTCTCCAGAGCAGGTGATTCCCCATGTACTCCACCCCGCAGCGATGGCTGACGGCAGATTGGGCTACTACCCTGTGGCCGAGGTTCCCTTTGAGTGGGAAGGGGTTGCAGGTTCACTTCGAGTTGCCGTAAGCCCTGCCGTGCCAGTCGACTGTCTGCTGGGAAATGACATGGAGCACAATGCTTGGAGAGAGGTGGAATACCGGACTCATTCGGAGATGCTGGGTACACCTGACTGGGCCTGTGCAAGCACCAGGTCTGCGACTGCCCAGAGAACAGTCTGGAACAATGGCCCAGCCCGCTGCCAGAAAGAGACAGACCCAAAGACAGGAGAAGCCTGCTTCGGCTTCCACGCCCCATGAGACAGATCGGCCACCCGCGGTGGTGGGCCAGGAGTCCGTGGAGGGGGAGGTAGTCTCCCTGGAGGACCTACCCATCCCTGCTGAGTGGCATGTGGAGGGAGGGCCTACTAGGGAGGAGTTCTGTAAGGGCCAGAAGGAGTGCCCTACCCTTGAGGGACTGAGGCGACAGGCCAAAGCCCAGGCAGCAGGGAACGTTGCAGGCCACTACCACATTTACTGGGAGGACGAACTCCTCTACAGTGAACCCAAGGTACCTTTACCCGGTTCATCACGGGCCTTGGTAGTCCCTCAACGATACCGAGCCTTTCTGTTGGAATTGGCTCATGAGATTCCCTTGGCAGGACACTTAGGTCAGGACAAGACCTTTGCCCGGCTTGTCCCCCACTTTTACTGGCCTCAGATGAAAGTGGCATCTGACACTTACTGTCGGACGTGTGTATCCTGTCAAGCCAGTGGGAAAACAGGGGTGAAGCTGAAAGCTCCCCTGGAACCACTACCTGTCGTAAGCACCCCCTTTGAAAGGGTGGGCATTGACATTGTGGGGCCATTGGATCCACCAACTACAGCTGGTCACAGGTTTATCCTGGTTCTGGTGGATCACGCCACGCGGTACCCAGAGGCAATTCCTCTGAGGACGGTCACTGCACCTGTTGTGGCTAGGGCCCTGATGGGGATCTTTACCCGAGTGGGTTTCCCCAAGGAAGTTGTGTCCGACAGGGGGACCAACTTCATGTCAGCATATATGCGGGCAATGTGGAAGGAGTGTGGAGTGACCTACCGGTTCACCACTCCATACCACCCCCAGTCCAATGGACTGGTAGAGAGGTTCAACAAGACCTTGAAAGGCATGATAAGAAGTCTGCCTGAGAGCCTGCGGAGGAAATGGGACGTCCTCCTACCCTGTTTGCTATTCTCCTACAGGGAAGTGCCGCAGAAGGGAGTGGGCTTCAGCCCCTTTGAGCTACTGTATGGGCACCCTGTACGTGGACCTCTCAGCCTGGTGAAGGATGGATGGGAAAAGTCTCCCAGAAAGCCTCCCCAGGATGTGGTGAGCTACATGCTGGCCTTCCGGAGCCAAATGGCAACGTTGTGGAAGCAAGCTTCTGACAACTTGGAAGCCAGCCAAGCAGTAATGAAAGAGTGGTATGACCACAACGCTCACCCGGTGGAGTTGGAGCCTGGCCAGAAAGTGTGGGTGATGGAACCTGGAGAGTTAAGCGCTCTTCAGGATCGCTGGACAGGCCCCTTTGAGGTGTTAGAGAAGAAGGGTAAGGCCACCTACTTGGTGGATCTTAAGACCCCTCGACAGCCCCTCCGGGTGCTGCATGCTAATCGCCTCAAACCCCACCATGAGAGGCCCGAGGTCATCTTGATGATGGTGACTGATGGAGGAGAGGAAGCGGAGAGCGAGCCTCTCCCTGACCTTTTTTCGTCTCAGGAAAAGGATGGGTCGGTGGAGGGAGTGATTCTCTCCCCATCCCTCACTCCTGAGCAGCGGGAGGACTGCCGCCAGATATTGGAGCAGTACTCTTCGTTGTTCTCCCTTGTCCCGGGAAGGACCCACCTGTGTACCCATGATGTGGACCATGTCTAATTAATTGGAGTCTCAGGGGGAGAGAAGGGCACAGGCCGCCCCCCACTCAAATCATAATACACAACCACAGGCCTGTCACCCAGAACACTCTTAATTTAGTTTAAATGTAGCACTGGTAAGGTGATATGAAAAATTCTTATTTACCACCGGCCAAGTAATCTTTGGCTATTCACAACCATCCGAGTGTCAAAGATTAATATGGTACTCACACAGCAAACAATCAAAACTATCGCTCTACCATCCCCCATCAGCCAGTGTTTGTGGGAAAAAGTGTGGAAAAGAGAGTGAGCCCCTCACGGAAGAACCGCCTATCGGGTTTACCTGACTAGTAATTGTCAGTAATCCCAATTATCATCATTGGTGACTCACTCTCATAACAGTGGGAAAAGGAAACAAACACCAGAAAAAGACCAACAACATATAACAGTGCTTTTTCTCAACATCAGCCCCACAATCTGCTGACTGTTATCATCGCGGGTTGACGTTTTTACCCTTACTATGTTTGTGTGCACAAATAACACAAAAACACAAAAAACCCCAGTGAGAAAAAAACGTGAATCTCACACAGTTAAAATGGAAGGATTCACTGGCCACTCTGAATTTATTCTGGGCTGTGAATACTCCCAGATTAAAAATGACTCACACCATATGCAGTATCAGGTGGGTCATGGGTGCCAACATGTTTTGTTGCTATTATTTTCCGCAACTTCTTCAGGGCAAACGGGGGTTACCCACTGTATTTGCCAATTTCTTTCAACACACACCTAGGATGGTAAGAACGACATGAATGTAAAATGAGCCAGGGGTTAAAGAACCCTCAATTGTTTAAAAGTACCAACTGTAGGACATGGTTGTGGTATTCAAAACAAAACACATAATCACCTGGGGTTAGCGACTCACGCATACCTGCTACCCCTTTATCTGCCAGTATACTTGTGTCCGGCAGGATCACGTATTGGTTCTGGGAACCCGCTATCGTCGGGTCTTCTGCACATAGAGACAAGGACAAAGACACAGATCGAGTTCAGTTAGTATGGCGCAGTTAGTGTAGCGCAGACCCGCTAACTCCACTGAACCAGCTCACAGCACCCTCGGAACTGTAGTTAGGTATGGCACGCCTGGTTCTCAAAGTGCACCCTCCCGAGCAAAGCCCCTGAGTGAGCGCCCGGTTCCATCCAACTACCTCCCCCGTTTGACACTAGTTCACCGCCTTTACCGAAGTTGGAAAGCTTACCCGTATTCGGTCACCGGCACTGCTTATCCTCAACCGCGTCTCACTCAGCTTGGAAAGCCGAATATCAGTGGGCGCGTCTGAACGTACAGGGCGTTACGTATCACATGACCGCGAGGCGTCCCATGTGGCGGCCATCTTACAGTGTGTTCTAACTCCCACATAGTGAATAGTAATGCTGTAACAACACTTTCATTACGCGAACGACAGATAATGTTACACCTTATTATTCAGAAAATAACAAAATTTCAAATTCATAATCACAATAACGTGATAAAATGTAAACATTAGAAAACAGTATAGTGTATTATCAATCTACCAATATAATCGCCACAGGCTCGTGATCAAGGGATATCAGAAACATTATTCTCAAATGGGAGTCAGCATTTTAAATGCAAGCAAGTCTGTCAGGGCAGTGATGGGGATCACATATTGGGGATCTGCACTGCACTCTATGTTTAAAAGGGGTGCCTAAGTGTATTCTGGTGATGGAAAAGCTTATTGATCAGGAATCTACACTCTGTTCCATGTATTAATTGGAAAACCGCTACTACCCTCCAAGATTGGTAAAATTAAGGTTAGGGGAAACAATTTGCGGAGATATCCATCATAATATACCCTCATCGTTTGGTGATTTTATTCCACTCGATAAGATCGTTCAGCCCCCCACGATCTACTTGTTCCTGATATATCCAGCGGGCTTCCTTTCTCGCCAAAATGTTTTCCACATTATGACTCTCACACATCACCCTCTCCAGTACAACCCACTCCAGATCCTTGGGATCATGGTCCATTTCATTGAAGTGTTGTACCAATTTCGTGGTCAATTTTCTTGCTCTCAGGGTGCTAAGATATTCCTGAATGCGGACTTTCACCCTCCTGGACGTGAGTCCGATGTAGTGAAGCCCACATTTACATGTCAATCTGTAAATTACATTTACAGTATTGCAATTACTGAACCTGGTGAGATACCAGACTCTGCCATTTCTCAAAGTAACTGTCTTCGTCGTTTTTGTTAAATTACACACTGAGCAGCTGGTACATGGGTGATGGCCCGGTGGTAACTTATCTGTATACACAGGTTGAGGGGTCCGGGTATGGACCAATTTGTTCTTCAAATTTGTAGCTCTTTTGAAAGCAAACCGTGGGGGTGGCATCGTTCCCAAGTCAGCGGATTGTGGGGCTGATGTTGAGAAAAAGCACTGTTATATGTTGTTGGTCTTTTTCTGGTGTTTGTTTCCTTTTCCCACTGTTATGAGAGTGAGTCACCAATGATGAGAATTGGGATTACTGACAATTACTAGTCAGGTAAACCCGATTGGCGGTTCTTCCGTGAGGGGCTCACTCTCTTTTCCACACTTTTCCCCACAAACACTGGCTGATGGGTGATGGTAGAGCGATAGTTTGATTGTTTGCTGTGTGAGTACCATATTAATCTTTGACACTCGGATGGTTGTGAATAGCCAAAGATTACTTGGCCGGTGGTAAATAAGAATTTTTCATATCACCTTACCAGTGCTACATTTAAACTAAATTAAGAGTGTTCTGGGTGACAGGCCTGTGGTTGTGTATTATGATTTGAGTGGGGGGCGGCCTGTACCCTTCTCTCCCCCTGAGACTCCAATTAATTAGACATGATTCAGTACGGCGGCCCAGCCGTGAGAGTCTAACTGCGGTTCGCAGTTGTTTTCTGGTACTCACGTTTTTTACGAGTTGAGCCAATATATTTTATATACACATTTTTTGTTTTCACCTGGTTGTGGTTTTGGTAAACTCTACACATAATAATTTCTTTGTGAGCCGGTCCTTTAGTGCAGTGAGTGATGAATTGCCTGGCATTCTCTGAAGAGCAAATAGCCCTAATACTGTCTGGTCCTTCTCTCTTACCCGATGTCCCATTGGGGCCTAGCTCTACAGCACGAGATTAATGGGACAAGTTATCGACGCTTAAAAAGCGGCAGATTAGAGTAGCTCTGCATGGGGCTCTGATGACAGAGTATTTGCGGGCAGGAGCAGCACCCCCGAGCCTGATAGTTAAACTTGAACCAAAGATCTTCTTGGAGGACAGACAGTTCCGTGTGGATTGGAGTTATATTTCGAATAAGTGCACACGGGACTGGCTGATCCTCATTATTAACACCGCTAAAAGTCTGAGTGATGAGCTGCTCAAAGAAATACTAGAGTTGGAGGAAAACATAAAGGGCAACTCAGCACTTACTGATGCAAAAGAACAACTTGAAAGGATCCAAAGTGATTTGGCTGATTACAAGACCTATATGGTCAATCAGAAGATAAGGGGGCTCAAAAAGAATTTGGATAGGTTCACTCACGCTTGGGCCTTTCCATATACCGAGGATCAGTACTATGACACACAGATAGATCAGCAAAGACAGACCAATTTCCAAAAGAGAGGGCAGTATCCCCAGCGAGGAGGCAATAGACAACAACAGCGACGAACACCAAATAACTGGGCGTTCGATAACACCAGCAGTGAGGAGGAGGATACATCTACCAACTCGGCCCCTCAAAACACCAATAGGGTTAATTTTGCACCGGAGACAAGGACAGACGAAGATCTGGGCGCACTGTTAAGGTCTTTTTTAGGCCAAAACCAGGGTGGCACACGGGGAGGTGGAAATCAAACCTTCCGAGGGAGAAGCAGATGCAGGGGCAGAGGACAATTCCAGCCCAATTGGCAACAATACTCCCCTCGGGTAACTCGCCAGAGGGGCAGGACAACCCAACTATGAGCTCTGCCAGAATACAGACAATACCTAATGATATTGTGGTGAATCTATCCGACTATGTGTTAACACCTGCAGAAGTAGGAGTCCTAAATAAGGGATTGGGGTTTGTACCGACCCCCCCGCCACGATCCTTTTAACTGTAGACTAGAACTACACGAAATGATGAGGAAGATCAAACTGCACATGTTTTTCACTGATAAAGAAAAAATTGATCAATCAGTTTTCAACACAAACCTCCGGCGTCCCTCGAATTTTTGTCCACCCAGTAGTTCCTTAGGTCCTGAGGTGGCAGTGTTTGCACAGAAAGTGCTATATGACGTGGCCACTCTAGAACAAGCCCCACAACCACATCAGGGTTGCAATATGAGCAAATCGGATTGGGAAGCTGTCAAATCCCTTCAAGACAACCCCCTGTTAACAATCAAACAGGCAGACAAGGGGGGTGCGGTCGTTGTGTTAAATACATGAGACTATGAGGCAGAAGTATTGAGACTACTGAGTGCACGCACCAATTATCACCCTCTTGCAAGAGATCCCACACCTGACTTACTTGAAGTGATCACAGGCTTAGTAGCAGATGGTCTGGAGAAGAAGTGGATAACACCTAAAGAGGCGGACTGCATTGTCAACAAGAAGTCCCGCATTCCGGCGTTCTACATCTTGCTGAAGATCCACAAACCCCAGAGACCACCCCCTGGACGCCCGATAGTTTCGGGTATCCAGTCAGTTCTGGAGCCCCTGTCGAAATTTGCGGACTTTTTCCTACGGGAGGCAGTGATCACTCAAGAATCTTATGTTCAGGACACGACTGACATTTTGAATGTCCTGGAGGGAGTGCACTTTGACCCTGGCTCACAATTTCTAGTAACCATCGACATTGAGTCACTCTACACCAGCATTCCCCAGGACGCCACGCTGGTGGCAGCAGCGCGGGCCCTGGGTGAATTGGAGTGGTTCTATGATACGCCCATCACGTTTGTCATGCAGTGCATTGAACTTGCACTGACCAAGAACTTTTTCGAGTATAAGAACCAACTGTACCTGCAGGTATCTGGGACATCTATGGGGGGCACATTTGCCCCTAGTCTGGCCTGCATCTATGTGGGCCAGTTCGAGGTGAATGTGGTCCTCCATCGGAACAACAATCCCTTCAGGGAACATTTTTCCCTGTGGAGGAGATATATTGACGACGTCCTCTGTATCTGGACTGGTACAGAGGACCTCCTCCTGGAATTTCTGGGATGGCTCAATCAGATAGATGATTGTCTCAAATTCACATGGTCTATCAATAGAACAACAGCTGTCTATCTTGATGTTGACATCACAGCGGTGGATCACAAACTGGTCACCACTGTACATCATAAAAAAAACTGACAAAAACTCTTTGCTCCACTATAAATCCTTCCATCCACGAGCTCTACGGGATAATCTTCCTGTTGGGCAATTTTTGCGCTATAGGCGCAACTGCTCCACCACTGAATCATTCGTTGAGCAATCGGAGGAATTGGCTGTGAAACTGACTGCAAGGGCATACCCCAAGAAGGTGGTCAAGCAAGCGCGTAAACGCGCACTGAATACGCCCCGTGAAGCACTGCTTGAACGTCATGTTAGAACAAAACAGGAGTGTATACCGGTGGTGACGACCTTTGACCCCCTATCCACCAAATTGCGGCAGATTGTGAGGAAGCATTGGTCAATCCTTGATACTAACTTGGGAACGATGCCACCCCCACGGTTTGCTTTCAAAAGAGCTACAAATTTGAAGGACAAATTGGTCCATACCCGGACCCCTCAACCTGTGTATACAGATAAGTTACCACCGGGCCATCACCCATGTACCAGCTGCTCAGTGTGTAATTTAACAAAAACGACGAAGACAGTTACTTTGAGAAATGGCAGAGTCTGGTATCTCACCAGGTTCAGTAATTGCAATACTGTAAATGTAATTTACAGATTGACATGTAAATGTGGGCTTCACTACATCGGACTCACGTCCAGGAGGGTGAAAGTCCGCATTCAGGAACATCTTAGCACCCTGAGAGCAAGAAAATTGACCACGAAATTGGTACAACACTTCAATGAAATGGACCATGATCCCAAGGATCTGGAGTGGGTTGTACTGGAGAGGGTGATGTGTGAGAGTCATAATGTGGAAAACATTTTGGCGAGAAAGGAAGCCCGCTGGATATATCAGGAACAAGTAGATCGTGAGGGGCTGAACGATCTTATCGAGTGGAATAAAATCACCAAACGATGAGGGTATATTATGATGGATATCTCCGCAAATTGTTTTCCCTAACCTTAATTTTACCAATCTTGGAGGGTAGTAGCGGTTTTCCAATTAATACATGGAACAGAGTGTAGATTCCTGATCAATAAGCTTTTCCATCACCAGAATACACTTAGGCACCCCTTTTAAACATGGAGTGCAGTGCAGATCCCCAATATGTGATCCCCATCACTGCCCTGACAGACTTGCTTGCATTTAAAATGCTGACTCCCATTTGAGAATAATGTTTCTGATATCCCTTGATCACGAGCCTGTGGCGATTATATTGGTAGATTGATAATACACTATACTGTTTTCTAATGTTTACATTTTATCACGTTATTTTGATTGTTAATTTGAAATTTTGTTAATTTTTGAAATTTTGTTATTTTCTGAATAATAAGGTGTAACATTATCTGTCGTTCGCGTAATGAAAGTGTTGTTACAGCATTACTATTCACTATGTGGGAGTTAGAACACACTGTAAGATGGCCTCCACATGGGACGCCTCGCGGTCATGTGATACGTAACGCCCTGTGCGTTCAGACGGCCCTACTGATATTCGGCTTTCCAAGCTGAGTGAGACGCGGTTGAGGATAAGCAGTGCCGGTGACCGAATACGGGTAAGCTTTCCAACTTCGGTAAAGGCGGTGAACTAGTGTCAAACGGGGGAGGTAGTTGGATGGAACCGGGCGCTCACTCAGGGGCTTTGCTCGGGAGGGTGCACTTTGAGAACCAGGCATGCCATACCTAACTACAGTTCCGAGGGTGCTGTGAGCTGGTTCAGTGGAGTTAGCGGGTCTGCGCTACACTAACTGCGCCATACTAACTGAACTCGATCTGTGTCTTTGTCCTTGTCTCTATGTGCAGAAGACCCGACGATAGCGGGTTCCCAGAACCAATACGTGATCCTGCCGGACACAAGTATACTGGCAGATAAAGGGGTAGCAGGTATGCGTGAAAGTCGCTAACCCCAGGTGATTATGTGTTTTGTTTTGAATACCACAACCATGTACTACAGTTGGTACTTTTAAACAATTGAGGGTTCTTTAACCCCTGGCTCATTTTACATTCATGTCGTTCTTACTATCCTAGGTGTGTGTTGAAAGAAATTGGCAAATACAGTGGGTAACCCCCGTTTGCCCTGTAGAAGTTGCGGAAAATAATAGCAACTAAACATGTTGGCACCCATGACCCACCTGAGACGGCATATGGTGTGAGTCATTTTTAATCTGGGAGTATTCACAGCCCAGAATAAATTCAGAGTGGCCAGTGAATCCTTCCATTTTAACTGTGTGAGATTCACGTTTTTTTCTCACTGGGGTTTTTTGTGTTTTTGTGTTATTTGTGCACACAAACATAGTAAGGGTAAAAACGTCAACCCGCGATGATAATAACAGTCAGCAGATTGTGGGGCTGATGTTGAGAAAAAGCACTGTTATATGTTGTTGGTCTTTTTCTGGTGTTTGTTTCCTTTTCCCACTGTTATGAGAGTGAGTCACCAATGATGATAATTGGGATTACTGACAATTACTAGTCAGGTAAACCCGATTGGCGGTTCTTCCGTGAGGGGCTCACTCTCTTTTGCACACTTTTTCCCACAAACACTGGCTGATGGGTGATGGTAGAGCGATAGTTTGATTGTTTGCTGTGTGAGTACCATATTAATCTTTGACACTCGGATGGTTGTGAATAGCCAAAGATTACTTGGCCAGTGGTAAATAAGAATTTTTCATATCACCTTAGCAGTGCTACATTTAAACTAAATTAAGAGTGTTCTGGGTGACAGGCCTGTGGTTGTGTATTACCCATGATGTGGACACAGGAGACAGCCCACCAGTGAAGTCAAAGACCTACCGGCTGTCAGACAAGGTGAAGGCCAGCATCCACAGTGAGGTCACCAAGATACTGGAGCTAGGAGTTATTGAACCTTCCAGTAGCCCCTGGTCCAGTCCGGTGGTTTTAGTACCAAAAGCTGCCCCACCGGGCTCCACTCCAGAACTGAGGTTCTGTGTGGATTACCGGGGACTGAACTCAGTGACCAAGACTGATGCGCATCCGATCCCTAGGGCGGATGAATTCATTGACCGGCTGGGAGCTGCCCAATATCTGAGTACCTTTGACCTTACTTCAGGGTACTGGCAGATTTCCCTTACAGATGGAGCAAAAGAAAGGTCAGCTTTCTCCACGCCTGAGGGACACTTCCAGTTCTGCGGGATGCCCTTTGGGCTCAAGAACGCCCCTACCACTTTTCAGCGGTTGGTGAACCAGGTCCTCTCCGGAATGGAGGCTTTCTCCGCTGCTTACCTGGATGACATTGCCATATTCAGCAGCAGTTGGGAGGACCATTTGCGTCACTTGCAAGCTGTTCTCCAGGCCCTGAAACAGGCTGGCTTGACAATCAAGGCTAGCAAATGTCAGATTGGGCAGGGGTTGGTTGTGTACCTAGGCCACTTGGTGGGTTGGGGGACAGTGCAACCCCTCCAGGCAAATATTGAGGCAATCATGGCCTGGGAACCCCCCAAGACCCAGACTGAGGTCCGAGCTTTCCTGGGCCTCACAGGTTACTACCGTCGCTTTGTGAAGGGGTATGGCACTATTGTAGCGCCCCTCACAGAGCTCACATCCAAGAAACAACCTCGACGGGTAGTCTGGACAGAGGCTTGTCAGCAAGCCTTTGTGAAATTGAAACAGGCAATGTGTCAGCACCTGTCCTGAGGGCCCCAGACTTCTCCAAGGAGTTCATTGTCCAGACAGACGCATCAGAACATGGCATTGGGGCAGTGTTATCGCAACTCAATGAAGAGGGTCTGGATCAGCCTGTAGTCTTCCTATCCAGGAGACTGCTTCCCCAGGAACAGTAGTGGAGTGCAATAGAGAGGGAAGCTTTTGCGGTGGTATGGGCTCTGAAGAAGTTGCGGCCATACCCGTTTGGCTCGCACTTCCTGGTTCAGACTGACCATCGACCTCTTCGTTGGCTGATGCAAACGAAGGGGGAAAATCCCAAGTTGTTGAGGTGGTCCATCTCCCTACAGGGAATGGACTTCCGGGTGGAACATCGGCCTGGAGTGGACCACGCCAATGCAGACGGTCTCTCTAGGTATTTCCGCCTTAGTGATGAGGACTCCCAAGGGGTTGGGTAGCTCTCCCCACTTTCAGCTCGGGGGGACGCGTGTTAGACCTGTCTGCTCTTTGGGTAGTCCCTCCCATTAATTTATTTATTTTGTCCCCTTTTTGCTCCTCAGCCTTTTTATCTGTTATGTCTACTGGATTTTTTTTAAGGTGTTGACCAAGGGGTTGGATGCTCTTTGCCTTCGTAGTCCTTCTCCGGGGACCTAGGTGCCTTTCTGACTGAAACCTAGGTTAAACAAAATGGTGGCTATAACTGCCACCTGTTTAGCTACCTCAGGATAAAGACCCATAGGAAAGCATAAGGGCTTCCAGAACCTTCTGGACTCCTCTGGACAACCTGAGGTTAGCCTATAAAAGGCGGAATGTTGGGCAGCCATTTTGTGTAGTGGTGTGAGGTGAAGTGGAGAGAGTTCAGTTGGAGTACAGGCTGGGAGAAGAGGAGGTTGGCGCAGTGTGGAGGACTTGACGGCCTCGTGGGCCTGCTTTCTGCTTGCTGACGCTACCCCTCCCTTCTTGACCTGACCCAACAGGAGTATCTATTCTTCAGGACCCTCAGCAAGGGAGGGATTGTTGCCCTTAGCCGAAGACTGAGCTATTAACTGAGGTCGGTGAGGGAAGGGCCTTTGGAACTGTATTTTCCCTACAAGAAAACTAACCCCTTTCACCTGTGGGAACGAGCAGTAATGGAACTTTGACCCCATTGTCGTCATCCGGTTACCTGAAGCCCCGTGGACTGCCTGGAGCGGTTTCTTTTCCCCTCTTGAGCCAGGAACCCATCTGTGTGGCGTGGCGATCTGCCGATCGAAATTTTCCCATGTTTGGGCGACTCTCTGCGGCAGGCGAGTGAGGAGGGATCCGCTGCGCTTGATCAACGACTGGCAGCGCCTGGGTCAGAGTTTGCGGAGGCGTGTCAGAAGCGCCGGAGGAGGAGCGCGAAGCCGACACTCAGGAAGAGCAGCGCGACGTTTCCCTGAAGGGGAGGAGCTGGAAGCGTGGTCGAGCGGACGCGATCTCTCCCCGTAGGAACCAGGAAGGAGAGGAGGAACTCGGAGGCGCCGGAGGAGTAAATCGGAGCGGTCTCTGTCAAGAAAACAGACGGAACGCTTTCAACGCTCATCGGAGAGTCACATCAGCTGGAGGGCCTGGGACATCTTCAGAGAAAAGGAAGTAAGCGGGGGCTATAGCCAGGAGGGGAGGGAAAGCTGTCCGGAATCCCTACTCCTGGCGTAGCCATATCCAACTCCGGTTGGGGGTTAGTACTTCAACCCAGGGGTGACAAAGAGTTACTGAATTAAGCCCCCGACAGGGTTCCAGTCTCCTGAACTGGTGGCCGAGACAAATCCCCCGCTGGGGAAGTGACTTCCTGAGGTGAAGGATACATCAGGGAATAACGGAGGGAGCTTCCCACAGATTGGGTTGAGGGAAGAGCAAGGCTGATCTGGGTAAATGCGCAGATTAAGAAAGGGGAATACCTTTGTGCAGGCTATCCACGATCAGGGAGAACTATTGTGTTTTATTGAAAGTTAAGGCAGTCATAGTATGAGCCAACCACTGGTATGAGATAGGTTTAGCCTGCCTGTCTTCAGTTAGCCATTAAGCTGCTTGAAGTTTCATAACCAAAAGGATCAACTGTGGAATTTTCTGCTGTCTCCTTAATTCTGTATGTTTAAAAAAGAGCCTATGATTTATTGAGGAAACTGTATAGGTTGATCTCTTCAAATTACTGATCACTCCTCATTAACTGTGAAGTAACTGCTAGAAAACTGGTGGGTCAAATTTAGTGCTGAACTCTTATGTTATTGGAAAAAGGAAGTATAATATTTATTTGCAATGTATTGTTGAAGCTCTAAAAGAGAAGAGGGGCGTAGGAAGAAATAATTGTGTGAAAAGTAAAAGTGAAACAATCTATTTTTATAAACCAGTCCATATTTTTCCACAAACTTTGTGTAGTGTCGTTTTTGTATGGATGAGCACTGAGTTATTGCTGGGTGGAGCGCAAACTTTACACTTTTGCTTCTAGGATCTGACTGTCTTACCCTAGGCCAGGCTACCCTATGTGACTTGGCAACTCTAGGTCCAACAATTCCCTTAATATAATGCTAGTTAAATAAATCGGAATCATTTTTAATACTTTATGTAAATATATACTTATATAAACAAAATATACATATGTGTGCGTATTATATATATATATATATATATATATATATATATATATTACCTACTGGCGGTCGCCAGTAGGTATATATAGTTAGGATTTTTTCTCTATGGGATTTTTGAAAATTCTATGTCTAATAACTTTGGCGTTTGTGGACGGAATTGGCTGAAATTTTCAGGAAAATGGCACATTTTGTTTCTGAGCAGCCCTTGAAAATTTGGGGGGGGGTTCGTCAAGGGGGGGCCGAGAAAAAAGGGGGGTCCCAAAACGTGTTTTTAACATTGAGTTTTCCATAGGGCGGTTGGCCTCACTTTTAGCCCGAACGGCTGAATGGATTTGCACGAAACTTGGCAAAATTGTAGGGACTGGTAGCCCGATGTGCCTTTTGTAGGTCTCAATATATGTGCTCCAGTGGATTTTGAGAAATTAACGTTTAAAAAAAGATATATATCTGTAACAGCGGACCGGGCAGCGCTCCAGTACGCGTACTTTTCGCGCAACGGAGCTTTGTGAAGCGAAGCTGATTGGTTCTACGGCGTCTGTAAACATTCCAAACAGTCCGTAGCAGCCGCCATCTTGTCTCTCGGTAGGATCGAGAGACAAGAGGAGGCCAAAGCGAAGGGGCAAATGACCATAAGGGGGAATAGTAGATCCTCGCTGACCCCCTAGGTTTGATGTGGAGGTTTTAAAAGGGCCCCGCGGGGCAAAAAAATAAAATAATAATAATAATCGAACGGCTGAATGGATTTGCACGAAACTTGGCAAAATATTAGGGACTGGTAGCCCGATGTGCCTTTGCTAGGTCTCAATATATGTGCTCCAGTGGATTTTGAGAAATTAACGTTAAAAAAAAGATATATATCTGTAACAGCGCTCCGCTTCGCGTAACGGAGGTTTGCAAAGCTGATTGGTCATTCTGTCACTGGGCTATAGTTGGGCTACATCTGGCTGATATTTGGGCTACATTTGTTTTTTTTGTCTCTGGCGGCCATCTTTGGGCTACATTGGGCTACATTGGGCTTCATTGGGCTTCATTGGGCTACATTGGGCTACATTTGGGCTCCAACATATATATAGGCCAATGTAGCCCAATATATATTTTTCAAAGTTAATTTTCGTAAAAACCACTGGAGCATATATCTTGAGACATAGCAAAGGCACATCGGGCTACCAGTCCCTACAATTTTGCCAAGTTTCGTGGAAATCCATTCAGCCGTTCGAGCTAAAAGTGAGTCCAACCGCCCTATGGAAATGAAGGAAATGAATGGGTAATTTGTAATTAGCAAATAGCTCATCGCAAACTAGGAATGGTAAAGAATCGCTATTTATTCCTTAAAGTTCGCTATTTAGGAAATGCAAAAAACTTTGATGATACATATGGCGGTTCATCTCTAACAAGATAAGAAGCATAGGGATAGATTTATGATGACTGGCGCATCACCAGGGATGTGTTAGTCATTCTGTGCCGCTGTTCCGTCACCTATGGTGTGCTGCATTTACAATGCGGCGCATCATGGGGCAAAAACAGCACAGATGCGTGATGTATCTGTGCCGTAAAGGTGGCGCATTGCTGGAGTTGTATCGCAAGTGTGATGAAGCTCCAGCAAGGGTCGGGGGTGCCCCTGTCGCAGGGTTTCTGTTCTCACACAGAACTGTGGACAGAGGATTGGAACCTCGGCGAATTAGGGTGCCCCAAAACTCACCTTAGTAATCAAAAACCCCTTAGCAAGCTAGGTACAGTGTCACATTGGATATAACAAACTCTCAATGTTTAGACAATCCAGAATATGAAATTATAGTACCTCAGGATACGTGGAACTCATGAACAGTCGGTCGTTATATATTTCTTAGAAACCAGAACATGGAGTTAAGAAGAACACATGTGTATTTGAAATGTTTATTTACTAATGCCGTCTTCTCAGGCGTAGTATCTTAGATAATACAAGTACACATATTATCAGTAGCAAAATTACCAGCATAGTTACTAGTACATAAAAAGCGAATGGTGACAGTATGTTAACATGCTGTAAATGAATAAGAGTTAGCAACACTTATAAGCAGCCGCGGGCCGTGGAGGGAGTTACGGTGGGGCAGGGAGGCGGGGAGGGGGAGGGGCAGGGTGGAGAGGGCTCCACCCTGCCCCTCCCCCTCCCCGCCTCCCTGCCCCACCGTAACTCCCTCCACGGCCCGCGGCTGCTTATATCTCACCCTCCCTAATACACATATTATATTATTTGCTAAGAAGGTCTCTTTGTGTTGGTTTAGGGCGTGCCCATACTTTAGTGTCTTAGATTTGAAGGAATCACATCAGCATACACCAGCTCTCTCTTCATGTGAACCGCATCAACTGTTGTGTATGTGTGTTCGGCAAAGCAATATAAACCCGCCTCATGCCCAGAATTGGCAGAAGTTGCACTTATGTTATGAGTATGAAGTCGTGGAGATCAGACCTCATAACAATTCTGTATCGTGTTGTTCTTGAAACTTCAGCACTCGCTGTACAGATATAGTTTAACAAGCAAAGCAGATAGTAGAGCAATAACATATTATTCTCATGTAAACCACGATGAACTACTAGGTTGAAAGCTAAAGCAACAACTAAGTGTCGTGTGCAGAAGTTGCAAAAAAGGAAAAATGGCGTTTAAACCGGTAATGAGCCCATGCTAACTTAACACGGTGTAAAGATATCCAGGACCTAGATGACACCTCCTCATGATCCGGAAACAAACTGAATAAGATAATAGAAGTGCCATCTCATGAGAGCAGATTGCAAGTTTATATGTGGACGGTCCGCAAGGTAAAGCATTAAAAACTAGGAAAATTTAATGCTAAAGAAAAATAAAACAGCCAAGTACTTTATCGAGTCTTAAGCCAATAGGCAAGCTAAATAATAAAAACTTGACAAATAAGTCAATGAATTGTCAATGAAATGCTAGTACTCAGCATATCAAACATGAAAAAGGTCTATGACATAACTGTGTATGCAAAATAAGCTGCAACAGCCTCCAATAGGAAGTCACCGTCTTCATCCGAAAAGAGTTCAGCCATCCAATTTAAAAGCGGAAAAGAACATACGTGCTCTCCCAGCACCGGATCCTCTATCACCATCAGAGGACAGCTCGGTGGGTTTTCAAGAAAGCTCTGTTCCAAGAAAGACTGTGTTGCCGCCAGTAAATTCCAGGGACCAATTAGTCCATGCATCAATGCCACAGCCATAATCCTTTCGCCAGGACAAACCAACAGTGCATTCCTCTCCATTCAGATAAACTTCTTGATCATCTTTGAAACATCTGTATGTGTATGGAAGCGACCAGACCTCATGAAGAAAAGCACTACCTAAAGGTTCATAACGACCTATTGGTATATATTTTATACAATTTGAAAACTTATATAAAGCAAAAGGCAGCGTTATTAAACCGTGGATAAGGCACGTTGCCAAAAAACCCGCAATCCTCTGCTGATGATGTCACTGAGCATGTCATGAATGATGTAATATGTGACATCATCAGCAGTGGATTACGGGTAATAGTATCTCTAGTTTACTCCCCTATAGCTGTCTTTCTTTTAACATAAGTGTCTGTTTCCTTCCCTTATACTTACTGTTCTTTTTTAAAAAAAAATGTTTTAGTTCACTTCCGGTTCGCGTACCGGCGAGCGAACTGGGAAGCGAACTACGAGAAATAGAGGTTGGCACAGTTCCAAATATTGTACCAATTTTTTAATAACGGGGAGGTAGTTCTGAAAAGAACTTTTTTTTTTATTGTTTTATATTTTTTTTATTATTTTTCTGAACATTTTTTTACTTTTTTTGAATTTTTCTGAACAGTTTTATATTTTTTTGGGTTTTTCTTGGAGGGGGCAATGAAAACGATTCATTGTAAAGGGCTCAACAGGAGCAACAAAACAAAAAAAAAGTATTTATTATTTGGGGCGTTTCATACAAACTTGCATATGATTGTCAATAGCTCTGTTGATCAGAGTGATGCTACTTTCTCTGTAGCAAATGAATACATTGCAATGTACGCAGACTTGTTTTACTTCACCAAATCTCATTTGTATATTTGGCACCATCTCCCTGCCCTCTGGTCCCGTTACTTCCGGTACAACAGATCTTCTGGCCATAATAGGGAGATTATCTAGGTCGTTCCGAAACTGTGCAGCACTGTAGTTGTTAGGATGCCACCTAGTCATATGGCGATGCATTGTGTAGTTTCCGAAACTGTATTTTTTCTCGGTCCCTCTGGACAGTCTATCTTGACATATAAGGCAAGTTACGTATCTTCCATTTACTTTTTTCTGACCTTTGGGAATTTTAAAAAATTGCCAAATGAAGTTTTCTTTCCGGTGAGACGTCCTGGGCTCCTCAGGCAAAAACTGCCTCTCTTCGTGCTCGTCGTCCTGTTCCTCTTCTTCCTCTTCTTGTTGAATTATAACTTGAGCAGGTGGTCCACTCTTCCTTGGATGTGGTGGAGGTGGTGGGGAAGCACCAGCTGAAGCTACTAAAGAAGCCATTGCTCACTGGTAACAAAGGGTCTTTCTCTCACAATGATGAAAGTCAGAGTGAGGAAAGAAGGAGGGATTTTCATCATTTGGGAGAGTTCTCAACCAATGAAAAGTGTTCATTTTAGATTATATGACCTAGTCTTACATCATTAGGAAACCAAAAGTGAAATGAACCAATGAAAAGTGTTATTACCAAGTCACATGACCTGCTGTGTTTACGTTAAGCGCTTTGCAGGGCCTCCCGGTTTGCTTCCAGAAACCTGCGCTTTGCGACTCGCTTCGCGTACCAGTTCGCTAACGTAGCACGTCATATGACGTATCACGCGACAACGTGAAACGTCATGCGGACGGGAGGCGTCACGATGTTGTTTTCTAACGCGGCAGTTGCGGTAAAGAAACGTTTACCGGCTCGCGGTCTATTTCGCGGCATCAAGGTCAGCTAACGGGAAGCTTCCCGATTCGCGAAGCGGGAACGAAGAAAAAAAAATATTTTAAAAAAAAAATTATTCATAAACATATAAAATATATTTTTGGATTTAAAGAAGAATACATTTTACAGCTACAGATATTAGCTGTTAAAAAACCAATGAAATTCACTGAAAAAACCATAGGTTATAGACCATATATAGTTAGGAATTAGCATTTACAAAACCTTGAAAATTCACTGAAAAAACCATAGGTTATAGACCATATATAGTTAGGAATTAGCATTTACAAAACCTTATTTTACTCACACAAAACCATTGAAATTCCATATATAGTTAGTTGCACTAACTATATATCGCGCACCCGCAATCCACTGCTGATGATGTCACATATTACATCATTCATGACATGGTCAGTGACATCACTGATGACATCACTGATGACATCTCAAATGACATCACTGATGACAACATCCAGTGACTGTATGTTTCTGTAAAGTTAAAATGTGTCTTACATATTGAAGAATGAGTGGAAGTATAAGTGTCTGGACAAAGGATTTAGTAGGTGCATGACTGAATGTATGAGTGAGTGATTAAATGTGTCTCACTGAGTGCATGGGTTAGTGACTAAACTGTCTTAATTTGTGCATCATTATGTCTGTTGTTCTGTAAACTGCTGCATGTGTTGATCAGTAGCTATATGATTAACTATATGGGTTACTGATTGATTGTCCAAGTATTTGTATGGGAGACTGAGTGTGTGTGTGGCTGGCTGGGAGGTGTGTGACTCTGTGCAGATCAATGTGTACTTGTATCAATGATTGTATAAGAAGGTAAGTATGTGTTAGTATATGTTTGAAAATGTAAGGTGCTCTATGTTTAACTGTATAGACAAGAAAATGGAAGTGTCATTGATTCTTTACAGGACTGACTAGGTGTGTGAGTAACTCCATGGATGAGTGGCAGACTGTGAGTGTCTGTATAGGTGTATGAGTGCATATGATAGTGTTGTAAAGATGAGTGATTGTATGTATGAATGATTGTATGGGTGAATGAGTGAATGTGTGTGTAGACATAGGAATCAGTGAGTGCGTATGTAGTAACTAGTATTGGTGTGTCAATGGTTTCAAAAATTATACTCTGTATTTAACACTGGGTGAAACAGAGGTTATATTAAAATGTGAGGAGATGCATTGTATTGTCACATGAATGATATCATCAGTGATGTGGTCATTGATGTCAAATGAGATGTCATCAGTGATGTCATCAGTGATGTCATTTGAGATGTCATCAGTGAGGTCATCAGTGATGTCACTGACCATGTCATGAATGATGTAATATGTGACATCATCAGCAGTGGATTGCGGGTGCGCGATATATAGTTAGTGCAACTAACTATATATGGAATTTCAATGGTTTTGTGTGAGTAAAATAAGGTTTTGTAAATGCTAATTCCTAACTATATATGGTCTATAACCTATGGTTTTTTCAGTGAATATATATATATATATATATATACCAACATCAAGTTGCCTGTCAAAGAGAACACCACTCACGGGTAAGTTTCCTTGTTGCATCTCTTTAATGGAAAGAATTCACTCACAGCGTCATATTACTTTTGCTCAAATTCATGTCCATTTCTCCTGACGCCTTTCGTGGCAAAGCACTTCTTCTGGGGGCTTTGGACTGACAGACGATGAAACCAGGCAGTGTCCCAGCACTACTTTTCAATCAGGTACTTTCCCGCCCAAAGGGCGTGGAACCCCGCGTGGCCTGCTGGGATATGTAGTGCTTGGATATTCCTGCACTGAGTCTCCTAGCCCTGCTGGGACGCCACATGACGTGCTAGCGCTGGGGCGGGTGAGTGCGATTGAAAGATGTAAGCGGCACTCCGGGGTACAGAACTGCTCTTGCCAACCCACTTGGGAATATTTGATGAAATAAGGAGGTGAAACTAGGCGATGTAAAGCTACGTTGCCACGTTTTACAGTGTGCATGTTAATTCATTGAATTGTCCCCGTTTCTAGGCCTCAAAAGGGCCCGGACTCAGATTCAGCTCCTGTTTCCTGAACCCTCTCCGAGGAGCGATACAGCCCCCACCTGTATCCCTGACCCTTCACTTACTTTCATGCCTCGCAGTGCCCGGCTCGGCCTGGCTCTGCCTCCCAGTCTGCCAAGAGTATGTTATGATTCTAGTTATCAGTCCAGCCCTCCTTCTCTGCATTCCTAAGCTACTGAATCACATCAATAGTTTCCGTCATGGTCTAGCCTTTATGTCTCCATGTAAGAGAAATACTGTATTAATATTCATAGAATATTCCTCGCACACACACTACATGTAGAATTATGCATGCCCCAGTCTTAATGTCTGTTAGCCTTTACCCTGATAACTTTTGGATTCTATCAGCATGTTCTCTAAACACCAGATACTAGATAGGCTTTAGGTACATGTCGCTCTGACGGTGGAGGAACGCGGCGAGTCCCGACCAGAGCCCAAGCCGAGAGTCCAAGGTCCGAGGTATCCGGAGGCCCACCTGTAACTGAAGTCCGAAGTTCGTCCGTCCGTCGTCGTAGCAGTCCAGTCCAGTCCGAGGCCTTCCGTTCTTGCTGCCCGGTGAGTACCGTTGCTGGGGTAGTATCTAGACAGGGTCAATTAATTTGTCTCTGGTCCGTGGGTTTGGGTACACAGATCCAACACGAAGTGTCCACTTAGGTGGATGCGGGTCCTGACGTGTCTCTTTATGAGACCGGTAAGTTTCGTACTGTTTCAGCAGTGCATCTAGTAATTCTAGTCAGTTCTGTTCTCGAGAAATTCATGTGTTCTGTTCTCAGTATTTCAGGTAATATTCTGTCCGAACTGTTATTTTAAATGTTATTCCATGTGTTTTCAATGTCGTGGTATGGATGATTCGTTTTCAAGTTATTATTGTGTTTATTGTGTATTGTATTTGTGTCCAGACTCTAGCCTAGTTATGCCTCTGTTCTCAAAGTTACGTCAGTTAAAAACTAGAAAAGGTCTGCTCGAGGAAGCAGTTCCTGTCCCGCCTAGGGACAGTCCAGGTCATTTTATGTATCACAAGCATGGCATAAGTGCCATATTATATCTAGATTTATGGGTAGAGTACACCAAGGAATTAGAAGAGAAGTATAGATGGCCCGTATCAGGTACGTGGGATGCCGAGTGCATCATGCGAGTAGAAGAAGCATTATGGAAAAAGAAATCAAGACAGTCCCAGAAAGATGCCATCGAGTTATGGCGCAAAGAATCTCACAAAAGAACAGAGAAAGAAATCAGAAAGTCAGAGTTAAGTAGAGAATCCTCAGAAAGAGCCCAAGAAAGGGAATTGATCGAAGTAGGTGAACGAGTTAAAGCCGAACAGTCAGACAGACAGAGGAATGCCCTTATTAAGGGTATGTATCCTCTTCGTGCCGAGGGCTTGCCAAAAGCAACCCCGGAAGCACCATGTAATTTTCCGCCGCCATTAGTTCCGATTAAGCTACGTCACAAACTGACCGCAGCTGATATTTTTCTCTCGTCCTACTTGGACGACACAGTCCCAGAATATGCAAATCCTGTTCCGCCAGCTCCTGTAAATAATGTAGTTCCTGTTCTTCCAGCCACCGGGGCACCTGTTACAGCACCTGTTACGGTACCCCCGGTCCAGCCCATAGTACAAATTCCCGCTACATCGGTCACTCTGCCAGCACGAAGAGTATCAGTCGACGATTCCAGTTTAGGGGCCGCGGGGGGAGGTCCTCCTGGTACCCCGCCGCCACACAAACGTGTAACGTTAGTCGAGTTACATGAACGTGCGTTACAGCGTACGCCCAAACATCAGTCCGTTGCAGATATCAGACGAGCTCTTACCGAATGCCGTTATGATCCAGTCCCAGGCGATGATAATATGGTTATATATTCATTGCGTGTAAGACGGGTGACCGAGTATTTGGACACCCTACCGAATATGAAAGAAGATCTAGACAGAATATATCGTTTCATCCGTACAGGAGACGATCCAGAAAGTATTGGCGAAATCATGTCTCTAAGGAAAGCTGAGACCCAGCTCATGCTATTAAAATTTCTAATTAATTGTTTAGTAAGGGAACAAGATTGTCCGACTAAAGATCCGACCGAAATGAAAGTCCTGACAAGGTGGAGTGATAATATAGCCGAGGGTAGACACAAGACACTCAGTAGTATAGAGAGTATGTACAAGAAAATTCGTAAGGAAATAACAAGGTTACACGAGAAACGCAAAGCAGCACAAGTAAGCGAGAAGGAAAACGACTCTTCTACTGAAGAGGTAGAAGACGAGAATACCGCCAGAATAGCGTATGTAGGTAAATCTAGACTTCTAGACCGACATTCACGCCTAGAACACAAGAAAGTTTTTCACCTTTCAGCACTAGAACAAGAAAATCTTGAACAAGTATTTCAAGCTACCGATCACATTCTGAACTTACGAATTGGTTATAGTGAACTCAGTACCATGCATGAACAAGAACTAGTCCGATCAGCAGTCCGATGGGCTACTGATTCTACCACTTTTCCAGATGAAATAGTGGCACAAATGTTTCTGAAACTGCCCCCAGCCGAGCAGCGACTGGTGGGTATGTATATGATCCAGCACCTCATTACACTGTATGAGGGTCAACATTCTGATCCAGGTCCGTTACATGACGTCCTGAACGAGTTACTCCAGTGTAAATGGAGAGGTTTAGGTACCGATTTAATTAGTATCATTCTAGAACAGCACCACAAATATAGAACGTTTCTGAATCCGCATTTTGTTCACGTCTCACCTCCAGAAAGTAAACCATTCTACATAGATAGACAGCATCCGTTACGAGAAGTACACCCAGTTAGGACAGAGGGTGGTGAAATGCAACGAGTATTTGTTTACACCCCTATTACAAAGATGGAACTCTTAGAGATGAAAAAATTAATTCCCTGTCACGACAAAGATCCAGCAGGGTTCCATCGAGAATTAAAAGACATGCTCCGTATGGGAGAATACACGTATCCAGATATCATTAAAATGTTAAAGGTCCTGTTGCCCGCAGGGGTATATGAAAAACTCAAGGAAAAAGAATGGGAGGTGGGAGAGAAAAAGATAGATTGGACAGCTCTAGAAGCTGAAGATAAAATACGAGTACCAGGTACCGGTCTTGGGGACAAATGTAAAGAATTGCCCGAGTTATTGATACAGGTTTTGCCAAGATTATTAGCCACGAAAAAGGAAGATTGGGATGCAATCTCAGCATGCAAACAGAAACAGGATGAAGATACTAGTGATTTTTATTCTAGATTCGAAAAATGTTTCATTATCAACAGTGGTCTGAAGACAGGTAGCGAGTCATACCCTCATCTTTTTGTTACTAAACTAGTCGAGAATTCAAGCCCACAAGTTAAAAATCGAGTTTTGAAAGTCGAAAGTACCTGGCAAGCTAGTACCCCGTCACAAATGTTACAGATGCTCCAGTATCACCAGAACAGAATCAGGGAAGAGCAAGAACACGAAAGAAGACGTATGAAAGACACGAAAATGAAAGTACTAGTTGCACAATCTGTTCCACAAGACAGTCAGAAGAGGGGTCCGAATCAAGCCAGTCATCCTACAGCTCCCGTTAAAGGGACATGCAATTATTGTAAACAGCCAGGTCATTTTATAAACGAGTGTGCAGTTCTGAAACACAACATAGCAACTGGTAAAACTAAAGAAAGACCACGTCCGCCTAGACAAGAACAAGTTTCGCAGACTTCTCAGCCACCACAGAATGCACAACAGACAGCTCCAGCACCACAGCCTATCGCTGCAACACAGCATGTTACACAGCAGATGTACCAGTATGCCCAGACAGAGTATCCAGAGTATCAACCGTATTCATGAAACAGCCTAGAGAGGGAGGTAGGCTTGCCTCTCATCGAGATACCTGTAGATCAAGAGGGTCCTTATGTACACAGTCAAGTATTAGGGAAAGACAGAAAGTTTCTGATTGATACAGGGGCAAGTAGGACTACTATCAGTCATGACGAGGTTCCAGGGGCTCCGCTCTCAGGCTCTAGAAATGTTTCCCTTGGATTTTCAGGAAAGCCTATTGTAAACGAGATATCAAAGCCAGTTACTCTAGAAGTTGGTCCATTGTCCCGAACTACTGATTTATTACTTACGAAATCATGTCCAGAAAATTTGTTAGGCATTAAAACATTGAAAGAATTAGGTGCAGTTATTTGCTGTTCCCCAGAAGGAATACGTTTGTTTTTAAGAGACTTTAAAGGTCACTATGTATTACGTGATTTTGATCCAAGATTGTCAAATGTACCGCAGCATTTATGGGCGCAAGGTCCAACTGATGTAGGATTTATGCAAATCACACCCCATCGTGTGACTCTCAAGCAAGGTATAGTCTTGCCACGAATCAGACAGTACAGATTGCCACCTGAGGCTGTAGCAGCCTTATCCAAAATTATTGATGAGCTCATTGCTCAAGGAGTGGTTGTAGAAACTGACTCCAATGTATGTAATTCTCCTATCATTCCAGTCATGAAACGTACTGATCCAAATGCACCTCCAGTATATCGATTAGTGATTGACCTTCGAGAGCTTAATAAATGTATCATACCCCAGTATCCAGTAGTCCCAGATATTTCATCCCTATTAACAGCCATTGATTCCGAAGCTACATTTTTTACTGTAATAGACCTCAAGAATGCATTTTTCAGTGTTCCCATTCATCCAGACAGCCAGTACCTTTTCGGTTTTTGTTTAAATGGAAGGAGCTATAAATTCACACGAGCTCCTCAAGGTTTCACAGAAAGTCCTAGTATTTACAGTCAAGCACTTAAAAGACAACTAGACAATATTCACATGCCAGCTGACACTGCCCTGCTCCAGTATGTCGATGATCTACTGATCACAGCCCGTTCTGAACGTGACTGCGAGCGAGCGTCACTTACAGTTCTGTATTTCCTAGCCGAGATGGGGCACAAGGTGTCCCCTTCGAAGCTTCAGTTCTGTGTCCAGCAAGTGATCTACTTAGGCCACTTACTGTCCAAGTGGGGTAGGCAGTTGACACCAGACCGTATCCAGTTAATAGCGAGTCTTCCACAGCCCAAGACACAGAAGGAGGTACGTGCTTTTATTGGCCTTACTTCTTATTGCAGACAATGGATTCCTCAGTATGCATTTCTAGCAAGACCACTGATACAGTTAACGACACAGGAGGCAGCCGTATCGACTGTCCTCCCTTGGACATCTGAACATACACTTAGTTTCAATGAATTAAAGAAAGCCTTATGCCAAGCACCTGTTTTAGCAACACCGAACTACAGTAAGCCTTTTACACTTTTTGTCACAGAACGTAATGGTACTGCATTATCTGTCCTCACACAAGATCAAGCCGGACAGTACAAGCCCTGTGCTTATTTTTCGAGCACACTAGATCCAGTAGCCCAGGCTCTGCCTGCGTGCCTCAAGTCAGTTGCAGCTACAGCTCTAGCTATCAGACAAAGTGATTCCATAGTATTAGGACACTCCCTGACAGTACAAGTTCCACATTCCGTAGAGGTTCTTTTAAACCGAACACAGACTCAGCACTTGACCATTGCACGTTTAACAGGTTATGAACTAACACTGTTCCAACCACACATAGAAATCAGACGCTGCAACATTTTAAATCCTGCTACACTGTTACCGTCAGTTACTTCAAATCCTGCCACACATGACTGTGTGGAAGTTGTTAACACTATGACCAAGCCAAGACAAGACCTGACAGACATTGCATTACCTAATCCCGACCTGACACTTTATGTGGACGGTTCATGTATGAGAACTAGTACAGGAGAACTAGTAGCCGCGTATGCAGTGACTACTGATACAGAAGTTATTGAAACTCACCGTATTGACACCCTGTCTGCTCAAGCAGCAGAGCTAGTTGCTCTGACCCAAGCCTGCATACGTGCCAAGAACCTGAAAGTAAACATATATACAGACTCACGTTACGCATTCGGAGTTGTACACGACTTCGGAGTACTCTGGCAGGAGAGAGGTTTCATGACTTCTCATGGAACCAAGATTCAGCATTGTCTCCTCATTCAAGCTCTGTTAGATGCAATACATTTACCGACAGCTATCGCTATCATGAAGTGCAAGGCACATACGAAAGTTACTGACATCATTTCCCAAGGTAATGATCTAGCAGATCGAACAGCCAAGCTTACAGCTCAGACCCCAGACATTCCAGTTAACACGACACAGACACTCACTCTAGATCCGACTACTTGTATGACAGTTAAGGACCCTACACAAGATGTCATAGACATACAGTTACATGCCACTCCCGAAGAAACCAAGAAATGGTCCGAACAAGGAGGGGTCCAGACAGATCAAGGATGGGTGACGAAGGGAAAAGCCACATGGTTTCTCCCCGACTCTATGGTTCAAGTCATTATTAATACCGCACATAGTCCAGCACATCTAGGAGAAAAAGCTATGTTAGACAGTATACAGAACCTTTGGTTCAACAAGCACTTACGAGCTGCAGCCAAGCAGAAAGTCCGTACCTGTATGATATGTTGCCAGTTCAATCCAGGTAAAAGTGTCCCGGTGGAACAAGGTGGATTCCAGCCCCCTGACCACCCTTTTGAAGCCCTCCAGATGGATTATATTCAGATGGAGCGATGTCGAGGTTTCAAGTATGTCCTTGTAGTTGTATGCGCTTTGTCCAAGTGGACAGAAGCATATCCAGTCCCAGATTACACAGCCGCGACCACTGCCAAGCAGCTGGTTCGTGAATTCTTCCCCCGTTATGGACTCCCTAGGGTCGTGTATTCTGATAACGGCCAGCCATTCTCATCTGAGTTAATGAAACATGTTTCCCTTTTGTTAGGGTACCAGTGGAAGTTCCATTGTGTACGCCATCCTGAAGCAGCCGGTCTCGTAGAGAGACATAATCAAACTCTGAAAATCCGTATTGCCAAGACATGTAAAGAGAAAGGTGTAGACTGGCTAGTTGCCCTGCCAGTTGCTCTATTCTTCATGAGGATGGTTGCACACTCCAGATCAGGCCTGTCCCCTTATGAGGTCGTATTCGGCCGTCCCCCAAATATGTGGGGTACACCTAGACCCCGCAGTATTACAGATGTTTCCAGTAATATGTTGACAGATTACCTAGCTTCCTTGATGTCTGCCCTACACTCTTGTCGTTCCCAGGTTGCCGCTGCATTTCCAGACAATACTGAAGTGAAACCGCACGAGGTCATTCCAGGAGACCTTGTTCTCGTAAGGAACTTTGATCGTTCAAGTCCGCTGGAGCCCCGTTGGAAGGAGCCGAGACTAGTCCTCCTGACCACCCGCACGGCCGTGAAGTTGGAAGGCCGCAAGGGATGGGTCCATCTGTCCCATATCAAGAAATTTCATGGAGTCCGATCAAAGACATTTTTAAAGGACATTTCTAAAGACTGTTCCATTTCTAAAGACTGCCTGAAGCCAGACTCTAAACCAGACATTGATTTGAATCCCGAACTGAAAGTTCCTCTGTTAGAGAAAACTCCGCAACAGGAGTATAAGTTAAAACTCCGGTCTAGTAAAATAAGTCAGCCAGTTTAATTGTCTAAGTCCCTCTCGGGTGAAACGGTTAGACAGGTTTCTGACATGTATGAGATAGACCCCCATAGTGAGAGAGTTAGTCAAAACTCTATCCGATGTATCGTTTTTCTAAGTTTTCTATTGTTTCTAAGTTTGATGGTTACCTGCACAAGTTATGCATTGCATTTATGTTTTCCAATTTCTCATGTAAATAAGTTTTCTAATGCCACAGTAGAGCACACATTTAGTGATCTGCCTCCTCACGAGTTATCCTATCGTCTTGCTATGAGAAATAATACATTCATTAGAATGTTACACTATTCACACCAGACCAGCAATGCCACTAATTGTTGGGTGTGTGGTCGACTCCCCCCTTTCCAGACACCGAAGGGAGTTCTGCCACTCTTTCCATATCCGTTTTCACATAATGGTTCGTGTGGAGCATGGTCCACGTTAACGTCATCCTCCAATGATATGTCCCTTCTGAATAGAACATGTTTTCCAGACAAGCAAGGTCTCCCCCATAGAACAGGGTTAGATCTAGAAAATGAAGTATATGATTTAGGTAATTATTCTTCGAATTTTATGGTCCTGAATGTTCAGTCTGATACTACTCCAGACTTACCTGCTATTTCAGTACTACCAGTCAAAGGCGAATTATGTGTCAGAAATAATGGTTCCGCACATGTAGGACATAGTGATTGTATTACTACTGTCGAGTATAGTGACAGTGGGAAATCTATTTTCAAAGCCTCACGTCATTCTTATTTTGTTTGTGGTCAGACCGCATATGTTCGTCTGCCCCTCGATTGGGATGGAACATGTTACATTGCCTTCCTACTGCCACCAGTTTTTCTAGCCCCATCAGATTATCACAGAAACACACATCTAGTACACGTCAGACATAGAAGGGAGATCGAGTCCCCAATTGTCGATCAAACTGAAACTGCTCTAGAACAATATACAGATTTCAATAAAGGTTTTTTCTTCTTTATAGGACCTGTCCAGAATAGTAAGTTAATCCGTAGACTAACCAGAACCCTTGAAGCAGTAGTGAATGAGACTACTTCTGCTCTAGGTAACTTAACTGAAGAGCAATCTGCTATGAGATTTGTCGTGCTCCAAAATCGTCTCGTTCTTGACGTCATACTGGCCGATAGAGGAGGAGCATGTAGAGTCATCGGATCTAGTTGCTGCATTTTCATTCCTAATAACGCGCCGTCTGTTTATTCAGCTATAACCAGACTTCATAAAATTGCCCATCAGTTACACCAGAATCCAGGCACCTGGACATGGTCCGGTTGGCTCTGGAGTATTATATCCGCCTGGGGATGGAAAGTATTGTCATTCCTAGGTATTGCAGTAATGATCATATTCAGTTGCTGCCTCTGTATACAATGTGGCCCTGCGATTTGCGGCATTTGTGCTACCTCTTGTATTCCTAGTCCTAAATCCCGTTCCAAGACAATTCGAGACGAGCAAATGATGCTATATGAAATAATAGATGGTATCATGAATATTGATGTTTCCTGATGGAAACGTAGGGCACAAGGAGGGAATGTGGAAAAGTAAATTTTGCCATGTTGTATGTGCCTACGTGTTCCCCATGTTATGTTATATGTGCATGATCGATATGCATGTATCCCCCTCTGATCGATTAAAGACGCAATTACAGTTGTGTCCATCTCTAGTATGCCAGTTTCCAGTTATCGTGAATACAACGAATATCAGGCCTATGTAAAGCTACGTTGCCACGTTTTACAGTGTGCACGTTAATTCATTGAATTGTCCCCGTTTCTAGGCCTCAAAAGGGCCCGGACTCAGATTCAGCTCCTGTTTCCTGAACCCTCTCCGAGGAGCGATACAGCCCCCACCTGTATCCCTGACCCTTCACTTACTTTCATGCCTCGCAGTGCCCGGCTCGGCCTGGCTCTGCCTCCCAGTCTGCCAAGAGTATGTTATGATTCTAGTTATCAGTCCAGCCCTCCTTCTCTGCATTCCTAAGCTACTGAATCACATCAATAGTTTCCGTCATGGTCTAGCCTTTATGTCTCCATGTAAGAGAAATACTGTATTAATATTCATAGAATATTCCTCGCACACACACTACATGTAGAATTATGCATGCCCCAGTCTTAATGTCTGTTAGCCTTTACCCTGATAACTTTTGGATTCTATCAGCATGTTCTCTAAACACCAGATACTAGATAGGCTTTAGGTACATGTCGCTCTGACACTCCAGACTTTAGTCTCCTCTTCTAGCGCAGAAGTCATAGCCCCCAGTTCTCCTGGTAACACGTCATTGCCAGTTTGCGCGCACCGCTAGGTTAGAGGTCCCAGCTGCTCAGGTAGCCCCCTCCATGTTTCCGCCCCGTTTATGACATATTCTGTTACGTTTACATCACATGTCTATGTATACGCCCTGTACACACCTCTTGTTACACCCACTTTATGCCTTATCTTTCGCGACTGCTACAAACTCCGCCTACTGCTACGCCTACTGTATTGAATGCAATGTATTTTGTTTAACTATATATATCGTGCACTGTTATTAAAGTTTGCTAGCCATTCCCAGATCCTGCCCCGGCAGCTGCCGGGCCCCTGCCATCCCATTCCCGTACAGGCTGTCCTGTTCCTGTCCTTTTATGCTTAATTAAAGCCTGTCAACTCCAGCTACCTCGAATCTTGACTCTTATTTATTGAGCTATCTGTTTATATTGTATCCAGTCAAAAATAGAACCGGTAATTATTTATTTATTTACCACAACGAGCACCACAATGCTGCGAAGCCACCCAGGACATACCCACGGCCCATTCGCCTGCCTCTCCTGCAAGTTCAACTGCTTCAGGACCCTCACCAAATCCACTTCCTCCACACACAGCTCCAACTCTAACCACCTGAAGTGCATCCTGCTTAACACCCGCTCCGTCCACAGACACGCAACTGAACTCTGGGACCTACTCGACACTACGTCACCGGACATCGCCTTCCTTACAGAAACATGGATGAACACATCATCAGCACCCGACATCGCCATAGCCATACCGGACACTTACAAGATTACCCTTAAAGACCGCACCAATCAAACAGGAGGAGGCATCGCCATCATCCACAAGAATACCATCAAAATCACGACCACCTCCGAGGATAATCTTGCAACCGCCGAACATCTCCACTTTCAGATCCACACCGACCCTAGGACCACACTTAGAGGCACCCTCATCTATAGGCCTCCAGGTACCCGCAGTCAATTCAGCGATGACATCACCGACTTCGTCAGCCCACATGCCCTCGCCTCCGAGAACTACATTCTCTTAGGAGACTTCAACTACCACCTTGAAAACAAACACGACAGCAACACCACCACCCTTCTGGACAACCTGGCCAATCTCGGACTCAAACAACTTGTTGACACACCCATCCATGTAGCCGGACACACGCTCGACCCTATCTTCACCTCCTGCAATCACATCTCCTTCGATCGCACCACAGCTCTCCACTGGACGGACCACAGCTGTGTTCACTTCAGCTACAAAACCACCCTGATCCACAACCGTCCACAACCTATTCCTCGGAGAAACTGGAACAAAATCACCTCCGACCAACTCCTCACATCACTCAACCAACACCCTCCCACCCTCTCAATGGACCAAAAACAAAGCAGCCACCAACCTCATGCAATGGATTACCCACAGTGCTGACGAATTAGCACCCCTGAAAAAGCCCCAGATGAAATCAGCCAACAAAAAGGCTCCCTGGTTCAATGACGAACTTAAAAAATCCAAGAAGCTATGCCGCACCCTGGAGAAGATATGGAGAAAAAACCCAACCTCCGACAACATGGCCTCCCTCAAGACAGCCACCCGCAAACACCACCAACTGATTCGATCCGCCAAGAAATCAGCATTCAAGGATCGTCTCGACAACAACACCCATAACAGCAAGGAACTCTTCAACATCGTCAAAGAATTCACCAACCCCACCGCAGCATCCAACGACATCACCCCCTCCCAAGACCTCTGCGACGCGCTATCCTCCTTCTTCTACAACAAAATTGCCGACATCCACAACAGCTTCGAGAATACTCCCAGCGATCAACCCTCCCCACCCCCCTCAGATCCCACTCCGCCAACTAACAACCTCAGCGCCTGGAACCCAATCACCACTGAAGAGACCATTCGCCTCATGAACTCAATCCACTCTGGCTCGCCTACCGACCCCTGCCCCCACCACATCTTCAACAAAGCTGACTCCATCATCGCACCCCATCTCCGTGACATCATCAACTGCTCGTTCAACTCTGCCACCTTTCCAGAAAGCTGGAAACACGCCGAACTCAGCGCCCTTCTGAAGAAACCCACAGCAGACTCCTCTGAACTTAAAAACTACCGACCAATATCCCTCCTCCCATTCCCGGCCAAAGTCATCGAGAAAGCCGTCAACAGCCAGCTCGCCGCCTTCCTTGAATCCAACAACTCCCTTGATCCATCTCAATCCGGGTTTCGAGCCAAACATAGCACCGAAACCGCCCTCATTACAGCGACCGACGACATCCGAGCACACCTGGACAACGGAGAAACAGTAGCCCTCATCCTACTCGACCTATCAGCCGCCTTCGACACAGTCTGTCACAGCACCCTTATACATCGCCTCAACAACATCGGCATACAAGGAAAAGCCTTAGACTGGATCATTTCATTCCTCGCTGGGAGAACGCAAAGAGTCCGCCTCCCCCCTTTTAGATCAGAGGCCACCAAAGTCATCTGCGGTGTACCCCAAGGATCCTCACTCAGTCCCACCCTCTTCAACGTCTACATGAGTCCTCTCGCCTCCATCGCGCGTCAACACAACCTCAACATCATCTCTTACGCCGACGACAGCCAGTTAATCCTTTCCCTCACCAAAGACCCCAACACCGCCAAAACCAATCTTCACGAAGGCATGAAAGAAGTAGCCGAGTGGATGAAACATAGCCGCCTAAAACTCAACTCAGACAAAACGGAGGTGCTCATCCTAGGATCCTCCCCTCAGCTTGGGACAACTCCTGGTGGCCTACCACTCTGGGCACAGCACCCACACCCACAGACCATGCACGTAACCTTGGCTTCATCCTAGACTCCTCTCTCTCGATGTCCAGACAAGTCAACGCAGTCTCGTCCTCCTGCTTCAACGTACTTCGCATTCTCAAAAAGATCTTCCGCTGGATCCCCCTCGAGACAAGAAAGACTGTCACCCACGCACTGGTCACGAGTCGACTGGATTATGGTAACACACTATACGCCGGAATCACAGCAAAATTACAGAAAAAAACTCCAGCGCATCCAAAACGCGTCTGCGAGACTCATATTAGACATCCCTCGCCAAGATCACATCACCGGACACCTAAAAGACCTCCACTGGCTTCCCGTCAACAAAAGAATTACTTTCCGCCTTCTCACCCACGCACACAAGACCCTCTACAATCTAGGACCCCAATGCCTCAACACCCGCCTGTCCTTCTACAAACCCACCCGCCAACTGAGATCGTCCAATCAAGCCCTCGCCGCAATCCCGCGCATCCGAAAATCCACCATGGGTGGCAGATCCTTCTCCTTCCTGGCTGCCAAGACCTGGAACTCACTCCCCACCCACCTCCGCCTTACTCAGAACCACATCTCCTTCAGAAAAGAACTTAAAACCTGGCTATTCGACAAATAATGAACCCCTTCCCCTAGCGCCTTGAGACCCTCTGGGTGAGTAGTGCGCTATACAAATGCCCGAACTTGAACTTGAACTTGAACTACTGCCCAGAGTTGCAGAGTGGGACTCCATGATTGGAATAGGCACCGAGGCGAGAATTATCAGGTCCGTGGAATTTTGAACTCAAGACCCGCCGAGGCGGGGAATTGAACCCTGGTCCCGGGCTAGACCTCTGCATCAGGGTCTGCCGCTCTAACCATTGAGCCACAACTTCTCAAATATGTTATTGCCACTCCAAATAGCGCAACAGTAGGGAAAGCGTAGGACTTCTGAGAAGTTAAATTTACTATTCCCACACAGACGATGGAACAGTAGTGAAAGCATTGGATTTAAGAGAGATTAAATTTACTATTACCACTCCAGTCTGTGCAACAGTAGGGAAAGAGTTGGACTTCGGCAGGGTAAAGTTTACTATTCCCACTCCAGTCTGTGCAACAGTAGGGAAAGGTGTTGGACTTTCAGGGCTGGACTGGCCATAGCAGGCACCGGGCGTTTCCCTGGTGGGCTGCTAAGGTGGGTGCCAGTTTTGGGCCCCTGGGAGCCGTTTTTATTACCGGGTCGGTAATATCAGCCCCCTGTGACAAAATCGCCCGAAAACCGGCCCTCGCAAACTGCTTGGCTGTACTCCCCTCACCCCAGGGGGCCTGCTGAGCAGTTTGCCAGGACCTGTTTCTGTTCCTAGTCCGGCCCTGTGGACTTCAGATTTACTATTCCAACTCCAATGTAAGCAAAATTAGGTAAACTACTTCACATCAATCACATTAACTATGTGAATAAGCGTTATCATTTGGGAACAATATAAAACACTTAATATAAACATTATTACTTAACATAATATATATAAAAAAAATATAAAACAAACAAAATTCATAAACAATGTCCTAATTAAGCTTGAATAAAAAAAATGGTTCATTATTAACTTGAAAACCTATACCCCTACAAACCTAGCAACCTATACCTAAAATATAACAAAAATAAATAAGTATAACACAATTTACAAAAAATAAATATATTTAGCCAATATTAGGAAATGTATTGGAGTCTGGGAATAATAGATATACTATTCCCACTCCAGTTTACTCAACAGTAGATAAAGTGTAGTACTTTGGAGGGGTTAAATATATTATTCCCACTCCGAAAAGCACAACAGTAGAAAAAGTGTTTGACTGCGAGGGTGGGATGGGCAGTTTAAATTAACAATTCCCACTCCAGTCTGTGTAACAGTAGGTAAAGCTTTGGAATTCAGAGGGGTTTAAATGTACTGTTCCCAATCCAATCTAAGAACAGTAAGCAAGATACTTCACCTTAAACACGTTACATATTTGAATTACCCTATTAATTTATAAAAAATATAAAACTCTAAATATAAACATTATATTTTAACATAATCTATATATATTTTAAAAAACAATTCACCAATTTACAAAAATGATAAACCATGTAATAATTAATTTTCATTAACAAATAATGGTTATCTAATTATTACTTAACTAGCAACCCTATACCCCTACAAACCTAGCAATCCACACCTACAATATATAATTATTACACAATTTACATAATAAATATTCAATTATTTAATTACGCATTAATCATTATTTTCTTTTAATTATTACTTAAGTTCCCACGCTATACCTGTACAAAAATATCACTACAATAACTGAGCATTACAAAATATACACTATAAATTACTATTAGCAATTAAATAAAAAAAACTCTAAAATCACTTAAAATTACAAGTTATATGTAAAACAAATTATACAAATAGTAAGAAATAAAATTAATATATGAATTAAAACACACTAAAATAATTGTAAAACGTTTTTGTGAATAAATTATTGAAAACAATAGTAATGATATTCTTAAAAATTATATTACTTACCTGAGAAAACGATATTCTTGACAACCATATTTCTGCATCACGATATTTTTGTATCACCATATATTTTTTTCAATATTTCTGTCACTCTATATTTACAGCTCGATATATTGTCCAAATACCTTCAAGCACCTAGCATCACTGCCCCTAGTGGCAATAAACTGCTGTGCTGTGCCCAACTCCATGGACGATCACCAATGCACTGGATCCAATGTGCTCCCTCAGTAAGCAGGTTGAGGATGATTGCTGGATTAATTGGTGGGCAGTGCTCATGCTATAACAAAACCATATGCGTATTAGGACCCAGATAGATCCATTGTGGATCTCCTGGATGCAGCCTTGTTGCTCTGCTGAACCTCAGCAACAGTTAAACTGCAAGATAGTACTGAAACAGGCTTGAATTATTCAATGGTGGCCATGTTGGAGTAAAAATGGCCCCTGTCCACATCCGTTTTTCAAGTTGACACCCCCATTCTCTGATGACTATGAATGATTAACTTTCTATCAATATTTTAATTTCTACCTCTAAAATAGGATCTGGAAATACAGTGACATAGTATTGTGACACTGCTGGTCATCTACGGAGATTGCCCCAATTTGGGAACAAAGGAGGGAGATGAGGTTATGCTGGAAGGGGGTTGTTACATGTGATGGGTTTTCTTCCTAGCAAAGGGGCAGACATTATGTCTAGAAGCCCATATCGTTCAGTTTTTGGACGGCATCATTTCTCAATAAATTAGTGGTCCATCTCTTGGTCTGCCACAGAGAAGTAGAAAAATAAAAAGGACGACATTGAAACGTATTCACAAACTGCCTTAATTTGATGAAGACGCAGCCCGATACAGTCTGCTTTCATTAAGTTGGAATGCAATGAAACAGAATTGCTATGAATTGTAACAGTCCTTATGTAAGGCGTACAGACAACCCTCGGGCCTAGTTCACATTACATAAAACTATAAACATGAATAAAACGGGCATTGGCAAAGACGAAAGAGAAAGAAGCACATCCAGTCTCTGGGTTCCAAGGCTAACAGAACCTGAATCCATGTCAGCATTTTGAACCGGTCCTTTCATAGGAAGGTGTTCAGTAGCCTGACAGGAAAGTTATATCTCAATTCTCTGCACTTTTTGGGACCAGGGCGTAAAAGGTTGTACCCTTCCACTGCCTTGGGTATAAATTCAATCGTACCCACGCCAAGAACAGCCTGAATCTGCGAACAAGATCGTGGCATGATACACTGACACTTGAGACACAACTGGGTGGGATTGTGGGGGGAATGGACTACAGAAGTAAGGGCTTAGTCAACCTGAACATTTTGTAATGTCCCACTGATATAAGTAATAACATGCCACATTGGCAAACACACCCTAACCCCTACTAGCCTTGAATGAATGGACAAGTGAACATTAAAGTGGTTTGGTAGAAGCTGCAGAAGGTAAAGATTAAATGGAATGCTGTCAATGTAACTGGCCACTACCTCTTGCCACTTTCTCTGCCCTTGCATAAATGAAGTTGCTGAGCAGGTAGGTAAATGGGCTGTGAAGGATGCCTCTGGAAATGGGCAAGGCCCTGCTAAACACCCTGGAGAAATCCTGAATTGTATGCATTGGTTGTTCAATCAACGAGCAGGGGGAAGCAGTTCCAGGAAGCAAGCCATTGCCCTGCTGCCCTTAAAGTGCTTTAGCAAAGAATCTGCTTTATCCTCAAAAAGCCTGGCTCTACCAAAGGGCATGTCAACCAAGGAGGCCTGGATATTCCCAGGAAAAAAACGCTGTCCGCATTCAGGCATGCCGCTGGATAACTACAATGGTGTAATTGGAATGGGTAACATAGTCCATAGTATCCAGTCTCCCAAAACATACTTAGCAGATCCTGCCCATCTTGGACTGTTTGAACATAGGAGCTTCTGACTTCTTCAGGGAGAGCAGGCACTCACCATATCCCAGGGAGTATGGCATAGCAATACAAAAGGCACAAAGTATCCAATGACCAAGACCCACCAGAGCAGAAGAGAACAAATGTTCACCTGAGGCATCAATTCACTTGGACTCCTTGACAGGCAGAGCTTAATGAAAAGCATTCAGGGTGGCTTTCCTAAAGGAAGTCTCGACCACCACACTTTCCGAAGTAAGACATTGTGTCAGAAAAGAAGGGCCCCTGGGAGCAGATCTGTGGCAGCAGGAAATCAAACAGCTCACTGTAGGATTAATCAGCCAATGTTTTAGGAAACAGAAGCAAGAGGTTAGCGGAACGGAAGGCCCAATTTGTAAAATGTTCATTAATAGACTGACTTTAGTGTTGACACTCTGTAGCTGTAGAATCATTGCTACCCTGCAACCACCACTGTAAAAGTGGAACTCTCCTCTGTGGGAGCACACAAAAGGGAGCTCAGGTAATTCTCAGACTAGGTATCTAGGTGACTAACATCTTCTAAACCTCAACAGAGGCCTTCATCCATACAATTAGCTTGGAGAAGCTGATCCACCTCCTCAGTCATCCTGGTAGTCCTGCTAAAGGCAATGGTCTGTGGCTGAAGTGAACATAAAAATGGCCTCAAGCATCCTGTAATTTTTAAACCCAGACAAGGGTACTGGTGGGTAGTCCTCAAGTGCCACAGGCTGAGCTTCCATAATCTAATAGTGAGACTTAGATGAGAACACGCCAATGCCAGCTCTGGATCGGATATAGGAAACAAAGCAACACCAGGAACCGACACCACTAGGGCCAGGGTCAATCCAGGAATTACAAGCAGGCTGTGCACCAAGGGAGTCGAAGCATGACCTGGTGCTGGCGGGGGCGAACGGGGCCAGCCAGCGCCAGGGAAAGTCCTACCAGTGGAACCATACCTAGAGAATGCAATGGCTTACTGGGACCCAAAGGCACACCAGAGGGAACCACGGTGGACACCTGAAGCATGGCCACCCTGAAGAATTTAATATGCTGCAGTGTCAACATTGGCCTGGAAAACTGGGGACACATGCTCCAAGACACAAATCAGGATCAAAGTCTGATGAAGTGTACGGCCTCTCTCTAGAGCGGGAGCAGCAAGTTGGGGACAAACCCCTTTTGGACTTCTAATGCTTCTGCCTCAACTTTATTTTACAATTTGCTGAGGACAGTGAATGAGACTGGGACTGTTCATGACCTTGGGGCTTAGAGCAAGAGCGGCCTTGCTTCCTGTGTTCTGCGTCTTAAAGATTCGCCTTGTGCTTCCTGAGGGCCTCTGGGTCTTTGTCCCACAATCTTAAATTGTGCTTGGTGCCTTGACACCAAAAGACACATCATGCGGATCTATGACTGACATCTGGTTGTGACAACCATAACACACCTTGAAGCCTATTATCTTGAGGGGAGACATTTCCCTAGCACACTGTACATATTTCATTTGGAAGTCAGTAAACTACACCAAAAAAGTTGGGAGCAGAGCTCAAGATCCGCCTGCGTAGAAATTAGAAACTGATGTCAGTACGCAGGGGTGTTTCATCACGTTCAGTCAATGGTAAGTCCGAAAGTGCCACCTGCCAGTGCCTGTTGCTTCTGAAAGTTTCCAGATCCAGTCGGGTGTATAGGAGAATTCACAACGCGAGGACGCTGAAGTTAGAAGCATCAACCAGAAAAAAAAATGTAAAGCAATGAACAGGATTTAATTTAATGTATTTCTTAAATGAAATGAGCAGTGATAGACTGCAGTATTACTAGGTAACTGCACACATTCTGCAGGATGCTTTCGCCCCTTAAACATATTTCACCAGGTCCATCAAATAATCGATTTCTGATGACTAAAATAATATAATTTCTAGGTCTTATCCTCCTAGTTATACTGAGGGCTATAAATGCACTGGTCATCCGGTGTTGTGACCTGATGTGCAGGGCCCTGATTAGGGGGCCCAGGATAATTTGCACTGGCTTCTCCACACCCCCCCCCCCCCTTCACCCGTGATGGTAGTAACTTCAAGAAAATAAATTACTTGGGAGGGTGATGCAGCTCAGAACTATCTAACTAAATCTTTCAACTCTTCTGGGTGAAGAAGTCTAGGTTATTTCATACGTTTGCCTTTCGGCTGTGTCTGGACACTTAACTACTGTCTCATGAGAACCAGTACAGACTATGGGCCTCATTACGATCCCCGTGGAAAATATAGATTTTTCAAATCGGGATTCAGAGTTTTAAGGTAATACCTGCACCGCACAATCAGGGTTTTACCACTCAATATTCACTAGGTAAAATGTGACTCAGCCTGGGAAAATTGTACCATTCCATGTTTCTGTACCTTGGGACAGCTTTAACGTGCATTATTGCAGCACTACTCCCTATCCCGAAGTGTAAAAACTGGTTCGTGTGATATTGCAGCAGCTGGTAAATACATAATCAGACACTGGCTGGTAATTATCAAGTGCAGTATTAAATAGTCCCATCTCAGAGGAGGTAGCGCCAGTAATGCAGCCAATCCATCTCTCATCCTCATCTCTTTCAGTGCTTGTTAGAGGTTCAATGTGTAAAATAAGTTTCTAATTTGCTGGGAAAACGGATATCGTGCCTTTTATGCAAGGAACACTTCAGTCCCCTCCGCATCTCTAAGCAACCCCACATAAATGCTGTCTATGCATATTTCATATAAAATTGATACTGAGGTGGCATCTCTTGTGGCAATTAGAGCCTCCCACAATCGACCTAATCAAAGGGACCCACCAATGGGTCCCATTGTCCCTTAAGGGTCACAAAAGAATCAGAGTGGTGAATAACCAATTATTTATAAACGCAGGATAACCCCTTTCCCCAATGGCCACATGAGGAGCTTGGATTCTACTGCACTGAATTCGGGGACTTCGTTAAAGAGCCTAGATGTTGCATAAGGGTGTGACACAGTTGGAAATATTTGTAGAATTGTGTTTTAAGAAGGTTGTATTCCTGTTGGAGGTCTTCGGAACACTTCAACTCCGAGCCCTGCCTTACGTCTTCCACCCAGGAATTACCAATAAGGTCCCATTTGTATAAGCCATCAAGCCGCTTGCAGTGTTATAACCAACGGTCATGCCACAGGGGGTCACCGTTGTGACCCTGCTCTCCCATGCTTATCTACCTAAGGGCCGCTCGCCATGCCAAAGACTCCACCCTAGAAACCTATGGAAGAGTACAGCAGACCGGTGTTCCATAAAACATACCTATAATCTTGTCATGGCTCAACAATGCTACTTGTAACCGAAACGTTAGCTCCGGCCACCCCCCACACAGCCAATCATTCAGCCCCAGTGTTTGGGATGCTCAGTAGTACAGCTGTACATTAACCATGCCCATTTCGCCATTATAAGTCGTTTGGGTACATGCACTAAAAGCTTGGTAATAAAAGGACAGGAAAGGAACAAGAGTACTTCATTGGCATAAAGGGCAATATGGTCCTCTGTCGCTATAGCTTAATCGAACCCCCAACCAGGGCATTGCATTGGACCCACACCCCAGCTCGATAGCCATGGCAAAACACGAGGGAGGGAAAATGGCATTGCTGCCTAGTACCACGTCATATTGAGAACCTGGAGGCAAGAGTACTGTTCACTTGCACTTGGGCCTGTGGCAGGGCACAAAGGTCTCAGACATCTTTGCTTGATGATTTTAAGGACGGTTGAAGATTTTACTGTATCAGAACAGAGTATTTTATCCACAATTTTTAACACTGCAGTCACTGGTTTTACCCTCACTGAACTCCGATTGAAGATCATTTACGAAGTCAATTTTTTCTATTAAAAAAACAGCATAATTTCCATGCAGCTGTGAAGGACACCACCTTCCCATGGTTATTGAGATAACCACAAAACCAATAAATGTAGTTACATCTACAACACCCTCATGAGTAGAGCAGGTGGCATCTCCACTGGCTACACATACTCCTGTACTCATCTAACTTTAAGGATACCGGCCTCACAGTTGTTGGGATATTTTTTAGAGTTTTACCACTTTTATTTAACCATAATATGCATTTCATTCTGGCTTCAATTGACTAATTGCAGGCGTACCCGTGTGAAAGAAAAATATATGTTCACACTGTTATAAATAAATATTACTTACCTATGCTGTGATATTGCCATCTATAATAGATTCTTTCAGGTAGTAGTTGTAGAATTTTCTGCAAGAATTGAAATTAGTAAAAATCTGATTACTTAAAATGGTACCTATATAAACTGTAAAAGCGAATGCATGCTAGAGCATTGCATTTTCATCATATAGCAATCGAAAAAAAGATGGAAAAAAAACAACTTCACATCAAAAGATTAACATTAATAAATTACATTGACTTAAATCCACCCTAAGCATATAGAAGACAAAAAGATCTCTCATTATTTAGAACTCCAAACATTTGACTCTTCAGCTTGTTCGCCCAATGATACCTATTCTTTTTTTACGTGTCAATGCTTATCTATTAAATGATTAAGAGACATATTCTCTAACTTTGCATAAAGATATAATGCAGGCCATTGATTCTTAATAGCATATCAGCTGTGTATTCAGATGGGTGGGTGTGCTTGTGTGCAAGCGCAAGTTTTTCACATGGTAAATACTACTTTACTTTTAAATTATTTAGTCCGTATATCTCTTTGATTCTGAAAGAATAATTTGAAGTGAAGTTAGCTTTTAATAACAGGAGCACAAAAACAAAAGATCACATATAACTGACTCAATTTTTCAGAACATTTGTCAATAGTAACTTAAATGTGTTTCAAGTACAGGTTACATGCTAAAATAGCAAACGCATAGCTGTCTTCCTAATATTATGTTTGCACAGTCTTTGAAAAACGTATCTCCCTTTATTTATTTTGGGTATGACAGGCTCATTTCAAAGGGAAAAAAGCATTACACAACAATAGCTCATTGATACATGGCCCAAAAATGTAGTTCTGTAGTTTAGTATAGTATTATCCAAAACTAGAACCTGAGTGTTATTTACATATTTCTAAGGGATCATTATGTGTTTGAGGAGGTGCGGTACCACACTGACAGAAAGTTGCGTATATTGTGAGCTTGTTCCCTTGTGAGTTTGCTTATGGTGTCTACAGTGAGGTCTAGATTAAGAAGTTAGCATCTGAGAGCAGTAATGAAGGTGGTAGGGAAGATTGTTGCCCGAAGATCAACAGGGAGTTTGTTGCAGCAATTGGGGCCAAGAGAAAGAAACAGGTGTGATAAACCACAAATTGCTTTACCACAGAGAAGACAGGAAGGTCACAGCACAGTGACTGAGCAAGAGACTAGCCGAAGATGGTGTCAGCAACATAGGGTAGGTCCAGGAAAGGCTGTGGATTACTTGAAAACCAAATCAAATTACTTTGGGCTACGATTTGGTAAGTAGTAAGCCCACATGTCACCTCAATTAGGAGGCAGATTGGTGGCATGTGACCAACACCAAATATGATGAGAGGAATGCTTGCAAATAACCTAGTTACAATAGTGGACAATAGCCAAACCAATTCTTTGGTTGTGTTCCAGTTTTTTTTTTTTCTCGGTTTTTTTTGCAGAGTTTTATATAGCTCGAACTAGACCCGAACCGAATCAGGTATCAGAGCGCTTTACATATTTTCCAGTTACGTTACATGAGGACACACTTTCATTTTAGGCACGGGGAGATTAAGTGATTTGCCCAGAATCACAGGAGGTTTTGGCGTCGTTACCAAGACTCGAACCCAGATCCCCAGGTCCGAGGCCGAGCGCCCTAGCCGTTAGGCCAACTCCTCTCCCCACCAGTTCAGAGAAGACCTGGCTTGGAAGTTCGGGCGGACTGTTCTTACTGGAGCAGAACCAAGGCTGACTTCCATATGGCTTGATCTAATCTGAGGTGGCATAGTGGGCAAAGAAAACAATAGGTTGGAACGCTACTCCAAGTGACCACCATTGGTCAGACTATTTGCAAACATTCCTCCTATCACCTTTTGTGGGTTTGTCAGCATGCAACATTGCACAGTAAACGTTGATCACTTTACCAAAAAAGAGGAAGGGATAGTCTGGGGGTTTCACGAGCATATTGTTGAAATAATATCATCAAGTCCTAAAAAGTGTGCCAATCTGTGACTTGGCCCTGTTTAATCTAAGGTGACTGCGAATTATCTTGATATTGAGCAGCATGTGTAGGATTAGTAAATTTCTCCGATATAAATAGTTTATTTGATTTACTTTTTCAAAATTTGTGAATACCGAAAATGGTACAATAGTGTGGAAGTATTTATCAGTGTGGAATCTAGACATACAATTTGTAAGTCTATACCTATACTAATATAATAAAGAGAGAGCCCAAACCTTTGAGGCTGGTAATCTCAGGAACCACAGCACCAATCACAACACCCAATACAGCGTTGGAAAGGGCAGTTGCAGCAGAAGGGCATAGGCTATGCAGAAGCCCACCATATACATTTAAAAGGTAAAAGAATCAGCAAAGTAGTCCCTTGTGGGCGTGTCTGCGTTGTGCTGTGGGCGTGTGCTGGGAGCGTGACAAACGCTGGGGGCGTGTGGTACGTTCCGCCCTTCATGCCATGTCTCATATCGTGTGCTAATCCCACCCTGCTCCCTTTAAATACCCCTGCACCCAATAATCATAACCCACCCTTACTCCTTAAAATACCCCATCACCCTTAAACACTAACCCATCTCAACCCTATAAATATACCCCGTACCCCAAAACCCAAACCTATCCCTAAACCCTAAAAATACCCCTGTACCCCAAAACCCAAACCTAGCCCTGAACATTATAAATACCCCTGTATCCCAAAACCACCCCTGAACCCTAAAATACCCCTGTACCCCAAAACCCAAACCTAGCCCTGAACCCTTAAATTAGCCCTGTACCCCAAAACCCAAACCTACCCCTGAACCCTAAAAATACCCCTGTACCCCAAAACCCAAACCTACCCCTGAACCCTAAAAATACCCCTGTACCCCAAAACCCAAACCTAGCCCTGAACCGTAAAAATACCCCTGTACCCCAAAACCCAAACCTACCCCTGAACCCTACTATACCCCTGTACCCCAAATCCAAACCTAACCCTGAACCCTAAAAATACCCCTGTACCCCAAAACCCAAACCTAACCCTGAACCCTTAAAATACCCCTGTACCCCAAAACCCAAACCTACCCATGATCCCTAAAAATACACCTACACCCTAAAACCCAAACCTAGCCCTGAACCCTAAAAATACCCCTGTACCCCAAAACCCATACCTATCCCTAAACCCTAAAACTACCCCTGTACCCCATAACCCAAAACTATATCTGAACCCTTAAAATACCCAAACACCCCAAAACATATACCTCAGTACCCCAAAACATATACCCCTATACCCATACTTCCCTTATCCAAACATTAAACAAAAAGCATGCTTTTACCATTCATGCAATTACAACGAATTTCGTTGTAAATGTATGCGTGGTAAAAGCATATAAAATGTAATGCCATGCGTTATAACGGCATTGCGGAGTCATGGTACTTTCGTAATGAAAGTATGCGGAGTGATGGTATGCGGAAAGAAAGTTGCGGAATAAGGGGTGTTTACCCTCCCCCGGTAAGTACATTGGTGGCACGGCAGCCCACATCTCCAGCAACATACTCATATTTTTTCACCACCCATTTGAAAAATGCACAGGTCTCTCTCATTGAAGGCCAGCACCGACATACACTTTTAGACACACCTAACGCCACAAGTTCTAGAATTGTGAACTTTAGAGCTGGGGAGCTACGTTCGAATCTCGGCATCAGCTCAACATCCTGTGATTCCAGGCAAATCGCTTTGTCTCCCCGTGCCTACCACAAATGAATGTGTTCTTTTGTAATGTAAATTGTGCTCATGCGATGTTGTCGAGTTCGTGCTATATAATATTGCAAGGAAAAATAAAGTAGGGAAACTCGAGTTCTCACACTACTGAACGCGCACTCTTAAGTGCATCAGCAGTGCACTGTGAATCGGAGCGTTTCACAGGCCTGTCACAGATAAGAAATGCTATCAAAACGAAATCCTACAAAACAATATACTACTGGCCGGCAGCAATTCATAAGCGGACAGCGTCGGGACGGGCTGCTAGTTATACATACATAAATGACATCTTAGCATGTACTACTTGGACGATTCTGCCATTGTGAATGGTCATAGAGTTACACATGTCTTAGATACGATTTATGTCTATGCATTACTCTAAAGCATGGAAAAAACTTTCTGAATCAGGTCATAGTAAGGTAGAAGTTAGTTTTGTTCGATAAAAATATTGATCGGTATATCAGCTCTGGTTAGTTCAATGACTCGAGGTAGTCCGGTAAAGAGAGTGTAAAAAAAGGCTACCACTATCATGTGATAAGAAAATGAAGCGTAATGGAGAAAATGGATATCAAGAGAAGGAAGTGCGGTAGATGTACTAAAAAAAAAAAAGGAGGAGCAGTGAGGGGACAGAGGGGAAACAGGAGAGAGGGAATGAAATAGGTCATTTTAGAGAAAGGTGAGGGGGGGACAGCGAGGCAGAACAAGAATACGAATAAACCTGTGAAAGGAAATGGATAGAGAAGTAATAGAAAAAGAAGTGCAAAAGTTAGAAAGAGGACTAGATGATGTGAGAAGGTTTAAAGTTAGGGAAGAAAGCCCAACATTAGTAGAATACTGAGCTCTAACTATATCAAGACGGAGATAGGTCCATAACGTGGGCACTTGTGAGGCCTGGGAAAGAAGCTAACTAGATCTTGCACATTTTTCCTCAACTAGGCGTCAAGCTCACTCACATTTAAGGGAGAAGTAATAGCTATTAAACGGTATTTTCCAAGAAAGTAACTCAATGAAAAAAGCTGCAGGCTTAAAAAGATGTGTGCATGATGGAAATCAAAATGAAAAAGACGACACTCCCCCACGAAAAGGAGGGGTAAAAGTGTGTCTGCCTGTCAAAATAATATTAGCTTTGCTTTTTTTTTTTTTACGAAAAATATCATTGCTGGTTATTTAAACAGGCCACAGCTGAAGTAAGGTACTGCATTAGGTATTCTTCCACAATTCTGATGGCAGGCCTGCTGTTCGCAACCGTTGAGCTAGAATGTTTTTAAATACAAAGACCAATAAGCCAGAAGAACTATTGTTACTTACCTGTAAACAGGTGGTTCTCCAGTATTGGTGTCTTTCATAGATTCACATGCTTGAATATTCCCCGTCGTCGAAGTGGGAGTCCCACGGTATATAAAAAATAGCAATAATGCTAATATAACATAAATGATAATATCATATAATAATAAAATAGAGATAATACACTGTAAAAACCTCTACAATGGTAACTTCCATAGGAAGACAGTATAAGAGAAAAAACTCATTTGTAACATATCAGTGTCATTATGTTGGTCCAAACTGCAGCCAATCAGGCTCACGCACCCTCTAGAACCTTCTCCTCAGAAGCTCAAGCCCTCAGATTTTCGTAGCACTAGTAACAATAGCGTATGAGGAGAAGAGAGCCTCTGAGGGGAGGAAGGGTGGGTCGCATGTGAATCTATGAAAGACACCAATACTGGAGAACCACCTGTTTACAGGTAAGTAACAATAGTTCTTCTCCAGTATTAGGGGTGTCTTTCATAGATTCACATGCTTGAATAGAATAGATAGCAGTAACTCCTTAGCACTGGGATTGCAAGCATCTTCACAAGAAGTAAACACATAGCTTAAAAGCATATAGCAATCACAGAAGAGAAAGGAGGAGGGAACAGAGGCTCACCTTATTTAAAGAGATGGCGAAGCACTGCTTGCCCCACTGCGGTATCCGCCTCGTTGATGGAATCCAAACAGTAATGTCTGGTAAAGGTGTGCCTATTCGACCACGTTGCCGCCCGGCAAATCTGGTGTAGAGGCACTCCGGCAAACAAGGCGGTGGAGGACGCCATCGCTCTCGTCGAATGTGCCTTCACAGGACCCTGTAAAGGCTTGCCAGCTTGTTGGTGACAGTAGGATATGGCTGCTGAGAGCCATCTTGCAAGTGTCTGTTTTGTCACTGAATGTCCCCTTCGCATTCTTCCATATGCTACAAAAAGCTGATCTGATTTGCGGAAGGGGGCAGTTCTTGAAATGTAAAACTTTAGACAACGGCTGATGTCTAAGGAATGAAGGCGTTGTTCTGCCGGTGACTGTGGATTCGGAAAGAAAGTCTTCAAGAAGACAGGTTCGTTCAGATGGAAATCTGTAGGCACTTTTGGCAAAAAAGAGGGATTGGTCCGAAGAGACACCCCATCTGGTTTGAATTGCAAATAAGGAGGCTTGATTGTGAAAGCATGAAGATCGCTGACACGGCGAGAAGACGTTAGGGCCAAAAGCAAAACGACCTTCCAGGTAAGAAACTTGTTGTCTGCTCTGTGGATTGGCTCAAACGGAGGCTTCATGAGCTGTGACAATACCACGTTGAGCTGCCATGTCGGAGGCGGGCGTCTGATAGGAGGAAACTTCCTGAAGAGACCTTTAAAGAATTGTCTGATAATTCTGGATGAGCAGAGAGAGGTTGAGCCATCATGTCTGAAACGTGAAATAGCTGCCAGAAAGACCCTCAAGGTGGCATGAGAGAGGCCAGACTGAGCAAGGCTTAGAAAGAAGGGCAACAGCTGTTCTGGGGCAGAAGTGAGTGGGTGGACATTTGCTTCTGCGCACCAATGGCAAAACCGTTTCCACTTTAGTTTGTACGTTTGAACAGTTGAGGAAGCTCTAGCAGAAGCCAGAATCTCTCTGCATTCCTGGGGCATCTCTAAATTCGCGAATTCGAGGAATTCAGGTTCCATGCCCATAACTGAAGAGTGGTCGGGTCTGGATGGCAGACTTGGCCCTCGTCCATGGACAGAAGATCTGGACGTGGATGCAGACGAATGGGCGTGCATTGGGACAACAGAAGAAGTTCCGAGAACCAAGCCTGTCTGGGCCAACGAGGTGCAATCAGTATCAAGTGGCAGGGTTGCCTGCGCATCTTCCACAACGTCCTCGGCACCAATGGTATGGGAGGAAACGCATAGGCGAACAGGCCGCTCCAGTCCATGAGAAGGGCGTTGCCGCTGGACCCCGGATGAGGATGCCAGCTCGCAAAGGCGGGGCACTTCCGATTCAGTGGAGTGGCAAAAAGGTCCATCAGGGGACGACCCCAACGGCGGAACACCATGTCCAGAGTTTGTTGATGAAGCTCCCACTCGTGGGTAGACGATGTGGACCTGCTCAACGAATCCGCTAGGATGTTTGAAACCCCCGGCAGATGGACCGCCGTCAGGGAGATTCGATGATGAAGAGCCCAGTTCCAGATCTTCTGAGCTAGCCGAGACAAGGGCTGAGATCTTGTGCCGCCCTGTTTGTTCATGTAGTGCATGCTGGTTGTGTTGTCCGTTTGAACCAGCACGGACTCTCCTTGCACTACTGGCAGAAAAGATCTGAGAGCAAGGAAGATCGCCAGCAGCTCCAATCTGTTGATATGCCATGTTCGTTGCGACGGTGTCCACTTCCCTTTGATTGAAAGGTCTAGGAGATGAGCTCCCCAACCCTCCATGGATGCATCTGTGGTCAGCGTTAGATCCGGAGGAAGGGCCAGAAAGGAAACTCCTTCGTTTAGGTTGGATGGTTCTCTCCACCAAAGGAGACTGTCTTTCATGCGAGACGAGACTCTCACTAGATCGTTGAAGGATCCTGACACTTGGCGCCATTGCAGGTCTAGTTCCTCCTGAATAGGGCGAGTGCGGAGCCTGCAGTTCGGAAGCAGAGCGATGCAGGACGACGCCATCCCCAGAAAGGACTTCAACATGCGCACAGAAACTGACTGTTTTGAACGGATGAGGGTGACCAGACGTACTATTTTCACCTGTCGTTCTTGGGAAACGAAGGCTTTTGATAATTCCGTGTCGAGAATGGCACCCAGGAAGTTCCTTCTTTGTGATGGTGTTAAGTGTGACTTGTCCACGTTGATGGTCAACCCCAGCGACTCGAAAGTCCGCAGGCAGAGACTTGTGTCGTGAGCCAGCTGAAGAGGAGACGGAGATTTCAGAAGGCAATCGTCCAGATAAGGAAAAATCTGCACTCCTTGAAGACGTAGATAAGCCATGACTGGGGCCAGGACCTTCGTGAAAACACGAGGTGCCGAACGCAGGCCGAAAGGCAGCACCTTGAATTGGTAATGGACAGTGCCCACCTTGAACCTCAGAAATTGGCGATGTTGTTGCAGAATCGGCACATGAAAATAGGCGTCTTGCAGATCTATCGTGGACAGAAAATCTCCGCTGCAGAGAAGCCGCAAGACTTCTGACAATGTGAGCATGCGGAAAGACTGCTGTTTCAGAAAGAAATTGAGCGCCCTCAAATCCAGTATAGGCCGCCACTCTCCCGTCTTCTTGGCAATGAGGAAAAAACGTGAGTAGAAACCTGTCCCTTGTTGTGATATAGGAACCACTTCGACTGCACCTTTTAGTATGAGAAGACGAACTTGATGTTGCAATTCTAGAAAATGGGGAGGTGGCGGGCCTGATGGCGGAGAATGAGGAGGAATCTCTGTGAACTCCAAGGCATGACCCTTGCGAACAATGTCCAATACCCATTGGTCCGATGTTATCAGAGACCATTGGGAATAAAACCGCGAGATTCTCCCTCCAACTCCTTGTGTGACATGAGAGTCACTGGCGTTTGTTGTTGGCACCCCTATAAGTAGATTTTCCTTTATAGGGTCGTGACTGATTTTGGCGAGTAGACTGCTGAGAGGAGTAACGTTGATTGCCTTGGTTGAATTGGCGGTACTGAGTGTGTCCTCCTCGAAAATTCGTGGAAGACGAACCTCGTCCACGGGCGCCACGAAAGGGCTGCTTCTTAAATTGTAAGGAGACTAGCGATTTTGCTGTATCGGTGTCCTTTTTAATTGACTCAAGCGCCTCGTCAATGTGAGCGCCAAAAAGAGATTCACCGTCATAGGGCATGTCGAGTATCTTCGACTGGACTTCTTGCCGGAAAGAAGTGGATTTAAGCCAGCCCTGGCGGCGGAGAGCCGCAGCACTGGCGAGGATGCGAAATCCCGTACTCGCCACATCAATCGCGCAGTCAATCAGTTCCTCTGACGCCCTCATGCCATCCTGGAGAACTTGCTGGGCTTCCGCTCTGGACGCTTCTGGAATTAGAGAAACGAATGCGGAAATGTCCGACCACATTTGCCTGTCGAAGCGACCTAGAATGGCCAACGCATTTGCAGCGCGTACCGATGTAGAGGACATGGTGGAAAATTTCTTCCCAATGGCGTCCAAACGTCGACCCTCTCTATCAGGTGGAGTAGTGAGAGGAGTCGCCGGATTACGTGATCGTCGCTGTGCCGCCTGTGTGACAACCGAGTCCGGTTTGGGATGCGACAGCAAACAAGCAGGTGAACCCGCAGGAGCCTTGTATTTCTTTTCCAGGCGAGGGACTTGTGCCGGCAAGGAGTTAGGAGAATGCATAATTCTTATCCCTTCTTTCCATACAAATTCTATGATTGGTATGGTGTGAATTTGTTTGTATGGTTTGTTTTTGAAATCGTAGAGACAGCAATCTTCTTGCCGTTGTTCTCTCGGCAATTTAAAGCGGTCCGCCGCTTTATTCATCAGCACATGGAAGCTTGCTGTATCAATGGTAGGCGCATCACCCGCCTCTGGCTGTTGCGGAGAAGGTGTCTGTATCCGATAGTCGTCGTAATCCGCCATATCTGGATCCTGATCATCGTCAGTATCCTGGTGTAATTCCCCTTCTTCACTGTCCGACTCATCCACCCCGTGCGCACCAGGTTGCGGAAGAAGAGGGGGGTGAGGGCGGGGAAGCTCTGTCAAAAGAGGCTGCTCCAAAGACTGTGGATGGGTGGCAGGGCCGGAGTCCTCCGCAGGAGCGTGGCTTGGAGTACCCTGAGGGGTAGGCGGAAACCTTCTGTTGTAGTCATCCAGCATATGCTGGAGGTTTGAAAACAAAGAAACTGGAAAAGATGCCATAGGCAACTGGACAAATTGGTCATCCGGTTGGACCACTTCCTCCACGTCCTCCTGGTCAGAACTGGAGTCTTGACATTTTATAATCAATTCTGATGGACTGTGAGCTTCATCGTCAACATCTTCCCCCATAGATCCAGTCTCGTGATCAGTTGCCATCAAAGGCGAGGGTAATTGGAGATCAGGAGGCGGCAGCTGCATAGAAGAATCCCTGCCAGAGGTCAAGGAAGGCAGTGGTACCAGAGGCATGGTGGCAAAAGAACCCGATCCTGACGAGGATCCTGAACATGCCGCTGAAGAAATCGCCGTCGTCGACGAGGTAGGGCCCACTGAGGGATTCGTCGTCGACGGTATCGTCGTCGACGGAACGTGCGTCGACGGAGCCGTCTTTGCTGGAATCTGAGGAGACGGTGTCTTCGTCGACGGTATCTTCGTCGACGATACTTTCGTCGACGGTATCGTCGTCGACGGTACCTTCGTCGACGGTACCTTCGTCGACGGAACCGGCGTCGCCTTCTTCGACGACGACGCCGTCGTCATGGAGCTGGTCGACGGAGCACTCGACGTCGACGGGGCTCTCGTCGTCGGAACCATCGTTGCCTTCTTCGTCGACGATGCCGACGTCGACGAGGTGGTCGACGGAGAGGCTGACGTCGACGGGACCTTCGTCGACGAGGAATTCTTCGACGTCGAAGAGGTTTTCTTCGTCGACGGCAACTTCGTCGCCGACGAGACAATAGGGATCGTCGACGGGATCGTAGGAGTTCTCGTCGACGTCGAGGATGTCGACATCACCGTCGTCGACGACGAGGAAGCAGACGTCGTCGTCACAGAGGTCGTCGACGAAGACAGCAAAGCCAATCTTGTGGACGGAACGGTCGTCGACGAGCCCGTCGACGACCTGGGAGTCAGGACTGTCAGAATACTGATAGAGCCTGGACAAGACGCCTGAGAGCCAGGTCTCGTGGGCGTTGACACAGAAGGCATAGAATTTGAAGATTGTGCCACAGGCAAAGCCAGCTTTTTCTTTTTCTGAAGAAAAGGAGAAGGCAAGTTTTGAACACTCCCACGCTTGGAAGGAACAGTGGAACAGCCTGACTGAAGACTTACTGCGTCTGACAGAACATCTTCTTTATCTTGGAGGCGCTTCAACCATATAAGAAGGCGACCTTCCCTGTCTCTGAGAGTCTTAGAAGGAAGAGCTCTACAGATTTTACATTCATCCACCTTGTGGTCAGGGTACAGGCAGTAAATACACTTTTGGTGGGGGTCCTTCTCAAACAAACGCAGTTTCCCACATGAAGAGCAAGCTCTAAACAAGGACTTCTTACTTGACATTCTTGGAAAAATAATTTGAAGAGACAAACTTTGAAGAAAACTGAGCAGAGCTCAGGGAGACTCCCTTCACACGACGTGCGGTAGAAAATCTGAGGGCTTGAGCTTCTGAGGAGAAGGTTCTAGAGGGTGCGTGAGCCTGATTGGCTGCAGTTTGGACCAACATAATGACACTGATATGTTACAAATGAGTTTTTTCTCTTATACTGTCTTCCTATGGAAGTTACCATTGTAGAGGTTTTTACAGTGTATTATCTCTATTTTATTATTATATGATATTATCATTTATGTTATATTAGCATTATTGCTATTTTTTATATACCGTGGGACTCCCACTTCGACGACGGGGAATATTCAAGCATGTGAATCTATGAAAGACACCCCTAATACTGGAGAACTCATACATCCACTAATCAGGACTTATTCCCAATCATGAATATCTGCAATGTACCTCGAGTCAACTGAATGAGATGGTCATTGTTCTTTATGGGTGTGTTCATATGGACTTGAAAGTGACGGATGCATTTTATGGCAATCTAGGAGGCATAAACTACCCCCAATGACATTGGTTTGTTATTATACAGTAGAACTGCTGCCTTTCGCTGCCCACCCCATAACTATCTGTTGTGCAATGATCTCGTTCACGTGCACCAAAAAGCAATCTGCAGAGTTTGTTTGTTTCTGCTGTATTGACTCCTTGTAGGTGTCTTGAATTACCCCGTGAAGAAATACTGCTGAAAAAGCCCAACTCCCAAAAAAAGAACTGGCGGAGGGCAGATTAGGTAAGAGGTGTTGCTACAGGTTTGCTTAGGCAGAAAAAGGGAATGGCGTTCATTGAAATGTGGGCACAATGCTTTCACTTGTAAGACACAGATGAATAACTTCCTGTCCGCTTAAATTTCGGTTCCCGCTTCTTACCAGGCTAACACTGTCTCCAGAAAAGGAAATGCCACACCTAGGGAGGAGCCCACTGAGAAGGATTAGCTTCAGTTTAGGTTAAATGTTTTTAATATGTTTATTGCATTTCCAACAAAGGGGAATGGCATAGTTTTGCATTACATCCAGAAGCACAAAGCCAGAGTTATCCATGCGGCATAAAATATAGTTTACATCATAGTTAAAAGGAAAACAAACTTACGCGTCAGAAATGTCATGAAATCACTGAAAACAACAATTTGTCATTAACGTATCTACTTTTAGTATTGACTCTAAACTGAGAGTTTCTGAAGGGCCATAGTAGAGGGCGACATCACCTGTATGGTAGGTTGGCGTCATTAAATACATATAACAAAGTCTATTCCGAGTTACAGAAAGTTCCAGTTGCTGTGCATGACAACTAAGTTATCTCAATGGCATGAATGACTTGGGGTGTGCATGTCTGCACAATTGATCCGCACTCTGCGCCCCGATCCCATCTCTCATTTAATTCAAGAAGGTATAGCTTCACTGTTTTCAGCATGTTTCAGATGTATAGTCTCACAAACAGTTTTCTGGGAGACGACAACCCCCCCCTCCCCCCCCCCCCCCTCCCATGACATTAGTTTTTTGACGGTTCATAATGTATGTAGACTTAGCTTCTTGCCATTTCCAGAGTTCCCTTCCTTCTACAGGAATGCACCTGCGGGGCTGCAGGAGACTTCCGCTGCATATTTAGTAGTTGCTTCGTCAGCAAACCTGCATTCCAGTTGTTATTTTTCTAGATGATAATGAGGCCCAGTGCAGGTCGGGAACGACCATGAGCATTGGTGAACACTCTTCGTGCAGTCCAGCTTTCAGGCAAATAGGGAGACACCTGTATTGGTGGTACAAAAACCTGAGAAACGGCCACAATCTTCTTAGGGGAAGAATGGAAATGCAGAATTTATGTGCAATCGTGTTACCAAATGAAATATTCCAGCCAAGGGTAAGGATGAAGAGGTGTAGAATGTGTCACAGCACTCTCTCCCGGTTTTCACTTAAGAAACTGTGAGAGGCAAAACATTCCGAACTGTGGCCTTCTCCACACACTTTTATAGGCTACGGGAGAAGGTGTTTTTCAATATCGAAGAGGATTGGTTTTTTGAAAATAAAGGCGGGAAAGCATAGCATTTGGAAGAAAAATGAGAAGAATGCCCCCCTGTGCTGCTCTGTATCACTGATTACTCTAGTCTAGTGCAAATTAAGTGTCCAAAGGGATGCGAGTGCTATATTCTTCCACTTGAAAGGAGGCAAAAGAACTTAGAAGAGTACCTTCACCAACAAACAATACTGTTAATGCACTGGAGCTGGAACTCCTGTGTACCTTTAAGCCTCAACATATTTCTATAGTATGCTGAAACACGCAATGGGTCTCTAGGCGCGAATGACTAACTCTGCTATACACAGGAAGAGGAATGACGGAGGCATTTGAATCAAAGTTGACTGGTACGTGCTTAAATGAGTATAGGAAGCTTGATTCCAAGGAACCCATCCCGAATGGACTGATACTTCCCCTTGGAGTTGAGCTTAAACATGGGGCTGCTGATAATAAACTTAGAGGTGCAGCTCAAAGCCATGGTAAACTTGCATCCGCCCATCCTTAATACCAGATAACTAAGAGCGAGGATGTGGAGACACTTAAACTCCAGGCAAACTACCTTAAATCCAATTCTGTCTTTAACAAGGAGTTAATGCAAAGGGCTGCTGAAAAATCCAGAAAAAAAGGCAATGTGTCATCGCATACGCACACACTATGGCATTCAGTCTTTGTTACACCGACTTAACTGGAAACAAAGCTATAGTAAAATGACGCGACACTCAAACTCACTTGGAACATCTGAAGTCAAATTAGTGCTCTCATAAGACGTCATTTTCACAGCTTCCCACGTTTATTGCTGCATAGCACCATACCACACATGCGGTTTAATACTGGGGTTAGGATTGATCCAGAACGTTATATAACTTTTTCGTTTTTTAAATTGTTCTAAAATAAAGCACACTTTTGAGTGGAAGAATAAAGCATTATTTACTGTTGTAAATTAGAAACACCTCTTTCAAAAGACCTTGTTCATGATCAGCAGTTCTCTGTGCTTGACATGGCTCTGGGCTCAAGGCCATCTCTACCTAGAAGCAGTTAACCGATAACGACATTTGAAATTGTAGCTTGGCCCCCAGACCATTATGATCCTCTGGTTTAATTTATTAATCATCAGTTGCACTACTCCACAGATCCGAAAGGTACATTAAGACCTACATGTTTACCATACATTTGCTCTACCTGGGCATAGAACTTTGAGAGTTATTCAGTTGTGTTATACTACATCACTGATTCATGTTCCTAACTCAAGCACTCCAAGATTAAGCCAGGACTTACTGGCCTGACTACTCCAAGCGAGCCCAGGCTCAAACAGTAATATTTGCATGTGAATGATGTAATAACTAAGGCCTGAGACACCACCAGGATTCTCGAGACAAGCACAGTAACCACTAACTACCACAGAATCTGAAGAAAAGACCAGTCACATGGTTAGAAATCTAAACTTGATTTGATACTCAACTGGAAAGACATGACACATATGGAGAGCAATTGTGATCTGTTCACTTACATAGGAGTTAATATCCACTGCGGCTATAGTTGTCAAATCATCAAGTTCACTGCTGATGGTGGGACAAGTGATTTGTGCTGTTTGGGATTGCATTCCAGTGTTAAGAACACAGAAATTACAAAATAATGCTATCAATCCATGTAAACATTCTTTCGTTGGTTTGAACCTTAAACCTCATTAGCACATTATCACTCAATAAAATCACAGTTAAATATAATACAATTTAGTATTGCTTCATGATAAAATAAAGATCAATCAGGACAACAGAGAGAAACAGACTGTACATAATATACCCCTTTTCCAATCTTCTGGATCGTCAAATTAGAATGTGTAGATAAATTATGTTAATTAACCTCTGTGTGAGATCTATGCACGTTCTAAATCAGAGACCTCCGTTTACATATTTCTCCTTAATTACCGGGGAGTAACCAATCAAACAGATGAGCGCTCATAACAGTGTTTCAACACCTATGTGTGAACAAGTGCCAAAGCTCCAGTTCAGAAACTCCTTATTAATGAAAAACTAAAGTGCATTGTGCCTCGTCCATTATTAGATGGGTCTTCATCAAAAACAAATTTTGGCAAGTCAAATATGAAGAGGTAAGGAGTACCGCAGCTGCATTTGACATAACATTCCTTTAGGTATATGTAACCAATCAAGTAAGATTCAAGAGAAATTACATGTCTCCAACGAAATGAAAGAACTATCTATCCCTTTTTGAGATTAATACTTTATGCCGACCCAAAGGTTAAATGTTGATAGATGTTTTGCATTCAATGCTTTAAATCACTGGTTTTATAGCTAAACCCATCAGTTGTTGTTCTGTCTTAGCAAGAGCACATTTTAATCCCCCGGCTTTGCTTTCTAGTTCCTGGATTTGACCTAAGGCATGGAGTTCCACCCCCTAGATAAGTGTAGACATTTGAATACCGCTGATCACGCACATCCATATTGGCTAATTTCACCTAATTGGTCGCATCACCCCTTTCGACTTTGAGTTCCTCTTGGGACACGAGATGCCGATTCACGGCATTACCAGTTTACTACTACTGCTAAACTCGACCACATAGAGTTTTCTTACTACCCAGACACCACTGTCTCATTTGACTGGACTTTTGACTAGACAATTGTTAATATCAGGCATAATCTAAGTCCTGATGATGATCCCTATATCAATTTATGGGATCGAAACATCGTCAACACACAGTACAATAATTATTGCATATTACTGATCCACAAGTACAATAGCATTGGTACCAAAAATTGCGACACGGTCTTTACAATATTGTTAATGGTCACTCTCCTTTAAATGTTTGAGTTTCTATGGGTTTTTTCCCTTGTCTATCTCCCATGTATGTTGTCTCATGTTTGCCACTTTTATTAAGGTTGTTTCTATCATGTGACTAAATAGATATTCAGAAATTCCTCTTTGCAGATTTGTAACATAAAACGTATTTAATTTCTATATGTGTTGATGAATGTAATTTTAAACCAAGGGACCGCTTGCGCCTTGATAAACAATCCTTACCAATGGTCCCTTGTATACCTTTGGGATCCCTTGTCCTTGAAAACACGTAAAATGAATGGGAGCCTAACTTCCATGTTATTTTCAAATCGCACAGCAATTTCAGTTTTTTTCTTATTTTATCACAAGTTTATTGTATTTGCCATAATTGTGGAGGATATTGACCGAATGTTGAAGGCCAGTGGTGGGGTAGTTTAAAATGACTGTGCCAAAGGCAAACTGTGAGACATTATAGGAGTAACTTAAAAAAATTCTTATTTGACCTTCAATCAAGCCAGGTCACATTTTGGACCAATCACCATAACGCTTCAGTGATACTAAATGCCCTGGCTTCTTGCATCAATGTCCATGAGTACTGGACAAGCTGCGGATTCTTATATTGTAGTACAGTCATATAAATTGGTTAGGGCTGCATTAATGCCTATTTAGTATAATATTTTCCCGAGTTTTTAAACAGTATTGTGCTAACCTTAATTGTCATTTTTGAAAAGCATATTTTTCACCCAACAACTATGCATGCTGGGTACTGAGTTGTCACATTAGAGAGATTAAACGAGATTCCCAGCTCAAATCAACCAAAAATCATGCAAAAAAATTAGGAGGATATATTTATCTCATCCTACTTTCTGTCTGCGAAAGTTTACTCACTTAACTCCTCAACGATTCAAACTCAAACACATGCCCCTCTCAATGCCCCGCAAAGACAACACCACGATTAAGGGGCATGCTCACACAAGGACCAGTCAATAAGGGAACGTCCACTGAACACCCAAATCATTCTGCTGGAGCAAACGTGAGCTTAAGGTTACAATGTTTGGGTCGGGGAAATTATCATCCAACCTGCACTTTTAAAGTTCTAAATCACTGCACAACAATAAAACATCAAATTTACCACACACTCTTCCAGGCATTCAAACAGCTTTTTAGTTTCCAATACACAAAATAGCAAGTGCGTCATATGGTATCACATTCAGCAATTGCTGGTAAAACATGCACATCAAAATGAGCAACTGTCCTTTTATATGGCACAGTGTAAACAAATGAAAGCCAGTGTCTATGCACTAAAATAAGACAGCAGCTTCCAATTTCAATTCTTTTATAGTAAATATCATATCAGCAATTAACACATTGATTATGGTCTTACAGAAGTGTAACATTTTGGTAAAATCTTGCTGTGCAAGGTCATATTTTCTCTCCATGGCATACTGCTCAGTTGAGACTCTGGGTCTTTGCTACATCTACATGGTAATCCACTAGAGCACACGTGAAACAGAAATGAGATATTACCTCTGATCATCTCACCAGGGTACCAGCCAGTTCCTTTCACTCATTATCCATGTACCTCCTCCATAAAGGCAGATCTCAGTATTATTAATAATGTCAAATATCATGGAAATACAGACTGATTATGATAATCTCAGCACAGTGTTTGCTCAAGGACTAAAACCAATATTGCCGACATACTACAGCAATTTTGATGATCATAATGGTGATAACGCTTACCTTGCATAGACTATGTAAAATAATGTTATGCTGTTGCTTAGATATGAGCGGAAATTAGAACTACCGAAAGAGTAATAATTATGCCAGTGATACACAAAAAGGCCCTCATTCTTGGATTTAGGAAATTACCATCCAGAATCCATTGATTTCGTACAAACTGAAATACTTTGCAGCTGTGTGCGAGAAATACAAATTTGTCAGCAACCACTCTGCCAGCGCCCTGCAAGAGGTCCCGTCCATTCAATGTAATTTGAAGTTCAAAGACAATGAACACCGCAGAGCAGTTAGCTGAGATTCTCTTACTTAAAAAAAATAAACAAAGAGAAAAGTGAAAACACTGGCACTGACAAAGACTCCATAATCAAATCCTACAATACATTCATGGCATGACCCGCTCAAATGATCACAAAGAAAACTCAGAAGAAATCGTGCAAATAACGAGAACGCAAAAACGCTAAATCAGAAATATATAACGAGCAATACCAAGAATGTAGGACGGCATCGTTATAAAATCACAGAGGACGGGATCATCAACTCTATTAAGGCGTGAAGGTCATACAGCAGAAAGATCATAGGAAATATGAGATATAAGTTTAAAGCAGCATAAAAGAATAACTGTTTAATGTTCCCTGATATTTTATTTTTATTTCACATTTGAAACCAAAGTTAACAAAATACGTAATTATACTGGGAATAGGAGCATAATGAAGGGTTTGCTTTTTAGAGTAATTTGTGATCAATTTTCTCTGGCTTAGGACGTGCAGAGACCAAACAGGTGAATGCAGACGGATCTCTAAGCAGTTACAAACTATAACCATTTACATTATGAATATGCAAAACTGTCCCATGAGAAAAGTTTTTTTTTAATGGAGAAAGTAGTGAAATAATGCATTGTACGGCCCAATTTTCACTTATATTTGCTAAAAGACATAAGTTATGAAAGGGTACTCTGAAAAGGCGCTCATGAAATATTACTGTTCTTTCATCACCCCATCCTGAACACCCAGAGACAGCCTACACTCCCCTAGGGGCGACTGCTACAAGTAAGCACTATACAGGAGTTATTTGAAAACATAGCACTTTCTTTTCCTTTGGCACTGCCCAAATTGCGAACCTCCTTCACACATTTTCCATAGAATGTTAATTACAAAAGGCTCCTACGTCATTGATACTTATAGGTGACTCAGTTAGGCTATGAATGTATACAAGTGTTCGGATTAGGTCTTCATCTATGGATTCATCTGGGTTTCACTCAGCCTAGAAAGTTGATGAGACCGGGTTCCCTTTGGTGGTCACACACTTATTATTTCCTTCCTTAATGTTTAACTCATGTGGCATGTGTTGCACAGGGATGTCAAATTCCATCTATCACTCTTTTACTCAATCCCAGAGGATGGAGAAACCGGATGGTGAGAGAAGTATTTATTTATTTTAAATGTTATACTGGGGTGGGCTGGGCCATAAAGACATCAGACTTCTTAAACTCTTCATTATATAATAAAGAGGTGCAGGAAATGTCTAAACTTCCCAATCGAATATGAAAACGGCATAAGTATTTTCAGAGCATAGACTATGCCATGGTACTAGCTAGAATAATTGTATATCTTCATATAAAAAAATTAAATCTCAAACAATTAAGATACATTCTAGTAATGATCTGTTCATGTGGCGAGAGATGAAGGAAGCTTGGACCTGGCATTGCTTTTTGTAGTAGGGGAATCTATTTGTTTCAGTATTAAGTAATTTATTTACTAAGAAAGACTTAAATTATGTGACAGCTGACCTATTGGATAAGATTAGGGCCATACATTTCTACACCCTTAAAGAATCCAATGATCCTTCCATGTGGCCAGAATCACTGCTTTCGTGAGCACTAGATAATCCTAAATGCTATTACTCGCCCAAAATATATAAAGAATTATGTTGATGTTGGTGCCAAAGATGGGGGACTAAACATGGTGCTTCTTGCATCCAAGACTGCAAAGATTCAAAACATTACCAAGCAGAACATGAGCACTAGGAGTCAATGTATTAGAGGTGAGACAGCAACCGTCTGACACAGCACGACAACAGGGATGCTTTCTGGAGTACAGTTCAAAGGTCACAAGTTGCAGGGCGGTGGCTCTCACAGTAAAGAATGCACTTTAGAAATATCAAACAAGGTACTAAACTACTTCGACAATATCATCGGCCAGCCAGTTTTTCGAACTCGGCAGTGTGATGCATGATAAAACTTTGTGAAAAAGTATGATATATATGATATATATATATATATATATATATATATATATATATATATATATATATATATATATATATATCCTGCAGGAGGAGCTCAGGATAGCTTGTGCCGGCGGCGAAGTAAGGACAGCTTCGCAATATTATTCAAGCAACTTGAAAAGAATACGCCGCACTCTTCTTGGATTAATTAGCTCAACTTTTAATGACCTTCACCTTCTCTCCACCTACACGTTTCGAACTATGACAGTTCCTGATCACGGTAGTAACTACTACAGTGATCAGGAACTGTCATAGTTCGAAACGTGTCGAAACTAGTCGAGTGAATTAGTCCAAGAAGAGTGTGGCGTATTCTTTTCAAGTTGCTTGAGTGTATATATATATATATATATATATATATATATATATATATATATATATATATATATATATATATATATATATAAATTTCACCATGCCACGAGCAGCACGCATGCACTCCTTCCAAATTAGACACGGTCTCAGCGATTGCTCAAATCGATTTATTTAAAAGTGCATAAGCTAAGAAAAATACCCTACGCGTTTCGGCGTTACATCCCGCCTCATTCCTCAAAGAACGGGTCTGACACATGCGTTGGGACCACTCCAGGTAAGTTTTATTGCCACCATCAGGAAGACACATTACATTAAAAACACCTGGCAGACGAGTTTCGGCGCTTGCCTTATTCATTGCCAGCATTGTGTTTGTTCTGTGATTGTTTAGTGTGGGGCATGTACTGCTGATTATGCTCCCATTTGAGCCTGGTCGTTCCAATCAGAGGCACTGCTCTTTCCACCTCCGTTGCAGTTTTCGCTATGGTTGCTGTTAGTTGAAGTCCCCACGTCAGCATGTCGTCCGAATGACCACCGCAGACAGTGCATATAGACAGTCTCGCATCGCGGACTCAGGTACAGTGACCGGTCCGTGCACCAATTATGCCCCGGCTTTGACAGCTTGCGAGTCCGCCCACTCTCCGCTGCGGAAAATCTTCAATGGCGGCAATCGTCTCCCGGAGGTGTCTCAATCAGCAGGAATCCGCTGCTCTCTCCCCGATACCACGATCACAGTCTTGGGCGATAGTTTATTCGATCAATAGCATGATCATTTACATCAGCATAAGTCACAACCAATAAAAACTCATTACAGCATAAGAAGTCAAATTTACAGTAAAATAGAGTTTTACATCTCTCCAGCAGTATAAAAATGTATGACATTTTAGAATTTTGTGTAAAGTTAAAAGAGGAGAATTCCACATTTATATCAAGTTTAAAATGTAAGAGTTAAACATTTTTAAGCCCCAATAATTCACTAATAACCCTAAAACCGGGTTGCTTACATCTTGACCACCAGGCATAAAGCAATTATCTCGAAATTGTAAATACGAGCCACCTTGTAGTATCAGACCTACAAATACGTAAGACTTCAGAGGGGTGTGAAAAAGATAAAGACAGGCAGGAATTATCCAGGTTTTCCTGAGACTACCATAGGCGGAACAAAGAAAAACAAAATGTTCTAGGGTCTCAAGAGAGGAGTGACAGGACAGGCACAGAGATGTTACAGAGGCATTTACCCAAGAACTGTTCCTAAAGTTTAGAGGGAGTACCCCATACCGGAATTGGATATAATGTGCTCGTGCGTGCAGCAGTTTAACATCATCCATAAACATTTCAAAGGCAAAGCACCCCTTAACATTCAATAAAAATAGAGGTTAAAATTCTATGTGCATTGATATCAGTGCATTCTAAATCAACGTACTCCCAGTACCTTTTTTTGAGCAAGGGGAACATTTTTTTCGTCATGAATTTTGGGTCCTCCCACATGAAACCCAACCCCAATTTAGTAAATCAATCCTTAACCTTATTGAACCAGGCAAGGCGTCCTGATTGTTTTTGGAGTGTTAATAGCTCTTCCAAAGCCTCCTTTACCAGGACCTTGGTGCTACTAGTCCATAATCTTACCCAAAACAAAAGTGCCTTGAGAATAGTAAAATAATTAATAGGTTTGACACCACGGTCAAGTCGTAACGAGATTAGGGGGGTGTTCACTGGTAGATTAAGGATCGCCCATAAGAATTTATTCTCAGCAAGTTCTAAGTGCTTCGGCTCTCCAGCCACCACAGCTCAGCCCCATGTAAGCCTTTTTGCCCTATGTATTTCCAGAATTGGAGAAGAGGGTCAAAAAGCAGAACACCGTACCCTACTAGCTATTGCACAGCCGACATGCTGAAGGGTTAGAACACTCTTTTCTATTTGGGGTGTCCACCCTAGACTGTCCCTGATTCAGACTCCCAAGTAGTCGAATATCTTAACCTGTTCCAAGACTTGGGAGCATAACATCAATTTACCCTTGATGGATTTCTAGGGGTTAAACGCCATGTATTTCGTTTTCGAGCAATTGATTTCTAAGCCCCTGTCCTTACATGCCTTTGCTAATTTGTTTAGGACATTCTGGATCCCCATTGGCGTCTTTGATATACGCAGCGTGTCGTCTGCAAATAGCAAGGAGAGAACAGGACTACCTGCGAATTTTGGGGGGTCACCTCCACAATCGAACAACTCTCCTATAAGCCAGTTTATGTACAGGGTAAAAAAGGTTGGGGCAAGAACACAGCCCTGTCGTACTCCCCTAGAGACCACAATGTCGTTGGATAAACTGCCATCTAGATTCCACCTGACTTTGGCATAATTATCTTGATTCAGGCGAATCAGAATTTTGAGTAAATTCATAGGGAGTCCTAGGTCTCGAAGGGCAGCCCAGAGATAAGTACGGTCTATGGAGTTAAATGCAGTTTTAAGATCAACGAACACGACATATAAGTGACCCCTCTAAATTGTCACCTCTTTCCATATAAGCAGGAGAAATCTAAATACTTGCTCTAGAGTGCTCATGGTAGCCCTAAATCTTGCCTGTAGATTAGATAATATGCTATTCTCCCCGATCCAATCTTGGATCAAAGTTAAAATAATTTTGCTAAAATCTTTTTGAGATTATTTACAACAAGGGGTGGTGAGGGACAGAGTCTCTGAATTAAGCAGAATACTCTCACCCAGTCAAGAGATCAGGGCTAGATCCAACACCGTTTTTTAGCTCATTGCACCATCCCAGTTTCAGAACCTGGCTGTATGCAAATTAGTCTGTTCCTGTCCCAGTGCATGATGGGAACAGGGCAAACCAAACTACAAAAGCCAATTCTTACACTGGGAAGGAAACAAGCTTCCGGGGACCGGTTTCTGGCATTACAGCCGTCTTCGGCCCGGCTTGCTTGAATCCTGATGGTGCAATGAGCAAGGGACTCATGTCTGAGTATACCCTTCCACGCTTAGGGTGGACAAAATTATTTACAACAAGGGGTGGTGAGGGACAGAGTCTCTGAATTAAGCAGAATACTCTCACCCAGTCAAGAGATCAGGGCTAGATCCAACACCGTTTTTTAGCTCATTGCACCATCCCAGTTTCAGAACCTGGCTGTATGCAAATTAGTCTGTTCCTGTCCCAGTGCATGATGGGAACAGGGCAAACCAAACTACAAAAGCCAATTCTTACACTGGGAAGGAAACAAGCTTCCGGGGACCGGTTTCTGGCATTACAGCCGTCTTCGGCCCGGCTTGCTTGAATCCTGATGGTGCAATGAGCAAGGGACTCATGTCTGAGTATACACTTCCACGCTTAGGGTGGACAAAATTATTTACAACAAGGGGTGGTGAGGGACAGAGTCTCTGAATTAAGCAGAATACTCTCACCCAGTCAAGAGATCAGGGCTAGATCCAACACCGTTTTTTAGCTCATTGCACCATCCCAGTTTCAGAACCTGGCTGTATGCAAATTAGTCTGTTCCTGTCCCAGTGCATGATGGGAACAGGGCAAACCAAACTACAAAAGCCAATTCTTACACTGGGAAGGAAACAAGCTTCCGGGGACCGGTTTCTGGCATTACAGCCGTCTTCGGCCCGGCTTGCTTGAATCCTGATGGTGCAATGAGCAAGGGACTCATGTCTGAGTATACCCTTCCACGCTTAGTCTGGTCTGCCCTGTTCCCATGATGCACTGGGCCAGGGACAGACTAATTTGCATACAGCCAGGTTCTGAAACTGGGATGGTGCAATGAGCTAAAAAACGGTGTTGGATCTAGCCCTGATCTCTTGACTGGGTGAGAGTACTCTGCTTAATTCAGAGACTCTGTCCATCACCACCCCTTGTTGTAAATTAAAATCTTTTTGAGAAACATCTATAAGGCTAATTGGCCTGTAATTCGCTGGTGTCCCATTGTCTCCCTTTTGGAATACCGGAATTATTTCCGCATCACTACAGGACACAGGAATAGCTCAACCTTGCAGAATGGCATTAAAAACAGTTTGTAGCAAAGGTCTCCATATAGTGGGCTCGGATTTGAACAACTCTATAGGTAAAGTGTCCAACCCCAGAGCTTTCCCATTCTGCACAGAGTTAATGGCTAGAACAGTAAGTAAGTAAGTAAGTAATTTATTTAGCATAGTTACTTAAAACCATTGCAGTACAAAACAGATTAAAAGAAACATTTGTTAAAACTACATATTCGGTAAAATCAGAATATCACAGTCACATTTCCTCGGTTCAATAGTACGCAGGATGTCTTCCTGGTTCGATTAGTATTTTTAAGAAATTTGGTTCTGTTTTCTGTTATAAAATATTTTTGCTATCCCGGTATCCTCATGTTCTTATGGAGTCAGCAATGACCGTGATGGTGTAATGTTTAGTCAACCATATCACACCCATTAGAGATTAGTTTTTTGGCATCTTCTTTTCCACTGCCTTCATAAATTTTACAAAACTGCAGTTCACCTGAGGATCATGGGGTGAAAAGCAGGTGAGAACTGCATTCCTTCGTGTACGTATCTCTCGTTTGTTGAAGTGATGTTTCAGCAGGTATTTCCGTTCGTCTAGCAGTTTCTCGCAGGACAAATCAAGTGCAACATGTCCTCTTGTGCTGAGCCACATAACCGACAAAGGGAGCCAGCTTTGGTTTTTATCCAGCGTGGGAAATTTTGGATGCAGGGTAGCAAGCCTAGCCTATACTTTAAGAAGCACATTTTGACGGATTTTGCGTGGCCCACGCCAAAGTAGCTCTGTGGTGCTATCATTGGGTAAGAGGTCAGGGTCATCCAGCCGTGCGTTCTTTTTGAAAGGGCTGCCTTATCTTGGACCCACGATAGTTGTTGGATCGAATTCTTGACAAGTTTTTTTAGTGTTATATGGTTTACTGGGGTGTCCCAGAGCTGCTTCAATCCCGTGTTTACCAGGCTTTCTGTAAGGAACTTGGCTGCTGGTGAGGACGGATGTTGCGTTAGCTCCGTCCATAAATGTTCGTTTAATGTTCCATGTTTAGATTTCCTCACTTTATCCCAGGCTGAGATATAGGCTTCCTGTCTAGCCAAGAGCTGTTGTTCAATGCCGAATTCTAGCCTGATTTGTGCTGGTGAGGTTCGCTTAGGCAGGCTGAAAATGATTCTGTAAGCAGATGTAATTGTGTTATCGAGGATCTTGGCGTCACTTCCTCCGAGTGCCTCGCTCCCATAGGTGATTGTTGGAAGGAGGTTAGCGCGTATAACTTGCGCCAGAGGGAGAAGGGAGGGACCAGAAAGTTTGCTGTTTAATGTTTTCAGTGAAATTGCCAAAGATAGCCCTTTTCCTCGAATACTTGTTCTCTGAGTAGAGAACTGCCCGCCGTTATCGATCTTCACTCCTAAATATTTGCTACAACAGTTTCCTCTATCGAGAAACTAATTACATCAGCTTGTGCTAATTCTGTGCTAGAGACCTGTCGATCTAGACAAGAATCATCCACAAGAGGTGCCTGAATAATTGGCAGTCCTTCTGCTTTGATGCTTATACAAGAGTATGCCAGTTCTCTAACTCCCAAATCCTTTTTGCCTCGGCCTGTGCCTTTTTATATAATTTCCTTCTGTTTATAATGTCTATCCGCATTTCTTTCTTAACCGCCATAATTAGTTAGTCTCTGGCTTGTCTACAAGCCTCATTATACTATGGGCAGAGCACAGTTGGATTAAATTAAAATTGCATGTTTATTGAAACAGGATCATAGGGTAAAATTAATTGATGAAAAGTTGCCATAATATCCTCGCCACCAATATCAAAATTGCTCATGGCAGTAAGGATCTGTGCTACCTCAGCATACATTTTTGGGAGGAGATTCCCATTGGCCTACTCTTTGGTTGTTATTAGTGGTAACAAAAGGGGCCACCATCTGTCGGGGTTGGCCATATAAAAACGCAAGACCAGATACCGTCAGTACCAAAGAATTGTGATCGCTAGCCTCCCAATTTAGTGCGACCATGTCATTTACATTTGGCCATAGTTCGAGATCTACCAAAATATCGATCCTGCTCCTAGCTTTTCCCCTCTTAAATGTAACGCATGCATTTGCGTCCAAGCACGTCCACCCATTACAGGCTCGGACTCCATAGGCTAGGGTAAAAGATAGTACCTATTGCCCCACCTTAGTGCATTTCTTAATCACTGGGATCTGGAGCTTGTTGACCCCTCTAGCTTGATCCTCATCCTGCACTAACTCCTGTACATAGTCAACTGGCTCAAAAGTGGTATTGAAATCACCAATGACTATGAGATGGTGCTCTTTCCTTTATGTATCAAGGACGTTGATTAGTGATGTTATCGTATCAGAAGGCTTGTGGGGTCTACTAAAGCGATTATATAGAATAAACAACCTGATATGGACATTTTCTTTCAATGATATCAGGTCTAAGCAATTATCTTCCCTGATCCTAATCTTAATATCTTAATTTTGCATGCCAGGGTGGTCTTACCCTGGATCAATAATCCACCAGCTGGGTGACCAGCTGGAGAACGCGTGGCCTCAATACTAAAAGTAGTAAACCCCACTCTGTGTACCTGCTCCACCACCCAAGTTTCTTGGAACAGACATGAGTGGAATCCGTCCACTAAATTACACCATTCTGGGCCGTTTAGTTTTGGCCTTATTCCCGCAGTAATCCAGGTTAGTATTTTCAAAGTATGATAATTTTTTATGCACTCCTGGGACTGGTATCTCATTGTGGGACTAACTCTCTCTATGTCTAAGTTTAGTGCGGGGTGAAATAGTGTGCTAACTGGAACCACAATATACGATTTCACTAGATGACTTCATGTTGGAAGAGAGAAAAACCAAAGGTGATGTTGGACGGAGCGTTGACAATACAAACACTCACCCCCAGTCAACTGATCTGGGTTTAATCCATCAACGTTCTTTAGCTCACTCCGCCACCCCAGTTCAGACATGGCCATATGCAAATAAGTCTGACCCTGTGCCTCACGGGAACAGTACAGCCCCAACTGCCAAGCCATGTCTTCCCTGGACTGGAATCAAGCTTCCCAGGACCGGTTTCTGACATTACAGCCGTCTTCAGCCGGGCTTGCTGGACTCCAGTGGCAAAGTGAGCAAGGGACTCACGTCTGAGCATACCCTGCCAACTTAGAGCGAACAAAGAAAAACCAAAGGTGATGATGGACGGAGCGTTGACAATACAAACACTCACCCCCAGTCAACAGATCTGGGTTTAATCCATCACCGTTCTTTAGCTCACTCCGCCACCCCAGTTCAGACATGGCCATATGCAAATCAGTCTGACCCTGTGCCTCATGGGAACAGTACAGCCCGAACTGCCAAGCCATGTCTTCCCTGGACTGGAATCAAGCTTCCCAGGACCGGTTTCTGGCATTACAGCCGTCTTCAGCCGGGCTTGCTTGACTCCAGTGGCAAAGTGAGCAAGGGACTCACGTCTGCGCATACCCTGCCAACTTAGGGCGAACAAAGAAAAACCAAAGGTGATGATGGACGGAGCGTTGACAATACAAACACTCACCCCCAGTCAACTGATCTGGGTTTAATCCATCACCGTTCTTTAGCTCACTCCGCCACCCCAGTTCAGACATGGCCATTTGCAAATCAGTCTGACCCTGTGCCTCATGGGACCAGTACAGCCCGAACTGCCAAGCCATGTCTTCCCTGGACAGGAATCAAGCTTCCCAGGACCGGTTTCTGGCATTACAGCCGTCTGGTAAGTCTGGTAGGCTTTTATCATGTGCATAGGTACCCTGTTCAATGTCATTTGGCGGCCCGATCTGGACTTGATCCTTATTAATAGCTGCAACCAGACCCCCCTCTAAGGACAACCGTCGCTCTGCAACTAAAATTTCCTTGTCAATGGCCTTAGCGGCCTGTGAGAGAAAGCAATCTAGTGTGGAGTTCAGAAGGGGCTTTGGAGTGTTCACTCTTTCCCCTATTTGCTTCAATTTAGCCATTGTTTAAAAAGGAAGGAAAAGGGGAGAGCAACACTGTTTAAAGAGAGAGTTAGTTAATTCAGCAGATGGACTTACTTGATCATATGACCAAAGTTCAAATGGCTCCTTGAGTACAGATGTTGCAGAAGTAGGTGCAGTGATAGAGCCAGACCCTGAAGCCAAGAGAGTAGGCCCAGTCCAGCCTCTTCAGGGCTCCGACGGGCGTGGATGGGCCTGCCCCTGTCCCGGGCGCGTCCCGTGCTGCGGGAGCTGAAAAACGGGTTTCAGCACCTCCTGGCACGAAAACTGGACGTTGGTGCCTGCAGGCGCTAGGAGGTATGGGGTTTGAAGTCTCCCGGCGTCTGTGGCAGGATTGCGGTGACTGTGAGCAGCTGCGACTTTGTGAAAAAGTATGGTCTATATCGTATTTCTAGACCGTAGATGGTCTACTCTACACAACATTTCTCTATAGAGGCACACACAGCACAGAAGGCATTGTGAGTGGGTGCTCCACCACCATCTGGTAAGGAAAGGCAATTATGTTAACAGGCAATATTGGGTTGAGAGAGTAGGAGCCCGGTCAGGAAGGACTTTGGGATCTCCGGACAATGTCTTACAAACTTTCATGTCATATAACTATGAAAAACATCTATGCTCACAGGGGTCATTACTCTCAGAACAGTGAAGAGGACAAAAATAGTGGAAACTACGTGTTTGGCACAAAAAGCATGATTTGGTAATCCATGTAGAAAATCTTGCACCAAGTAACCAAATACTGTTAATCCTGAAGTTTCATTAAAGATGTTCTATCTGGGGAAATTTGACGAACCATGCTCATAAATATATGGCTGGTCCCTGTCTGCGGTGATATGATGGGTAGAAAACAATGAACTGCAATAAAGCCCTGAGTATTTACCAGTGACTAAGAATAATTCAAGCATTCCATTCATCAGTTATTGTTATCCACAGTGCAAAGGTTATGCCTAGACATGGGTCCTGTGCTCATTGTGACACAGGAACCAATCTATACATCACTGACGAGGCCTAACTAGGCCGTCACTGGTATCGTGTTGCTTGTGTTCCTGTTCAGAGAGCCCCCCAGCCTGACGATTTAGGCTGGATTGTTATTACTGGCACAGAAATACATCTGATTTAAATATGATTTGTTCCTGTCTGAGGTGCAAGGTAGGCAAAAAAGGATGGATTTGATTTCGGCTCAGGCTAATACCAGTGGCAGAGATTAATTCAGACATTGACCCAGCACGTTTGTGTCTTATGGAATGGGGACTCTGCTCCATTAACATATTTCACTTATGAAAAGAAAACTTTAGGTAGCATTTAATCTGAATTGATAGAAAACAGAGGGTAAAGTTGTTTTAATAAACCCAGTATAGGACAGAGGCCATGCATGAAAATGAGAAAGCCATTAGTGAACTTCATTCAAAGCAGCCTTTGGAGGTGGAGCCAACTGCAACCTTCAATATCTGGGGTTGACGCCTGCCAAAAAGACTAGGTGTGATTAAACTATTTCACCAGATCCTAGTGTTAAACCTGTGTTAAAGCACGAAGACAAAACAAAATGTGTCCGTTAAAAACATCCATGGAAAATGAGGGTGCCTGAAGACTACTGATCTTTCCATGTGCCTTAAGATAAATAGTTTCTAAATTCCCCATGTGGCCATTGGCTTGTCCACTGGAAGGGAAGCACAAGCCAAGCGGCTTGATCATTCAGATATGTACACCAAATGCTATTGACCTTTTGCCTAAATCATCCTGATCAATTAAAACAGTCAAGAAAAAGTCTGTTTCTGTAACTTTGGCCCATCAGTGTTTAGAAATGGAACCAGTATACCGCCATGTACCTTGAATCTTACTGAGATGTGCTCACAAAATTAACATGGCTTAGCTAACAACGCGCTCTAGACAGAGCCAACACATTTTCTTTATTTCCTTGTATAACTGTAGTCCTTCATTTCGTAGAGTATCAAACAACATGTATTTACTGAATACAAACGGGGAACTCCTTGATGGGATGACTTGTATTTTAGAGGGACAATGGTCACTGATCTGTTGCCACAGCAGATCTTGTGGCCCACAAAGATATCATCAAAGTGTAACATGTTCAATAAAATCATTGATTAGCAGGGATGTCAAGTGAGATTAGAAAGGCTGAATGTGTTACTGCCAATGGAGGTGTACCATTGTGTACAGCTCTGAATGAAAACTTAAAAGTTAAATCATACCTTTTAAGACTATCTACAGACAGCATTAGCTGCCTGCCAGTTGCAATGTGATCAACACAAAAATATACAGAAACTGGTTCTAGGCCCTTCTCCTTTAGGCACCAATTGATCAAAGGAATATTTCACAAGTTGTATCTGTCCAATTGGATTATTTGGAGTATTCATTCTTCACTGACCTGCAGACATTTCATAGTTGCAATAGGTGTATGGGTCAAAGTATGGACCTCTTTCATTGCAATGCCTGGGCTAGGACATTCTTTGGACTGCAAAAGTCAGCAGCTGCACGGGAAGCTGGTGCTATTCAAGCATTAAACCTGAACATGTGCTATAATTTACATTCCTGGGGCTAGGCATAGTGTGATCTCCCTTCAAAGCCCAACCGAGCATTGGCAAAATTGAAAGAATGTTGGCCTTTCCGCATGCCTCGTCACCATGTTTGTGAGGAGCACATTTCTTAGAAATGGCCATCATCTTGGAATAGTTTTGGTTCATATTCTTTTCAATCATTCAATCAGGGAAGGAAACCTTAATAGTTTCTCTTGGCATTCGAAAATCTTATAGGATTGTGAAATATTACTTACTTTTGCACTGTGCAATATTATGGGAGGCAGAAAACCATTATATAAAGTGGATGTGTTAGCTGGGATTCCCTAATGGTTTTCAAGCCATGTAAACCCATAGCTATGCTTACAAGGTCTTTTCCTAGGACATGATCTATCGAGTCCCACACATCTGGAGAACTGCCTTTAAAGAGAGCTCAGTAGCATAAATATTCATCATTGATAGACCTGAGAGAACACTGCACTGTTTTGAATGCTACATGCGGGTTCCAATTCTTTAATAAATTTGACTTTGTTAAAACCGCAAATACTTTATAATCTTGTGTTCTTATCTCTCAATGAAAAAAGACAGTGCACCAAAGATGGCTGGTGAAACTTGAAAGAGGTGGGGTAGGAATAACCAACATGTATTGTAGCGAGCAAGCAAGCCCTACTCTCCAAGGAGATTCAGAATGGTGGCATTCCATCTTCACCTACAATTTGCCATTTACCTAATGAAAATATTCTCAATAAAGGGGTAAAACCTGATAATGCAAAATCGCAGGCAGCAGGCAAGAAAACGTCTGTGAATGAGGTATGGCAGAGGCAATACTTCAAACAACATCCTCTCATCCAAAAAGCCTTATTCACCCAAGAAGCCACCTAAGGAACGATCCAGATACATTACCCTATACCTTTCTCCAACCCCAAATCCCTGCACCCACTCAGGGAGGCCAAAATCCACTGCATGTGACCCACTAAAGAACCATAAGCCTTAACAAGTCTCTGCCAGCTTACATTTTCCTCTAGGTTTGTCTGAGATGCGCCTTCTATTGAGGTAGAGGTTCACGCTACATCCTCTAACAATGGAACAGCAGGCAAAGAGGCAAATCATCCACTTTATGTCCTTATGTTTTTAAATTGTCAGGCTTTGGACAATATGAGTTAGTTTTGGAAAGTTGTAGTTGTGCTCCTGATACAAGGACAAGGAAGCTGTTCATCACCCACGGAGGGATCCTCAGTTCAAAGGGGCTCTGCTGCCAGGTCGCACTGCTGGTGGGAGCAGTTCCGCATTCGGCGGCAACTCTGCATGCTCCCAGTGTGCGCTGGACCAAAGATTAAAACCAAACTACTGCCGACCACACCGGGGGACTGCGAGGACCAGCAGCCTCTAGCTTGCACAGCTGGTGCCTCTTCCCCCGGCGGCCACGCCCCCTCATCACTGTTCATTTAACTTTCGCGACACCCGCTCCGCGGGTGCCGCTCACTTACTCTGTTTTGCCGGATTTTAGGACAAGGAAGCTGTTCATCACCCACGGAGGGATCCTCAGTTCAAAGGGGCTCTGCTGCCAGGTCGCGCTGCTGGTGGGAGCAGTTCCGCATTCGGCGGCAACTCTGCATGCTCCCAGTGTGCGCTGGACCAAAGATTAAAACCAAACTACTGCCGACCACACCGGGGGACTGCGAGGACCAGCAGCCTCTAGCTTGCACAGCTGGTGCCTCTTCCCCCGGCGGCCACGCCCCCTCATCACTGTTCATTTAACTTTCGCGACACCCGCTCCGCGGGTGCCGCTCACTTACTCTGTTTTGCCGGATTTTAGGACAAGGAAGCTGTTCATCACCCACGGAGGGATCCTCAGTTCAAAGGGGCTCTGCTGCCAGGTCGCGCTGCTGGTGGGAGCAGTTCCGCATTCGGCGGCAACTCTGCATGCTCCCAGTGTGCGCTGGACCAAAGATTAAAACCAAACTACTGCCGACCACACCGGGGGACTGCGAGGACCAGCAGCCTCTAGCTTGCACAGCTGGTGCCTCTTCCCCCGGCGGCCACGCCCCCTTATTATAATACAACATATAAACCAGTTCAGTCCCTCCCGCAGCGCGGGGCGAAGCCCGGGCAAAGGGCGGGCCCGTTTAAGCCCGTTCAAGCCTGTGCAAGACTGGACTGGGCTACCTCATTTATGGTTGTTCGTTCTATGTTCCTCCCTTCATTTGTTACTGTCAGAGTATTTTAACTTTTATCTCTTATCTTGCTTCTCTTAGCTACACTAGTACTAGTGAGCCATTAACTGATCTATAGTATGTCTCCTCGAAATACTAGAAACACTGTTAAAAAACAGGCTTTGGCCGCTGCCGAAGTCATCGGTCCGATTGACCAATTTATAACTAAGGCTAACGATGCCATCGAGCAGGGTATTATTTTATTAAATCGCCGAGTCTCCCAGGACCTGGCCATAGCGAGACGTTCCTCTATGGGCCTACTGGCCACTGCGGTAACTCCGCTACGTTCAGCAGAACTACCTCTGCCAGTGTTAGTCCACGCCGAGGTAAACACGGTGCCCAGTACAGTGGACCTCTCGGCAACTCTAGATTTGTCAGAATCTCACCTGTCTCTTGAAAAATCCCCACTTATATTTGCCACTCACAGTGCCCCCGATCCCTCTCCAGTCACAGATAGGGGTATACGAGAAGGGGCCATTCCTAAAAGAAAGTCAAAAAGAAGGAAAACTGCTCATTTACAGAACTTCACTACCTTTCCATCCACGACTATCCCCAATACCCTTTCTACTTCACATCTCCCCCTCCAACCTATTAACCTTGTACCAACCCCTGATCAACCATCCTCTCTCATGCTAGCACCTGCAACGATTCTCACCGATGATAACTTAAATCTTAGCAGTTCTAGTAGCTACGATAGCGACAGTAGCCTGGATGACAACGGGAATACAACTAACATCACCTGTGGTAACGATACCCTATTGCTTAATAAAATAGGTGAACTACTTAAGTCGTACCTTATTCCAATTGAAAAGGTATTACATCAGGTGCAAATCCAACTAGTTCAACTAACTCAATTGTCCTCCGCTCCCGACCAAATCAAGACTAGTATACAAATTTCAAATCCTGCTTCAGGGAAACCCCTATCAAATAATAGTAAAATCACTAAGCCTAGCTTGGCAACAACAACGATTTCTCCTAACAACAACACTAACCAAATGTCCGTGCCGAAACCTATTCAAAAACAACCACCACCTGCCCAGTCTAAGCCTCAACCTCCACCGAAGGCACCGAAACTCTTACCACCCAAATCCCTGATCAATTCTAACAAACCAAATGATCAACAGCTTATTCAACAAAAAACCCCTTCTCAGTCTTCCCTTCCCACCCCAGCACCCTCCCATCCGAAGCAACAATTGGTTGGCTTTAACAACATCCCTAAGAACCGAAAGAGAGGGCCCCGTCCGGTACATCTTCCACCTGAGGCATCTCCTTATGTGGTAATTATGACAGGTGTCCCTGAACTCCCCCCCAGTCAAGACGAGCCAATTTGGTCACTCAAGAACAAAGTTATCTACTGGTTGTCCAACAATAGACCCTTACCAACTTTTTTGGACAACAGAGTTACCACCGTTCGTAGAGTACCATGGCTCGGTACTGTGCCCAAAAACATTCAGGGCGACTGCATCATAGTGAACTTTGATGACCCCAATACGGTAGAGCACATTTGCTCCTGGGGCGATCGCACTTCTGCTGAAGGGATAGCCACCCATAACCTGTCATATTTCTACCCCCCGGTTCCACGTCACAACACAGTCCCCCCTTGGAGCTGGACGAGAGTGGGTAACTGGGATGGGAACAGAGACCAAGGTCACTGGGCAGGTTATGGCTCTTCCAACTCAGTCTTTGGACATCCTTCCAACTGGAGAGGTCCACCATTATCCAACAGATATGAATGTCTGGACATGGTTGACTGACCATCAGTTCTCTCCGACAACATCCAAGACACCATAGATACCCAGATCCCCACAACCCATTCTTTAGGCAACAATTGGGTGGCAACACCCAATTATTTTTCCCTGCCCGGTGCTGTCATTGAACCCCTCACTCCACTGTCAAAATCCTCTTTACATTTGTCATCTTCGCAGGTTTGTGTTCTCAGCTCTGCTCCTCCTATTACTTCGGAGGAGATACATATAAGCCTACAAACTAGTTTATCTATATCAACTAGTCTACCTAATAACATTGTCTTTCCCACCACTCCGTCCCCTCACATTTGTGATCTAACACCGCCTGATCACCCCTTGACCTCATATACCCCTTCACCCTCCACTAGGGATCTTGCTATCATGTACTGGAATGTAGCGGGCCTTAGGTCAAAAACACATTTACAACCCTGGATCGACCTGGTTAACAGCCATGACATAGTCTGCCTCCAGGAAACCTGGGCCATTGAGCCGATTCACATCCACGGATTTAAAACCTTTCACATGTCCGCTACTCCATCTGCTCAAGGTAGACACAAGGGCGGACTGGCTATCTATGTCTCGAACCAAATTCTGTTTAGCATGACCGAATTATCTCAGGTGTCCGCAATCTCTCAAATCCTTAAGTTTACTGTTAAAAGCTCTGTTTACTATGTTATAAATATGTATAACAATGTGCCATCGGTTGACAGTGTAAAGTCATTGACGGAAATTACTCTATTTCTGCATGACCAGAAAGCCATAAATGCTCAGTCACAATGTTATTTTGTGTGGGGTGGGGACTTTAATATCTATTTATGTAGTAATTACAACAAAGGTGTATGTGGCCTCCAAGATGAGCATGATTCTCCCATCACCCACTTTGTCCATTCTAGCTTAGGGTCAGCTTTTAATACATCTTTATTCTCACTGGAACTCGAATTTGCGAACGAACTTGTAACACCTGCCGTCGACTTTAAGCCAACATTCCATGGTAGAGGATTGTTGTCAACGATCGACTTTATACTGTGTTCGCAGATTCTAGGACCCAGATTAAAAAACTTTTCTACCGGTACAGACCCTTCTAGTGACCACTTTCCCAATAGTATTACAATAACTTTTACCTTGGTTCCCGTATCTAGCACCAAGTCCAGTATTTTAATGCAGCAATCACTGGAGATGGGTCGAACTAATGGTTACACAGTAAAGTGGTCTAAGATTAACCCCAAAGAGGTCACTGAAAAGGTTATCCAACAAACCCTCTCTCAAATATACACCTGTTTAGATGAGACTTCACCTCCACAGCTGGTTTTGTGTAGTTTTGCAAAGATCCTAGAAACCATGCGGCAGGAACTTACCCGCCATCACAGCATGAAAAAAGATAAAGATAGTCGGGGGTGGTTTGACTCCGATTGTCGTAGGGCCCATAACGCACTCAAACGAGCCCTTCATAGCCAAGACAGGGACACAGTTCAAATTTCATTTTTAAGAAGGCAATATAAACTGGCCATAAAAGCTCGCAAACGTGAAATAAAAAATAACCTTTGGGCTCAACTTCATGAGAGTATAAAATCAAAGGATAGCACGTTATTTTGGCAAACAGTTAAGTCCCCTTTTTTGGCAGACAATACCGCCTCTTCCCATCTAGATGTGGCGGTACCTGCTGAAAAATGGGTAACCCATTTCTCCCAGATATTTGGGGATCCATCACCAACTACTGATGATATCACATCTGGGGAGACCTGTACCAATAGTAATAACATCTACCCAATAGACATTCATTTTGACCTTGGAGACGTGAACACAGCGCTAATGTCTTCCAAGACTGGTAAAGCCCCCGGCCCTGATGGGGTTCCCCTAGATATCTTTGTAAACAACCTCGAATTATGGTCCCCAATAGTAACTCAAGTTATGTCCGCAGCCTCTCAGGTTGGTTTAATCAATTCCTGGTCCACTTCTGTCCTTCTCCCTATCTTCAAGAAGGGAGATAGAGACAATCCAGCTTGCTACCGACCAATTTCCCTCTTGGACTCGCTGGGTAAGGTCGCTGGGAGACTTCTTTTGGAACGTCTCCAGGACTGGGCGAAGGAGAATAAGATAATCACAGACCTCCAGTTTGGGTTCCAAGAGGGATTAGGTACAGTGGAACAGGCTCTTAACCTCACCTTACTTATGGGGAAATATGCTTGGGCCAAAGGTGGCAATCTTTATTTGGTCTATGTGGATTTAACTTCCGCATTCGACTGTGTGATACATTCCAAGCTATGGGAGATCCTAAGCAAACTGGGAGTAGACCCTCCAATCCTGAAGTTCCTCCGAGAGCTCTATTCGGATGCCAAAGCCTGTGTGAGGTTTGGTATTAACGGAGAACTAACGGATTCATTTGGAATCACAAAAGGAGTTAGACAAGGGTGTGTCCTTGCCCCATTCCTATTCAACATCTATACTAATGCTGATAGGGAACAAGGACCTCCCCTGTATAAAAGCTCGCCCGGTTCCAGCACTTCTTTACGCCGATGATTCGGTAATTTTAGCAAGGACGCCCAACCAGCTCCAGCTACAACTTAACAAGTATTGCCAATATATGCTTTCACTTGGTCTTAAAGTCAACAAATCTAAGACCTTTGTAATGCATATTGGTAAGAAAGCCCAGAAATGTAAGTCCATCTATATTGAGAACACTAGGCTAGATAGCGCTAGGTACTATCCGTACTTAGGAATTCTCATTGACTATCAAATGTCGTGGAAACCTGCCATATCTAGTAGAAAACTGCAGCTTCAGCGCACAACATCAGCACTAACCTCATTCTCAAGGAAACTGGGCAAGCCCGCTCCTGCAGCAATATTGCAAATCTATCAAGCTAAATGCATCAGTGTGGCTACCTACGGAGCGGGTGTATGGGGCTATGCCCCTGTCCAAGAACTCCAGGTAGTCGAAAATGACTTCCTGAAGTACATATTAGCTCTACCCAGAAGTGCCTCCAATTACGGTAGCCATATGGAACTCGGTTGGGAGTACCTATCTGACACCATAAGGTATCAACCGATTCTCCTGTGGCACCGTATATGGACCAAGGAACAATGTCTCCTAACTCGGTCACTAATAACGGACTGCCTCACCTTGACCCATTGGAAAAAGATTCCTTGGCTGTTGTATGTATATAAATTTCTGAATGATTTGAACTGCCTAGAGTTTTTTATAAACCCTACTTCACTCTTGACCATATCTAGAAAGTCTTTAAAGAAGCTATGTGTCTCGCATCTGAGTGATCTATGCTTGTGCGCTGAAATCAGCAAGCAGTCGACTATCCATCTAATGTCGATTCAATCCTCATATGGCCTGCAACCCTACCTGTCTTTTTACTTGTCTAACCATGACAGATATGTTTTAACTCGTTTTAGATTTAACTCTTTCTACCGCCTTGTCTCATTTCCTATACCCTCAGATTGGTCACGTGAATTGGCCAAATGTCCCTGTGATGACTGTACCCCTCAGTCTATGTTACATGCAACTTTATTTTGTACTTTTTATGAAATTCCGCGCAAACGTTGGTTGGTCCCTTTGCTTAGATCACTAGGACTGAGAAGATGCAGACCTGCCCTCCTGGCACTACAATGCTTAGACTCTCCTTATGTTGCAAAAACAGTTGCTTATTATTTAAAAGCTTGTATCAAAATTCGGTCTAACCTCGCGGCGTCTGCACAGTAAATATTATTTTTATACTGTTGTTATAAAGAAAACTGATTTTATGCCAAAACTGACATATTATTGTACATAGCAGCCAACTACTATATGAAGAACAAAATGTTGTAAATAACTGTATATGTATTGTACGATTTACTTTTATGATTGTAAATTCAATCGAATAAAGTTACTTTTGAATTGAATTGAATTGAGTTAGTTTTGGTCCCAAACCAACATCTGGAGAATCAGTATTAAGGTTGGTATTCTGCAGAAATAGGATTCAGCTATGAAATCTAAAGTTGTGATGAATCACTCCTACCATTGCACTCTAGGTCTTGTAACAACAAGTGATGACTACGGTCATGATATATGATTTTTTTACAAATTAGTCCACGCTGTGAATTCAATAGATTTATGCAGAACAGGGTTTGATGCTGTTCATCCCATGGGGGAGGGGTCATTACTTACGAGTACATACCAACGAGGGCACCCCACTGGCCACAAATGTAAGTTACTATTTGAAACAATTACTCAAAGTCTTTAACCTATATGTGTGGATATATAAATGATTAGATTTATTCATAAAAAAATGTATTTGCTGCACAAAACATCAAAATAAGAACATTAATTTAACTAGGTCTTTCGTTAATCAATTAGACACAACAATAACCAAACATATCAAAAGACAATTATATTCCCCCACATATGAAGTGCAAATTATAGTTCCCAGTTTGCAATGTGTGACACCAGGAAGAGATTTCAATAGAAACACTGTATTTTCTTTCATGGCATAACTTAACTTCAGGAGAGTTGACAAAACTGCGTTGATTTCCTTACATTTAAATCAAATTAAACTTCAGGTAAAACATTCATGGAGGTGGCGATTGATTGATTAATGTAAGTTTGTGCAATACCTGGTTATGGGGACAGAAACTGGAAAGACAATTATAGAAAATACTTATCAAATGTAAAAAAAAAATAGCAGCCGCTGCCACTATCTCCCTAACATGTAGTTGTTCAAATCACTACTGACATTGCCCACTTAAAAATAGTGATGTCTTGTGGAAAGAGAACAAGAGTTGCACAATCTTTGAATAAAGAATGTGATGAGAGGAGGAGCTTGGCGGGCATCCGAGATGGCCGCTTGAGCACAGCGCTCTCCGGACCCTCGCCGCTCCCGACAATCTATCCTGGCTGAATCCTGATTTCTTGCAAGAATTCGTGTAGGGGACGTTTGGCTGATCACCCTGGCACTTTTCAGAAATCGATTTGGATCTCGTCTTCCTGAGTTATGGTGCTCTGAACTTTTGGGCTCCGCCCTTGAGGTGCGCCCGGGACGGGGTGCGGTGCTGTAGCCGTCCTGCAATTGAACAACAACGGCAGGAGATCTGGCCTTGTGGGTCCCCCCTTCCTAAGTTTCGGTTTCGATTCCGTTCAGACTTGGGCCACGGCTGTGGATGTCGTGTTGCGACTGCGATTTGGAGGCAGACCGGCTGTTGGGCTTTCATCTGACCTATTTGCTGGTTTGGCGACCTCTACCCGAGTGGTGGCCCCTTTTTCTGTACTTTTGATTCTGTACTTTGGGTGTCGGGCCCGTCGAACCTGGTGGCTTGTCCTGTGACGCATCTTCAAAATGGCGGGCAGAGGGGACAGGGAGACGCGCAAGACGAAAACACCTCTGCGCGGAGCTCCAGTTCAATCCAATGTCATGGACCGTTATACCCATTCTAAGGGGTCCCCCGGAGCTGCCCTGCCTGGTTCTAGTATTGCGTCCGAGCGACTTTTGGAAGAATCGGCGGAGCCCTCCTTACAGGATATCATGGGCGCCATCTCGGGTGTGAGGGAATCCATCGGCCTACAGTACGAGGCCTTGGCCCACAAGCTTGACACCGTGGCTATTGAGGTGAATCTGATTCGTGCTGATCTCGGCAAGACGAATGAGAGGGTACAATCACTGGATATTAAATCCTCTAGCCTTACGAACGATGTCTCGGAGCTCCAAACAGAGATTGGGAACCTCCGTCGGGGGAACGACTTTATGACCCGTCGCCTGGAGGACTTTGAAAACAGGGCGCGTCGCTGCAATGTTCGCCTGGTTGGTGTACCGGAAAACCCTGAACCCCACTCGGTGGATCTCCTGGTTGAGGATCTGGTCTTGAACCATTTGGCCCCTTCTGGTCTCACGAAATTTTTCACGGTGGAACGTGCACATCGTGTTCCAGGGGGCAAAGTCAAGCCGGGAGCCCCGCCGAGACCCATTGTAGCGAAGCTTTTTCATTATAGGGACCGGGACGCTATCCTGCAGGCCTCGCGGGTGAAGGGCCCGGTGGCCTTTGAGAATGCTACGGTGAACTTTTACCCGGACTTTTCCCAACAGGTTCAGAGACAACGTATGGAGTTTCGTGGTGCTAAGAAACGTCTCCGGGATCGGGGCCTACGCTACGCCATGCTTTTTCCCACTAGACTCCGGGTTGAGTACAATGAACATACCCTTTTCTTTGATCGGCCAGATGCTGTTAATGACTGGCTGGACTCACTGCCTGAACGTCCTCCTGAGACAGACTCCGCCGCTCACCCTGGCGGTGCCGAAGGTGGTGTGGAGATCTAACTGTTCGGCTCTTTTGTTTTATTTTGAATACTTTCTCAGGGGTATTGGCCGGCGTCCCTCTACATTGTGATAATTCTGTCTTTTCGTTGGGTTTTTTGTTCTTGCTGAGGTCGGGGGGTGGATGGAACGGAGACCTTTCCTCCTCCGGGGTCTTTGTGTAGAATAGGGGTTCTTGGGCGACAGGCACACTGCAGGTTGGGGTGGCTCTTTAGCTTTTTGCAGGGGTGCAGGGTGGGGGGTGTTTCTCTTCAGTTGGGGGGAGGGGGGTTGGGAAGTTTTTTCTCTTCTGTGTGTTGTTTTCAAGGCGATCTGCTCCTGTGTTTGCTGCTGTTTCTGATGTCTAGCTCATGGACGAGGGGTTTTGGCTCGGGTGGTTGGGATGGGGGGTAGAGGGTTGAAATTTCTTTCCTGGAACGTTAATGGCCTGGGAGATCGTATTAAGCGCAGTGTGGTCTTAAAATGTATACGACGTTTGTCACCGGACATTGTTTTCATGCAAGAAACCCATTTGATTGGTAATGTTTGTTATGCAATGAATAGATGGGGCTACCGCCTTGTGGCGCACTCGGGGTTTACCTCCGGCTCTAGGGGGGTGGGTATTCTTGTTCGAACCTCCCTCCCCCTGGCTATTGATGAGGTGATTCATGATGACCGTGGGAGATATACTGTCCTGGTGGGTAGGTATGAAGGCCGTACCCTGTCTCTCTTCAATGTTTATGTTCCCCCGGGTTTGCAGGCCTCTACTTTTACTGACTTGGGCCGTGTTCTGTTGGATCTCCCTGATAGCGCTCTCTTTCTTGCCGGTGATTTTAATTCGGTGCTCTCCGGCCTTCACGATCGCCATCCCCCTAGAGATACCCCGCTAGCTCAGCAGTGGTTGGGTGGGTTTTTAGACACCTTTGGCCTTGTGGACTGCTGGCGACTGTTGCATCCGACTCAACTCCAATATACCTTCCATTCTGGGGCCCATGGCAGTCTGTCCCGGCTGGATTATTTCCTGATGCCCGCTGCCCAATCATCGGCAGTTCGTGAGATTTTACACTTGCCGAGGGGTATTTCTGACCACTCGCCGCTTTGGCTTCGTTTCGAGGTTGGGGTAGAGGCGGCGGGCCGAGTGGCTCCCATTAACCCTTGGTATCTTTCCTCCCCTGAGACTCGTACCCTCTTGCTCAAGTCCATGGATTCATATTTCCTGGAAAATGAGGGGTCGGTCTCTTCGGCTGTGTCCCTGTGGGAGGCTTTTAAAACTGTGATTCGTGGACAGGCCCTTTCCTTGATTGTTGAAGCTAAGAGGGCGGGGAGGAAGGAGGTAGTGGACCTTGAGGGGGAGATCTCTGCTTTGGAGGACGAGTTGGAATCTGGTGTCACGCCTGACAAACTCCATGCCCTGGGTCTAAAACAGTTTGCATATAAATCTTTGGTCACTGACGCTGCAAAGGTGATGTTTCGTGAGCAGCAGGGAAGACTGTACGATGTGGGTGACAAAGCGGGCAAACTCCTAGCGTGGTTGGACAAGAAAGAAAGAGTTAATCGTGTGGTGCCCGTGATTCAGTCTGCGAGTGGTGAGAATGTGATAGATCCGACCGCCATCGTCGATCGTTTTGCGGAATATTTCCGTGTGGTATATGCCCCCGTGTCCGTGAGAGATATTGCCGACTCCCGCCTTCTTCTGCGTGATATCGCCTTGCCCTGTGTCACCGACCTGGACCGTGTTGCTTTGGACTCCCCTTTTACGAATGATGAGATAGCCAATGCAGTTCGATCGCTCCGTTCGGGCAAAGCATTGGGCCCGAACGGTTTGCCTATTGAGTTGTATAAGTTATGCCCCGATAAGGTGGCGCCGTATCTCCGCGCCATGTTTCTAGAAGCTCGTGAGCGGACCATGCTTCCCTATGATCAGCGTCTGGCGACAATCGTCGTCATTCCCAAAGAGGGTAAACCGCGTGACCTCTGTTCCTCGTATAGGCCCATATCCCTATTGAATGTTGAACCTAAGGTGTTAGCTAAACTTTTGGCGACCCGTCTCCTTACGGTTCTTGGGGAGTTGGTCCATCCGGATCAGTCTGGCTTTATCCCGCATCGCAACACTGCTCTGAATTTACGTCGGCTCCACGGCGCGCTGGCGAGGGCGGGGCTTTTGACTGAACCGGCCATTTTGGCGTCCCTGGATGCCTCCATGGCCTTTGATACTGTGGAGTGGCCCTATCTATGGGCGACGCTTGAGAAATTTGGATTCGGGTGCGAGTTTATTAGCTGGGTTAGGCTGTTGTACGCGGAACCTCTGGCGCAAGTTGTAGTGAACGGTAGAGTGTCGGCCCCCTTCTCCTTGGGCAGGGGTACCCGTCAGGGTTGCCCCTTGTCCCCTTTGTTGTTCGCGCTCGCTCTTGAACCGTTGGCGGCCTGGCTCCGTTGGGAACCGTCCCTTAAAGGTATTCGTTGGGCCCCGGATTTCGAAGACCGCGTCTCGCTTTATGCGGACGACATCCTTTTGTATCTTACTTCTCCTCGCAAGTCTTTATCTGTTCTATTTGACGTTCTCGCGTCCTTTGGCGCTAACTCAGGCCTTGTCATCAACTGGTCTAAATCCTGTGTATATGTTTTGTCTGGTATTTTGCCTCCGTTGCCGAGTAGACTTCCTCTTCAGGTGGTCCGGGATGGTTTCAAATACTTGGGGGTTTTTGTTACCTTGGATCCTTCCCTTCGTTTTGATCGTAATCTCCTTCCCCCGTTGCTTAGGCTCCGTTTGGACGTTGCCCGCTGGCGCAAACTTCCCCTGTCTCCGCTGGGTCGGGCGGCCCTGTTTAAGATGATGTCACTACCGCGGTTTCTCTACGCTCTCCAGAATTATTATGATCCTATCCCCAAGACCTATTTTCGGGAGATTGAGAGTCTTCAGAGACAACTTATTTGGGATGGGCGACCACGCATTGCTCTCGCGAAACTTTCTATCCCATGGTACGATGGGGGCATGGCGCTCCCCGACATTAAGAGATACTACTGGGCTTCCCATCTATCCGCTATTAATCACGCTATGTTCTCTCCGGGTCGTAATCCGGCGTTTGAGATGGATAAATTTCAGCTTCCGGGAGGTGACTTTAATAGAGTACTTTATTCTCGCTCCGCTGGGCGCCATCTTGTGGGGCCTACTTTGACTGCTTTGACTGTGTGGCGTGCTGTGAATGTGAGCCTGGGCTGGGAGGATCGCTTGACGTTGGCAACGCCGCTTTATGCTTCGGAACGTCTGGGCGGTCTTTGGTCTTCCAAGGGTTTTGACCGCTGGGACTTGATTGGGATTTCCAAAGTGGGGGATGTATATTCTAAGGGTTCTGTGCGGCCGTTTCAGGCCCTCCAGGCTGACTATGGCCTGAGTAGTCGGGAATTCTTTCGTTATTTACAGATCAGGCACGCTTTGGTTTCGGTGTTTGCCCCTGGTGAGATTCCGCCTGACTCTTCCCCACTTGAAGACCGTATCCTTGACGGACATCTTCCTGATAGCACTATCTCCCTGATTTATAAAAAGTTGATCAACAATCGGACTGACTTATTGGCCCGGCTTCGGGAACAGTGGATGGGGGATGGGTTGGAACTTGATGATGAGGATTGGCAATCGGCCCTCTCCTCTCCGAAGGAGGTGGCTATACCGGCTCGACTCCGTCTGGTCCAATTGAAGATCCTTCATCGGGTGTATGTTACGGGACCGCGACTCATGGTGATGGGCTTTTCCTCCGATGGCCTGTGTAAGCGTGGATGTGGTTTGCGTGCTACTTTCCTGCATATTCTTTGGGAGTGCCCGATGGTAGCTGCTTATTGGGTGGCCGTGCTTGATCTGATGACTGTGGTGACGGGGGTGTCCTTGCGACCGGAACCTCGTCGCTGTCTTTTGAATGTTTGGGAGCCCACGGACTATTCGGTGGCGCAGACTAGATGGGCCACCCTGGGCTATATGATCGCGAAGCGAGATATTGCGCAACTCTGGTGGGCCTCCAGGCCCCCCGCCCTCTCGCAATGGGAGGATAATATGGACTAGTCCATGTTCCGTGAGAAAACTGTTTATGTGGCCAGGGGTAGACCCAGGGCATGGGTAAAGGTGTGGGGTCAATGGAACGAATACCGTGGCGACATTTGTACTCCTCCCCTTGTGGATACTGTCGAGATTGCCCTATCTCCCTAGGCTGGCGTTCCCGGAATCTTCATATAGGGACTGAGCCGGTGTCCCCGGCTCTTCCCCCCTTCCTCGTCCTGATCTCTGCCCCCCTCCCCCCCCCCCCGCTCCATGCTCCTTAGTGCTTCGGATATTATTACTGTACCTCCGCAGCTGTCCCCCCCCTTGCGTCCCTTGGGCTGACCTTCAGTACTACACTCTCGCCTTTTTGTGTGTCTGTTCTTTTATATATATAAAACCTGTTTTGGTCCTGTATATAGTGTGGAGTATTGCATTGTTGATTGACGGTTACCTTTGCGGGCTTATGTGCTATGTCTCTTCTCCTTTTTAGCGGCTGGCCCGTGTGGTTGTAGGCCCATCCTTGTACATTTCTGCTTGCTCAAATAAAGGTTTTTAAAAAAAAAAAAAAAAAAAAAAAAAAAAAGAATGTGATGAGACAACCTCTTACGACAGTTTCAAAAATCACCGAAATATACTTCGGCTGTGCCACAATTCACCCACCAGAAGTGTCTGTCTTCAAAGAAATATTGAAGACTCAATGCTGTAAAACTGCAGCTTTTCAGTGACAGAGAACTGACTTCATCACGCAGGGTTTCTGCAGGCATCGATCGCCCTGTAAGACCAAATTTCATCAGCTTCATTCCATGGTACTGACATCTCCCTTATGAAAATCAAGGACTGTAAAAAAGTTTGTCCTACGTGAGAAAGATTCCCGCATATACGCCTTAGGCTTTCCATCACTGTCTGTCTGCTCCGAAAGAGTGTTGAGCAGCAAGGCACTTCAGGCATTACTTAGGAAGTGTGAGACTGACACAAAAAATATTACGCCTCAGATAAATGAAGTTCGTGTACTAGTTCGTACTATTAACAAAATGACAGAGAAAGTGGCACCCCTTCAGATAGAGAAATGCACAGCAAAAGTTATGTGGCCTCTCATTGCCCATAACAGTAACACACCTGTGACTATCGACACCAAACAAACAACACTTGATACAATAGATAATGCAAAGTAAAAGCATGTTCGCACAGAACTACTTGCGTGCATGCTTTAGGGATGTTTGAAAGCTGGGCTTGTCCGGTTAGGCTCACACATTAGGAACGTACCCAGTATCTTTAGAGAAGACAAAAAGCTCAGGGGCGGTTTCAGTAAATTCTCAATTACTGCTCCCACTATTGGATGTTTTTCAGTATTGAAACTGAAAATTATTGAGGATCTGGAAAGTGTATTTTGTATCTCAGTTGCCCTATAACAAGCAAAAAATGCCCTAGAGAACCTAAGCAAAGCCACTGCTGAATTCCACTCCACAGAAACCAAAAAGATAGCTGGAAGGTTCACTAGTGACATTAAGGAAAAGGCTTGCAACGGGCCCCCAAACAGGATCTCCTACATCCTTTTCATGAAGGTGTCGCCGTCATGGAAAGGCTGTCTCACAGCCTGCATCATAATATGGTGGACGGAGCCTGCTAGGCACTGCCACCAGTTAATGCATGCAGACTGCTCCGCCAGGCAATCGGTCCGATTGCCTGTGGCGGTTCCGTGGCAGATGGTCTTTCCATCCTCCACGGTCGCAGTCTGGATCCCCCCCCCCGCCATTGTAATGTGGTGGAGGAAATTTGCGGTCCGATGGCGGAAGGACCGCCACCGCATGGCTGACGGTCCTTCCGCCATCGTAATGATCCCCTGAGTGTGGTGGATATGTGACTTGTCAATTAACAATTTTTTAACATGATGCTATCACTTTGGAACTTAAAAGGTTTTCGAATTGTAATACTGCTAATGTGGTCTATTGTACATGGTGTACCAGCCCTCTAATCTATATTTTACAAACAACCCAGCAAGTAAAGGCACAAATTGGATAACATCAAAGCAGAAATTGTTGTGGAGTAACCACTGTCCCCCCAGGTATCATACTACACCGAGAAGCAACACATGGCCAGCGATATGAGATGAGACATGAGATGGCAAGTACTGGATGTGGCTAAGGTGCCTGAGAGAGGAGAGGATCTTTCTTTCATCCTACAAAAGTACTTTTTTAAAAAATATATATTTTTATTAAAAGATTAAGCAAAGAAAACTGTGTTGACAGCAGCATCTCTGACTAAAATATAAAACAAAGTCCCATCCACCGACAAAGTCCCATCATGATAGTGACAGAGTGACATTGGATCATTGTACCAACAATACAAGGAGCAACAGTAAGATCTCTACCTTCAGCATTACGAGACCTCATAATTAGTATCCACCAGAGTTTCACAGAGCTCCCCCTATAGGCTTCCCATTTCCCTAAGATTTTAGTCCATTTATTTGGATAGGCCCTCCCCACATAGACCACCCTCTCAGCCAGTATGCACAAATCCATGTCTCTCTTCTTGTCCATCAAACGGGGGCTTAATTTACATCTAAACATTCGAGCTGCATTTCGATTGGCAACCATCAGTCCCAATGTGAGCCAAAGCCAGTCCATAAGATTGAGGTCAGTTTCAGACCAGACATTCAGAAGGCACCACTTAGCCGACAGAGCCAAATCACTCACTACAACATTATTACAGCAAGATAGCACCTTCTCCCAGTAATGTTGGAGCAGTGGGCAGCTCCACCACATGTAGAACAAGCATTTGCAATGCAATAGGTCTCGCATTTTAAAAACTTTGACACTTTTATTATTGCAGGTTTTTTTACAAACAAAAGGCAAATTGTCATTTACAATACCAATAGCTTCAAAGCTCGCAATTGCGAGACCTATTGCATTGCATATGCTTGTTAGGTACTATTGTTGCTGCTACCGGTTTAGAAAGTTGCCCAGATGGCTTGAGCTTGGTTGCCAGAAATGCTGTTGCAGACATCTTTCTACAAGATTCAGCCGTTTATAAAAATGAAGTGGATGGGCCGAGGGACCCATTAATGCACAATCCACCTATTAACAAACACCCAGCATGCTCTCTCCTATAATTGGAGTACAACAAATATGAGTGATCCAACAGACTTTCCACTGATAAAGTTTTTTTTTTATTTCACAAAATTTTTTTATTGAGAGAGATAAGTGAGCATTACAATAATGAGCATATATCAGACATGGTTCAAGTATCATCAAAAGCATAAAGTACCGGGAACAGAGGGGGGGATAAATTAAATGAATTATAATACAATACAATACAACTAAGAAGGGAAAGAAAAAATAGGCATTGCATCAATACATTTTCAAGTTACACACCCATGAGGGATGCTAGATAATCATACAACTTATTGAGTGCAGTATCTTGGCTAAAGAGGCAATACTAGCTATGACAAAGCGTAGACAACGGTTAAGCTGGTAGGTATTGATGGGTTCTCTTGGGGAGGGAGCATGTGTGCAACAGATACTCAAGGCGGTTTGAATAGGTCAAAGTGAGCGTCGAGCGAGGACCAAAGTTTCCTATAAGGGGGCCGCCAGGGCGTAGCGGTAAGCGCTATATTGTCGGCTCCCCTGAGGTTCGAGACCCAGTTGAGCCAGTGGGGGAAAGAGGCTTTGCCGGTGTCTTTCCAATTATTTAGTACGATTTTAACCGCCGCTGTTAGAAGTAAATCAAGTAGGGTTCTGTCATTTTCATTGAGGGTGACAGCTTTGGTAAAACCTGAGACTAAGGTTGCAAATTCTCTTGGTAGCGACACATGTAGCACCTTGTTAATGAAGTCGAAGACTCTATCCCAGTAGCTGGAGACACAAGGGCATTTAAATATTAGATGTTCAAGGTCCCCACCCTCCGCCATACAGTTCCAGCAGGAGTCATCTTCTTTGATGTTGTGCAAGAAGAGTCTCCTGGGGGTCCAAAAAGCTTTATGGAGAAGCCAGAATTTGGTTTGGGATAACGTAGGGCTAATTTTGTGTCGTGTGGTAGACTCCCATATTCTGGCCCACTCCGCTTCCGAAGTTGGTGTGGAAGAGTATGAGTCCCAGAAGGACTGTGTGGATGTTGTCAGTTTGGTGATCTGTGGGCGGATCAGTTTGTACATTCTGGACACCTGATGACCCAGTCTATTAATTGTGTGAAGGTAGCCAGGGAGGGAGGGGGCGGTGTCGTTCAGATCTGCTTTTGAGAGTGCCACTTTGAGGTTTAAGAAGTAATAGAAATCTATGGCCTGGAGTTGAAACTTATTTTGTAGCTCGCAGAAAGGAAGTGGCGACGAACCATCAAATAGCTGGTGAGGGAAATGTACACCCTTCTTTATCCAATCAGGATTATTCAGTGGTTTCCCTTTGTATAACAGTTTGGGATTGTGCCACAATGATTCCCACTTTGACTTACAATATTGGTGGGATAAGAATTTGCTGACATGCAGGATGGCATCCCTCGTGTGTCTGAAAATGGTACCTGAGGATACAGTGGGATGAGGTTTGGCAGTGAGGAGGGCGGAGGGGTTAAGGCCCAGAAGTAGGGATTTTTCCACCGACAGCCATACCGGGGTGTAGTCTGTGTGTGGAGTCAGCCAAAATGACCCTTGTCTGGCTAAAAATGCAGTTTGATATAGTTTAAAATCAGCCAGATTGACGCCTCCTAGGGATTTATCAAGCCGTAGTTTTTTCAGGCTAATTCTGGCTTTTTTCCCTTGCCAAAGGAAAGAGGAGATCGTCTTATCTAGTTTGGAGAGGAAATCTTTGGAGAAGGTGAGGGGTAGCATAGTGCTCAGGTAGTTGATTAGTGGTGATATCATCATTTTTATGGATTCCACCCTTCCCCACCAAGTAATAAATCGTGGGGACCAGCCGTCAAGGATTCTTTTGACTTTATTCAGTGTCAGGGTTTCGTTGTGTTTGATGGTACTCAATAATTTATCTGTAAACTCTATCCCTAAGTATTTTATAGCATCTGTTTGCCAAGCTAGACCTGAGTTGCCAAGGACTTCTTTGGTGGTGAAGATGTTTAGTGGTTAAACTTCGGATTTGTCCTTGTTTAGCTTGTATCCCGACAAGTTCGAGTATTTGCTGATTGAGGACATAAGACCCTCAATTGACTTGGTCGGGTTTTCTGTCGCAATCAATATATCGTCAGCATATGCTGCTAATTTTACCTGAGTATCTCCGAAGGAGACTCCCTGAATGTCCTCATTCCTTTTGATGTCAGTTAGAAGGGGCTCGAGTGCCAAGAGGAAGAGTGCCGGTGAAAGTGGGCAACCCTGTCTGGTGCCTTGGTAGAGGCGAAATGGGTTGGAGAGGGTGCCATTGAGTGCTATTCGAGCCGAAGGGGAGGAGTAAAGGGCCATCACTATAGTGATGAAAGATTGACCTAGATTGAATGACCGCATACAGTGTTGAAGAAAAGACCATGACACCTTATCGAAGGCCTTTTCAGCATCCAGGGTGATCGCGACCATCGGGGATTGGCAGTTGTTAGCCTTCTCTAGAATATGGCACAGAAGTCTGGTATTGTCATTTGACATCCTGTGTTTTAGGAAGCCAACTTGTGATGGGCTTATTAAGTTTGGAAGAACCGCGTTAAGGCGGTTTGCCAGGATCTTGGCATATATCTTGCAATCAAGATTTATCAACGAGATGGGACGGTAGTTTTTGGTGTGGAGATGGTCTTTCCCTTCTTTAGGGATTACGATTATGGTGGCCTCACTCATTGATGGAGAGATACATCCACTGGATGCCGTAGAGTTGAGAACAGTTTGGAGCGTAGGGGTTAGTTGGTTCTCAAAGGTTTTATAAAAAGAGGCAGTGAAGCCATCTGGGCCGGGGGCTTTGTTATTCTTTAGAGATTTGATGGCTGCTGTAATCTCTGTTCTACTGATGGCGGATCCTAATCGTAGTTTGTCAGTTTCTGATAATTTAGGGAGATCGAGAGATTCGAGATAGTCGGTGCAAGCTGCTATGTCCAGCGGCTTGTCACTCTTGTAGAGCTCTTCATAGAAGGTTTTAAATGTATCTAGGATTTTAGCCTGATTGGTGTGGGTAATATTTGCGGAGTCTTTTATTGATGATATGGTCGACAGTTTTTGCTTATGTTTGAGATATGAAGCTAGTAATTTACCTGCTTTATTTCCTTCGCAAAGTCTCAAGGCTTTGAAGCGATTAATCCAAACGCCCGCTCTTTTACTCGTTATGGCATTATATTCATATTTCTTTTTGGTGAGGAGGTCGAGGGGTGTGTGGTTTTGGAGGTTGGATTTGTGCTGGGCTTCTAGGGTTCTGATATCTACTTCGAGTTGTTCAAGGTCTTTGTTTAATTTCTTATTGGTTTTAGCTCTAATGTTTATAATGACTCCACGGATTGTGGCCTTAAGAGCATCCCAAAGAGTGTTAGGCGTGGTATTCGCGGTGTTGTTTAGGAGTAAATATTCTTCAATGGCGTCTGCTATCTTAAGTCTGTCCTCTGGACTGGTTAGGATTTCGTCATTAAAGCGCCATCTTCTAGGTGGACGGATCGAGCGGGAGCCTGCAAGTTTGGTGTGAATGCATGCATGGTCTGAAACCAGTTTTGGGGCAATGCCCGTTTCTTCAATCAGGTGTGCGAATGATGTGGATATCAAGATAAAATCAATACGCGAATAGGAATTATGTGGAGCAGAGTAGAAGGTGTAGTCTCTCCCATCAGGGTTCTGGAGTCACCAGGAGTCCTTAAGGCAGTAGCGCTCACAGAGGCGTAGAAGGGCCTCATGCGACCGTGAGGGTTGGAATGAGCATTTGGATTGTCTGTCTAAGTCAGGTCTCTCGGGTCCGTGAAGAATCTTGGGCGACCGTTCATCATGATCCTGAACTTAGCCGGTCCTGCGAAAGAGAAGGTGATGTTCTTGGATCTAAGTTTGGGTCGGAGGTCCAGGAAATCTTTGCGCACATCCATCGTATCTTTAGAGAAATCCTGCGTGAAGATGATCTTGTGGCCTTCCCAAATAATGGAGTGATTTTTCCTTGCATACTGGAGAATCTGTTCGGCGTGTTGAAATCTAAGCGGTTTGCAGATCATTGGTCTTGGACCTTTTGCATGATTGCTCGTGAAGGTAGGGATCCTATGTGCCCTGTCCATTTCGAGGCCATGTTGGAACTCAGACTTGGTAATCATGGGGATCCATGACTCTAGAAAGGCCACGCAGGAGTCGGCATCTTTTTCCGCATTTTCCGGTATACCAAAAATTCTGACGTTGCCCCGTCTGTTACGGTCCTCCAACTCCGCGTTGTGGCGTCTGAGGGCGTCGGTGGTGTTTTCCAGGCGCTTTATTCTGGATGTTGACTGTCGCGACAGGTCCTCCACATCGCTAATCCGTTGTTCTGCGGCTCCCAGGCCTGAATTCAGAGCACTCATGTCGGCTCTAATCGCAGTTAGTTCAAGTTGCATCGAGTCAGTATTAGCTTTGGTTGATTTGGAAATATCCGTAAGGTCTGACAGCTTCTTTAAAATCATCTCCATCGTGGCTGCCATGTCTGCTTTGCTTTTGATGGGTGAGTCGGAAATTAGAGGCTCTGGTTTCACTTTTTTGGGGTTGTTTCTGTCTTCTCTGTTAGCCATTGTGTTAGGGAAGTTTGGCACTATTCACCCCGCTGATGATGTGTAGAAGGAGCTTAAGATAAGAGGACCATATATCAATTGCGATGGGGCAGTGGACAGGACAGGAGCCAGGCGCACAGGATCGAGGGCAGATTAACACGATCGTTGGCGCTGGTGTGTGAAGATTATGTGATCGTTATCAACCTCAACAGGCAAGGAAAGAGCTAATAGAGCATCAGTGCAGGGGACCGCCTCCACATGGCATTCACATCAACTCTCCAGCCACTATTCCCTAAGATGACATAGGTGAGAACACTTGCCTTCTGGGGTCATATGCTGGCAAATGCTGGCCGAGATATTGCCTCCTGACTTGATTTTCGCCGGGTTGTTAAGGATATCAGCCAATGCGTGCTCTCCCTGTGTTCAGTTGTATAGGAACTTGATTGGCAGAGAACCCTTCATTTTTGCCAAACATCAGTGTCCTAGTCAAAATTTGAGTAAGCGCTGGTAGATCGCTACAGCTCATGCCAGGAGAAGTGTCCTTTTATTTGCCTGCTCCCAAATCAGTCGGTGAAGGTGCTCGCATAGCCGGAGGAGCCGCCATTTTAGGGTCAGGCAAGGCGCGCTGAATAAGTTACTGGTGCGGGCAGTTAGGCGGTAATCCTCACCATAAATGAGCAGAGTTATATGGCTGTGGATCGGTTCATGTTCCCTCCGCTGGTTCAGACCTGCCCTGCAGAAGTCGGGCGCGACGGTAATGCTTCCCGTCAGGCGAAGTCGTCATGACATCGAGGCGCCATTTTACCTCATCCCGATGTCGGCGCGTGGAAGGGTGAAAAAAGCAGCGTAAGTCCGCAATTGCAGGTCGGACAGCCCCGTTCAGGGAACCGGAGTGTGCCCCATGTCTTTAGGCATTGAAATCCGTGAACAGCAGGCGTAGCGCGACCCAGTTATGGTGCGAAAGGGATCGAGATCATCTCCTGTAGAGCGGAGCTCCAGGTTAGGCGGCCATCCCCACTGCCGTCCAAGCCACGCCCCCCTTTCCACTGATAAAGTTTACTGGTGCCCCTCCAAAGCATGATGACCAAGCAGCGACCACTGCCAGTCTCGATACAGCTTGGTGAAATGGACACTAACTAGTCACCTCCCACCGTGGGTAGGATGCACCCTTGATCCGGCAAACCTGATCCGCGGGGCAGCACCAAACTGGCGCGCACCTGTGATGGACTCAAAGATGTGGAACCCTTAGGGAGTTAAAGTACAGGGTCAGCGAAAAGGGCGGCATAGAGAGTGAATGCGAATTCTTGTGGCAGGAATTTAAAAACAGTGTTGTCTTTTGAATCTAGGAAAGAATGGGAAGGTGTTTGGGTGGAGCCTTTACTCACGTAAGGCAGAAACTCATTTATGGATTATACCTTAAGTTTGAAAATCGTTCATAATATGTGCACTCATTTACTACGAACTTGCATACATTAACGTGCTGGTTCCCCATTGTACAAAAACAGAATGACATGCACACGATGTGCGTTACTTTCACACCTTCTACATCACCAGCTTAAAGAAATATACTTATTTAGTGACCTATTGACAAAGCATCTACACACGTGCCTATCAAATAACCCGTGCTCCAATCAAAGGGAAATCTAGCAACGGCCAACAAAAGAACCAAAGCACAATGTACCACACATTTGTATAAATAATCAAGACTAACGAAACCTAAAACTATACTTTTCCACAACATTTTGTATCTTCCCTGAAAGCAATATTACCTGTGAAGTCCGGAAAGGCACAATTCTATTTCGCACAAACTGATTTACTTGAGGTTTACACAGTTATTCCATGGCTGGTTTCTCAATATGCCCGGAAGGTAAAATGGCATAGCAACCAAGTGCAGGTGTACCCAACGCTTCATCAGATATTGCAACATGTTGCAAAAAATTAACTTGTGGCAGCACTTTGTCCCTTTTTTGTTTCTGCTCTCCCAGCTCGTGCATAAGATTAGTCCCTTCTGTTTCTCCCACAACCTTTACACCAGAAAAGGAAATTGGAGGACAAATGGTTGTCGTTCTTGAGTGCCTCGGACAAAGAGGAACCATGTCAAAGTGGGCAAAGTTAAGCCAACGGGTGTGGCATCCAGCAGGACGGTCAATGGTGCAGTCCTTCAATAAACTTTCCAAACCCTGAGACCTCCCGAGCACCCTGCCATCAGTGTCAAGAACATCTTCCAAAACTAATTAAGGTTCACAAAAATAATAAATGGTATAGTTTGTGATATCTCTAGACCAGACTTCAACAGTCAAACACAAGCTGTTCCACCCAGATGGCATTGCAACAGGAATTACTGGAGTCACCGGCAGCAACAATAAACCAGGAAGTCAGGCATCCTTGCCCGTGACATGGGCGGGGCCTGTGACGCGGCCGGAAGAGGCCGGTGATGCTCGTTGTTGCGGGGCTCCCATCATGGAGGGAGAGCCCCGCGGTAGCGCGAAAATCCTGAGAAGTGCCCCGCGTGTGGAGATACGCCGGAAAAGAGCACGGTGAGTGGAGGGGGGGGATCTGTGTGTGCGCGCGTGTGTGTGCGTGCGTGAGCCCCGTGAGTGGTGGGGGAGGGGGGTGCGTGCATGCGTGTGTGTGCCTGCCTGCCTGTGTGTATGCCTGGAGGGGGAGGGGGGTGAGTGTGCGCGCATGGGAATGTGTGTGCGCATGCGTGACTTTGCCTGTGTGTGATTGCGAGAGCATGTGAATGGCAGGCAGGGGATGTGCACGGCGACATGCGCGCCCTCGACGGCAAATCGGAGACGGCAGAGGCTCGTGCTTGTACACCGTCTCACATTCCCCCAGACACGCCAGCAAAAGATCTTTCGCATGCTTTTTAGGTCTGCTCGACCTAAAAAGGTACCCTTCAGACTGCAATTTCAGGCACCCAAAGCATTATCTACTGTACCCATTTTAACCAGTGTAGTACATGCATAAGAACTGCGGTGAAGGCTCTTAAATTGTATCATGCAAAATCTTGAACATATGGCCACCTGCCTTGGGGAAGCCAGGGCCTCAATCCACTCTCCATCCTCCAAGTTCCCCATGTTTCACTCCCAGCTCATCAGCAGCTTAGTCAGAGGATCAGGAGAGTTATTTAACATTACTTGTGATGGAATTGTATATTCGTTTTTTTGCATGATTCCTTGAAATTGTGTTCTTGTTTCAAATACAGAGAGTAATTTACATATATCTGCTACCCTCCGCCTCTCGCCTTTTTCTTGGTAGGTTACCTGCCATTGTGTCTTTCATTTTCACTTGGGCTACCACCAAATAGTAAACAATGGTATATCTTGACACAGACTATCTGCCTTCTTTTACTGTGTAGAGCAGTGTCTACACTGAGCTCAAGCTGGGACCTTAAATGCATGACGTGTCTCAAACCCTTTTTTGTAGCTATCTTGAAACATTTCTGCCAAGTGCGTGTTCGTGAGCCATCACAGACAGAGACAGTTGCCCCACATTGTCCTCTGCCTTATTGGAGCACTGACTCCTCGCAGCAAGATGCCAATCAGTAAAGCCTGTCTTGCCTATCGTGGCTCAAACCCCTTTTTGTAGCTATCTTGAAACATTTCTGCCAAGTGCCTGTTCGTGAGCCATCACAGACAGCGACAGTTGCCCCACACTGTCCTCTGCATTATTGGAGCACTGACTCCTCGCAGCAAGATGCCAATCAGTAAAGCCTGTCTTGCCTATCACGGCTCCCCATCTCTGTGCAAATAAGGGGCAGCAGTCCCCATTTCATCCCCATGTCCGGCTCACGCTCCATCATTGACAGTAACAATAGCCCTGTCTTCTGCTTTCTCGGAGCATTGAATCCCTGTGGCGCTCTGCCATTCGGAGTAACCTATTCTGCTGATCACGGCTCTCTATCATTGAATTCTTTCTCGACTGCAGCTTCGAGGGGTAAGTGATCTCCTAGTTGCCGAGTTAAAGGTGACAGTCCCCCTAATTACTACTGTGGATTGCTCATCTAATCTTTTTTTTTTCAACCCCACGGGCCATGTCCCCTTCAGTAAGTGCTTATCTTCCTTATCTCACTAGAGTACCTGGGTGTGTTTTATCAATGGGACACTTCCTTAACTGTGGCTAAAAACAAATCATTAACTGTGGTTAATTGTCATCCCCTATTAATTAGGGATGTTCATGTCAATTCCTCATCAACACTCACGGTTTACACAATATAGACCACCACCTTTCCCTGATTCTGTTTTATTAAACACTACAGATGGCCCCACATTCCTTTAGTCCTGATGAGACCCGTGTATCCTAAATAAGGGTCGAAACGTCGTAGACACAGATGAGTAACAAACAATGGAACTACTAATTTTGCCACATGAAATAATCCAAGAATTCCAAGAGGTTGTGCATTACAAACACATCAGCCTTTCACAATACTTTTACATTGTATTTGGTTGTGGGTGGTATACTGGGGACACATTGCACTATATTTCAACTTTTGGTTGTATTTTAGGGATATTTTGTTGAAATGTAATATTTGAAGATATAAACATTGTCTCTTTTGTTTCACTATGTACTTTGGTGGTCTTTGTTGTTTTATCAATATTATGTTATTTATTGCATTAGGTTAGGTTATTTAGCCTCCTAATTGAATATTCGTTATCAAATGGTACCAATGAGAACCACTGTTGCATTAACACTGTGTTATACCCAGGCCAGGTTCCCATGGGGTTAAGGGTTGCTCTTGTAGCTCAATGAGAAGCAGAAATAAGAAGGGCAGAGTCCCAAAGCCCTAACACACAAGTTGCCCTCTATTCTCCACAAATGATTTTAGGGTGTATTTGAGTCTCGATGTACTAAATGCCTCCCCTCATGTATGCAGAGAAGAGGCCAAACATGGCTTATGAAAGTCTATATGTGCATGGACCGCTGCAGGCAGAATAGATATGCTCGAATGAGAGCACTCATTCAGCTAACGTTTTGCAATGGTCTTGTGTTTTAATGCTTACCTAGGCAAAAACACTCCAAGCTGCAAACATGCATAACTACTCAAAGTTTGTATTCTGGACCTTGTATCTTATTTTGTCACCATGATTTGAATGCAGAGTCCTATTGATTAAAGACCCAGCAAAGGTTGAAAAAATTCCACATCACATGGGGCAAACAGAAAGAGTATCACACATAATAGCACATATGAGTGTCTCAGAATACTCCTCGTAATTTCCTCACCCTCAAAATACCATCGTTGGGGTCCTGTTAATTCAAAGATCAGGGAAACAGTAGGACTCACATGCTTTGGGGGAATACATGCTGGATTCCGTGTTTCTGTGCGGGCCCCCGTATATTTTTGCTCAATGTTTCACAGCTAAAAGCTGCCGAAATCACCATCCGAAACAGCACATACAACTCAATTCAAATGGGCCTGTTCACGGGGCCATTGGAATTAGTGGTGCTCTCATAATCGAGGCTTAAAGAATGAATTTATTTTTAGTGGTGAGTAGAACAAGCTTGGGAATTAAAATAAAAAATAAAAAAAATCACAGAGCACAACCCTAGGAGGCATAGAAGAGGGCAAGCTACAGAGACATGAGTCGCCGTCTCTGCACATTTGAGCAGCATTATGTAAAACATTAAAGTCAGACCTATTCACTTTGCCAATCAGTGTTTTCAAATGCAACGTTATTGTGGGCGGAGGAGAGAGGATTCAATTGGCTGTAGATTAAGTACAAATTAGAGAACAAACAGAGCTATTCGATTTTTTGTTTTAAAAAACTTTTTACAGTTTACACATTTACTTTCTATTTTGATCAAATACACAAACACGCTGTTGCATTTTAGTAATAACATTTGCATTTCTGTGCCAACGGCCATGGGGGACTCATTCAATTTCTCTCTTTCCTACGGTCTTTGAACCATAGACAAAAACAGAAGGATAAAACAATATTCAGAAAGAGACACATCTTGTCAAGCGGAGGGTAAAAGTGCAAGCCTTCCCTTAGGACCACAATATCTTCTGTTGAGTGTTTTTTTCTTTCGACGAACAGGTGTTTAATCTACTGTGCAATGAGCATATTTCTATTTCAGTAACTTGCAGGTTGTGTAAAGAAATCGTGAGAGGTTTCAGTAGGCAGAGCAAAAGCACACAACCCTATTAGAACAACCGTAGGTTGGGGATAGACTGGAAAAGAGATGATGGTATTCGAAACAAAATCAAAGAAAAAAATAACAAAGAGTAGGTGTCAATTTTAAGTGTAAGCATGCCGAAATAAGATGGAGGACAGGGGAATGGAGTCAAAGTTGGTGAAAGCAGAGATAATATGAAGCACACAACAAAAAACATGTGCTGGGAAAGAAGCCGAAAGACCTACAAAATATTTAAATACCTCATAGGAAAAGCAACAGAGGAAAAAACGTTGATGATGTTCTGATGTTCTATCCGTTGCACCATGTGTATGTACAATCCATCATCAAAGAAGAGTGACAGCAGTAACCAGTGCTCGCCAACCAAAGTGCGTGACTACAGGAGCCAGATTGGAAACTTTAGTTGAGAGCATGATTAGCCTAAGAGCTGAAGAGAGCAGGGTAAGGATCCAGGGCAGAGACAATTAAGAGCCTCATCCACATTTATTTGTGTTTTTCTGTCTGACATTGTGTCCCTCCATAATAAATAGTTGCTTCTTGGAAGCCATGCCTGTTGTCAAGGACTGCCAAATGTGTATGCTGGACTACATAATAAGGGTTTTAACTTGTATGCCATGAATGGTCACAGTTGCACCATAGTGTCAATGGCATAATATTGGTCATCCTTAACTATTTGGGGGCATCTTTGGTCTAGTTGTGCCATACTGGCTGCCATCATTTACATGTTAAGAACATATCTGGCCTACTTTAAACCATGCAAACACAAAGATGATGGACGGAGCGCTGAAACTTTTCAGACACTCACCCCCAGTCACAGATCTGGGTTGAATCCATCATCATTCTTTAGCTCACCATAGCACCCCAGTTTAGACCTGGCCATATGCAAATCAGTCTTGACCCTGTGCCTCATGGGAACCGTCCAGCCCGAACTGCCAAGCCAGGTCCTCACTGGACCAGAAACAAGCATCCTAGAACCGGTTTCGGGGTTTCACCCCTCATCAGCCAGGATAGCTTGAATCCAGTGGCACAGTGAGCCCAGGAACTAAGTCTGGCACAGTGAGCCCAGGAACTAAGTCTGGGCATACCCAACACACCTAGGGCGAGAAAGCAAAAGACACATAATTGATGGATGGAATGCAGAAAAAATCAAAACATTCACCCCAGTCAAGAGATCTGGATTAAATCCATCATTGTTTCTGGTCCAGGAAGGACCTGGTCTGGAAGTTCGGGCTGGACTGTACCCATGGGGAACAGGGTCAAGACTAATTTGCATATGGCTGGGTCTAAACTGGAATGGCGTGGCATGCAAAAAAACGATGGATTTAACCCTGATTTCTGACTGGGGGTGAATGTTTGATTAATTCAGCATTCCGTCCATCATCTGTTCTTTTTGCATGTGTTGCCCTAAGTGGGAAGGGTATGCCAAGACGTGGGTACTGTGCTCGAAACGCCACCAGATGCAAGCTAGCCTGGCTGATGAGGGGTGTTACCCCGAAACTAGTCACATGATGCTTGTTTCTGGTCCAGGGAGGACCTGGCCTGGCTGTTCGGGCTGGACTGTTCCCATGGGGAACAGGGTCAAGGCTGATTTGCATACGACTGGGTCTAAACTGGAATGGCGTGGCATGCAAAAATACAATAGATTTAACCCAGATTTGTGACTGGGGGTGAATGCTTGATTCATTCAGCATTCTGTCCATCACCTGTTCTTTTTACAGTACATGGAAGACACAGTACTGTGCAGTGCATGTATGTTGTGTACATACACTGGGTCTATGTGTACATGTGGATGGTACAAAACATGGAGAGCCTTGGGTTCCATTTTGGGAGACCCAGGCCTGCATGGAGAAACATGGAATTGAGGTAGAGAGAACCCCCACCCCCCAAACAGATTTGTGTATCGCTGCATTCATGCAAGCTGGGTGGGACTCACACTGGGGAGGGGAGGATCAGGCCTCCCCTATACACTTTAAAGGGGCTCTTTGATTCAGTGAGAGGTCACAAGGTTAGGTGCCTGGGCAAATCTCAGGAAGGAGATGGGGCGAATAAGATGATCTTAAAGAGGAGTCATGAGCTAATCTTTAATGCACATATCACTGTGGATGACATCCAGGAGTGTACTCTAGTCACTCACATAGCCTGTGTTGTGTGACTATCGGCTTAGGAAGCATCCCTGCTGTGACAGACTGCTTGTTAAGAGGAAGAGGGTGCAGAGGAATATGCACTTGAAAAGAAATAGAACCCCCTGGAAAAACTTCAAAGACTCAGACCCTAACTCACAAATGGTGTCTAGAAATGCACTATGAGAAAGGGGGAGGGGGTTGAGACCCCCAAAATGGTCTTCTGCCAAGCAGCTCGAAAGGTTGTGTGAGGAGGGGAAGCTCTGCAAGACATCTGCCTGATACACGGACTGGGGTCCAAGGCCTGCAAGCCTCCTTTCTGGAAGAGACAACATCACCTAGGGAATCTGTGTTGGCCAAGAGGAAGCCTGTGGACAGCAATCAGTGGAAACCCCATGTATCGCATGGGGGTCACCGGAAACAACAAGGACTGCGACTTGCTTGACCTTGTGGAAGTGAGGATGTCGTGGGAACACTGTCACCCGAGCATGGGACCAAGAACAGGACCAATGTAACCATCCCACTCCATCGGGGTTGCTCAGAATCCATAGTAGGCCACGCTGGGGACATCGGGAGTAAGGTTAGCCTCAACCATCATGATTGGGCCCAGTAGCCCCGGTGTGCCCATCATTCCTCTGAAAGGGGTTCTGAAAGGTGGCTTCTTTTGTTGAAACAAGTTACTGTCAGGCCACTGACTTTAGATTTCAAAAAGGTCGTGTTCCACTAAAGCCAAATGATGTAAAAACGTACATACCAGCATGACACAAAATACTCCTGTCACTCGGTCATTCCTACCACTTACGTGCATCTACTGTGTGTTAGAAACAGAACGGGATGTAAGAAGTCATGCACAGCACAGGGGGCTTTTCAGAAAACCTGTTCATAAACTGTGTAATAAGTATGGGCAACGTATTACGAATACAGCGTACTTGTCAATAAATTAGCAACGGAATTGAGCACGGATTTAATTTCAGTGTGACGATAAATGAACAGGCGCAAACACAATATCATTATGGGCGGATATTGTTCTGCATGCTTGCAGCGAATCCCAGAACATGTACTGCATCATTGTAAGACCTTTAGAACATGGTCGGACAGCCGTCCTGTCGCGTTTATGTTTTTGTTAAAGGCCTATCAATATTTAGAGGTGAAATTGGGGCAGCCTCGCCCACACAAGAGGTACTAATTAAGCTGCACGTTCTGCACTTTCCAGTGTGTCAGACGATATTTAAGTTGTAACGCGAGTTTGGCATGTCCTAGCCGGCTACTTGGCATAAGGATTGGAAGTACTAAGGAACTGTTGTTGGGGGTAATGTTTCCATACACCTTTTGTCTTTGGAAAACAATCTGTCATGATTATCCCTATACATAATGCAAAGCCCGTCTCATCGTGTCTCTCCAAGTGTTCTTCTGCTGGTGACGCGCTCCACCCGACCTCCGAAAACTTTCTACAATTAGCCGGAGCAAAATGTTTGGTACTATTCAAGATATCAAAGTAGATCGTAGTGAAAAACACGTGAAGTGTAATGTGGAAAAAACATACTATAATGCTCAGTGAAAGTGATCGAACAGCACATTACATAAAAGGCATTCCAGGTCAGCATTTCCCGACATGTCAAGTCAGTTAACACTTATGCTCAGTACTATCTATTTCATGTAGTGTGCATCATGGATGGCATTCTGCTTCTATATAAAATCATACCATAGGCCTATGAGAAAGCCTGGGCTAGGGCCCAGTAATGCAGATATGTGAGAAATCTTCTTTTTCGCTCTTGACCGCATTTGATTTGACTTCGTGTACATTTGGGCTGCTCTATTAACTCGGCTGTGCTGCACTTGTGGTGCGATTAATTTCCCTCTGCTCACATGGATATTTTCCAATAGAGGCAAAGATCATGATGCCTCCTGGGACACATTCTATATTTACTTTACAAATTACTGGGCTGCTACTGCATGGTTTCGCAGTAGGTCCAATGCTGGTTTGGTCTAGGTCATTAGTATGCATTTCCCCCCAGTTATTTTGAACTTTTTTTCACTTAATAGGCTTGTTTATTTCTTATAACACATAGAATGGGGTAGCTTCAGTTAAAGCTCTTGTCCTGATGATAACCTAGTCCAATTCAAGACTTAGGAGATATAAATATCAAACATGTATGACGTAGGAAATTGGGTTTTTAAATCAATAAACAGGCTCTGTTTAAGTCAAAACCGCTCTGAAAGAATCTCTGCTGAGCCCCTGGCAGCTATAGCACAAGCAGTAGACAATTATCCGACAACTGTGTGTTACATTTAAGAATTACCAACAATTTTAAAGTAAACAAGCATTACCAGACCTCCATCCTGTGTTCTTTCTCTGTCGCATGCGTTAGCTTATACTGCACCAATTCACACATCCAGTCATTCTGTCACGGCAAATGGGCGTTGTGCCCCTCGCTTCATTACATGCACAAATCTAGACTGTAATACTAATAGACTTATGACTAAAACAGTGAGCAATTATCCTCGCATACATAGAATTGTGAGCAGTATCATTTAGACTTGCTCACTTGGGGGATCATAGCTTCCTTCTGCCACCTCTCTGCAGACATTTCTTCCAAGGAGCATCTGAGCGATTTCTTAGTTTCCTTTAAGTCCACTTTGAGTACACCACTTGTGGAGAACTAGCATCAAAGGAAACGATGTGATTTATTAGCGCCCTGCACCCCCATGTCATGGAAGAGAGCTTGATTTTAACTAACCCATTAAACACAAATCTATGTTCTCAGAAAAAACCTTTTCGAAGTAATTTTCACAAATTGACCAATAGAAATGTCAGGGTTCTTGATTGAGCAGAGAAGCTAGTATTTAGGAACGTACCCTGCCACCCAAAATGCCATCTCCGCAGTCATGAATGCCAGTGCTTTGTTGGATCTACCTGTGGCAGAGCTCTCAGGCTAGGCTATAACTTACTGAGAGTAGCTGGATTAAGGGGATGTGGCTGTGGGAGATTGCCTGGCTAACCAGAGCATAATTTGATCAAGTGGTTGCAGGTGGGGTCAACCAGCACTCATTTTTGAGGACTAATAATAATTTTTTCTCATCATACTTTGACCCACAACAAGAGACAGAAAAATACAAAGCAAGGAAGTAACGAGGAAGAGAAAGGTGGGAAAACTGTGACAAGGCAAGGAAGGCTGAACAAGAGCCTGAAAGTATGAGGTAACAGGGAAAGGAGTATAGCAGTGGGTGAAAGAGGCACGAGGTGGAATCAAGACTACGCTGTCCTGTTTGGCACTCAATATCCCAGACATTCAATACCGCCAGCTCTGTGGTTTTGAGCAAAACTATGGATTTACTTTTCTACAAATTAAGCACTGTCACACTGACTAAAATAAAGTGGTTCCGAAGCATAAAAACAGGCGTAGAGGCTCTGAGGAGAGCGGAAAAATAATAGGCCGAGGGAGGGGAACAAACTGGTATGTCTGCGGCTGCGTGCCATTTTAAAACTGGTTAATTCATGGTACATTTGCCTTGCGGCACTGTGGATACTCTCTGGAGTATAAAAAAATCCCGTTCACAATCACGGTTTAATTGGACGTTTCATGCAAATTTAGAGTAAGGCATCCTTTATTTTCTCATTAGCTAACACTTCATGTTGTTCAACCAGCAAGTGTGTTAAGTTAGGCAGCTATTAATAGAGCAAGTGCGAGTACTTGCATTTCTTGGAATCGTATGAAAACGTCATTACAACAGACTTTCGCAGTTAAACACTCCTTTAAAAAAATAAATAAATAAGCCAGTCACATTTTTTCACCTATCCGTATCAGTTACTTGACAGCAGTTAAAAGATACCTCGCCAGAGCACATTTTTTAACCAGTCCTGGGCGAGTGAATTTTTCCTATAGTAGAATATTTAAAAGTCATCAGTTGGTCTTAATGAGATATTACTACTCAGCTTAATTTTGGTGCAACTTTATTGAAATATGCACCAAACAAGGGGAGTTCGCAGCATAGGTGACACTTTCTCCTTTCTTTTGAGAATTACTGGTAATGGTCAGGTGTTGTTTACGTAACGATTTCTGCCGCAGAGCTGCCATTTTAAAACATGGCCAACTGTTAATCTTCTTTTACTTGTAATGATGTGGCTAAATAATACTGTTAAGTGGCTGAAGTCCACTTGCCTCTACCAGCACGTGGAACTGTGTGGTGCATTACACAGGATCTTCAGTACCAGTATTGTGAGAGGGACACTAGAATCCTTTGCCTGAGTTGGAGACAGAATGAAGTTAAGTTTAGAAGTCCAATGCCGATAAAGACTATTGGGAGGTTATATGAGCCCACACGGGCATTTTTCGCTTATTCCACTAAAAGTGTTCTTGAGTGTGTGTTGGATGTAAGGACTAAAGGAGGCTCCAAAGTGCTGGAGACGTGCAGCACAAGCACTTGTTTTGAGATTGCCTGTCACTTTATGACTGGTGGAGAGGAACAGAACATTGAATGAATTGATTATTGGTCTTTAGTTCACCGTACATCAAGTATGACACAGGAGAGCTTGGAAAATATTGATTTGGTTTAATCTGTGTGTAATGTGCTCTCTCAATCATGAAAAGAATCATTTGCGTCACTGGAAAAGCAAGGGTGAGCTCAGAGCCGAGACCAGAGTTAATTATTTGACAGATGAATAATCTATGGCCAAGGTGTCATAGACCGAGAAATGATGAGGTCTATTTTTTTCTAAAATACAAGAGAGTCACTTGGATCGCTGTGATTAGCTGTTAAACTGATCTGGCGCTGGAGGTTTTTCTAATCTGTTTTTTCTTTCCTGCTCCCTTTCCCTTATGTGCTGCAGCAACAAATGCCCTGTAACTTGTCCCACGTTTCTGGTCCAGTGAGGACCGGGCCTGGCAGTTGGGGCTGGACTGTACCCATGGGGTGAAGCAGGCGGGCAACTAGAGCCAAATTTCGGGGGGGGGAGGGGGTTATAAAGGGGGGTTGTGGGGTGGTCTGAAAAATATTTCGGGGGGGGGAGGCTAATTCTTCGAACCATAGACAGAGTGGCTGTAAAATGGGGTGAAAACACAACAAAAGCCTCATTTACAAGTAGATGGTCTTTTAAAGACCTGTTAAGTACTCGGGTGTGGCTGCAATTAGATTGTCGCCAGCCCCCGAAGCTGTCTCTGCCCAGGCTGACTCACACGACGGGGGGGGGGGCTGAGGCCCCGTGAGCCCAATGGGTGTTGCGCGCCTGGGGTGAAGGGGCCAGACTGATTTGCATATGGCTGGGTCCAAACTGGAATGGCATGGGGAGCAAATAAACAAAGGATTTAGGGCCAGATCTCTGCACTGGGGTGAATGTTTGACATTGTTCAACATTCTGTCCATCAATTGTTCTTGCATTTGTCACCCCAAGTGGGATGGGTATACCCAGACATTGGTCCAGTGCTCTCAATGCCACTGGATTTAAGCTAGCCTGATTGATGAGGGGTGAAACCCCAAAACCAGTAACTGGATGCTGGTTTCTGGTCCGGTGAGGACCTGGCCTGGCAGTTCGAGCTGGATTGTTCCCATGAGGCACAGGGTCAAGGCTGATCTTCATCTGGCTGTGCTTACACTGGAATGACATAGGAAGCAAAAAAACAGGAGGGTTTAGGCTCAGATCTAAGTACTGTGGTGAATGTTTGACATTGTTCAACATTCTGTCCATCAATTATTCTTTTTGTCCCTTTCCCTTATGTGTCATCTCTGTCTATCCCCTTAAATTTGAAGAAAGACTGCCTTGCTTACTGTTGTGTATACTTGGATCAGGAGAGTATGGATCAGTGTTAACGACTTGTAAATTGTTATGGATATTTCAAGTTCATACTGGTTTGTGCCTCATTTACATATCGAGAAAGAAACATGGAGTGATGTTTGGATACGCTGTTGTCATGAGCATTCAAAAACTGTCCATGCTTCTTGAAATCATTTTATGATATATTTTGTGGGAAATGGTTTAATAAATAGTAGGTTTGCATGCACATATCTTTCACGAACAGCTGACAATATGACTATAGCTAGGGTTTTTGCTTCCTTTTTGCAATCTCCCCTCGTGCTTCCATTTCATTATCATTTTTTTTTCCGGGTGATTGTGTAGGGTTGACAATAAATTCAATTTGAGGTTACATATGGCATAAAGTTCTTCCTAATGTATACATTAAAAATATGGCCGGCGACCTAACAGTTGCCCAAGGAACAAGGCGAGAGGCAGAATGCATTAAAAGGGCACAGAACTACGAGGTGACAAAGTAGTTTTTATTTTTCCCATTACCATTGCAGCTTCTGTGATTGCAGATTTATAGAATAAATGTGCAATCTGTAATGTTACACAACCACATTTATTCTATGTTCTTATAAAGTATCAGGGCGGAGAGGACCAGAAAATTGGACGTACCAGTGGCTGCCCGTGACAGGGAGATAGCTAAGATCATCCGAAGCTTCTTCAACCCACCACCCGTTATCCTGAGGCGGGGGTGAGCCCAACAAAGTAAGAACAGCTCGGGGAAGTAATCACCCTTTTCATTGTGAGGGTCCCTATTCACAAAATCGATCAAGATAATGGTTGGAGGTCCCCATATCCGGAGGGCAATCCATGAGACGTAAGGGAAAGTGAACACCCCCTACGACTCTACGTAATTTCCAATGATAGATCGAGTCTTGTAGTGTAGCTCCTATTTTCCCAATAGGCTCTGCGCATTGGAATAGTACCTACAGCGGTAAAGACCTAGGCCAGACGTTAACTAGGTCTACTACTGTCGATACTAGACTTAATTTTTGGGTTTGCCAGCTAAGCTCAGAGTTCGCTAGAAACTTTCTCGAATGTTCAAGGAAGGATTAACTCCCCTGATTAGACAAGAAGGGATTTAGTTTCTGACAACCATAGAACATGACAACTTTGCTCTCCCCTAATCAAGAGTCAATCTCGAGAGTCGTGTGAGCACAAGGCAATTATTTTACTCAGTCAGTACGTGCATTCTTAGTCTCATCAGAATGTAGAGAAAAGGAAGAGACGGGCGTGTTCAATAAAAGATGTTATTTATTGATCAGTCTCTTTTTTCGTACAAGAGAAATGGATCGATATTATTGCAATACTTATAGTTAAGTAAAGTGCATACATTAGAAGCAATAGTATAAAATAATACTGTAAAAACATTGATATGGTTTCTGAGCCATATGATGTTTAAAATGATTAAAATATATTTACATACATATATACATTTGACTAAACGTACTCAACTGGTGTTTCTAAATACGCCTACCCCGTGTACCTGACCTAAGTCTAATGCGTGGGCGGGAATAGAAAGTTACAGTTTAGTTTAAGTTTGTTTTTGCCAAGTGAATAACTAAAGAATTCTCTAGGAGGGGTTATTCAGTTCTGTACCTGGAATTTAGGATGAATGAGGAATGGTATCTCTTTCTCTGCTCTCGATATTCCAGGCTGCCTGCGAGGGCTGCCCAGAAGCGCCGGTGCTGGGTCTCTCGGCTTGAGATAGCAGCGCGTCTCTCAGCGCGTCAGGAAGGCGGGGCTGCTGCCTGCGGGGTCTGCTTCTGCTCTCGGCTTCGGCAAGTATGGCTGCTCCGTCTTGTCACCACGCGTGTGTTTGCATAGGGCAAGGTCGGCAATATTTATACCTTAAAGGTGCCGAGATTGACGTAAGGATGGACATAGGTACGTCAATAAAGATGTCATACGACTTGCTCGTTAGCACATTCTTTACTAAAGTTCTCTGTGAAATCAAAACAATGGCCGCACGGATTATCCAGGTTGTCATAGGTTTGATTTGTTATGAGAACGTCGTATGCCTTATCAGGGGCTGGAGGAATGTCGCTTGTCTAATTAGATCTCAAGCGTTATGACCTAATCAGATAACACGTTCCTGTGCCGTAGTGTGACTGCGTCAGATAACGGTATCTGCATCATGGGGGATTTCTTGCCTCATGGGCTGACTGTTAGTTAACTAGCTAGTAAGTTTAACCAGAATAGGGTCAGGAATAGGGGGATCGAATCAGAACCTATAGAAATACACGACACCCACTCCACGCTAACTATGGTCATATCTACTAATCTATGCATAGTATAACATAGTACAACATACTATAGAGTATAGTGTATACCTTACCACCCCAAAATACATAAATGCATTTCGAAATTTTCAAATATACTGAAAAATTGCAGTCATATATATTGTATGCACTTAAGCTATGAATTAAATGCAAAAGTAAACACGCATTGTTATGTATTATTGCTTGTTGGTATATGAGAAATACACATGAAATGGCTCTTAATATGGCTATACAGAAAAAAAGTCGAAACCATTTCATCACATAAAATCTATTGCGAACATACCAGCGGGCAGCTAAAGTCTATAAAGTCTATAAAGTATCTAAAATAGAAATCTTAGTTCTCTAGGAATAGTCTCTTACTTTAAGCAGAAAATCAGTGTCCCGGGAAAAAATATATAGAAAAATATTTTAGGGGCTTGCTGAAAAAAGTTGCTGTCCGTGAACTGGATTGTAATTGTTCATGTGACTTTATTTTTAAAGTTGAAGGCCGAATTCAGGGAACGCCGTGTGCGAGTTTACTCAAAAGTCTCTATTTCTGTTCCGGAGAGAACATCATATCATTCAGGCTTTCGAAAAAACTGTCAACAGCTTCATGGGAAAGTTCCTCTAAGTCGGAAATAGGGGTAACCATGCATTCATGCGCATGATTGTCTCCATTGACATTCTGATTTGCATTGCTGACAGAAGGTCGTACCTGTTCGATGCTGCTTTCATCTTGAACTTCACTACTCTTCAATCGCAGTGGTGAAGATTCCAGGAATGCCGTCATCAGAATTGGCAGCCTTTGAGGGCAGCACAGTGCGTGAACCTTGGTAGGAACCAACAGTGTATCTGCATCCACCGGCGCATCCGATTGTAGCGTCAGACAGGTGTCTAACACGCATTCTTCTCCGCATAGCAGACACCTTAGTACAGGTAAAACACACCTTTGCCACATTGGTCGAAATGATAGAAACCAAGTCATGTTTAGGTCTCTAAGCCGGGATAGTCCCAGGATTTTTGATATCCGGTCCCGGTATCCAATGGCTAGGATCGTATCTTCCATTGTCGCGAGAGTTTGATCTGTGACATGGGTTGCCATAACGAAAAATAAGGACTAGGAATAGGATTCCTGCAATTAGTCCCAGGATCAAGGGAAGTCCGCCAAAAATCGAATGGACGAAGTCTGGAAAAATACCCAGTATGGCTTTGAATGGTGTTAATGCCATCGAAAATACTGTCTTAAATACCTTTGAGACCCCAGTGGTATCAGAAATATTTAAGATTTCGCTCAGGATTTCCGCGAAATGTACGGGGGAATTAGTTGATAATAATGTATGTATCTCTGCAGTCGTCCTTGCGACTTGTAGATCATACGTTTCTTTAGATGACGTGAGCCTTGTAGGCGTCTGAAGAAGCACTGTTTTCATTCTGCTTAAAGTGTCTATTCGAATAGAAGTAATTTTCAGACCGGGCCATGCCCTTGCCTCCCTGTCTGGAAAGGAGCTGGGAAACAAAGAACGTCCACAGCACTTGACCTTCGCCGTCGTAGTGACGAGATAAGGAGTCCCGGGCATAAGACTACAGCATCTGCGGTCTACAATAAGAATGTAACTCCCATTATAGAGTCTTTGAAAGAATGGTTCTATTTCAGTTGCAGGTGCGCCTTGCTGGTGACATGAAAGGTTGTATGAATTCCCTTCACAGGCTCCGTGCAAACTAATACCGTTACACAGAAGCGTGCCGCTTAGTGACATAGCACAATTGTTGCCACTAAGAAACACTTTCTGTCCTTTGTTACTGACACATGCATGTGAATAGGGCAGGTTCCATGTTGTTTTAAGGTACCCCTTTCCCAATTTCTCGTACATGCCAGCCTGTATATATTTTTGGCAGTATTGAAACCTGAAGGTTGAGATTGGAATATTTATGATTCCGTGGATTATCCATTCACTGACAGGTCGTTCTGACATTGTCAACGGTAATCTTTCTAGTTTTTCAATGCTCAAGATTGTATAATCAGCACCCTTCTGCGCCATACCGATCTGTCTATCAGTAAGGTTAAAGATTTGAAATAGTGACGTTGTGTTGATTAAACGCCAAGGCACATAGCCTGAACGCAGATTTTGTAACGTCCAGCCAAGCTGTACAATAGAACGCAATTGTGACTGACCATGTTGTAATAACAGTAAGTCTTGCGATAATATATCGATTGCTGAAGACACAATGCTGTCCAATGAAAAAATTCTGGAGGACAGAGTCATTAACCCATTGTCCACTACAGAAAGTGATTTTTCCAAATTAATACGGTCAATTTCCCGTATTCTCTCTGCTGTCTCAATTTGAGTAACCTTCCAGGCCTCATTGTATGCTGCATATACAGAGGCTGCTATGAAACGCTTTTGACGCTGTTTGCGTGGTCCCATTATGAAATCACGCAAGTCAGCACCATCAGTAAGTAAAGTTAGGTGTTGCTTAATTTCAGGCAGTGTGGAAGTTTGTAGCCATTGAAGGCATAATTTGCCCACACTGTAGGTTGTTATTATCCCTGGGTGATGTCTTTGGGGATATCTAGGGTCTGGCCTGTTCATTTTGAAACCCTGTGTTTTATTCAGGAATCTATCTTGACAGTTATTTGTATCTGTGGGCCAGATCAACCATTGTTTCCAATCAGGATGTGTTCTGTTTTGGTTAAGTATATGGTTTATGTCTATTTCTTCATCTGTTTCAGAGTTATTGCTAAACATTATTGGCTTTGGAATAGACAGGTTATTTAAATCTTTGATTTTGGCTAAGCCAAGACAGGTGGTTTGTTGAACGGTGTCATTTAAAAATATCATTTGTTCTGGGATCATGCAGGCTCTAAACAAAGCTTCTATACCCTGTACTTGCCATTCTTTTGTACCCCAAACACTTTTCAAATCAACATGTTTGTCCCAATAATCAAATCCAAAAGTATTCATTTTTTCAAAGAAAGAATCTGAATATATCAATTTTGTGTTGGTTATCATGGTTTTCATCCCTGTCTTGTTTGACAATTTGTAATAAAATGTTTCAGCATTAGTTATGTTAAAACCTGAAAAATATGAATATTTGCCATACACGGTTCTAGAGCTCCCTTTTGGAGGTGTAGCACAATGTTCCCATTGATTAAAATTTAAAACATTTCTAGGTTGTGCAGATTTATGCAAGAAATGGTTACCATAATGGTTATAGCAGTACATGCTGTCATAATTTGTAGAACCCTGCAAATAATCATGTTTTGTAAATTTAGCAGACATTACTAAGTCAGACATCATATTGTTTATACTTTCAAAGTCCCAATCATCAGCAAATGAGTTTGGTTTAGCAAAGTCACTCAAGGAGATCTTGATTTGGTGTGGATATTTCAGGATCTCGACCGGACCATAAATTTCATAGTCAGTGTTGTCCCAGGCTACCCCACCAGGTATTGGAATTGCTGTGAAGTTGGCTGAAGAAAGTTCTGAAGAAAGTTCTCTTTTCTCGACGTGTGAAGATGTGTGTGGTTTGAGGACCAAGTTGATGTTCTGACTTGCTGTGTCCATTTTAGCATATTTTCCCTCAATGAAGCGTCCCAAGGTAAATACCATGATGAGCCAAAGTATGAGGATAAATGCACCAAAACCCACCCAAAATTCAATCCATGGAGAAACTAGATATGTTTCTTTCAGTTGTTTCAAAAGTTCCTTAGCTTTGTCTTTAAAGGATTTTGATGATGGCTGTGTCTTTTGTTCGCTGAAGCCTTCAGAGGAATCATCGAAGTTGATGAAGTAACCGGATGCAGTTCTGTCAATTGTTCCAATTGGTTCAGGATTTTTGTTTCTCGCATTTTCACTTGGTACTTCTGTATAGATTGGTGTGTCTCTGCTAAATGTCTTTATTTGGGTTTTCAGAGGTCTAAGTTCTATTGCATTGTTGCATAGTCCTTGTTGTTCTTCTGTAGGCGTTTCGAATGTGATGAGCCTCTTTGATAGGACCTCTGTACTGGTAGCAAACCTTGGTGTTCTGCTACTTATTGGGAGTCCACTTGGCCTACTGTTGGTTATCGGCCACATGTTGTGGTTTTACCAGGTCGATGGATACAACTCGGTTCTCCTTTTTTCCAGCAAGTGGCGGTAGTACAACTGATCTTGTCCCGTTGACAGACAATACAGGAACTGCTTTTCTGTAAGAAGGCCCAAATTCCTTCTTTACCGCGATCTTCTCCCTGACTAGATACCCGACTTTTGGAATCCAGACAGGTCTTGCTGGGACAGGTGGTGATTCTTCAGTGGTCGTTGGCTGTTCTTTCAACTGTATGTTGCTCAGGTCTTTTCTTGTTTTGTTTAAGTCCTGTAAAATAGCCAAACGGTCTTTGACATCAAAGCTTTTTTCTGTTACCACTGAAGTCTGACTATCAAGGTCAGAGATCAACATCCTAGTTCCGAATAATAATTCGTACGGACTGAATCCCTTCAGAGAATTTCTTGGCAAGTTATTAAGACTACGTTGGACACTTATTAGATGTTTGACCCACCCGGCTCCCGAACCTAATATCCTTTCTATTATAGATTGCTTTCTGTCTTGGTTTTTTCTTTACACCATCCCATACCCTCAGGAAGGAAGTGAGAAGATTCCCGCTGGGCTGTGCTCATTTGGCCATTCTTTCCCCCCCCAGGCTGGATTGCCTGAGAAAAGGAAAAAAAAAATGGTCGAACGTAGCATGCTCTTAGCGTATATGCCAATTAGACTCGCAAATCTTGTATAACAGTCCGGACGTCAGCCGAGTGCTGTGGATCTACATTATAAGTGGGAACTAGCCTGTATATGTTAATCGCAAGCCATTCTTTTTAGTTGTGATGTTATCTGCCTTGATACGACGAGGTATTAAACTGCTTCTCTCCCCACTGCAATCTCTGTTGCAGTTTGGGCAGTTTTTTACAAACATGGTGTAGTGCAGGCTCATGCCTGGCCACCAGTACCGTGATTGTAATTCTTCCAGAGAATCCTTTAATTTAAGGTGTCTGAGACCCTCGCCCATGTGTGCGTCTGCGATTAACAAGTTTCTCCTGTCCATGTTTGGAATCACTCTATCCCCCACTCCAGGGATTCGAGCAAAAGGAATGGAGTTTGCATCTATGATGTATGTGTAATTGAGTGGATAGTTGATCGGTAACGCCGAGCAGTCGCCTTTTGATGACGTTTTTACTGCCAGCAATGTTTCGCCGTCAATGTATTTTAATGTACGCTTTTTTCGATCTACGGGAGCCGGTTTACTGGCTGCCGCTGCGGCTGTTTCAGCCAATGAATTCCCTACAACGTGAACGCCATCACGCTGATGACTCAGTGAGTGTGTCACGTGAGTCTTTGGTAGTTCTTTTTTCAAAAGAGCTACCTGTTCCCAGAGCAATCTCTGCTTTATTGGTGCATCTGTGTCATCTTTGTAATCGTTCTGAATCCAGGTCTGCAAATCCTTGTTATATGCTTTGACGCAGAAATATGAATCTGACACTATAAGTGTCGGGAATTCGCGATCCGCATTATCTAGCGCCATTTTCAAAGCTAATATTTCAGTTTGTAGTTCTGAATTAGTTTCTACTGAGTGTGATTTTGTTAATAGAGGTCTTAGTTTACCTCCGTGCCACACTTCTTTTGTAATCTCACATGTGGGATTGTATGCATGTTCTCCCCAAACGGAGGGTTGAGCATGTCCGTCTGTATAGATTACACAGGCGTAATGTCGTAGAGGCAGAATGTCGATTGGCAGAGGATACGTTTTTTCATATTTCAGATTTTTTAATTCTTCTAGTTTCTTAAAAGACTGTTAACCAGGCAATACTTGATAATTCATATCCTCCGTACTGGATTTTCAGATGGGCAATTCTGGACTTTTTGAAGTTGAATTTGTAACCCTCTGCAGCGAAACCAAGTATTATGGTGTTCACTCTTTTCAAGTGAGTCTCCAAGTCATCATCTGTTAAGTAAATGTCATCGACATAAGATAATGCTTCATCATCATATTGTTGTAGTAATTCTGTTACTCTCGCTGAGAATACCCCCGGGCTATTCTTGTACCCCTGGGCTAACCGACAGAATTGTTTTTGAGTGCCATTTACTGAAAATGCAGTTAAATATCTGCTCTCTGGTGCTATGTTTTGACAAAAGAATCCGTTGGAGATGTCCAAGGTTGTTTTGTATTTTTTGCGCACTATGTTATTCATTAGTGCAGCACTGTGTGAGTTTTGCACTGCAAAAGTTTTGCAACATGTGTTAAGGTGTCGGTAATCCAAAACTAGACGATATGAATTGTCTGGTTTGGAGACCGGAAACAAAGGATTGTTCATTTGTGAGGTGCAAGTTTCAATCACCCCCTGGTATTCTAGCTGATCTAGTATTTCATTTACTTGTTTTTTAGCTTCTTGCTTAATTGGGTACTGCCTTTGTGCAGTTGGTTGTGATTTTAACTGGACTTTGTGAGGAGGAGAATCCTCATCCCATCCTACATGATTTTTATATAAAGCAGGTGCTAAGGCCACTGCCCACTTTCTAGCAAGTGTATATTTTTTATGAATCGGTATTTGATTCGAGAAGGCAGGCATAATTACTTCTTCGCCATGAGGGCACTCCCTGACAAACTCTGGTGGCCAGTCTTTTTCAGCTAGAAGGATGTCATAGCCCTTGGATAGGTTATCCCAAAATAGTCCCCTTATTTTCCTAGTCTTATCTCCCTCTATACGTAATGTTATCTCGTATATTTTGTGGGGCTTGCTAACTCTGGTGTCTGCAGTTTCCACTTGAAGGTATTCATTCGTGTCCACTGTCTCCAGATGATTCATAAGGACTTTGCGAGCTATGCTCACCTCTGCTGCGCTGTCTAGCATTGTCTGAGCCCATTCTCCGTTTTTCAGTTGTGTCCTCAGTATTCTCGGCATTGTTAACTACCTTGATACTGGCTACCTTCTTTTTTGGAAATTGTGATTTCTTTTTCAGTTGAGCAGGTTCCTTGTCTTTGGACTTGGCGTGCTCTTCTGATCGTCCTCTTCTTTCCGATTTCTGCGAGGAATTCTGAAAAGATTGAGACGGACGTGTATCAATGTCTTGATATCTATCAGGTTTTTTAATATTATCCCTATTTCTAAGGTTATATCTATTCCCAGAGGGTTCACTCTGAGGTGACCTTTGTCTCGGGTTCGGAGATTTCTCTCTTCGCCTAGGAGACCTTCCTCTGGACTGGAATTTCTTTTCTTTAGGATTGGATTGTTTATTTCCATCCCAGTTCTTTTTTGGTGAATTATTATTAAAAAATATTTTTTCTGGACTTGTAGTCAGTTGCGGTTTTACTGGTATTCCACCTAGACTATCTCTGCCTAGTTCTTCATAGGATTTTTCTATGATTCTGGCAATTTCAGCTGGTTGGTCTGCTATATCTGTCTCTTTTAACCTCTGGCGGATCGCCACGTTTGCTGCTTCACCCTTTATGTTGGCTAGTAATATAGCCGAGACCTGCTTGAAGTCTTTCAGTAATTTCATACCAAGAGTTAAAGCAGGTTCTGGACCGTATTCATCTTGAATTTGTTTTAGCACATCTGGTATCACCGAAATGGATGGAACACCGTGCGTTTTTGTGTAGATTGAAGCAAAGACTGTACCCCAAGTGTCACAGTCCTCAATGTGTGGTGCGATTCCCATTGGGAGACATATAGTCAGAATCCTGTGTTTTTCCAGCGGGGTGGTGTCAGGAAACACCGCCTCTATTTGGGTAATTTTCTGTGCCAACCAGAATGGTATTTGTTCCCGTTTAGCTGGAACTTTACCTAGGCAGGATTGGATGTTCTGTGGTGTGATTTTATTTGTGTTCCCCTGGTGAGGGGTCAGCTGTGGAATTTTAATCGCTGGCTGAATTGTTGAAGTCCGCATTACATACTGAACTAATTGTCTGTGAATTTTTAGTAGTTGTTTTAGCTGTATTAACAGCTCTGCTGCAGGCATTCTTTCGATGTCTGGATGTGGTGTGTATCCGGCTAGGACCGGCCACGTTGCTCCTGGTCTTCCTAAAGGACCGAGCCTTGTAATGTGATTGTTATGTATTAGGGCGCCATCAAATAAGAGCAAATGCTCTTGGAATTTGAGTGGTACTTCCACCTCCTCGAAAGGAGTGTACTCATTAGGAGGTTCCTCTACTTTGTAATAGTGGAAGTACTTTGTTACAGCATTTGCTGCTGGAAAATGTATCCATGTATAGTATACCTCTGTCTGCCGATATTCGTGTGCCTCGATTACGAATATGACTGTACCACCTCTAGGTGTCAGTCCATTTTCTATAAGTTTTAGAGTTATAGCTCTCCTTTTGGCGACCTGGATGAGTATTATATCCGGGTCTGCATCGAGTGCTGTAGTATCAGCTGCTGCTATTTCAGTAGCTAATCTAATTGCCTCTCTTTCTCCATCACTGTCTCCCATTTTACTGACAGGATGGTATTATGTCTATTTGCAGATCAGGTTTCTTTATGGAAACAGAGATTAGATGCACAATATTTTGGAACTGTTTTATCCTTCAACGTTGACTAGACCAAGAACCATACATAGGAGTTCCCTCCTGCGAGGTTTTGGAGGATATTATAACCTTTCACCCACTCCAGACGTCTTTGGAGTATTTGGGAAAAGGGGTCTGAGTGAGAAAGCACGACTGAGTTACTCTAAATGTCTTACGTTAGTTTTATCGCCCTTTCCAAACGCGTTGGGCGCCATGTAGTGTAGCTCCTATTTTCCCAATAGGCTCTGCGCATTGGAATAGTACCTACAGCGGTAAAGACCTAGGCCAGACGTTAACTAGGTCTACTACTGTCGATACTAGACTTAATTTTTGGGTTTGCCAGCTAAGCTCAGAGTTCGCTAGAAACTTTCTCGAATGTTCAAGGAAGGATTAACTCCCCTGATTAGACAAGAAGGGATTTAGTTTCTGACAACCATAGAACATGACAACTTTGCTCTCCCCTAATCAAGAGTCAATCTCGAGAGTCGTGTGAGCACAAGGCAATTATTTTACTCAGTCAGTACGTGCATTCTTAGTCTCATCAGAATGTAGAGAAAAGGAAGAGACGGGCGTGTTCAATAAAAGATGTTATTTATTGATCAGTCTCTTTTTTCGTACAAGAGAAATGGATCGATATTATTGCAATACTTATAGTTAAGTAAAGTGCATACATTAGAAGCAATAGTATAAAATAATACTGTAAAAACATTGATATGGTTTCTGAGCCATATGATGTTTAAAATGATTAAAATATATTTACATACATATATACATTTGACTAAACGTACTCAACTGGTGTTTCTAAATACGCCTACCCCGTGTACCTGACCTAAGTCTAATGCGTGGGCGGGAATAGAAAGTTACAGTTTAGTTTAAGTTTGTTTTTGCCAAGTGAATAACTAAAGAATTCTCTAGGAGGGGTTATTCAGTTCTGTACCTGGAATTTAGGATGAATGAGGAATGGTATCTCTTTCTCTGCTCTCGATATTCCAGGCTGCCTGCGAGGGCTGCCCAGAAGCGCCGGTGCTGGGTCTCTCGGCTTGAGATAGCAGCGCGTCTCTCAGCGCGTCAGGAAGGCGGGGCTGCTGCCTGCGGGGTCTGCTTCTGCTCTCGGCTTCGGCAAGTATGGCTGCTCCGTCTTGTCACCACGCGTGTGTTTGCATAGGGCAAGGTCGGCAATATTTATACCTTAAAGGTGCCGAGATTGACGTAAGGATGGACATAGGTACGTCAATAAAGATGTCATACGACTTGCTCGTTAGCACATTCTTTACTAAAGTTCTCTGTGAAATCAAAACAATGGCCGCACGGATTATCCAGGTTGTCATAGGTTTGATTTGTTATGAGAACGTCGTATGCCTTATCAGGGGCTGGAGGAATGTCGCTTGTCTAATTAGATCTCAAGCGTTATGACCTAATCAGATAACACGTTCCTGTGCCGTAGTGTGACTGCGTCAGATAACGGTATCTGCATCATGGGGGATTTCTTGCCTCATGGGCTGACTGTTAGTTAACTAGCTAGTAAGTTTAACCAGAATAGGGTCAGGAATAGGGGGATCGAATCAGAACCTATAGAAATACACGACAGTCTAAGGTCCAGTTGCGCGAGGAAACAGCCACAATCTAATAGAAAAGATTCTGATCCCTAACCATAAGGAAGGATCTTTGTTTTTAACCCCAAACGATTCCGAATTGTCCTGAGGAAGGTGTGCCAACATCCAAGGGCAGTTACACCGAAACGCGTCGACGCCTTTTTTTTGTCTTGTAGAATTCAAGCCCAGGAAATCCTTGATATTTGGTATATCGTAACATGGGATTTGTGTCTAAAGTACTGTAAGGGCGTTTGAATCTCAAAATCCGTAACACTAATAGAGGTTTTTCTTGAATAGGGGTTCCGCTTTCTTTTTACTTTAATATTGTAAATACGTGTTTGTGTTAAATAATGCGCTTATTAACTTTGATAGGACCATGTTGGCACCCTAGAATGTGTATTCTTTTGCCTGTTTCATCTCTGTACAACAACACAATTGTTTTAATATTGTTTTTATCTATTGCACAATATAAGGTTTTTGATTTTATATGTATTATGAAATTGATTATGTAATGAATTCCTTCTTCTTTTTTATTTATATATTTTTAATAAAAAGACTGTGAACGGTATAAATTAGTTTATGACCAGTGATTCAAATATTGCCTGTAGTGTGAAGTGTGAGTGAGTGAAACAACTATTTGCCAAATTACCCTCTCCAGGGATTTTCTTATTTGACTTATAAAGTATCAACCTTGTCTAAGACGGACGGAGCGCTCTAAAATCCTGCGTAGTTTGAAAACTCTTAACATGTTTTTGCAAATTACTTTAAAAATCGCTTGAATGTGAGTCAATATACAGACCGATTCCTGATTTTGTGTTAAGAAATACAACATTGCAGAAAGTAAATAAACAGCCAGAAAAGTCTACTTATTGTTCAATTACTGCATTTAAAAAAACAAATAGTTAAAAAAAAAACTAAAAAGCTAGCTATTCTTTCCATTGTTTAAGCAGTTGGTTTAAGCAGTTGGTTTAAATCTGGCTTTCACACTGTTGGCTGGCCTGTCAAAACTTGAATGCAGTCCTTAAATTATACATGCATCTATACAGTTATTACAGGCTTCCATGTAGTCTAGGGTAACATATTGTAGGAAAGTAGGATCTGCTTTTATCGTTTTTGCCTGGTGCTATGCTGTTTCTGACTAGTCTGACTGGGATCCTGCTAATCAGGAGCCCAGCCTCTGTGCTTTCTCCCCTAAATTGGTATGGTAAGTACATGGGTACATCCCAGATTGGACACTGGTGTACCCTTATCGGTCCCTAATATATGGCACTGAGGTACCCAGGGCATAGGTACACCAGGGGTCCTCCATGGGCTGAAGCATGTATTATGCCACATATGGGGGATCACTTGAACTGTAACTACAGGCCTGCCATTGCAGCCTGCATAAGCTGGTGCCAACACAGCTTACGACAGATATGGGTTTCCTTTATCTGAGGTCAGTGCACTTGAAACCTATGTCACCCCTAAAGCAGGCATTTCAATCCTGAAGGCAGGGTGCTCGGTTCTAAGTGTAAGAGTGCCCCTGCATGAGCAGGACACCCCTACAATATTCGGAGTCCATTCTCCCAGGTTGTAAGTGCATCAGCCATTACGATACATGAAGTGGCCTTGCATCATTACACGATGACCATATCCAAACTGGCTGTAACAAACCCTATCATGTTTGGTATCAAATACGTTGCAATCCTACCTCCACACCGTAAACGGTGTGGTAGGTATGATTCCATGCACTATAAAGCTCCTCCGGGTGGCCCTTAGTGCTTCCAGTACCAGTCTTCTAGTCCTGGGCAGCACAACATGACTGCTGCCGACCAGAGACACGATTCTGCCCTCCTGCTGCTCAGCCAAGCTTGAGCAGGGGAAGGCAGAACAATAGGTGTCCTATCACCAGGCAGGGTTTAGTGTATTGGGGCCGGGTGGGAGCGCTTGCCAGCACCACTCAGTCTGCTTGAGGGGCATATTTTGTGCACTCCTTGCATAGTCCAGTTCAAACCAGCTCAAGGAGCCGTTGGCACTCGCTCTGGCACGAAACTGGACAAAGGACATGAGAGTATACTCAACAATATCCAACCCGGAGGAGCTTCGCAATCATCCAAGATGGTCGCGTGAGCACAGAGCTCCCGGGACCCTCGCCGCCCTTCGCAACTATCCTGAAATATATCCTGATTTCGAAGATGGGCTTTTGAAGACGCGCTTTGGCTGATCTCAAAACTTTTTCGAGAATTTCATTTGGACGTCGGGAACCACTGCTACATCGACTTCAACTTTTCCCGCCTGCCCCAAGACGTGGTCGGGGGCTCTCTTAGCCAGCAAGCCGTGGAGTAGTTGAATAACATCGGCCGAAGGGGTTTTACCCCAGACAGCCTCATCTCAACTTTCGGTTTCGCTTTCCTACTCCGGGCATCGTTCGATTGGAGAACGGCTCAGATCTACCCTTGATCCGGCTTGGCTTCGCCCCTCCGCAACGTGTTTCATCTGTGAGTATTTTGCCTTCAACTTTTCCGGCACTTATCCCACTGTGGCTCACTTTTGCTGACTTTTGGCCTCGCCATAAACGGCCATTTTCACCAGGTCTCGCGGGCCCCTTCAGGGCACCCTTTTCAATATGGCCACCAGACCTGACCCAGAGAAGCGCAAGACTAAGACACCTCTCCGAGGGGGACAGATTCAAACCAATTTTATGGATCGTTACACCCATCCTAAGGGATCCCCCGGTGGTACTGGCCGTACTCCTGAAGATCCTGGGGCTGAATCTGCCGCTTCTCCTGAACTTTCCCTACAGGATGTCATGAGTGCCATCGCCAGCATGAAGGCTTCGATGGGTCAGCAATACGAGGCCCTTGCCTCGAAGATCGACACGGTGGCCGTCGACGTCACTTTGATTAGAGCGGACCTGGCGAAAACTAATGAGAGGGTCAAGTCCTTAGATTTGAAGACCTCCAGCCTAACTACCGACGTCTCCGACATACAGACTGAAGTCGGTAACCTACATTCCTCGAACGACTTGATGGCACACCGGCTTAGGATTTTGAAAATAGGGCACGGCGTAATAATGTACGCATTATTGGAGTCCCTGAGAACCATGAACATTCTTCGATCGATCTCCTGGTGGAAGATCTTGTTTTAAATCATCTCGCCCCCTCTGGGCTCAGCAAATTCTTCGCCGTTGAGCGAGCCCATCGAGTTCTGGGTGGAAAACCGAAACTGGGTGCCCCACCGAGACCTATCGTTGCAAAACTTTTTCACTTTCGTGATAGAGATGCTATCCTGCAGGCCTCTCGGGTGGGCGGCCCGGTGAAGTTCGAGAATACGTCCGTTCACTTCTACCCGGATTTTACTCCGTTGGTTCAAAGGCAGAGAATGGGTTTTCAGGGTGTGAAACGGTGGCTACGTGACTTGGGCCTTAAGTACGCCATGCTGTTCCCAATTAGACTTCGGATCGAATATGAGGATCGGACATTTTTCTTTGATCGCCCGGAGAGTGTCGGTGACTGGCTTGACTCTTTGCCTAAAAAGGATGATCGACTCGAACACCCTGGTGGTGCCGAGGGTGGTTTGCCGGAGCAAGAGTGACACTGTGGTTCCCGATGTCTGAAGTTTTCATTCGTATTTCAGCTGAGTCTAATATTTGGGTCTTCTTATGTCCTGTTCTATATTGGCCCTGGGTGGTGGGGGGGAAATCGGGACTCTTTCCTCCTCCTAGGTTTCTTTGTTTAGATTAGTTTAATGACTGGGCGACAGGCACACTGCAGGTTGGGGTGGCTATTGAGTCTCACGCAGGGGTGCAGGGTGGGGGGAATTGTAACGGGTTCCAGTTGGGGGGTGGGGGGGTGTTTGTTCGTTTGTTCTTTCTCGCAAGGCATCGTATTGTATTCCTTATTGCTTCGATGGATGTGTTCTTTGTGGGGTGTGCTCTGCAGTCTCTTCGGGAATGGGGGTAGTGAGTTGAGACTGCTGTCTTGGAATGTCAACAGGTTGGGGGACAGGATAAAACGAGGGATTGTGCTGCAGTTTTTGAGACGTCATTCTCCTGATTTTGTCCTTCTGCAAGAGACACACTTAATTGGTAACGCTTGTCAAGCCATGAATAGACGAGGCTATCGCTTGGTTGCTCATTCCGGATTTACTTCTGGCTCTAGGGGGGTGGGTATTCTGGTCCGGTCTTCCCTCCCCTTTGAGATTGATGACGTAATACTTGATGATAGGGGGCGCTACGCCGCGCTCACTGGTAGATGGGAGGGGAAGACGCTCTCCATACTCACGATCTATGTCCCCCCTGGCCTGCAGACTTCCACCTTTGCTGATATTGAACGGGTTGTTCTAGGGCTTCCTGAAGGTCTTTTAATCCAGGGTGGGGACTTTAACTCTGTCGTCTCTGGCTCCTCGGATCGCTACCCTCCCAGAGATTTGGCTAGATCTCAGTTATGGATGAGTGGGTTTTTGGAAACTTTCGGGCTGGTGGATAGTTGGAGGTTGATGCATCCTGTGCAGTTACAATATACCTTCCATTCAGGAGCCCACGGGAGCCTCTCCAGGCTTGATTATCTCCTAATGCCAGCGGCTCAATCCTCCTCTATTAGGGAAATCCGACACCTTCCCAGGGGCATTTCAGATCATTCCCCATTGTGGCTCTGTGTGGAAGCTGGTGTGTGCAGTGAGGGCAGGGTTGCTCCCATCAACCCCTGGTATCTTCGGAATCCTAAGAGCCGCTCGGAGCTGATAAAATCTATTGATCATTACTTCCTCGATAATGTGGGATCTGTTTCTTTATCTGTGTCATTGTGGGAGGCTTTCAAGACTGTTATACGTGGACATTCTTTGTCGTTAATTGCTGGCGCCAAGAAGGCCAAATGTGAGGAACTGGTGCGCATTGAAGCTGACATAACTGTCATTGAGAGTGACCTCGAGGCGGGTGTCACCAGTGCTAAACTCCACTCACTCAGCTTAAAACAATCTGATTATAAAGCCCTGGTGACCCACGCTGCCAAAGTAATGGACAGAGAGCAACAGGGTAGGCTGTATGATGTGGGTGACAAGGCTGGTAAATTGCTTGCGTGGCTTGATAAGAAGGAAAGAGCGAATCGTGTAGTTCCTGTGATTGAAAGGTCAGATGGAGTATGTGTGACTGACCCGGCTGGGATCATTGACTGTTTTGTGGATCATTTCCGTACTGTGTATTCTTCAGTTTGTGATAGGGACGAGCAGGATTCCAAGTTGTTATTGCGGGACATAGCATTGCCCTGTCTCTCTGATGCTGATAGGGATTTTATGGACGCACCACTTACGACAGATGAAATAGCGATTGCCATCCTCTCCTTTCGCTCTGGTAAGGCTCTTGGCCCCAATGGCTTGCCTATTGAATTATACAAACTGCGGCATGACAAAATGGCGCCCTTGGGGATATGTTCCTTGAGGCGCTGAAATCTGGTTCCCTCCCCGCGGATCAGCGGCTGGCCTCTATCGTGGTAATACACAAGGAGGGTAAGCCGCACGACCGTTGTGCCTCTTATAGGCCCATCTCCCTTTTAAACGCCGAACCCAAAATTTTAGCCAAATTGTTAGCTAACCGCTTGGTTAAGGTGATCTGTGATTTGATCCATCCGGATCAATCCGGTTTTATCCCGCATCGCAATACTGCCCTTAATCTTCGGCGGCTTCATGGAGTTCTCGCGAGAGCCGGCACCCTCTCTGAGCCGGCCATTTTGGCTTCCTTGGATGCCACTATGGCTTTTGATACTATCGAATGGCCTTATCTCTGGGCGGCTCTCGCCAAATTTGGTTTTGGCCCTATATTCATTGCATGGGTGAAACTTCTTTATGAGAAGCCTTTGGCTCAGGTGGTGGTTAATGGGAAGGTATCTGGCATTTTTACTCTTGGACGGGGCACTCGGCAGGGCTGCCAGTTGTCTCTCTTGCTTTTTGCCCTTGCGCTCGAACCGCTGGCCGCATGGCTCCGCTGGGAGCCCTCGATAAGGGGCTTTAGGTGGACTCCTGACTTCGAGGATCGTATTTCGCTTTATGCGGATGACATCCTTTTGTACCTCACATCCCCCCAGAAATCCCTGAATGTGCTTTTTGATGTTTTAACTTCATTTGGGAAGAACTCAGGTCTTGTTATTAATTGGACGAAATCCTGTGTCTATGTGTTAGCAGGAGGGCTTCCCACGCTGCCTCGCAGATTCCCGATCAAGTCACCGAGTCAGGGTTCAAGTATTTGGGGATTTATATCTCCCGGGATCCTGTGGTTCGCTACGAGCGCAACCTGCTTCCCCCACTCCAGCGACTGAAACTTGATGTCTCGCGCTGGCGTCGGTTACCTTTGTCACCGCTCGGGCGTGCTGCTCTTTTTAAGATGATGTCGCTGCCGAGATTTTTGTACGCACTCCAAAACTCCTTTGACCCTATTCCCTCCGGGTTTTTTCGGGAGGTGGAGAGCCTACAGCGTCGTTTGTTTTGGGACGGACGCGCGCGTATTGCTCTCCCCAAGCTTACGCTCCCTTGGTATGATGGGGGCATCGCTTTCCCAGACATTAAGCGTTATTATTGGGCCTCTCAATTGAGTGCGATTAACCATGCCACCTATGCACCGGGTCCTTCACCGGCTTTCGAGATGGATAAACACCTTTTACCGGGCGGGAATTATAGTAGGGCGCTTTACTCCAAAGGGATTTGCAGGACGTTAACTAAGATTGCTGTGCGAGTTTGGCGAGATGCGAATGCGGCTTTGGGGTGGGGTGATAGATTGACTCGTGCGGCTCCGTTGTATGACTCTGAACGTTTGGGTTACTTATGGAGAATGAAAGGTTTTGAGAAATGGGACATGATTGGTATCAGCAGAGTGGGTGACCTCTGGACCAAGGGAAATGTTAAAACCTTTGAGGCGCTGATGACGGAATATGAGCTCGGAGACAAGGAATTTTTCAGATACGTGCAGGTGCGCCATGCCTTGCTGTCGGTTTTCGCTGCAGGCACTGACGTTCCCGAGTCCTCTCCTCTCGAGGACCGTATACTGGACGGTTATGTCCCTGACAGCACGATTTCATTGATTTATAAAAAATTGATCAATAATCGGACTGATCTACTTGTGCTTCTCAGAGCGGTATGGACTGAGGATGGATTGGAATTGGATGACGAAGACTGGCAATCCGCGTTGTCGTCACCCAAGGAGGTTGCTATTCCTGCCCGTCTTCGCTTTGTCCAACTTAAGATCCTTCAACGTATATATGTTACTGGTCCGAGTCTGGTGCGAATGGGCTATTCTCTGGATGGGTTGTGTAAACGTGGTTGCGGCATGCCTGGAACCTTCCTTTACATTCTGTGGGAGTGTTCGGCAGTGGCGGGGTTTTGGGCCCGAGTGCATGCGGTGATGGAAAGAGTTACCGGAGTGTCGTTGTTGCCCGAAGCTAGGCGCTGCCTGCTGAACGTGTGGGAGCCGAATGATTACACTGTTGCTCAGATCCGTTGGGCGACCCTTGGTAACATGATAGCTAAGAGAGACATCGCACAGTTGTGGGGTTCCCAGAGGTCGCCCACAGTCTTGGCATGGAAGGAGGGCATGGATTGGTGCATGTTTAGAGAGAAAACGGTGTATCTGGCTAGGGGTAGACCTAGGAAATGGAACATAGTCTGGTCTCAGTGGAATGCCTATTGTGGGAATATATGTACTCCCCCGCAAGACTTACTACCTGATGTTCCCTTATCCCCCTAAATGACGTTCCATGTACTGTTTAATACTATGAGTGCTGCACTGTTTCCCCACTGCCCCCCCTCTCAACAGATTATAAGTGTATGATTGTTCCTGAATATTTGGAGTAACACTCTATGCGGACACATGATCGATAGTACTGTATCTAATGCCTTGATTGTTGTTGTTGTATTTTATTTATCAATAAAAGTTAAAAAAAATAAAATAAAATAAAAACAATATCCAACCCCTCCCCTGGGAGGGAACCCTGAATCGTCCCAATCCTTTACTTAGGGTACTTAAGGGCTTACCTGTAGGTGGGTCCCTGGATTCATCATGGGACAAGATTCATTTCAAGACACCACTTCTTCTTCGACCGTCAGGGCACTCTGGATTTCACTGAACTTTGCTCTGGGCCTCAAGACTGCAACCAGGAAAACTCCTGCTGCTACTGGTCTCATCGCCCTACTCATCTGCTGCAACGTCTGTGCCTGTGCTTCATACAGGAACCTTCCAAGGCCTGTGGACATACAAGGCACCCGCAGGAATCTCTCTCATAGTGAAGGAGTCACTTCCCTGCATCAGCAGGCACCGCAACAAAGCTGACTAGTCTGCTGACCCCGAGCTCCAACAGACTCTGGAAGGCTCAGTAACACAGTTAGGAGTTTTTCATATCCCTTGAGGCCTGCCTTGTCCTCTCGCCAAGTTCGAGGCCAGTATCCCTCGTCGGAGTCGCAGAAACAGAATCCCTGTTCACCGCGTCCTCTACCTTGGTGGGCCAGAAAGTTCCTGCTCTCTTTTTTGCAAGGATACCCTCTTACTAACTAAAACTAAGACAGGCCTCTAAAACCTTGTAGATAATTTTAACCTGTGCTGCCTCGAACATGGTCTTGAAATCAATGCTATCGAAGCTAAATAGATGACCTATTCTAGGAAGAAATGGGTGAAGGGCACTGTAAACCTAGTAAAGGATGCTCTAGAAAGGGTCCGGCGTTCAATTACCTAGGGATTCACCTGGCCGATTCTGGCTCTTGGGCCCCTCAGATCCTCAAAGGCTCACATACGATAATACATAAAGCCAGTGCAATCCTTACGTTTGCAAAGAAGGCCTCTTGGCCCCCAATTGTTCCTGCTATGGAAATCCTCAAGGTAGAAGCAAAAGGGTGTAGCATTATATGCTGCTGAACTATAGGGACACTGTAATATGGGTACCTTGGGCAATACTGAAAACAACTTCATTAGAGCCCTTACTGGGCTGGGAGGGGGGAATGCCCTTCGTGCTATTTGTACTGGACCTAGGTATCAAACCCGTAACGGAGCTGGCTGCTTTGAAGCCCCTACTTTATTGGATTCATATCTGGAGTACCAGCAATTTATATCATTATAGGGGTACTTGGTGAGATTATCAAACTGCAATGTCTGTGTAGGGTTTTTAGTAAATACAGGAAGGTTGGCGCTCAGACTAATTCGAGTGGTTTCTACTATGTACAGAGTATGTGCGTTGCTGCCAGATCAGGGGGACTACCCTGTAACCCCCGTAAATGTGTGAGTTGAGGACCTACACAAATAATGAGAATACAGTACTGGGCACGCGTAATAGGGTTGTCACTATGGTTGAAATGACTCGCTTCACTTGAAATATCTGTGGTCAATGCCAGAATGTGTTTAAAATGTCTTTATTAAAAGAAAAGAAAACAACCAGCCAACACGGTTTCGTCACATAGGGGAAGTACCCTGTGACTTCTTCCGGGCTGTGTGGTGATGCATGGAAAAATGCGATGTTGCGAGGCCGGTGATAATACCAATCCAGCTGTGGGGTATCGGGGAAGACCAAATCCGGTCGACTTCTTGGTTCCTGGCGGGCAAGGGAGGGAGACCAGTATGGCGGGCAGATCCGGGTATATAACCACAAAGAGCGGTGTGGCCACTGTTTACATGTGGTCCTAAGTGGGTGTGTGAGAAAGGCCTGCAGCGACGTGCACAACTTATGATTAAATAAAACACAAAAATATTTCTTGCTAACCTAAGTACATGTGTAATTTGGATAAATGTCTCTTTAATAAGCTATGTGGCAGAGGAAAGAAGTAACCACGTTTCTTTGCAATCAATAGTAGAAACCTAAGATACAGACCCTAAATACATTTATTTTGGAAACGAAAATATGCACAGAGTGCCAGATTCAGGGAACTACATCACATTTGCATAGGGCTGAATGTGTTAACAATCACACACCTGCAGGTGTGAAGCGAATATTGACACCAGTGGGCTTGTGGAGGACCAAGCAGCAAGCACAGGTGGTGGTTTGGCAATTCCTCCCAACCCTTGGTGTCTTTTAGAGCATTAGGCATGTGTTTGCCTATTGGCCTACTAGTGGGTATGGAGACGGGAGCCCACTCATGTAAGCAATCTTCCACCTTTGCACCAAGGTCCCCCATGTAAGCAGGATTGATATGTTTAGGCTTTAAAGACTCCCACATGTCAAAGCATTGAACCGCATTTCTAATTGTAACTCTGGCACAAATGCAATAGAATACGCCTCTGCCCATGTATATCATGGCAAGAAGACTGCACAGCTGACAGTGGGCATTTCTATCCCCTGGATGGTGCAGCAGGTGCACATCTCAATGGATTCCTCTTTGGCCAGATCACAATTTTCAGTACGACATCTGCAGGTAAAAACCACAATTTGAAATTGCACTCCAAAAGCACAATTTGCACATACTTAGTTTGATTGGTGCATCTTCTAACTTCCAACACGCACTTTTTCCACACCACTGGAGCTAGCACAAACGTGGAGAACAATTTTGCTGATTTTGCCCCTTTGTTTGAGCCTGTATAGAGTATATTGCGGAAACCAATCATTTGAAAGCAATCCTCAAAGGTAAAAATGCACTGTTTTCTTAGAGCACTCAAGTAGGAAGAACTGTCCTTCAGTCAAACAGCACTCAGCTGGATCAATAAATGCCTGTTTTTTGGTGCATGGTTAAAATACGCGTGAGTTTTTTAGGCAGAAAGCGAGTCACCTTGTGAGCTACCCTGCTAGTGAAAAAAATTACCAGGAAGAGGAAATTAAAAGAAAAAAAATCAGAAGTCGATCAGGAACCAGTTATTAGGACACTAACAAAACAGCAGCATGACAGTATTTTTAGAGGAGAAGTTGGTGGAATCCAGTTAAACTAGTGCTTACATAGTAAAATGGGACGTGTCTATTTATGTAAATATTTCAGATAGTTATAGTTCTGCACCACAGAATCAATTCTGTTTTTGCAGGTCATATTGTAATTTTAATGTGGAGCATGAGTAAATGTTTATTTACAAGAGGACATCCGTTTGCAACATGTGTGCGGTCACTCGCTATCATTCTGATCTGGTACTTTAATCTATTTGCCTCGATCGAAGTTAACTTATAGTGCAATGTCCACATTTAAATAAACTCATAAATAAATGCTCGGGGCTGGAGGCCTGGATTTCCCGGTGCCACTAGCTCACCTTGTAATCCTATTCAAATTAACAGTTTCCTTCTACACATTCTGACTTTTGAATCACAAACCCAATCACAAATTTTGTAATTTTACTTCATGGTCAAGAGTTCGTGTAGGAGGGTCATGCCTACCTGTCTCACCACTGTACACAAATTGTGCAGACTTGATCAATCCTGAAAGAATATAAAATGGTAAGTCCTCCCTTTCAATTTATTTATTTTCAGATTGGTGGCGCAGAGTAATACAAGTTTCATCTACCGTTAACACAGGGATAGCGGATGACATTTTACACCTAGCACCTTCTCATGTGTTACATTGGATCACTTGTGCAGGAGGATTGGCTTTCAACTATTAAATCAAAGTTCAAAAACCTGACGGCAATCCAGAAGCGCGAAGCCAGTTAGCGGGTTATTATGCTTCTCACCGTTGGCTTGCCAGCACAGTCAGCTTAAGATGTACTCACTTTTCAAAAGAACCATAACTCCCCAAAAAATAGTGGGTCTCAAGGATAATCCCAACTGATTCAAACAAAAGACACCGAACAGAAACCACATGCGTGGAATTTTTTTTAACATGAACATGCTGTACATACTCAACTAGAGCAGTGCAATGGCACGTTTGGTATTATTATCCGTTTATTAAGGTTTAAACATCATCATGGAATAACATTGTTTTATAGCACATGAGAAAGCAAGACAATAAGCAAAACCATAGTTTTAAAGTTAACCAGCTTTCAAAGAATCATGTTACCAAGAGAGAGTCTCAGTTTACATGTCATTAGTACTCAATATAGAACAAATATCATTAAGTACTTTCACATTCCATTAGCCGATGGTCATCCAATATGTCTCAGTTATGTTATTGGTTATGATAGTTCACAGAGAACTGCCAGCATGACCAAAGACGAACAGGCTAATGCGCCACATCAGCAAATCTATCCCCTGTCCCTAAACACACTGAAGCATGTTACATATTATCAGAAGTTAAGGGTATATGCAGGTTTCAGGTTTTTGATTAACTATACGCTGCATTGACTTGCAGCAGCAGATAATCCCTGAACGGATCCCAAATGCCTTTTGGTCTAGCAGTTACAAGCTGAGACGCCACAAATGTCTCTGAAAGATCATTACATATCGCCACATCTTTAAGCCGGTCTTTTATTTGGGCACTGGTCTTGACCAAGCCCCTACCAACCCTGCATTTCCCGAACACTAGCAAGAGAGCTGTTAGACCTCGAACTGTAATGCTTACATCCGTGACATAAACCAACACAATGACCAATAATCTGTACTGCAGCGGAAAGGAGGTATTGTCGCCAAGTGTGTTCAGCCTCCTACCCCTCGCCCCCACCTCCCACTCCCAGAATACGTTAACAGGAAGGCACAGCCACACTATGTGAAAGAAGTCAGCCAGATCAGTGGAGCGCCAAGAGAAATTAGATAGTCCATTGGGATCGATACAGTGTAGCATGGCTGAAGTCTAGTAAGCATGTTTAGGAAATTGAAAGGTATAAGTTTATGGACACAAAGTTTGTTTGCTTACAGCAAAAAGTCCAAATAGTGGATAAAACCAACTCACCCAGTCCACCCTCCCATTGTGCTTTGGCGATACAAGTAGGAGGGGACATTAATGGGACATTAATGGCACACTTGGTAATGTAAAACATATATTCATTTCATTGCTCTCCTGAAAGAACTGGTAACAATGTAAACTACTCTACAGTACTGCATGAGTTTCAATTTGGACGACGCAAGTTCCAAAGATGCACTTTAAATGCAGTTTCCTTGATTTCTGTAATATGGATTTTAGCTCGGGACCCATGCTACCATTTACAGAATTCAACCAACCCTGTCACTTTGTTTTAAACTTCCATGGGTTTGCGTTCCATGTTCTCCACCATTTAAAGACAAAAATGGAACAATACTAAAGCTTAGAGTCAGAACTCTGCGGATCCCCATTTATTAGCAAATATAAAAACAAAAATGTAAATTGATTACAAGGTTAACAATCACGAACACCAAAACAATATTACAATCCAAACATCCTCTAAAATTAATTAATAAGAAAAGTGTAGCTTGTAGCTAAAAGTAGGAAGCAAGTTTAGCAAATACCCTAAAATAGGATTTGCCTCTAACAATCTAAGAGTAAGGTAGAGCAGTGGATCCGATGTTTTAAGTCAAACGTAATCTTTTATTGAACCCCCATAAGGCAGTTAATTTTACAGAGTGTATTCGGTCAACATGAGCAGCCGCTGTTCCATTCGCAAGCAGCAGGGTGTCTTCACCGGTGTTCATACAGTCAACTATATGCATGGCTCTGAAAGCCCCTCTAAAACATCCTCATAGCGTTCTAACAGGACAACAGCAAACAAGGTTAACTATAAATAGAGGACTGATTGTGCGAGTTAGCATATTTTCACACTTCTTCCTTACTTAAGTTTGTAAGATGTACGGCTTTTGTTTCACTTTTTATGTAATATCACCGATTTCCCCATGTTTACAAAGTAAAACTGTTAAAGCAGAGGTGGTTAAAACGTAAAGCACTTTTCATAGTCTTAAGTGTCTAAAAGGAAAACCAAAGCTCCCAAGCACAGAGATCCAAAGTAACCAGGCTCATTCCCGATGGAAAAACAGCAAGCAAAAGAGCACACCGCGCCCGCCTTGAATGCTCTACACGGGCTCCAGAAGAGCATTCAGTGCCCTGTGCCAAATTCACAAGGCACTGCAATCCCTGGGAAGGCACTTACAGTTCTCCAGTACAACCAGCAAGCCACCTAAGGTAGAAATCTTGGAAACGACTCACTAATCGCCTCTGTGGTAACGAACATACATAGACGTCAAATCACATCCAAGATCCTGCATTTTGGTATGTCCATTCACCACCTCTCAAATTTGGGGGACACCTGCAAATTTCACCTAGTACCAGACACATTTTTCAACCACCACAACTTGGCATCCAACTAGTTTCTCCAGAAACATCCTAACGTCTCATACTACAATCATTATATCAGATGTAGTCCAAGTTCAATATCGGCTCCTCTTTTAATATACTCTCCAAAGGAACCTCAATTTGTTCTCCCTATGCTAAGGCTTAATTTTTACAGTACATCAAAAAGACTGCATTTCAATCTGGCATCCCTCCCCATGCCAACGGAGCTCCGAGTTAACTTAAAAGAAAGCTGCTTAATAAAACCCTAAAATAAATACATACATAAATAAAGAGCTTCCTCATCAGAAAAGCCAATATCTGATTACAGTTCAAAATACAGCCTCTATGGGAGAATATAAAAAATATATATAAATATTTTTCTGCATTAATTAAAAGTAACTGTTTGACATTTATTGACATGTAGGCTACTAATTCAAATGTTATGGATTTTAACCATGCTAGGTTGAAGCTTTGTGGAGTTTTGAAGGCTGGGCCAATGTGATCCTTACACTGCTGAGCAAGGGTTCCTGAAGGAAAAGGAAACCTTAACAATAAAAAAAATTGGGAATACTTGAACTAAGCTATATTCATTTTAGGAGCAATCCTGTAAGAGACTTGTTTCTTGGTGCAAACCAATGTGGAAAATGAATGAGAGCAAATTAAAAGGAGTTCTGGTGAAAAAAACACCCAAAAGACCCCATATAAACACAAAAGAGTCACATAGCATTGACAGCCACCCTCTAGAAGCATGTATTTGTGTTGCATCTGATAATAGTGGAAGTGACCCTGGAATGTATGTTGTGGGCTTGGTTATAAGCAGCTTCAGGGGTCAGACTTTCAGGATGACTGATAACGCGCTTTCTTGCTGATGTCTTTCTGAATGTTTTGTTAGACTAAGCACGTTACTGCAGAAAAAGCCAAATCACTGCGGATGGGTTGGACACAAAAGCGAGATAGGGATGGAAAGAAGGGCAAACGCCTATTCTTCAAATGCAAAAAGAGTAACGCCCTTCGGTTCAACTATGTTTTTGTGAATTCGCTGATTGCCTTCTGTAGATCTCAAAAACATTACAAGTTGTATTAATTTTGTTCTCTGAATTCATAATACACAGAGTCAGTGAATTTTCTGAATGACATATCATTTTGAAGGCCCGGTGGCTATCGGTAGAGTGAGACTCACAATGTGAGTGTCGTTGGTTATGTTGCAAGAGCAAAACATAAGTCGAAAGTGACAGCTGTGCCGGTGACACATACAGCAAACAGAGGGCACACAGAAAGAAGTAGAGTGGAGTGTCTCATCTCTTTCGTACTCTGTCATACTCTCTGTCTTTCACTTGCCCTTTCTTTGACTCACTTACACTCTCTGCTCCAGTTTCCCACCCCCCAGTTTTCTGCCACAATATTGAAGGAAACCTAAAGCTATACAAGAATACTGTCAAAAATATTGTGGGACAAAATATAGAAGGCAATAAAAAAAGTTTAGGTATTTAATATATTTTTTTTTAATGTTGTATATAATATTGTTTTCTTTAATACAGTTGTATAAAATATAATTTTGAATTAATGTAAGATATAAGTTATTGTATTATTATAAGGATTTAGTATTGTGATAATATTTGTGTTTTAGTACAGTTCATAATTTTTATGTGAATTTTTTAAAATGTATTTAGGGATTTTTAATTTAGTAGTGGGTATTTTTGGATATAAGGGATTAGGTTAGGAAATTACTGTAGATAAGATGACGACTAGCACTTGTGGGGCTCTGCTCTTACCTGTGCTGTTGAACCTCACAGCACCTGCATCATGCTAGCGGTAACCCAGACAGCCAAATTAGAGATACATCCAGCGAGGTGAAGTGAGGAAGTTCTGATGACTTTGGATTCTGTCCCCTCCATCCCTCCTCTCATCACCCCTGACCTGGGGGCGAGCTGGAACTTAAGGCGGCTATCGCTTCCAGTAACTCCGGGATCGGTGCTCTCAATGCAACTTTGACGATGCCCAGTGGGCAGAACCCATGACTGACTGTATATAATGCAGTGCCCGAGCAACCGTGGCCGATGCCCAGTGGAGCTGTCCTATGCAGCTAAAGAGGAGTTTGGCTCTGGTTCACCCCTCGGCCGGCACCTACCCAGCCGGACATCAGACATTGTTCTCCTCGTCTCCCCGTTTTGTTTTCCGCCTGCATTCCTTACCCCTGTTACCATTCTCCCTCTACCTTTTTCTTCCCTTAAGACGTGTGTACGCGCTAATAACTCTTATTATTGTGTAATCTCATGTTTTTTTTTCCTCCTATGTCTATTCTTAGCTAAGTAATTATGTAACCTGTAATCTCCTGATCCTCATGTAAAGCGCTCTGATACCTTCGGTTCTAACCAGCGCTATATAAAACTTTGCAAATCAAATCAAAAAACTACAATATAAGTATTTCTTCCATTGTCATGACAGTCGTTTTTGTATGCACATGCAAGCACGTCACTTTAAAAAAGAAAAGAATTACTGCAACAATGTCATGTGATCAAGGCTCCTTTAGAGTTGAAACGAGTTATGGCGGCATCCTAATAAATCACTAAAAAGGAATACATTCTATGGTCCGTGTTTTAGAAGAATCCAAAAGTGCAGATGGAGAGTGTGATTTTATTTGGCCAATATTGTACGCGTTTCGGCTGCGCTGCAGCCTTGCTCACCGATAACAAAACTTTGTATAAGTTCTTTGGAGTAAACAATTTACACTATTCACTGCCCACTCTGAATAGATCGTGTAACGACGTTCGCTACTTATAATAATTTGAAGGTGGTGGATAAATTGTGAATGAAAGTTATAAATATAACTTAGGAATCTTTCAAGTTTGTGTAGTTTAAAGTTGTTTTCTAAAGAAAAATACATTTTGTTAACTTTAACTAAGTTTTTACCTTAGCTTTTTTCATAAAATTTCAATGTTTGTTTAAAAATGTTAATAAAAATGTGTTTCAAATCTCAGAGTCCTGTATCACAAGTGGGGTTATGTGGAGTGTTGTACAGCATAGTGGGGGAGAGTGTTGTAAAGTCTATTGTCATAGAGTGGAGTATTGCAGATTGGAGTGGAATTGAGTACATTGTAGAAGTGTTATCATACAGTGAAGTAAAGTGTTATATAGTGTAGTGGCATGGTGTCTCATATAGTGGAGTCAAGTATCGTAGACTGGAGCAGAGAGTTGTACAGTGGAATGGCGTGTCGAACAGTAGAATAGTGAAGTACAGTGTTTTAGAATGGAGTAGGGTCAAGTAGAGTGCCTGAGTGGCGTATTGTCAAGTGGAGTGTCGTATAGTACAGTTGAGTGACGTATTGTAGTGAGAAGTTGAGTGGCATGTCTTCGAGTGTTATACACTATAGTACAGTGTTGCAGAGTGGATGGGGATAGAGTGGAGTATATTGTCAGAGTGGTATAGAGTGGAGTACAGTGTTGTAGAGTGTCGGGCAGTGGAGCGGCATACAGCATCAGAGTATTGTGTAGTGATGTTGAGTGGGATAAAGTGTAGTAGAGTGGAATACTCTAGAGTGGGGCAGATTAGAGTGGTGTAAAGCTTCACTCTGGAGTGCCGTGTTGTAGACTTTTGTGATCGTGGAGTTAAGAGGCATAGTGTTAGAAATGGGATTTCTGGTTGGCTAAGGCTTGCGCCAAAGCCAGGCAGAAACCACCACTCTAGTCAGGGCAAGGGAGTCACACGCCAAGATAAACCCCGCTCACCCCCTTGGTAGCTTGGCACGAGCAGACAGGCTTATCCCGGAGGCAATGTGTAAAGCGTTTGCGCGCGCACCCAGCAACAACACCCAAGGCCCACCACAAAGGAAACTCCACACAAGGGTATATATAAAAAAAATAGTCTTTGTATTATACCACAAACGTTAGATAATAGACATCTACTTTACAAGGTGCCATGGGCACGGGCAGAATGTACAGGGGATTATTTACATGGGACAGGGCCACCTGGACCGCTGTCAGGAGTGATCACTTTTAGAACTAGCAAACATATCATAACTGTAGTACCAAAATTAGCACATGTAGCACACAATCAGTACTCACTGGTAACAGGTAAGTATCACCTACGTAATCCTAACACACCTTAGGCAAACATCACGCAGGGCACCATGATTCCTCTAACATCACTATACTACGGCAAACAACCTCCTAGACATAAAACTACATTGTTAGAGGCAAGAGCAAAAGCATTGCATAATTCACAGTAGGCAGACAAAACATCTGCGCCAAAATATTATCACACTGACCCCAGGCCAACCTGGCCTCTCGGGGGCTCACACGCCCTCTGTCCAGTAAAGTCAGGGCAGGCTGCGCAGGCAGCCAAAGAGAAGGTTGAGCAAAAGTAATCAGCATAAACTTAGCAGCTGCCCACTAAGTACTGGGAAGCTGTAGGTATCCTCTGCACCTCAGGGGCCTTGTGGCTCTAAGAACAAATGCCACCTTACTGGGGGGAGCGGCCCGCTGCCAACCGGGGCCGCTCTACACTTCAAAATGCCCCCAATGCGCGCTGAGACTCGTGGCATCTGGATTAAAAAATGCCCCCGGTTGTTGGAGCCTCGACAGGCTCGGGAGAAATGCTGCCCAACTCCGTTGGGGGACTCGGCGAACAATGGCCCCCCTTGAGGTTGGAGCGACCCGCGGGTCTGCTCCGGGAAGTAGAAGCAGGAGAAGGAGCCCTCACTCACCGGGTTGCTTTTCGGTGCGCACCTCGTCGGTCTTCTGCCCCGGGGGGCGGGCGCTCTTGACAGCTTCCCTGGTGCCGCGGGCGGGGCTCTCTTTCACCGGAGCCTCGCTGGCGGCGGCACCTCTTCTTTGACCTCGGGACGTGTTGGGAGGCGGGGTAGGCTCCCGTACTCCCTCTCCACGGCGACCTCTTCTCCTTGGCGGCAACGGCCAGCTCGGGGGGGCGTGTAGTTCCGCCCTCGGGCAGGAACACTTCCGGGTCGCGGCGGTGAATCCCTTCAGAAAAATACGGGGTAGGCTCCCGTTCGAATGTGCAAGTCCCTGGCGGGGTGGGCACCCGTAAGGGTTTAAAAGGGGTACAAATACGCGGGGTAGACTCCTGCTACCTAACCAGAAGACAACACGGCAATGAGCGTGGTGGGCACCCGCAACGGAATCTGCAAAATGCGGCACGGGCAGCCGCAAAACAAAAGCGGCACAACACGGGGTCAAATGCGGGGTGGGCACCTGCACTGAAATGGCCAAAACAGGGGGATCCCCATGCCGGGGAATCCCTCAATGTAGGGATTGCAGCGCTGGGCTGCAGATGAGAACAGCAGCGTTCCTGGGCTGGGGATTCCAGTGCTGCCCAGGCGCTTTAGGGACAAAGTTTCCAAGCCAAAAAGAAGTCCAGCAAGGTCCTTAGGCAGGCAGGGGGGCAAAGGCTGGGCCCAGGATCCAGCTCACAGGGCCCTCCAGGCAGGAAGGCAGTACCAGTGGTGGTCCTCTTGGCACCCAGCAGCAGCCGCCCCCCCCCTCAAATTAGGATCAGGAGAAGAACATCTTACAAGAGGTCACAGCCTCTTTTTATACACTAAAATCCTTTGTTGTAAAAGGTGCAGGCAAGGGCCAAACCAGATGCAACTGGTTCCTGAGCACTTTGTTTTGCTCATCCCCTCTGCCTATTCACAAGGTGGGTCAGGTACATCAGACACACCACAGGGGCCGGAGCCAGCATTGCAAGTTAAGTATCGCCCTGGAGCACCATGGTGTGCTCAGCCCTTTTCACTATTTAGAGGACAGGCTAGGGTCATCAGTCGCACCTCAGGGGCTGGAGCCAGCATTGTGTGGGGGGAAGCCCAGCCCTATTCAGGCCCCAGGCGCACCCCTCCCTTACATCACACATGCAGATCTCCCATTCACCCCCGGGGCAGACCCATCCTGACTCCAGGAGCCAGGCACACCAGCCAGCTCCAGCCAATCACAAGCCAGCACCTTCACTGCACAAGCACACCAACGTCTAGAAGTGGCACTTCCACACTAGACACATTCACACCACACACATCATTCATTGCGCAGCATTCAATCTCACGAGTCCGCACATACCAAACTCGAGCCTGCACTCCCCACACATCAGGAACTAACATGGACACATACATTCCCCATGCATTCCTATGGGAGGGCAGGCCAACCTCACCACATGCACGCACTTTACCCTGGGACACAGTGGTAAAGTGCGCAGAAACCAAAAATTACTATCACCAGGTCACAATTAAAACCTAAAAAGTTTAGGGGTGAACGTGCCAGAAGGGCCAAGTCCAACACATAGCATACAGCCAGTAAAGTCAAATATCATAAATTGGAGTACAGTGTTGTACGGTAGAGTGTAGTGGGGTGCTGTACAGCATTATAAAGTGCTGTAGACTACAACAGAGTGGCATATCGTTGATTTTTGGAGAGTGGAGTAGTGTACAGTACAGCACAGTGTTGTAAAGTGTTGTTGAGTGAAATGGTGTGCAGTGGAGTGGCGAACAGTGGAGTACTGTGCCAGAGTGGATTAAAGTGGGGTATTGTGGCATACAAAGAGTTGTATGCAGTGGTGTATAGTGACCTAGAGTATCGTAGAGTGTAGTAGAATATAGTAGAGTGTTGTACAGTGGCATACAGTATAGTACAGTGTTGTGCAATAGAGTGAGGGGGGTATAGACAGGGGTAAAGTGTTGCATACAGTGTAGTATAGACTATTGTAGAGAGGAGCTGCATAGAGTGGATTGTTGTATAGTAGCGAGGAGTGAGATAAAGTCTCATACAGTGGAGTGGTGTAACGTAATGTGGAGTGCAGTACAACAGAGTGTATTGGTGTCGTAGAGTGGCTTGGATTGTACTGCTGTAGCATAGGTAGTAAACAGTTAAACATTGGAATGGGGTCTCGTACAGTAGTGTGGAGTGGAGTGCTGTGCCGTATAGAAAAGTGTAGTATAGTGAAATAGAGTGTTGTACATTGGAGTGTAAGGGTGTAGAGTATAGCATTGGAGAGTGGAGTACAATGTTGTAGAGTGCCATGACGTGTGGCAGATTTTTAAAGAGTAGAGTTACATAGAGTGAAGGAGAATGCCATACAATGGAGCGGCGTAGAGTGGAGTTTTGTCTACTTTAGTGGCATGGAGTGGATTGCCGTAAAGTGGAGTAGCATACAGTGGAATACATGGTCTATAGAGTGGAGAAGAGTGGAGTGGAATAGAGTGGAGTGGTGTACAGTGGAGTGGTGCAGAATGGAGTAGGGTGCCGTGGATTAGGATAGAGGTGGGTGGCATATATTGTATTGGAGAAGCGTAGAATTGAGGAAACTGTTATAAACTGGAGTAGCGTCTCATCAGTGGAGTGAAGTGCTGTGTAGCACAATGTTGGAAACTTTCATAGGGCGGAGTAAAGTGTTGTATAAAAGAGTATACAGGCATAGAGTCAAGAGCAAATTTGGACAATGGAATGTACGGGTATAGAGTGGAGTAGAGTCTAGTAGAGTGGCATAGAGTGTACTGGAGTTTTGTACAGTGCAGTTCTATAGAGTGGGGAGAGTACAGTGGAGTTGCGTTGAGTTGAGTACAGTGGAGTGGCGCAGAGGTGTAATAGCATATAGTGAGGTAGCGTACAGTGGAGGGCATACAGTTAATTGGTGTAGACTGGAGTGGTGTATTGTGGGATGGGGCAGAGTGTAATAGCATAGAATAGAGGTGGATATAGGTGTATACCATAAAGTAGAGGGGCAAAGATTTAGGTTGCGTACAGTGTAATAGTGTGGAGTGGCATACATTCGAATAGCATAGAGTGTCGTAGAGTAGAATAGTGTACTGTAGAAACACATACATTGGAGTGACGTACAGTGGAATGGTGTAGACTGGAGTGGTGTACAGTAGAGTGGGGTAGAGTGAGATAGCATACAGTGGAGTGGTGTGGCTTCGAATGGAGTGGCGTAGAGTAGCGTAGCGTATAAAAGAGTGGCATACAGTGAGTGGAATAGCGTAGAGTGGAGTGTTATGAAATAGAGTGGTGTAGACTGAAACAGCTTACAGCATATAGTGGAGTAGCCTACAGTGCAGTGGCAAAAGGTGAAGTGGTGAAGACTGGAGTAGTGTGCATTAGAATGGTGAAGAGTTTAATAGATTACAGTGGCAAGGCATACATTGGAGTAGCGTCCAATGGAATATGGTACAATGGAGTGGGGTAGAGCAGAGTGGCATACACTTGAGTGGCATACAGTAGAATGGCGTAGAGTGGAAATGCATATACCGAATAGGGTATAGCGAAAAGGCATACAGTGGAGTGGGTACACTGAAGAGGCCTAGAGTGAAGTAGCATACAGCTTAACAGCGTAGACTGGAGTGGAGTACAACGGAGTGTTGTACAGTGAAGTAGCATACAGTGGAGTGGTGTAGACTGGAGTGCCGTACAGTGGCGTGGGGTAGAGTGTCATAGTATATAGTGGAGTACACTGGAGTGGTGTCCAATCAAACAGTGTAGAATTAAGTGGCATATCCTAATGTACATTGCTGTGAAATTTACAGAAGGAGAGAACTCTGGGTAGGTCTCAGTTTAGGTGGAAAGCAGCTCATGTTAGAGCACTCTCAACACCAGCGACACTCTAGATTACAATTACAATCTGGTCAGCAGATTTGCCACTCCTCCTTTTTTGCATAATTTATGCGTCACTCTATGCCTGAAAGGGTTATGTTTTGACTTAATACCGGGTGCTCCCTTGTGTCTGGACAAAGCTATACCTCTCTGAAGAGCTCTAATTAGAGCGAAACACTGTGTCAGGGGTCGCTTTTACTCATTTCAGGTTGGCTTGAATTGGTATTTTACCAATTCAAAGCTGTAATATTGTGCCTGGAGTGATAAATGGCTTTTGTTATTTTACAGCTCGGCAAGGACTGCACTGTACTAGTCCTATGCTCAAAGACTTTGCTGTTTAAATGGCAAAAGACTTTGTCATTTTCTATCTCGGCGTGGATAGCACTGTGCTAATCCTATGCTTAAAAACTTTGATAGAAAAACAGACATTTGAGGTGAGCAGATCTAGAGTGTCGCTGGTGTTGAGAGTGCTCTAACAGGAGCTGTTTTCCACCTAAACTGAGACCTACCCAGAGTTCTCTCCTTCTTTTGTGCATAATTTATGCGTCACTCTATGCCTGAAAGGGTTATGTTTTGATATATATATATGTCTATAAATATATATATATGTCTATGTCTATGTCTATATATATATATATATGTCTATATATATATATATGTCTATGTATATATATGTCTATGTATATATATATATATATATATATATATATATATATATATATATATATATATATATATCCTCGCTTCCCAATGTTGCCAGGTCGTGCACTCTTGCCACGGGTGCTTGTGTGCGGGTGACAACACCCCGCTATAATCCAGGCTTCCCCTTCCTCACCTTCCAAGAAAGCACAGCACTCACAGGAGGAGGGTGTAAATCTTTATTACCCTCAGAGAACCAGACGCGTTTCGGCTACTGCCTTAGTCTTTGGTACAATAGCGCGCCATTTTTTTAAACTTTAAATACCCCTCACGTGCATGTCATGGAGATAGACAAGGGACAAAACCATGGTCGCCATCTTATAATGGTTTGTTTGACATTTTCAACATATCGTTTTTGCCCTGGATGGACCTTCCCATTTACCATATGCCATATATACATTATATACATTATATACGATAAATTGTATATTCACACCATCACTCCACATTGGTTGATGCTGTACATTCATTCCGCCCTGGATGGGCTTTTTACGTTTGTCAAACATTTATTCACATTGCGCCCTGAATGGGCTTTTGTCCCTCCCATCTATAAACTCCTTCCCCAAAATACCATTATTCACATTTTAAATAATCACCCACTGTGTACTACTCTCTCCTTCTATTTACAAAACTTCAAATAAACAGGTACTGTAATCAATATCAAACTTTCTCACAGAGCAGGGGGCCCCCTACCCTAGATGTACTGTCATCTCTTCATGGCTATTCAACCCTCCAGGCACCTTTGTTCCAATGTCTATTATATATCGGGATTCCAGCCTCCTCAATTTCTTTAGCCTATCCCCACCTCTGGGGCTCGCCACAACATGGTCTAAACCAAAGTATGTTATCAGGTCACTGTTATTCTTGTGGTGCTGTTTGAAATGCCTAGCCACTGGGTATGTGGGATCACAATTAGTTATTGCCCTTAGATGTTCCAGGATGCGTAATTTCATGGGATTTACCGTGCTGCCAATATAACGTAGTCCGCACGGACATACCAGGCAGTATACTGCAAACGGAGTAGAGCATGTAAGGAATACTTTTATTTTGCGTTTCTGTCCCCTGACATCATAGAATAATACCTTTTTACTTTGCTTGCACGCCTTGCACCTTCCACATGGAAAAAATCCCGGCTTATGTTCTCCAAATGGTCGGTCTACTGTGCGTGCCCGGTAACTCTGCGTCAGTGTATTCCGTAGTGCTCTGGCCCTTCTGTAGGTAACCATAGGTTGTTTAGGCATATCTGCACCAATAACTGGATCAGTAGTTAAAAGTGTCCAGTTCTTCCTCAGAATTTGTCTGAGACTCCCCGCCCCCTTAGAGAAGGTGGTAATGAATCTAAACCTCCCCTCCTTTGTCAACTCTTTTGGTTTTATTTTTAACATCTCCTTACGGGGCATTGCATCTACTTTTCTTTGGGCATTTTCTAGACATATGTCATTGTATCCTCTTTTCTTGAATCTGTCTATGCTTGCTTGCGCATTTCTTTTGTAATCCTCCTCTAAGGTACAGTTCCTTTTAATGCGAAGCAGTTCTCCGTATGGGATACTGTAGATTAATTTGGGCGGGTGGCTACTGCTGGAATGTAATATGGAATTTCCTGCTGTGGGTTTCCTGAATAGCTGCGTGTAAACTTTACCTTGTTCTTTTCTGATTTCTAAATCAAGGAAATTTATTTGTTTGTCACTTATTTCTGCCGTGAAGTGTAGATTATATTCATTCTGGTTCAACATGTCTATGTGAATAAATGTTTGACAAACGTAAAAAGCCCATCCAGGGCGGAATGAATGTACAGCATCAACCAATGTGGAGTGATGGTGTGAATATACAATTTATCGTATATAATGTATATAATGTATATATGGCATATGGTAAATGGGAAGGTCCATCCAGGGCAAAAACGATATGTTGAAAATGTCAAACAAACCATTATAAGATGGCGACCATGGTTTTGTCCCTTGTCTATCTCCATGACATGCACGTGAGGGGTATTTAAAGTTTAAAAAAATGGCGCGCTATTGTACCAAAGACTAAGGCAGTAGCCGAAACGCGTCTGGTTCTCTGAGGGTAATAAAGATTTACACCCTCCTCCTGTGAGTGCTGTGCTTTCTTGGAAGGTGAGGAAGGGGAAGCCTGGATTATAGCGGGGTGTTGTCACCCGCACACAAGCACCCGTGGCAAGAGTGCACGACCTGGCAACATTGGGAAGCGAGGATGTACAAAGCCGCGCACCGCCATTAATAGCGTAAGAAAGAGGGATGAATGGTTCCGTCGTTGGAGTCCTAACCAAGTAGAAACTACACGCTATTGGTTCACAAAGGAGTAAAAAGAGAAAGGGGAAAGGCGAGAGCAAAACGCCAAACTCCGAAGAAAAGTTATTGAAACAACAACAGTGGCGCCATGTATAGTGACACAGACCGCCAGGAGGCGGCTGAGAATGCTTTCAAAAAACGCCCACAAATAAATGGAGCGAATAATAAAAAGAAAAAACAAACGGAAGTCAAAGGATCTACAGCAACAGGACGGTTTTTGAAACTGGAGAGACTCTTCGAGCGCGAAGTGAGAAAGTGGTGGGAAGCCACATCATTACAAAACTACGTGGAGGTAAAAAGAGTGCCGAGAGGACTCCGCATTTACACTGTCCCGGCTTACGAGAATCCGGACCCAGAGCTCTTGGAACAATGGGCAGAATATACAGCGGATTTCTGTGAGGGGCTCCTTAAATTACTAATCAAATTTGCGTGGAGTGACCATGAAAAAGCACGCAATGAAATTAAGGAACTCGAACAAGAGATAGAAAACCTGGGCGAAGATAAAAAGAAATTGGATGAATTAAGAAGCAATATGATGAAAAGACTGAAATCATATGAGGATAAAATCAGGAAACGTAAGCAAGAGAAATTCGAACGGGATGAAAGGGACTATGAGTCAGGACGGGTTTTGACATTTGCCAAAAGATATGATGCACAAGTTAAAGCCCTGACATCGAGATCCAATAAAGGAACGGGGGCAAAGGAAATAGGAGAGGCGGAGGATACCACTGAATCCGAAGTTTCAGAGAATGAAGAGGCAAGGGGAGACCAGGACACAAGGGCAAAAGTAAAGACACGGAAACTCCCTTTTTGCGACGAGTTTCAAATAATTCGTCAATCACGACAACAAGGAGGAAGGGGGAAACCCCCAGACGTAAGAAGAAACGCATCACGCGGAGGGGGGGCGAGTGGAGGAGGAGGAAGCAACTACTCCCCACCGACGACACGCAGTGGAAGATTCAACAGGAAGCGACAATAACTAATGCAAAGGAAATAGACAATTTGACAATTATAAATCTAAGTCCTCGCATCCTGACAGATGATGAGAAGCACGTCTTACAACTGGGTCTCTCCTTTTGCCCTTCAAAGGAATTAGAATACACACAAACAAAAATAGACCTATACAAATTCTCAAGGAAACTAAAGATACATAAATTTTACAAACAACGCCCCAAAAAAATGTTAGAGATTCCAAGCAAACAAGCAGCTCCACATATAAGAGTCAAAGACTTACCAACGTTGGATGTTTTACAACAATTGAGGATCGAAGGAGCAAGCCAACTTGATAATCTATCGCAGTCAGACATAGTACAAAGAGGAGGTGAAACGAATTTTAAACCTGCATCGACATTTGTACCACAGACGCCCGCTGACAACATAGATTTATTTGCGGAAACAGTTTCAAAGGAATTGAGGAAATTGGAACAAAGAGGATATAAGGAGAAACGTAGTAATGTAACATCTGGTCAGTGGCAGGCCATAAACAACCTAAGAAATGATAAAGACTTGATTGTGAAATCGTCCGATAAAGGGGGAAATATTGTCCTGCAAACTTATGAAGATTACAACATGGAAGCAATGAGACAATTGCAGGACAAACAATGTTATCAGAAGGTGGGGAGGAAAGAATATTTAAACAGTATCACAGCATGCCATGAGATGCTGCAAAAATGGCACACAAAGGGTATAATTGCAACGGAGGAATATCTTTTCTTAAGAAATCTGAATCCGGTGACACCTTGTTTTTACCACCTTCCCAAGGTACATAAGAACAGCACCAAACCCCCAGGACGACCAATCGTAAGTGCACAGGGGAGCCTGTTAGAACATTTATCTATGTACATTGATTATTTTTTAATTGATCATGTGAAGAACTTACGTAGTTATATCAAAGACACGAAAGATCTGTTGACAAAGTTGGAACAAATCACACTGAGAGAAGGAGATCTGCTCGTAGTGATGGACATTACTAGTTTGTATACAAGCATAGGCCATGGGGAGGGCATGCTTGCGATAAATGAAATGTTGTCAACAAGAGAAGCCGGTTTTGCAGATCATAATGCAATACTATTAGAATTCCTAAATTTCAGTTTGAGTAACAATATCTTTTTGTATGAAGATCAGTACTATCGCCAATTAGTTGGAGTAGCCATGGGCACGAGCTATTCTCCCAGCTTCGCTAACATATTTGTGGGGTGGTGGGAGGAAAATGTGGCTTGGCATGAGAAATACAGAGAATGGTCCCAACATGTACTGGTGTGGTACCGGTACATAGATGATTTGCTACTTGTGTGGCGGGGTTCCAAGGGCAAAGCAGAAGAGTACATAGACATGTTGAACCAGAATGAATATAATCTACACTTCACGGCAGAAATAAGTGACAAACAAATAAATTTCCTTGATTTAGAAATCAGAAAAGAACAAGGTAAAGTTTACACGCAGCTATTCAGGAAACCCACAGCAGGAAATTCCATATTACATTCCAGCAGTAGCCACCCGCCCAAATTAATCTACAGTATCCCATACGGAGAACTGCTTCGCATTAAAAGGAACTGTACCTTAGAGGAGGATTACAAAAGAAATGCGCAAGCAAGCATAGACAGATTCAAGAAAAGAGGATACAATGACATATGTCTAGAAAATGCCCAAAGAAAAGTAGATGCAATGCCCCGTAAGGAGATGTTAAAAATAAAACCAAAAGAGTTGACAAAGGAGGGGAGGTTTAGATTCATTACCACCTTCTCTAAGGGGGCGGGGAGTCTCAGACAAATTCTGAGGAAGAACTGGACACTTTTAACTACTGATCCAGTTATTGGTGCAGATATGCCTAAACAACCTATGGTTACCTACAGAAGGGCCAGAGCACTACGGAATACACTGACGCAGAGTTACCGGGCACGCACAGTAGACCGACCATTTGGAGAACATAAGCCGGGATTTTTTCCATGTGGAAGGTGCAAGGCGTGCAAGCAAAGTAAAAAGGTATTATTCTATGATGTCAGGGGACAGAAACGCAAAATAAAAGTATTCCTTACATGCTCTACTCCGTTTGCAGTATACTGCCTGGTATGTCCGTGCGGACTACGTTATATTGGCAGCACGGTAAATCCCATGAAATTACGCATCCTGGAACATCTAAGGGCAATAACTAATTGTGATCCCACATACCCAGTGGCTAGGCATTTCAAACAGCACCACAAGAATAACAGTGACCTGATAACATACTTTGGTTTAGACCATGTTGTGGCGAGCCCCAGAGGTGGGGATAGGCTAAAGAAATTGAGGAGGCTGGAATCCCGATATATAATAGACATTGGAACAAAGGTGCCTGGAGGGTTGAATAGCCATGAAGAGATGACAGTACATCTAGGGTAGGGGGCCCCCTGCTCTGTGAGAAAGTTTGATATTGATTACAGTACCTGTTTATTTGAAGTTTTGTAAATAGAAGGAGAGAGTAGTACACAGTGGGTGATTATTTAAAATGTGAATAATGGTATTTTGGGGAAGGAGTTTATAGATGGAAGGGACAAAAGCCCATTCAGGGCGCAATGTGAATAAATGTTTGACAAACGTAAAAAGCCCATCCAGGGCGGAATGAATGTACAGCATCAACCAATGTGGAGTGATGGTGTGAATATACAATTTATCGTATATAATGTATATAATGTATATATGGCATATGGTAAATGGGAAGGTCCATCCAGGGCAAAAACGATATGTTGAAAATGTCAAACAAACCATTATAAGATGGCGACCATGGTTTTGTCCCTTGTCTATCTCCATGACATGCACGTGAGGGGTATTTAAAGTTTAAAAAAATGGCGCGCTATTGTACCAAAGACTAAGGCAGTAGCCGAAACGCGTCTGGTTCTCTGAGGGTAATAAAGATTTACACCCTCCTCCTGTGAGTGCTGTGCTTTCTTGGAAGGTGAGGAAGGGGAAGCCTGGATATATATATATATATATATATATCTCACGCTCCATGTGAAAAGTAACACTCCCAGGCATACAATACGAAAGTTAACACAATAGATTGAACAAACAAACTAGTTCAGTTTAGAAAAAAATACATATTTTTAATTTGATTAAAAAGAAACATTAAAATTCAATACATTGCTCAAAATTGATAAAAGTAACCATATAATGATACATATGTGTTCACAAATGAAAATTTAAAAAGAGGTTAGATGGCATCCGGTCGACGCGTTTCGACATATAAATTATGTCTTCATCAGGACTTATACCATCAAAATTCTTATATTAATTTTTAGTATGCCTTTACTCTGGGGTCTGATTAGTCAAGACGGCACCACCGTAGAACATTAATTTATTAAAAGTATCCTAAATCACAAGAGACGTCTGCTGATAGTTATAGACCTTTCTATGTTCTTTTGATGAATACACAAAATCAATCATGCGCAGGAAGGGCGGTAGTATGCCACAGCCGTTCAGTAAACGGGGGCTCCTTAATCTCACGGGGCACTTTAAGCAAATGATATCGTATTCACCTCGTGGTCGGGAATACGTAAGCTCGAAACCAGCGTCTTGATATCAACTGTATGTCCGGTAAAATTTACAAGCCAAACGTACGCTACTCCGTGAGTGCTGTGAGCTGACAGCTACATCCGGATACTCTGCCAACGGGTCAGGTTTTCAAAAAAGAGCTCCTCCATTCGCCATCAGCGGGGCACTTAGTGGTCGGGTGCAGAGACGCGGTGGCGCCGATTGCCGATCCACGGCGGTATTTTTTCAACATGAATTGCACTGTATTTAATTAATTGCTTTGACAAACATCGTAAAACCTGTTTACAATCAGTCAATATATCGGCACATGTAACCGTTGTTTTGACAAAAGAAATGAAATTCTAGTCAGTATTTACTGTTTTAAGATGGCGCCCGTTTATGTTGAGGGCACACACAGTCCGTTTTTTACCACACTTATCACGTGACATGGTTTGTTTTAATAAATAATAAAAAATGGCCGCCAGTAAAAAGTTTAGAAACTGCGACACTGACGAAGGATGTAAATCCGAAACGCGTTTGTCGAAAATAAACTACTGCTGAGCCAAAGAATCCTCGTGAGTGCTATTCCTTTCCTTACTGAAACTAAGGGAAATTTTGAGCTTGATATATATATATATATATATATTCACTGAAACCATAGGTTTAAGGCCTTATATAGTTAGGAATTAGCATTTAAAAAAACCTTTGAAATTCACTCAAAAAACTATAAGTTTTAGGGGTGTTATAGTTAGCTGGACATTTCACTCATACAAAACCATTGAAATTGCTTCTATATAGTTAGTTGTACTAACTATATTTCGCGCACCCGCAATCCACTGCTGATGATGTCACATATTACATCATTCATGACATGGTCAGTGACATCACTGATGACATCTCAAATGACATCGCTGATGACATCATCCATGTGACAATCACATACACCTTTTCATACATTGGTAAAATCTTTCATCACTCTTTGTAAAATACAGAGTATCATATTTGAATCCATTGACCCAGCAATACAAGTATCTAAAAATCCACTCAGTGATTCCTAGATGTATACACACATCTAATCACTTACCTGTAGATTCACTCATACATGCTGTCAATGAACAATAGAACACTATCAAAAATACTTATACACCTATATCGACATTACACACCAGCACACAACCTATTCACATATGAAGTTATCCTACTCACTTATGCAAACAATGGATCATACTTACATACTTACTTAGCTACACACTTATACAAACACCACTTCATCTATTCATTTAGATAGTAAGTCATACTTAGTGTATTATAAAATCATTATTACAAGTATACAGTTATCCATATAGTCACTTACACAATCATTGAGTCTTATGTATACTTATTTATATACAACAACTGACACATACACTGCCTTTTATTTTTCTAGTTTGTTGGACATGTACCATTGAGAAATATATTTGCTCATCACCACACCCATAAAGATATTCACTCACTCAAACAACTGTTAGAACATGTAGTTTTAACTTCATATATCTACTGAATCAACTATTCACACATCTTTGGGCGTCACACACCCCCCACCGAACCACACACACATTCACTCTCCCATACAAATACTCAGTAAACTAATTAATAACTAATATAGACTTTCACATAGCTAGTAACCAACTGGAGAACCAGTTTACACAACAACTGACAAAGTGATACAGATATTCACACAGTTTAGTCACTATCCACTATATTTAGTGAGACACTATACATTGTTAAAGTAAACAGTCAATTACACTGCTACTAAATCCTCCATCCAAATATTTATTTTTATATATCCACTCATTCCTCAATGCAAATTGCTATACATGTAATGCATATTTAAATAACGAAGCAAACCACATTCACTGGATGATGTCATCAGTGATGTAATCAGTGATGTCATTTGAGATGTCATCAGTGATGTCACTGACCATGTCATGAATGATGTAATATGTGACATCATCAGCAGTGGATAGCGGGTGCGCTAAATATAGTTAGTACAACTAACTATATAGGAGCAATTTCAATGGTTTTGTATGAGTGAAATGTCCAGCTAACTATAACACCCCTAAAACTTATAGTTTTTTTAGTCAATTTCAAAGGTTTTTTAAATGCTAATTGCTAACTATATAAGGCCTTAAACCTATGTTTTTTTCAGTGAATTTCAAAGGTTTTTTAAATGCTAATTCCTAACTATATAAGGCCTGAAACCTATGGTTTTTTCAGTGAATTTGCAAGGTTTTTTAAATGCTAATTCCTAATTATATAAGGCCTGAAACCTATGGTTTTTTCAGTGAATATATATATATATATATATATATGTATATATATATATATATATATATATATATATATATATTCACCTCACAAATGTGATCAAGATTACCTGTTAACCGAAACGCGTCATGCCGAAAATACTATTCCATGCGAGCTATTAAAACTCTTCACCAGTAATTTTCCTGCGTCTGGAGGTCCTTCTTTCTGTGTGGTGTGGAAAGCGCCGAAAAAACAACAGATTCTGCAACGATATATATATATATATATATATATATATATATATATATATATATATATATATATATATATATTCACCTCACAAACTGCTCACCCGTTGAAGCGCCCACACAGCGTGATTCATTACACCATATTTATTCAGCCGGCAGTAGTGAAAAACAGCACACTGGTTCAAAACATTATCTTCTAGCCTTTTGCTGACGCGTTTCTGGGCTTCATCGTCCCTTAATCATGGCTGGCTGCGGAGGGAAGAAACGGCTGGTTTGTATTCACGTGCTTTTTAGAGTACAATGTCCCGCCCCTTGGGCGTGCCTTAGTGTGGCATTCTGGTTCTCGTAGTCAGGTAAGTTAATCCATAGTGGTTACAGCCATCTCCCACCCTTTCAAAATAAACTGTCCATCAGGTTGCATGATCCTCGTGCTGCCGTTTTCACCACTCATATATATATATATATATATCAGTGTTGCAGGGATGAGGCCAGGAAACATCAATGGCCTTACGCGTTTCGGGCATTGTGCCCTTGCTCACAGGCCTCCGTAGTCATCAGCTGTTATGGTAGTCACATGACACAATTTATATTTTTAAAGTTCGCCTACACAGGTTTCCGGAAGAATTGCATGATGGTACTTGCAGTGCTGCCAAATGCCCCATTGGGCTCTGCTGTTGATCCACACAATTTCACCTAAGTGAGTTATGTCATTTAAGATGTCATGAGTGATGTCACTCACCAGGTCATGAGTGCTGTAATATGCGACGTCATCAGCAGTGCATTGCGGGCGCGCGAATTATAGTTAGCTGAACTAACTAACGGGGGAATTTCTAAGGTTTTGTATGAGTAAAATGACCAGCTAACTACAACTGGTGTGAAACCTATGGTTTTTTCAGTGAATTTCAAAGGTTTTTAAAATGCTAATTCCTAACTATAACCCGTGTGAAACCTATGGTTTTTGTCAGTGAATTTGCAAGGTTTTTTAAATGCTAATTCCTAACTATAGCGTGGCTGAAACCTATGGTTTTTTCAGTGAATTTCAAAGGTTGTTTAAATGGTAATTCCGAACTATAACGTGGCTGAAACCTATGTTTTTTTTAGTGAATTTCAATGGTTTTGTAAATGATAATTTTTAAATGTATTAATTGTTATATTTTTATACTGATTTACTACATTATTTTAAATTATTTATTTTTAGATATTTTATTTTTTAAATTACATTACGTATTTTTAATATAAATTAAAAAAAAATGTTTTCACACCTCTCTGCAACACAGCCCCCTGGCGCGTTTGCAGAGGGGGAACTAATTCCCCTTGCATACTGGTTGTCCCTGGGGGCCAACTAGGCCACCTGGAACCTCCAGTATGCGCCAGGGGGATGCATTGCAGAGAGGTGTGATGAGGCTATGCCCCTTTTTACACCTCTCTTCAACGCAGCCCCCTTGCGCGTTTGCAGAGGGGGAACTAATTCCCCTTGCATACTGGGGGTCCCTGGGGGCCAACTAGCCCACCAGGAGCCTCCAGTATGCGCCAGGGGGCTGCGTTGCTTTGCCCCGGGGGGGCGGCGGTCCCCGGGGCAGGGTGGGGGGGATTTGGGACCCCCCACACTTCTTTATCACTATGCCTCTGCGATTAAGTCCCCCCGGGGGGTAATTTGAAAAAAAACCAGACCGGGTTTTAAAAAAAAAAAATTTGGGCCTTGGGGGTCCTTGTGGGACCACCTGGGCAGGCCTAGGGGGTCAGGGTGTGTCTAACCTGCCCCCTTTTTGTGTTCCACACGTTTGTTTTTCTGCTTTCTTGTGCCTCGGTCTACCGAGCACAAGATCTACGAATCAGACTCTACCATTTTGCCAAGTTTGGTGTAATTCCGTTCAGCCGTTCGGGCTGTAGCCGTGTCTAATCATCCTATGGAAAATAACATGGGGAAAACATGTTTTGGGACCCCCCTTTTTTCTCGGCCCACGCTTGAAGAATCTACCCGAGACTTTTAGGGAAGAAGCGGAGCGGGCCATCTTCTTTGAGAAATTCGTGAAGATTCATCAACCGGCGCCAAAGTTATTCCCAATAGAATGTTGCGGATTTTCTATGGAAACTAGGTCCTAACTATATATACCTACTGGCGACAGCGAGTAGGTAATATCTATATCTATATCTATATCTATATATATATATATATATATATATATATATACACACACACACACAATCATCTCCAACAAACTCGCCAAATCCTTTCACAGCAGGTAAGGGAAGAAGAAGCACCACGGCCCACCAGGATTATTTTAGTTTAATTTTATTATAATCCACCAGCAGTACAAATTAGGAAAATATATATACATGCATATCTTAAAGGAGTGATGTGCCCCTCCCCTGCCTCCCTATGGTAATACAGAGAATATTATACTCTTTACTTTAGCATCTGCATGTATGTTTTTTTTTTAACAAAAGGTAGATCATCAAAACCAGCACGCAACGGGTTAAATTTTGAGGCATGATAAAAATCACATGAAGAGACCTCATGACTATTTGGAGACTTTTTTCCTTGCATAAAGTAATTGTTACATTCAATCTCAGAGGTAGTAAAAAAACTCGGTTTCCAAACCAGCAAAAACAATGTGACAGAGGGGGGGAACTGCTAAAATGGCGCAAGATTGGCCATCTTATCATAAACATTACCCTTTTGAGACATGATATGGATAAAATAAAAGGAGCGCACAACAGAAGAGGAACACGGGGTCTCTGCTCTGGATGACACTAGCTATGACCATATGATGGGGATGCGTGTACTAAAAATCGACTACGAAACGATTAGAGGACAAACTAATGGACACGGAGGATAGGTCAAAATCGAAGGGATCAGAAACACAACCCATAGAACTCTAGTTAGAAATGTTTAACCCTGAGCTACTACCAAACTTTACATGGACTGAAGGGCTAGAGGTGGACAACGTGCACAGGACCCCGTTGCTGCGACTTTACCCTGGTGCTCGCTCAGAGAGGAGTATGGCCAGGCTGCAGAAATATTGAGTTAAGGCAAGAATCCTAAGAGCTGCCAGACAACAAAAAGAGATAAAGTACAACGTAAACAGGATCTCCTGTTGCTAGAACTTTGGTGTTAGTACATAGAAAAAAGCAAGACGTCTGACAAGGTGCAGAGAAACTCCAACAATGTAATATTCCCTATGCATTATTACCACTGACACAGCTGAGAATCGACATCAGGGGTGTTGGATTTGGCCCTTTCTGTAGGGTCTACCCCAAACATTTTGCTTTTACCCTCCTGTTTTCTTATCCAGTTTTTGTTGCCGTTTTGGACTCTGCACACTTTACCACTGCTAACCAGAGCTAAAGTGTTGGTGTTCTCTCCTTTCAACATGGTGAATTTGGCTTACAGCCCCCTTGGTATGTTTACTTTGTCAGTCCCTAGTGAAATGATACTACATGTACCCAGTGCCTGTAAATTATATATTACTAGTGGGGCTGCAGGACTAATAGTGCCACCCACTTAAGTTGCCCTTTTTTTTAATAACTCTTTTTTATTGAAAATGAATAACAACAAAAAAAGAGCATTACAGAAAGGAAAAATAAAGCTCAGGTGTGCACATTATATTTCCAACACATGAGGCATTGTGGCAAAGTACAGAATAAAATACACCAACATTTAATGCAGGGAGTTTGGAGAGTCCTGTGTCTGTGGCACCAGTATCGGCGTAGGTGGTTCACAAATTTCCCCTCTATGACTATTCCAAGTGTTCCAAATCTTACCCCACTTCTTTGGGCAGCCCCTGGCCACATAAACAGCTCTTTCTCTAATCATGCACCAGTCTAGGTCTTCTGCCCATTTGGTGACTCGGGCGGTTGACTGGCCCCCCAGAGCTGAGCTATATTTCGTTTAGCCACTATATCCTCTGCGGCAAATGTTTGCCTGGTATCTTCCATCTCGAGCTCTGCGTTCCTCGTCGTCCAGGCTACTTGTTGTCCCGCGCTTCCAGAGAGTGAGGATGGGTGGTCGCTCGTTCAGAGTAGCGGCGGCCAAACTTTGGAACTCCCTGCCCCTATCCCTGAGAGGTCTTGAGGATCTTTCAGCCTTTAGAAAGGAGCTGAAAACTTATCTTTTCCCTAGGGCGGGTTGAGCTATTGCTTTTGCTTGGATCATGGGTCAATCCATCCAGTACTCGGTCCTCCAGGGGCGATGTCTCGGGGAGTACCGTACCTTTGGGGATGTGAGTAGCTAGGGCATGTCTCACTTGTCGATATCGGTAATATTCGTAATCGTGTAAACTATATTGTTGTTTGAGGGACTCAAAGGTGTGCACTGTATGTTTCCCCCATACATCTTTTATTTGAGCATTCCAATAAGATCCCACCTGTCGAACCCTTCGATTTCCACAGACTACCCAGCTTCTCAGAGTTCAGGAGGAGAGTAGCTAGCGTCAATTTGCCATCCCACCCCAGACCTTTATTAGCTGCGTGCCACACCTGGATTGCATGCGCAGTTGGGCCAGTCAATGGAAACCTCCCGGGCCTGGAATACAGAGCTCTCTCTAACACCCCCGACTTCGTCCAGTTTATTGCCAGTCCGGAGTACCTGCCGAAAATAGCAAGCACGTCCAGAAAATTGCTAAAGGAGTCTCTAGGGTTAGTGAGATACAGTAAGACATTATCCGCATAAAGCGAGATCTTGTCTTCCCAGTCAGGCGACCATCGTAAGTCCCGGATCAATCTGTCCCATCTAACCCAGGCTGCCATGGGCTCCATTGCAAGTGCTAAAGCAAAGGAGACAACGGACATCCCTGTCTTGTGCCTCTACCCAAAGAGAAGTCAGCAGACTTGCAGTTACTGACCACCACTCTAGCTAGGGGCTTAGCATACAGCAAGCAAACCCAATCAATGAACTCTTTACTAAAGCCCAGCTTTGCCAACACCACAAACAAATATTGCCACTTCACTCTATCGAAGGCCATTGTGGCGTCCAAAGATACCAACACTGCTGGCTCCTGGATCTTCGAGGCACCGCCAAGGATGCCATGCAGCCTACACAAGTTCAACGCTGTGTTGCGACAAGGCATGAAACCGGACTGATCGGGGGGAATAAGGGACGAGATCACCTTGACCAGCCTAGTGGACAGGATTTTTGCTAGGATTTTAGGTTCTGCGTTAAGAAGTGATATGGGTCTATAAGATGGGCATTGTGTCTTGGGTTTACCAGTCTGATGGATGACCACAATATTGGCCACTCGTTGGTCATACGGGAGCTCACCCTTCTCCTTGCTTTCCAAAAACATGGCTCTGACGTGTGGGGCGAGTCTACCAGCATTCAATTTATATAACTATCGGTATCCTGTTCGGGCCTGTCGCTTTGCCGGACTTTATCTATCTGATCGCTTGCGCAACTTCGTCGTCAGAAAACACAGAGTCGAGATAGCTCCTGTCTTCCTCTGACAAACTCGGCATTACGATATCCCCGATCATCTCGCTGTTGTCGGCCTCTGTAAATCCATTACCGGTCGTGTAGACTGTCCTATAGTATTCCGAAAACTCACCCGCCACCGCCTGAGGATCTGTGATCTTACATGACTCCCGCCCTTCCAATTCAGGTACCAGTCTGGATGCCCTCTCTCCATGTTCAAGCCATGCAATCAGTTTACCTGCTTTATCACCGTGCTCATAAATTCGGCTCTGGACGGCATTATTATGGGCCACTGCTCTATCTCTCACAAGATTTTTATATTCCTCCTGCCGGAGTTTTAGCAAATGGAGCCCCTGAGGGGTGGGGGACTTAGCCACCTTTCCCTCCAAAAGAATGACCTTGGTGTCTTTCTGGGCCACATCTGCTTGCCTTTTCTTCTTCTTGCCTGACACTAGGGACAAGACCTCTCCTCTCGCCACCGTTTTGTATGCTTCCCAGAGAGATTGCGCCGAGTCAACAGACCCCACATTTTCCCGAATATAACGGTTCGACATCTGCAGCACCTCTTTCTTGATGGCTGGGTCTTTCAACTGCCAAGGGCTAATGGGAGCAATCCTCCCCACTTCTAGAAGGTCTAGGGCCAGCCGCACATATAACGGAGAATGGTCAGTAATGCCCCTCCCAAGAAACTTCACCTCTTGGATCATAGTCGTCAGCGCCGCAGGTAACAAAATATAATCTATCCTAGATAAACTACCATGAGCTGCAGATACGTGGGTATAGTGTGTCAATGTTGGGTTGCACAATCTCCAACTATCAATCAGTCCCAGCATGTCTAGAAACTCTGGGAGCCACCTCTGTGTTGGTCTAGGCACACGCGGGGGGCAATGGTCTATCTCTCCATCCAAAACCGCATTAAAGTCGCCACCCAGGATAAGTTCCCCGAGGGGCAACGTGAGGAAAACCGCCGCCAAGTCTCAAAAGGTCTCAACCTGGAGGCCCGGTGGGACATAGATAGACAAAAAGGTGACCGTTCTACCCCCAACCAGCCCCGAGACTCCCGCACATCTGCCCCTTTGATCCACCCAAGAGGCCTGCACCGACAGAGGGAAGGAGGTTTTGATCAGTACACCGACTCCCCGGGAGCCGGTGATGAACCCAGCATGTACCACCAACTTGTACCCCCCTTTATGGAGGGCCATGCATCTATTACCAACTAAGTGCGTCTCTTGCAGCAATACCACTTCCAGGGAGTGTCGTCGGGTAAGTTGACTGACCATCCCCCTCTTGATCTTGTCCCCCAAACCATTTACATTCCAGCTCAAACTCTCATCCCGAGTCTCTACTACTCTGCCCCATTCAACTCATGTGTAAAACGTCTCGCTACATTGATGGCACCTGAGGCGAGGGGGAAGGGAAAAAGAAAACCAAAAGAAAAACGACAACACCCATCGCACAACAACAAACACAACCTGAACCACACTCCCCTGTCCCTGTCCCCACCCTGCACCCATGCTCGCGACCTTCGCCAACCCCCAACTCGCAGTGTGCCCGTCGCCCCATATCTAACTAACCGACTATCTGAAGGTAGATCTAAGGAGGAGTTCGGCACTCCACAGCCCCGCCTCCCCCCAGGATAATGTTACACCTGTTTTAATTCAACATCCCAAAAAGCAGACCCGTGGAAACAACCACGCACTTGACCCCCCCACCCAACAATGTCCGGCCCCACAGACAATAGAGTTACTCATCATTCCTGTTCTTGTGAGCCGTGTCCGTCGTCACCGCTCCTTCTCTGGGAGAGAAGACTCTCCACCTAGTCTGAGGCAACTTCCGGATTGTCAAAGAACCAGACCTTCCCCTCAGCCTCAACACGCAACTTAGCAGGATACATCATGGCGTATTTGAGTCCTTTGTCACAAAGCCGCTTCTTGACACCAAGGAAACTTTGTCGCTGCCTCTGAACCGCCTGCGTAAAATCTGGAAAAAAGTTAAGGGTGGAATTTTCGTACTTCAGAGGGCCCCCAGACCTGGAGGCTTGCAGGATAGCGTCTCTATCTCTAAAGTTGAGCACTCTTGCGATCATCGGTCGAGGTGGAGCCCCCGGTCGCGGCATTCCTCCCGGGATTCTGTGTGCTCGCACCACCGTGAAGAAGTTCCCCAGTCCTTTCGGTTGTAAGTGTTTAAGTAGGAGATCTGCCACAAAGAGGTCAAGGGCCAGACCCTCGGCTTTCTCTGGGACACCAATGATGCGCACGTTGTTTCTCCGGGCCCTTCCTTTGTATTCGTCCAGCTTGCGACTTGCCATATCGCTAAATGCCTGAAGGTTACGGACCTCCCGCTGCAGCTGCGCCACATCGTCCATCAAGCTCGCCGTTTTGATATCCAATGACTTTACCTTTTCACTTGTTTTGGTGAGGTCAGCCCGGATCAAATTAACCTCAATGGTTACGGCGTCCAACTTTTGGTCTAGTGTCTCCATCTTTTGTCCAGGGGAGGTTTTTACCCCATGTATAGCAGCCATCACATCCTGTAGTGTAGGCTCTGAATGTAGGGCCCGAAGGCTCTACACTTCCGTCCTGCGGTTTCCCAGACCCGGTAGGCGAGCCTCTGGGCTGTGTGTACCGGTCTAACTTGTTGGCTTGGACATAACAGGACCCTATGGTGGATTTGGAAGCCACTCGGTGTCTCAGGTTCTTGCAGCGATATCAAAGGACAGTGTTCATTGCTTGCAGATCGCTCTTGGTCTCTCTCAGAGCATACTAGTATCCCTTGCCGCCGACGTTGTTCACTAAGGAACTGGGGGGCTGTCGGAACCGCGACAGGACCTCTGCGCACTCAGCGGAGAATCACTCCACCATCAGGTCGGATCCTCGGCCTCCAGGATGGGTCACCACTTCTTTAGCCCACAGCCAAACCCCGATGACTCTCTGCCGCGTAGGGCCCCCAATAAGCCTCATCCGGATCTCTGCCGCACCAGGTCTCATGCCACTACGCCACATACGAGCCCCCTGGCCAGCATACAATACTAGGGGGCACTCTCTACTGCCCCCAGCGGCCGCGTAGCAGGGCGGGAGCACCTGGGCCTCGACTCCACTCACCAGCGCCAGGGTCACGACCCCCATTAGCCACCCACTTCTCAGGGCAGTGTCTGCGGGCTAATTTGCGGCTCAGTTGCTGCTGTCCTCGACCCTTGGCAGCATGGGTAGAAAGCGCAGTCTCTCCTGTAGGTGGCATATGCAGGTGGGCCCCACACGCAGGGCACCTGAGATCAAAGTTAGATATGGGGCCGGACCGGCGACTTCCGGTTACCGGCCCCGCTGTTGTGACACTCGCGCCGGGGTCGGGAACCAATTCGAGACCCCGGCTTCTGGGTGTGTAGGCCTCAGATTTGCCGGCGGTGTATCTCCGGCCCCAGGCTGCAGATCGGGACGCGGAGACCAGCGCCCTCACCGCTTCTCTTCCGCCACGCTATTCAGCCGTCAGGCAGCAGGATTATGTCCAGGATGTCTCAGGGGGCGGCGGGGGTCTCGGGAGCCCAAAGCTCACGCGGCCATCTTGGACTAGCGCAAAGCTCCTCCTTAAGTTGCCATTTTAAACATCTCAGGCCTGCCAATGCAACCTGGATGTACAGTTTTAAACTGCCATTTTGACAAGGTAAATTAATCCTTTAGCGAGTTCTAAACCTTCCATTTTAATACATATGTCACCCCTAGGGTAGGCCCTTAACGGCCCATAGGGCATGGTACCATGTATTTAAAAAGTTGGATATGTACTTTCAAATGTTCTGGCAGAGAAAAACTTTCAAATTTGTTTCTCACTACTGCAAGGGCTACCTTCCCATTGGAGAGCATTGGGTTATTTACTACAGTTAATAAATGCTAACTTTCAATTGAGAGCAAGTGGGAATGTCAATTTAATGATAAAGTCGGATTTTAAGTCACAACTTCCAGACAGTGAGACATGGGAGAATAGATGCTGGCAGCATGGGCCATCTCTGACTTGATAGGGGGACAGAGCTGTTATCTACCACATTTGCACATCACAAAGGCTCTGCCTGATCACACTCACAAAGGATTTGACACTAGTCTTTTGTTTCCCCTGACAAGCTGATGCCATGACAAGGAGGCTGGAAATTCTGAAGGAGGAACTTTCAGAACCTTCCCCTACATCAAAGTGGGCACCAGTTAAAAAATATTGGACCCTCAGACCTAACTCTTCAGTACACACCTGGGTCTGTAGATACTACAGATGAAGGACAGCTGTGCTGCTCTGCTGCCCTGCTATTGTGCTGCCCTGCTTGCTGAGAAGGAAGACTGGACCTGCATCCTTCAACACAGGTGGACGTAAATCCAAGGGACTAACCCCCTGTGCTGAACTACATTGACATAAGCTCCAGAGGCCTCCCTCCATCTACCAGTTGACCTACTGCCTGGACCTGCATGACCCCGATGGCCTCTGCTGGAGTGAGTTCTTGATCACCAAGAGGTGCTCCTCAGATCTTGGAAATTTGGTGTGGCATCAGTTGAGCTCTTCCATTAAAGAAAGGAGAAATCCTGAAGTGTTGAGTTCTTCGCGACTGAGAACTGGCTTGTTCGCGCCAATATATTGCAGCCCGCCAACACAAAGCTCCAGTGAAGCAGACTCTTCTCGCACCAGAGATGTTCGGCAATGAGAGATCAGCACTCAACGCTATAGCACTGACAGCCTGCAGTGATCGCCACAGCGAACCTCCAGCAAAGACCGTCCCCGATGACCGACAAGATCTTTGTGTTGCATCAATGACCGCATGCGACGTCCATTCTTCTTTTCGCTGTGCAGCTACAACCATCAACAACATTCTCCTTGCCCCTCATGGCCACCTACGCTGCAAACTGGACTATACACGCAGACTCTCGAAATTAACTTTTTTTGCAAAACTGTCATGGTACCTGTATCCAGCCAGTGCTCCATCGCGATCGGCCCCAACTTGTGACTTTCACACTGTCTCGCACGACCAGATAATCTTTGAGATTGAATATCTCTGGTTCTACTGATTGGATTTCTGTCATTTGGTCTCAATTTATAAAATGTTACACTATTTTTCAAAATTGGTGTGGGATTTGTCTTGTGTTTTCACTTTATTAGTGTTTGAAGTGCTGCATAAATACTTTACACATTGCCTCCAAGTTAAGCGTGACTCCTTTGTGTCAAGATACCAGACGGTTAAGCACAGGTTAATTTGGGGTTTGCTACTGTTTCACCCTGACGAGAATTGTAGTTGCTGCCTGAGTAGAGTTTCACCCCACTCAACCAATAACCCAGTTTCGCACAAGGGGCAAGCAATAATTTTTTAAGCAACCACAGACAGCAATGACCTACAATTGATGGGTTTAGAGTTGGTGCCATTTAATGTATGATCGCTGCATTGATAAGTACTCGCCGATTACCAAATGAACGTGTCATTGGAAGGGGATTTATGATGAGAATGGTTCAGGATATATGTAATTTAAGAGGTGCAGGCGAGGGGGGTGGGGGGTTGGCAGAAGGTTACATTTGAAAGGATAATGTTTAGCAAGCCAGGTTGGGCTATGTTAGATCCATGAAAACGAAGTAGACCTACATTTATATGTTAACACTGTTACAACTACAGGGATTAAAAACAGATATATGATTTGTGCGGGTTAAGTTGGGAGAAGGCCCACAAGAAGGGTTGGATGGGGAATTCATATAAGGAAGTCATGCAGAGAGTTCATGTAGATACAAGGTTAACAGCCAAGTTTTTCCTTGCTACTATTCCTCTCACATGGGTAACATGGAGTAAATGAAAGGAAGATCTAATACAGTTGTCTGCTGGCATAAAAGGAGCAATTAAGAGGCAAAGGATTTGTTCATATCTCCAGTGCAAACAATTACAGATAGCAATGTTGTTGGAGACGCACATCAAAAATAAGAAACTATGAATAAAATGGGAGTCATCTACGGTACACCGCATTAGCACAATGGCAAGAGGGGTGGTACAAGGAGTTTCACTATACACAGACAAAACATTTACAGATCTCAAAGGTAGGTGCATTGGGGACGCTGTGATAATAAGTGGGTGACCTACTTTCCTACTCAACAATTAGATGCACAAAATATAGACACACCAAACTTTTTTGAGATGGCGAAGTTTCTCACTTTATATGCAGATTACAAGATACTGACGAGGGGAGACTTCAAATATATATTGAACAAGCAGCTCAACATCTCTAAACCCTCTCAAAAAGTATTGGGACACCACTCCAGGGGACTGCTAGAGGCTGTAAACAAGCAACATTTAGTGGAAATATGGAGAACACAACAGCGATGCTCAAGGCTACTCTTTTTACCGAGAAAAACAACACAAAAGCAGTGCAAGCCATCTAGCATGGTACCGGTGTATATATATTTTTTTTTTATAAATTCAACCCATTACCCTGTAACGGGGTTTATTGCAATGCCAGCGCCTCGATTTCCTTTCATTAGATACTAGCCCAGCGCCCCTGCCTTCGAACATATGGCACTAACACGGCGTGTTTACTATTGATTCTACACACTAAGCATCGCTGTATCAATTGGTCCACTGAGAGAGCCGGCCGGCAACCAAGCCTCGCTCTCACTCTGGACCGCACCTTCCAGGGTGGGCGGGTGCGTTCCTAGCCTCGCTCTGCGGCGGAACACGCCCACCCGGAAACAGCGCGCAGACGCGACTGTTTCCCTTAAGATCCGCATTGCTGGCCCCGTTTTCCCATCTTCGGGGTCCGGTCTGGAGGCTGCAACTAGGTTTCCGGCGGGTCGAGAGCACCGAGGGCGTGAGTAGACCCTCTGAGGTCGCTCGTCTTCGACGATCTAAGCTAAGTGTCCACAATTGCACAGGTTACTGCAATGGTTCTTCTCTTTCTCCTAGGATGTGCCAGGTTCGCTCCGATCCCCTCCCGTGACCCATGGTGCCAATAGCGCCCATTTTGAAAGTGAGATTTCTATCTAGAGATACCAACTTGAGGGGCACAGACCTTTGAGGTCCATTGATCCCTTCAGAAGGATTTCACGCATTTGTGTTTTTTAAAACCCCCCCATTTTAGTCTGTTCCTTGTAAATAGTACACCCTTAGCACTGCACTTCCCAGAGCTATGCGCTATCTTCCTATAGGGGCTATTTGGAAGGTGCTGTAAATACATTGGTTACTTTGGGTAAACCACTTCTAAGCCACACATCATGGAGCACGATGACAATTCAGAAGGGCATATATTAATTATGTTGTTGTTTGTCTTCTGTTTGTTTGTCCCTTCTTCTTTACAGGTGCTGTTATACTCCAAAATTTAAGGAGTTTTTTTGGAATGAGTAACTTACTCTTCCCCCTTTTTTAAGCACTTTTTTCACCTTTTTAATTTTCACTTTCACGTCCCCAGGTTAGGGTGGGTGATTAGAGAGCCCATACCGCCGGGGTTTAGTCCTGACGAATGCCTTGGTAAACAACCACCCTTATGGCAGAAACATGTTGACTAAGTAAATCTATTTTGAGTATATTCTGTATTTAACCAACCATAATCCTTGGCAACTAAATCCAGACACTTAATACTCTTTGTGCCTTAGGGATCACTCATTAAATTTTGTTTTTGATACTCGTTTTAAGGCACTTTTAAATTAATTCACTGTAATCTAGAGCACGCCCTCCCCACACAACCCGCTCCGCAGTCTATCTGGCGTCGTAGCACACCAAAGAGGCACTCGGCCTCTTTGGTGGGGCCCGATGATGAAGCATGACACTGACTAGGTCGGTGTGTGAGGGCTTTCTTCATCACCCAAATTGGGTGTGCTAACCTTATTTCTGACTCCGTTTCGTGTGGTCCTTTAAAATCCCTGAAAGTTTGATCAGAGATTGTTCTGACCTCTCTCTCTTTTTGTTTATGAACGATTGGTTGGGGACTGAGAGAGTGTCTCCTCTCCCTTGCTCTCCCTTTGTTGTTGAGATAATAAGTGGGTGACCTACTTTCCTACTCAACAATTAGATGCACAAAATATAGACACACCAAACTTTTTTGAGATGGCGAAGTTTCTCACTTTATATGCAGATTACAAGATACTGACGAGGGGAGACTTCAAATATATATTGAACAAGCAGCTCAACATCTCTAAACCCTCTCAAAAAGTATTGGGACACCACTCCAGGGGACTGCTAGAGGCTGTAAACAAGCAACATTTAGTGGAAATATGGAGAACACAACAGCGATGCTCAAGGCTACTCTTTTTACCGAGAAAAACAACACAAAAGCAGTGCAAGCCATCTAGCATGGTACCGGTGTATATATATTTTTTTTTTATAAATTCAACCCATTACCCTCCACTTTTAGTGACATCACTGCTTGGAATCACACTATATCCAAACTTTTCTACACAATCTGAAAAAGGAGCGCCAATAATAACAATTTGTTTATCTCATTTGAGTTATAAGAGTTTGAAGAGAAAAGTTTTCATCCAAAAGCCTCAAATTCAGTCCATCAGGAGTCATGTATTTATATTCAAATTCAATTTTATTGATTCCTTTATAAAAAGACATTCAGCCAAGCTAACGTGTTTCGTCCAATACGACTTCATCAGGGTTGGTATATCCATGAGCCCAGTATCACATTGTGATATGTAGTTCCTTCCATGGCCAGATTCATGAGAAAAATATCATATTTTTCTGGTATTTTAGTATGCCCCAATGAGATCTTCACTGTTTTGGACCCAGCACTAAACACGGGAAATCTTTCATCTACTCTATTTACTCACCAGCAGATGGTACTTTTTCAAAAATAGACCTGGCTTTCACAAAGCTGAACATCTGTGGGTGTACTAATAGTCTGTATATTTGGATCACACATTATTCGATAATGCCGCATTGGCGCTGCAGTGGTCCTGGGAGAGGCAGGTGACACTCATACCTCAGTGGAGACTGCAAACTGGAACATTATTAGACCACTCATATAAGAAGCAAGCCAGAGAATCCATCAAAAAATTATTTCTGCTTAACACGGGATCATTTAAATCTGCTGGAGTTTTCGGGGTGGCATTTAAAGTAACTATCAGATGCAAATGTAGGAGTTTGATGTACAGGGTGAGGAATACCCTGGTAAATGAGGTTACTAAGCTAGAACAAGCATTTGCAATGCAATAGGTCTCGCATTAGGAAAGTTTGAGCTATTGGTATTCTAAATGGCAAAGTTTTTATTTCTGTTTCTTTTTTTTTAAATAGCTAAATTAATAGCTTCGTCATTTACAATGCCAATAGTTATAACTTTCGCAAATGTGATACCTATAGCATTTGTAATGCAATATGTTTTGTATTTACAAACCGCGAGAGGACAAAAAAAAGCTCCGGACCACCGCCTCCTCCCAGGCCTTCAAAAGGGACCTCAAAGTTCTCCTCCTCCAGAGACACCTCCAAAAGTAATTCACGTCCTCTTGCTATTTGTGAGGAAGACTTCCCACTACTGATAATTTCTACTTTCCATGACCATGGAAGTGCCTTCCCAGTGTATGCCTGTGATTGGAGGGTCTGCCTTTTTGCAGTATTTTCCATGTACTGGTGTTCGGTGCCCTTTTGTAACATGCACACACCACTCTGCCCTTGCAACACACGGCTGCTACCTCTCACATGTCTTTACCTTTGATACTTGCACAAGTGCCACCTTGCCCATGTAACGCTTGTTCCTGAGCCTGAGTGTCTAGCACTTATTGCAGGACTATACCTCTAATTATACTCTGTTTTCTCTTATAACTGCACACTTGTCACTTTCATTGCCTCTTGTGCACTTTTGACTACCTCATGTATTTTGGTTGCTCACAATTTTTACTCAAGTATTTAGTTTGCTCACGATTGTCACTATTACCTTTACTACCTCATGCATTTTGGTTGCTCACAATTTTTCCTCTTGTGCACTTTTGACTACCTCATGTATTTTGGTTGCTCACAATTTTTACTCAAGTATTTTGTTTGCTCACGATTGTCACTATTACCTTTACTACTTCATGTATTTTGGTTGCTCACAATTTTTACTCAAGTATTTTGTTTGCTCACCATTGTCACTATTACCTTTACTACCTCATGTATTTTTGGTTGCTCATAGTTTTTACTACCTCATGTATTTTGTTTGCTCACAATTGTCACTATTACCTTATGTAAGTAACGTATGTTTTTGCAACCTGTTCTTTTGTAATGTTTCTCATTATGTTTCATTTCTGTTCCTAATGTGAAGCGCTCTGACGCCTTCGGGTAAAGTCCGCGCTATATAAAAATGCATAAATACATGAATACATAAATACCGCCTTCGGGTAAAGTCCGCGCTATATAAAAATGCATAAATACATAAATAAATAAATACCGCCTTCGGGTAAAGTCCGCGCTATATAAAAATGCATAAATAACTAAATAAATAAATACCGCAAATCACCGCCGTCACTCTGCCGGCCTGCGACCAGGAAGTCAGGCAGGCCGGCGCGACAACTGGAAACAGGAAGTAGGAGGGCGGGAGCCTACCCCGCCTCCCACGGAAGAGCTGCGATTGGAGCCGTGTTTGGAGCACCGGAGCAGGCAGGAGCCTACCCTGCGCCCCGGTGCCGAAGGAGGGAAGAAGAGTCCTGCTGCCGGGCCCTGCAGCTGAGGAGAGCCGCCGAGAGCCGCCGCACGAAGAAAGCCGGTGAGTGGGTTGTTGGGGGGGGGGGGGGGAGAGCATGTGTGTGCGCGTGCGCGCGCGTGGGGGGGGGGGCGCGGGCTGTGTATGTGTGTGTGCGTGCGTGTGTGCGTGTGTGTATGTGTCTTGGAGTGCGTGTGTGTGACTGTGGGGGAGGGGGTGTGTGTGTGTGAGCGAGTGTCTGTCTGCGCGCGCATGTGTATGGCGCGGGACGACGAATCAAAGCAATCCAAGCTCGTACACCCTCTTGTCCTCCTTCCCCCCACACTGATCGCTATTGGTCTCCAGCTGGACAAATGCATCCTTGCGGATGCATTGCCAGCGAGACCCAAAAAGCGATTCAGGAACTGGAATACATATTTGTTAAGCGAGCTAATGACAGGGGAGAAAAGGAAAGTAGAGCTCCTGGAGGAAGCAAGATCCAGGCTAAGAAAACAGGATAATAAAACATATTGAAACACAACATGAAAGTGGAGATACGACTGGACATCTGCTGGCGTGGCTGACTAATAGGGAAAGGAAGAGAAAAAGAGCAATGATGCAGTCAAAGACCAAAGGGAAATAAACAACAGGTTCAAATAGTTCTACTCTGACTTGTGCAGTGAACAGACAATGGCCAGTGCTGAAAATATAAGTTGCTTTCTCAAAGATGCGATTTTACCCAAAGCCAATAAGAAAACATGATTATAAAACATATATTCAAACACAACATGAAAGTGGAGTTAAGTCCGGACATCTGCAGGCATGGCTGACTAATAGGGAAAGGGGAGAGAAAACCATCAGAAATGCAGCAAGTAATGCACTCAAAGACTCAAGGGAAATAAACAACAAGTTCAAGAGTTCTACCCTGACTTGTGCAGTGGACAGACAATGGCCAGTTCTGAAAATATAGCTTGTGTTCTTGAAGAGGCGAGTTTACCCAAAGCCAATAAGAAGGTGAGGGAAATACTGAATAACCCCATGGAAGTAGAGGACTTAAAATGTGCCATTCAGCAGCTCAGGAAAGGTTAAACGGCCATTAACTACGAACTCCCTGAGTAATTCTCCGCTACTTGTAAATGTAAATGTACAGGAATTTATATAGCGCAAATCACCAAGCGGTTTCTAAGCGCTTGCTTAGGGAACCCGTCCTGGTATTCCCCTGTGAGATAACCCCGGCAGGGTATCCGCAAGGTGAAAGCCAGGCATCCCGCTGCGAGGGGCCGTTGTGGAGATTAAGCAAGCTATTGCCCAGAGTCGCAGAGTGTGAACCCGTGAATCAAGTAGGCACCGGAGCGAGAATTGTCGAGTCCATGGACATTTTTTTAGGACTCAAGACCCCGCCGAGCCGGGAATTGAACCCTGGTCCCGGGCTGACCTCTGCTTCCAGGTCTGCCTCCTCTAACCAGTGAGCCACACTTCTCCACTTCTTCTCTACTTAACATGTATAATAAAGCATTTAAATCAGGATGGCTGCGGGAACGCTCTGGGAAGCATTAAGAGTTGTCTTGCCCAACACTGGCAAAAGTTCACTGGATCATGACGCCTACAGACAACTTTCCATGATTAACATGAACAAACATTTTGGGAAACTGTTCAGACACCTAGCGTTTGCTAGGACTGAATTGGTACATCAGGATCACGCCGGCTTTGTGAGCCGACATAGTCGGAGCACAAACATAATGAAAGCCTTTCTATTAATGGAACAGGTAACTACACAGAATATCCTAGGAGCTATGTCGACTCCGGACGCCCTAAGTGTTCGATATGGTTGACTAGCGTTTTATGCATAAAGTACAAGAAAGCTACCACTTAAGTGACATGCTTGTTTAGTGGACGATGCAGTGATACAAAGAAGCAACGGCACAGGTGAAGACAGGATCCATTATATTGGAAGTTTGGCCGGTACATAGAGTTATGAGAAAAAAGTGTCCCATGTCCTCTTTGATACTTGCACTAGTAATCGAAACACTAGCACAAATAATACAAAAGAGACATTTCCAAAATTGGTACACAGGTCAGGTAGGCGAGGCATCATTGTAAGTCAATGATAACTACGTAGATCTTACCGAAGCGTTCGACTGCGTGGGTCATTCAAAGTTATGGTCTATTTTAACAACAATGGGAGTAGACCAACAGTTAGTTAAATTTCTATGAGAAATGTATTCGAATGCCACAGCTCGAGTGCGAATTGGCACGGGGGGTGAGCTGACAGCACCATTTAGGGTCGAGCGGGGAGTCAGACAGGGTTGTGTTCTGGCCCCCTTCCTTTTTACTTTGTACACAAATGGTCTAGAAGAAGCGATGTTGAAGGGGGCCAAGGACCTACCCATAATTTACCATCGTCTGATTCCCGCTCTCCTTTACGCGGATGACGCATTGATTATCGCCCGCACCCCCGTTGAACTTCAGCGCTCACTGTCCAGGTATAATTCATTTATGTCAAATCTAGAGTTAAAAGTAAATATTAAAAAAAACGTTATTATGAACTGTGGCCACAAACAAAGAAAAGAGAGCAATTTATATCAACAACTCTAGCGTAGAGTATACCCCCACCTACCCATACCCTACCTTGGAATACTAATAGATGAAAAGGGCACTTGGAAAAAAGCGATAGAGGCATAAAATTGCAGTTCTTAAAATCAACTATGGCCCTGGTAAAATTTACACAGAGATTGGGAAGAAGAGCCCCCGAGGAGCTGATCCGCATCTACCAGGCCAAATGTATCAGTACCGCTATTTACGGGGCTGGGGTGTGGGACTATGCCCAGGCAGATTCCCTACAAATAGTGGAAAACAGTTTTCTGAAGTTCCTGCTTGCAGCTCCCCAGGGCACTACAACATTCAGTTGGCATCTAGAGCTGGGCTTGCCCTATATTACTGACATCATTAAGGTCGAACCCATACTCCTATGGCACCATTTATGGACTTCTGACAAGCTGGTTTTCACCCAGAGTATTGTGAGGGATTGCCTTCAGCTGGAAAATGTGAACAAGATTGGCTGGCTCCAATATGTTAAGGGGTTCCTCCATGATATGGAGTTGGAGAAACTCTATCTTAATCCACTAGCATTGGACTTAATTTTGAGAAAAGTGTTGAAAAATCAATGTCTAGCCCACTTAGCGGAGCTCCTCCTGCCTGTCGAAGCCAGCAAATCCTCGGCTCAGCATGCGCTACTGATTCAAACTTCTATGCTGATTCAGCCCTATCTAACTTGGAACCTAAGCAGTTATGACAGATTTCTCCTGACTCGGTTCAGGCTAAATACTTTTTTACGGCTAGTCACATTCCCTAAAGTAAATGACTGGTCGCAGTTGCCTTGTCAATGCCCGTGTGATGGTACCTCTCCCCAATCTACCCTACATTTGTTTATTTTGTAAATTCTATCTAGAACCTAGAAAGAGATATCTTGTTCCAATTTTAAAAAGTCTACGTCAGTGTCGCCCCGCCCTCCTAGTTCTCCAACTCCTCGAGTTTGACTTCTTTGCACTAAACATTGCTAGTTTCTTAAAATTTTGTATTTGACACAGAAAGAACCTATAATTGAAACTTAGTGTTTTCTTTCCTTTTCAATTCCCTTGCTGCGTATTTTAACCAAATTGTAATTTAAATGTAATTATTTATTTCTCTGACAAATGTATAAATATTTCATGTATGTACTTTTATGTTTTTTTATTATCTGAAACCGAATAAAGTAATTACTGACAATAACTGTGACGGACCCAGCGAGAAACTGGAAAGAAATTGAGATTACTCTAAGAAAAGTGGGAAAACAGTCAGGATTCTAATTGAACTTTGCTAAATCAATACTTTGTCCAAGTAGGTGAATTGATCTCAACCAACTGAAGAAGATTGCCTTACTAATCCAGACAACTCTGTTCAGATATATTCATGAGTGGAGATTAAAGATAGGTATACAACAGTAATGAACTGTAACAGGGATGCTTTTCTTACTTCATTGGAGGCACAGGTAATTACATGTTTGAGATATCTTACATTACTGCTTTGGTGACTAGCCTAGGTAAAATGACAGTTACCCCTCAATTTCTCTACATCATGTAACATATGCTAATGCTGATAGAAGCTTGCTTCCGTGAGATAGATGTTTTAGTGGTGCGTTTATATAAGGATGGTCACAGGCTTAGAAAACTTGTGAAAATTCTGAGATTACCATGGGAGGAAGAAGGAATGCTGGTTTCAAATTTCAAAGCCTACTATCATGCAGCTTACCATCAACATGTGATGTCCTATCTGTAACCAGAACAATCTGACCCCATAACTTCACTAATAAAGAGAGAATGCCAAAAACAATGACAGAGCTGTTGTTAATATACTATAAAGAGATAAAACAATTCCCCTACCAGTACAGACCATCCTCAAAGTTTAGAATGGAGCAGCTGACACTAAATATCACATTCGTACGTATCTCGCAAATATGTCTATATGGTGAACAGCCTTGTCTCAGATTGTGCGGAGATTCATGACGTAAGGTATGGCGTATATGAGGAGGGCCAACTGTTAGGCTTTACGGCTTTCTGAAATGCCAGTTTTCCTGTCTATGCCAACATAGCAGGAATAAAAGGAAAGCCGGCCTGACTTCCCGATTGAACCTGAAATACATAAGGTTAATCAAGACATACTACTGTTAGGAGGGGAGAAAAAAACGAATTACAAGATTATATCAAACATGCTTACCAACTGCCTGCCAGAAACTGAACAGAATGAATGCTGTTTGGGAGGCGAATTTGTGTGAAAATATAGGGACACCATCATGGTGCAGAATATTTACAATTTGCTGAAAAGTTGCAAGAAATGCCAAACTCGAGCTTATACATTAGAAGTGTGTACACAGGATATCTATCTATGTCTCCCAAGCTGACGAAGAATATAAATCCGACTAATAGTACTGACTACCCCAAATTCAGGACGTATGAGTGTGCTTGTCTACACATATGGTGGGAGTACAGTGGGATCCGCAAGTTCGGGCAAGAAGTAACTCAAAAGCTGGGTGAATTGGTCGCTCTATACCGCAACATGACAGCCCAGCGATGTTTACTGGAATTAGTACCCAGCAGAAAACAAACACGAGCATTATTGAAAATAGTGTAACTGGGATTTACAAGCACTAAGCGTAACATAGCTGTAAAACGGAAAAAATGCAGGGCTGGAATACCAAACACGAGAAGTAGACATAAGTAAATGGCTGACAGCAGATTGTGGGGGTGAGGAAACAAATATGACACAAGGGTGGGGGACAACATGAATATATTGACTTGGCGCTCACAAACAGGGCAATACAGCGCTCGGGAAGTACAGCAAAACAGCGTGTCCAATTAATATTGGGGTAGGAGGTATAAGTGCAATGAAGAGCACTACTGTATAATGGCCCTGAAAAGTACCATTACATGCAAGTAATGCACGATAATTGGAAGATAAATTCATGAGGTGAATGGAACATGACTGAACACTGTTGGGCAAGAGATTGAAAGTTATTTACCAGTTATCTTTGACATGAATGTCGAACAATAAAAATAAATACAACAGTTTATGAAAACTGAATGTTGTCTGCAGAGTTTCATCTCCATAAACTTACCGCAACGGTTAAAACACACGATTATGTAAACAAGTGGCGATTATGACCAGGCCTACCACACTTCCCCAATCTGTGTGGTGTCTTAATCTTCCTTTTCCGACACAACAAGGATAACATTGTGGCAGTAACAAACCAGTGAGCTTTAAACATTGTAGAGTTGTCAAAATGCCCGTGCAGATTAAAAGCAAACAAAAACTATTTACATAATTGAATAAATTTTAAGGAGTATTAATACAAAGTTTATTAAGAAACTATATGCACTTTTTCGAATTTTCTTCTGAAATCAACCTTGTTGCAATCTGCTTTTAGAAATTTCTGTCTGGAAACCGCTGTCGCAGCACACTCCAGAGAACACATTTAGATCACGGCCACGTTCTTTCGGAAATAAATACGGCACCGAAATATGTTATTCTGTGGCACAAGTCAGACCCCTTTATACGTGGGAGTGATGTTCCCGAAACAACTTGCATGGGGAATAACCCTGGTCACCCAGCACGTCCATCGAGGTTAGGTAACGTGACTGGCCCGGATTGATGTGCTAAATGACTTAAGGAAAAATCAAGAAATAAATGCACTCCAAGAATCTTAGACATTGCATAAACCATTCATTTTGTAAAGCGAGACCAGTCGGAGCAGGGCACCCCAGTGCAGTCTTCCAATGAACTCAAGAAATCAGGGGGAAAGCCTTTACAAATAATTGAGGGAACAGTAGCACAGATAATGTACAATCTTGTCACTCGTAAGAAGTAATGCCAGAATCCCATCACGCCCTTCACTTTAATTGGAATGGATCGTTTGTCTAATGGAAAACATATCTATCTACACATAAAAAACATGAATGCTATATCATGTGCATGATCTTTTTTGATTTTCAATGTCTTATATTTTCAATAAAAGGAACAGACAAGTAAAACAAGGTGATCTATGTATTGCACCATACCGGCCCTCAGTTTACAGAAGTAAGCATAGATGTTGGACATATTAGTTACATCTCTATTCACTTCACACCGTTTAAATACAACCATTAAATTGACCAGCAGTACGACAATCACTAAAAGCAATTAAACAGTTAAAGAAGAAAGTAAATAAGGAGGGAAAAGGAAATAATGCTGAAATACTTCATATACTGGGTAAAAATGTTGGCAGCAATTTGGGTAGTAATGAGGTACCAGAACAATCATTATGATACAAAGCATATGATGGTCAAACAGTCAAACTGCATTAAAGGCGTGGTGGGTGTCTGCCTAAAAGTGGGCACTGGCACAAGGCTAGAAGGTCTGATTAGGATTGAAGTAACAATGTACTGCAATCACAAGGGCTCGTGTTTTATACAAATAAATCCAGTCTGTCCCAAAGTTGTATTGTACTGCGGTGCAATATGTTTCATTTTGCATGGACTCCTCGTAAAAGAGAGCCAACCCAATCAGGTGTGAATACAGTTGTCTTTTGCAGATTTCCATTCTCCTAAAATTGACTTAACCCCACCTCCACACCATTGAACGCAGTAGTTCTGGTATGAAAATTCATCCATTCCAGTGCAGATAGAGAGTGTACTGGAAATATACCCCCAGACAACTGCTGTGAAGTCCAGGTTCAAACAGATCCAAAATATATTTTCGATATATGATTGAATTTCCTTCCACACTAAGTGAACAAATTACATTGGCACATCAAATGATACGAATCACCAGAAGCCTCTTTACAATAACAGGAGTAGTCAGATGATACTAACCCTAACTTGGACAATCTGTAAGGGGTCACTATACTCTGAGTAATCAGAATATAGGTTGTTCCAAATCACAGGTCCTTTTAGAAGAGTATAAAGAGCCTCAACAAAAGACCCATTTCTCTTGCAATAATCGAGTCATGTTCAGCTTAGAGTGGGCGGTGTAACTTTTCTTCCAGAATACAAGATTCACCTTTGAGTTATTAGTCAAGTGTGGTGTGGTTTATATATTTTGGATCATTAATGTCCCAAGATGGGGCCCCACTGGGGTGGTTAATCAACCCAATATGGAGATTAAACGTCTAAACCATGACATGCCTAGGGTTCAATATTTTGGGAATTAAACCGTTGCTGTATTTCTTTAAAACCAAGGGGACAGTTGGAAAGCTCCAGATCAGATACCGCTGCCATACCTTTAGTTACCCATTTTTCGCAAAGAGTGTCTTAAACATCATTTTGAGTTTAATAATATGCCTTTACATGACAATGGATTTAGATTTTTTTTATAGGTAATTTTTTTGTTTTGCTTTAACAGGATATATATGGTAATAATAGTTCTGTAATGTTTAACCTCGATGAGGAGGGCGGAAAGCAGGTAGTGTAGAAACACAAGCTTTTTTCCAATAGTCAACCATTAACAAGAGGCAGCCTTCGAGTCAGAGAACCAATAGTCACCCTGAAGAATAAAACAACATTTAATGGACAGTACAGTTGGCAATATTATGGCCAGCTAATTGCTTCTTTTATCATAATCTGGCGAGGGATATTATGGCTACCTTTGAATGCTACAAAAAATCAGATCTGGTCATGTCTACAGGTTTTACTCCAAAAGAAGTGCTTCTAATGATCATTAGTTGCAGCCCCTAGGTGCACACCTGTATCTCCTAGATGTTTAATCAAGGATTTCTTTCACAAAAAAAGTGTTACGCTGTTTCTTGTATTTGATTGAATTCTCTTTATTCCATTGTCATCATTAATTTTGGAAAATTATTTTCATTTCATGTTTTTATGTTCGTATCATTGTTTGCAACTGACATCATGGCTTTATCCAATGCATTTTGGGCATTGTATGCCCTTCATCAGGGAGCATGTGCTATATAAATAAATAACAAAAAATGTATTCACTAATACAGTAAGCGTCTATCATGGTCAACTTATAGACTGTAAAGTTCATCCATGCATGTTGAACATGCTACCAGTGCTCAAATTGTAGTGCTCAGTGTTCTAATAGTGAGTGCTAGTGTACTATTGTGAACAAAGTAAACAAGCATTTACAATCCAACGGTCTTGCCTTTGCAAAAGTTAGAGCTATTGGCATTGTAAATGACAAACTTTTTATGTATGTGTTGGTTTGGGAAACAGATAAATAAATGGCATTGTCATGTACAGTGCCAATAGCTTAATCTCTCACACTTGTATGTGCTTAGGGGGCCTGCCTCACAGGTGTCTTTGGTCAAGCGATTTACTTCTCCTTCCTTATTGTGTATTTGACTAGTTTCCCTCACTATAGCAGTTTGCGAGATGTAAATTAGTTGGTGCTGTCATTACCATACTTCTGATTACAACTACCGCACGTGCTTCTAACAAAAAACTATAGAATCTACTGAGAACTATAAAATCTAATATAGGAAAGGCTGGTTAAATGAAAGGCAGATGAAGAAATGTTGAGCCCCGTTTTAAGGTAATCTTTGTACTCAGATTTGCAATCTACCTAGTA